>NC_133328.1:460558723-461758723 GCF_042186555.1 Aquarana catesbeiana
ACACCAGACCGACGCTTGCGTTCTCCTTTGCGCGTGAGCACGGGGGGGACAGGGGGTGCTTTTTTTCTTTTTTTTTTTTTTTAACTATTTATTTTGCTTTTTTTATTATATTTTTAAACTGTTCCTTTCATTATTTTTTTTTATCATTTCTATTGTTATCTCAGGGAATGTAAATATCCCCTATGATAGCAATAAGTAGTGACAGGTACTCTTTTCTGAAAAAATCAGGGTCTATTAGACCCTAGATCTCTCTGGCGCTTTTTATATCCGGCAAAATCTAAGTCATGAAATGCTCGTAGCTTCCGGTTTCTTAGGCCATAGAGATGATTGGAGCCATTCTGGTCTCTGATCAGCTCTATGGTCAGCTGGCTGAACCACCGGCTGCATTCTCGGGTTCCCTGTTGGGACAGGAGAGCCTGAGAAAACCATGGAAGACGGTGGGAGGTGGGGGACGGGCCTGTGTTTGTTTTCTTCTTGGTGGTGCTTGCCACCTCGCCAGCTTGAACTGTACTTATGGAAGTTGGAACGTCACCATGTGTTACTGCAGTGCTGGATGTACAACCAGGATGTACTAGGCCACTGGTGCTTGCTAGTTCACCAGAAGGAATAGCGGCGCTAGTACTGGCTCTCTGCTCCATACGAGAGCCCTGCGGTTCTTACACCTCAACGACAGCAGAAGAAGATCGGGGTCTGGTATGCCTGACCTTGGCAGGGACCACAACTCCGTCGTCAGAGCTATGTGTCAGGGTGCCGCTGCTGTCTACAGGTTCGTATTCTGAGCCTGAATCTGACAGATGAGTGACTTCCTCTTCACTATCTGTCATGCTCAGAAGGGTATAGGCCTCTTCACTACTGCACCTTTGATTTGACATTTTGGTTTCTAAATTTACTGGTACAGTAGTGAGACTCACAGGTAAAAAAGCTCCCGACTGTTGGCGACTGATTCAAATGCTACCAAAAAAACTGTTAGCATTCGCAGGGATTAGGCCTGACTCTGCGAACGCTGCAGTTATGTGTTTTGTGTTTTGTAAGTGACAGTGATCGATCGATACTGCACTTGGGTAGGCTGGGTTGGGCGGAGGGGCAAAACGCAGGTGCTAGCAGGTATCTGGGTTGATCCCGCTAACACTGCGTTTTTGGGAATCCTAAACTGCTGGGGACGCTAGTATAGATCTGATCAGATCAGATATCGATCCATTCAGATACTATACTACTAAGGGAGGCCTGTATGGTGCGCGTTAGCAGTACTGGCACTAATCTGACGCTGCCTGGGGTGACGCAAACCCTACCTGACGCTAAAACCTAACTTTTATCACCCGCCGGGTGATCAGGGGGTTAAACCTTTATTGGGTAAAATACAGCGGGTGCCCTGACGATATAAAAAAATAACTAGCTAAACTGCGTCACCCGTGACACGTGATCACAGGTGACGGGGTAATCAAGGGGTTAAACCTTTATTGGGGGGGTTAGGGGGGGTCCCTAGACCTATCTGGGCCTAAGACTAATTACCCTAACACTGATTTTTGTCACTAATGACACTGGTACAGAGATCAAAAACAAATCTGATTGCTGTACTGGGTGACACAGTGGTGAAGGGGTTAACTGGGGGGTGATTGGGGGTGAAATTATGTGCATACGTAACCTGGTGTCAGTGGAGTGTTCTGTAACTCACTTTTAGATCACTTCCCCTGCCAGTGTTTACAGTTACACAGACAGGGGAAGGATATCATTCGTCAGGAGCGATCACCAGGTTCAGGCCAGGAATCATTGGCCTGGGCATTGATCGGTTCCTGATCAAATCCGTTCGTCGCGGCCGGCGGGGGGGGGCGCATGCGAAACGTATAGCTACGGGATTTCGCGCAGCCGGGCCAACCTGCCGCAGTATAACTGCAGCGGCTGGTCCGGAACTGGTTAAAGTGATTGTAAATGATTGCCTTGTAAAACAACCCACCCATTCAGTTTAAAATAGAAATGAAAAGTTAAACATTTTTGTATAGATATAAAAATACATTATAAATACCTTTTTTTCCCTTTTTTTTTATAAGTGATCACATTCCCTCTGTTCTAAGCTGCATACCAGCTGGGGGGGCGGAGAAACAGCAGTACACTGATCTTACAAGTGAATGGCTGTGCAGTGGGGATATGTAAGGACAAGTCTGATCATTGGAGAGCACACTGAGTTCCCAGCACAGTTAGAGATCTGACCGCGGTGTGTTTGCCTGCTTAGTGTGGTCAGTTTTTAATAGGAAAGGAGAGGGACCTGCAAGAACACCAGGAATTTCACATAAAGGAAGCAATACAAAGAGAACTGGGTAATCTCTCATACACGTACATTATACATCAGCAACATATCAGGAATATAAAGTGTTTGTTGGGGTAACAAATGCTTTAAAGCGGAGGTTTGCTGAAAAAAAAATATAAAAAGCCAGCAGCTACAAATACTGCAGCTTCTGACTTTTAATATATGGACACTTACCTGTCCAGGGAGCCCGCGATGTCGGCAGCCGAAGCCGATCCGTCCTTTGGCTCTCGGCTGCTGCCGCCACCATCCTCGGTAAGGGAATAAGGAAGGAAGCTTCACTTCCTGGTTCCCTACTGCGCATGCGCGAGTCGCGCTGTGCGTTCTCTCAGGTCCCTTCTGTATTCTGTGTCTCACAGAATACAGCGGTGGAGGAGGACAGAGTAGGCGGCGGAAGTGGCGTAGGTCACCGCAATCACCGCGGTGATCTATGCCAGGAAGTGGGAGCAAATACCTGTATTAGACAGGTATCTGCTCCCTCCTCCCCCCTGAAAGGTGCCAAATGTGACATCGGAGGGGGGGAGGAATCCAAAAAGTGGAAGTTCCATTTTTGTGTGGAACTCCACTTTAAGTACCACTCCATAATTCAGAATATTAAGAAATCTGCAACACATCCAGATATCTGTACATAGCCTGCATGAAGAATGAAAAAAAAAAAAAAGTGCAGGTTTAAGACCCCTTTCACACCAAGGGCGTTTTGCAGGTGCTATAGCATTAAAAATAGCACCGGCAATCCGCCCTCAAACAGCTGCAGCATTGTCTCCAGTCTGAAAGCCCGAGGGCTTTCACACCGGAGTGCTGCACTGGCAGGACGTCAGGAAAAGTCCTGCCAGCAGCTTCTTTGGAGCGGTGAAGGAGCGGTGTGTTTACTGCTCCTCCACCGCTGCTCCCCATTGAAATCAATGGGGCAGCGCTGGGATACCACCGGCAAAACTCTGCTATTGCGGCGCATTGCGGGTGGTTTTAACCATTTCTCGGCCGCTAGCGGGGGGTAAAAACGCCCTGCTAGCGGCCGAAATGCGCCGCAAATTCGACGGCAAAACCCCGCTATAAATAGCGGCGTTTTACCGCCGATGCTATAGGCGGTTTGGTGTAAAGGGGTCAAGGGTGTAAAAAAGTTTTGCACAACTTTCTTTGTTTCAAGTTATTTTTACTACCTACTTTAATGATAAACTAATGTGTAGGAATAAAAAGATGTAAGCTTCGAGCTTCCCACAGAGAGAAACATCCACATGCCTTGTTTATAAAAAATGATAAAATAGTTTCCAATAAAAATATAGAAAAATCATCATTTTTAAATCATATTTTATTATAAACCAGCTATGTGGATGTTTTTGTTCTGTGCAGGGACTCACAGGGTATGTTTGCTCATTTACAGTTTATAATTATAAAAAGTCTTATCCCTGCTTCAATACTATTTACAAACTGTCTTGCAAAATCTACACGTTTCAGCACAGCAGTTGGCTTTTTTACATATATGGAGAGAACACTGGCCTATGCAAATGGAGAGGAGGGAGAGTAATGCCCCGTACACACGATCAGACATTGATCGGACATTCCAACAACAAAATCCATGGATTTTTTCCGACGGATGTTGGCTCAAACTTGTTTTGCGTACACACGGTCGCACAAAGTTGTCGGAATTTCCGATCGCCAAGAACGCGGTGACGTACACCACGTACGACGACACTAGAAAAGGCCAGTTCAGAACCAAGCGCGGCACCCTTTGGGCTCCTTTTGCTAATCTCGTGTTAGTAAAAGTTTGGTAAGAGACGGTTCGCGCTTTTTCAGACTCGTGGTTTTCAGATTGTTTTCTGCTGTTCAGTTTGTGCTTGTGGGTTTGTATCTGCTCTTCAGTGCGTGCAGCGAGTACCATTGATTTATTATTGTGTTCTTGTTCATTCGTTACTGTTTTTCAGGTCGCTCTTCACAGGCCTGGCTGTTCTTCAGTGCGTTCTGTTACTTCGTTCTGAGCAGCTGACCATTTTCTAGCCATGTTGCGTATACGTACTCCTCGTAGAGTTCGTGCTGTGCGGGGGCTTGGTGTTGGGGTCCTGACCTTGACACAAGTCCAGTCCATGAACAGGGTGGGGATGAGTTCATGGACCAAGAATTGGTTGCTTCAGCGTGACCAATTCTGTCATATGCCTTCGCTCTGTGAGATCCGTGAGAATAATCCTGATGATTTCAGGAACTTTCTCTGGATGACGGACCCCGTATTTCACAGTTTCTTGGCTTTGCTGACCCCTTATATTAGCAGGCAGGATACCTGCATGAGGCAAGCCATCACTCCGGAGCAGAGACTCGTCGCCACCCTGCGGTATTTGGCGACGGGGAAAAGCCTGCAGGACCTCAAGTTCTCGACAGGCATCTCCCCCCCAGGCTCTGGGGATCATTATCCCAGAGACCTGTTCTGCCATCATACAGGTCCTGCAGAAGGAGTATATTAACCACTTGCCGACTGCCTAACGCACATATACGTCGGCAGAATGGCACGGGCAGGCAGAATCACGTACCCATACGTGATCTGCCTCCCGCGGGCGGGGGGTCCGATCGGACCCCCCCCCCCGGTGCCAGCGGCGGTCGGCATTTGACTGGGAGCGTCGGGAGGCGAGGGGGAGACCATCCGATCGTGGCCCCCCCCTCGCGATCGCTCCCAGCCAATCGGAATCCTCCCCTGCCTGTGTGTAGTTTCACACAGGCAGAGGATGTGATGTCATCTCTCCTCGGCTTGGCAGTTTCCGTCCCAGCGCCGAGGAGAGAAGACATGTGAGTGCACAACACACACACACAGTAGAACATGCCAGGCATACTTTACACCCCCGATCCCCCCCCCCGATCGCCCCCCGATCCCCCCCCAATCACCCCCCCCCCCTGTCACAAACTGACAGCAAGCAGTATTTTTTTTTTTTTCTGATTACTGCATGGTGTCAGTTTGTGACAGTTACAGTGTTAGGGCAGTGAGTATTACCCCCCCTTTAGGTCTAGGATACCCCCCTAACCCCCCCTAATAAAGTTTTAACCCCTTGATCACCCCCTGTCACCAGTGTCACTAAGCGATAATTTTTCTGATCGCTGTATTAGTGTCGCTGGTGACGCTAGTTAGGGAGGTAAATATTTAGGTTCGCCGTCAGCATTTTATAGCGACAGGGACCCCCATATACTATCTAATAAATGTTTTAACCCCTTGATTGCCCCCTAGTTAACCCTTTCACCACTGATCACCGTATAACCGTTACGGGTGACGCTGGTTAGTTTGTTTATTTTTTATAGTGTCAGGGCACCCGCCGTTTATTACCGAATAAAGGTTTAGCCCCCTGATCGCCCGGCGGTGATATGCGTCGCCCCAGGCAGCGTCAGATTAGCGCCAGTACCGCTAACACCCACGCACGCAGCATACGCCTCCCTTAGTGGTATAGTATCTGTACGGATCAATATCTGATCCGATCAGATCTATACTAGTGTCCCCAGCAGTTTAGGGTTCCCAAAAACGCAGTGTTAGCGGGATCAGCCCAGATACCCGCTAGCACCTGCGTTTTTCCCCTCTGCCCGGCCCAGCCCACCCAAGTGCAGTATCGATCGATCACTGTCACTTACAAAACACTAAACGCATAACTGCAGCGTTCACAGAGTCAGGCCTGATCCCTGCGATCGCTAACAGTTTTTTTTGTAGCGTTTTGGTGAACTGGCAAGCACCAGCGGCCTAGTACACCCCGGTCGTAGTCAAACCAGCACTGCAGTAACACTTGGTGATGTGGCGAGTCCCATAAGTGCAGTTCAAGCTGGTGAGGTGGCAAGCACAAGTAGTGTCCCGCTGCCACCAAAAAGACAAACACAGGCCCGTCGTGCCCATAGTGCCCTTCCTGCTGCATTCGCCAATCCTAATTGGGAACCCACCGCTTCTGCAGCGCCCGTACTTCCCCCATTCACATCCCCAACCAAATGCAGTCGGCTGCATGAGAGGCATTTTCTTTATGTCCTCCCGAGTACCCCTACCCAACGAACCCCCCCAAAAAAGATGTTGTGTCTGCAGCAAGCGCGGATATAGGCGTGACACCCGCTATTATTGTCCCTCCTGTCCTGACAATCCTGGTCTTTGCATTGGTGAATGTTTTGAACGCTACCATTCACTAGTTGAGTATTAGCGTAGGGTACAGCATTGCACAGACTAGGCACACTTTCACAGGGTCTCCCAAGATGCCATCGCATTTTGAGAGACCCGAACCTGGAACCGGTTACAGTTATAAAAGTTAGTTACAAAAAAAAGTGTAAAAAAAAAAAAAAAACACATACAAAAATATAAAATAAAAAAAAAATAGTTGTCGTTTTATTGTTCTCTCTCTCTCTATTCTCTCTCTATTGTTCTGCTCTTTTTTACTGTATTCTATTCTGCAATGTTTTATTGTTGTTATGTTTTATCATGTTTGCTTTTCAGATATGCAATTTTTTATACCTTACCGTTTACTGTGCTTTATTGTTAACCATTTTTTTGTCTTCAGGTACGCCATTCACGACTTTGAGTGGTTATACCAGAATGATGCCTGCAGGTTTAGGTATCATCTTGGTATCATTCTTTTCAGCCAGCGATCGGCTTTCATGTAAAAGCAATCCTAGCAGCTAATTAGCCTCTAGACTGCTTTTACAAGCCGTGGGAGGGAATGCCCCCCCCAACGTCTTCCGTGTTTTTCTCTGGCTCTCCTGTCTCAACAGGGAACCTGAGAATGCAGCCGGTGATTCAGCCAGCTGACCATAGAGCTGATCAGAGACCAGAGTGGCTCCAAACATCTCTATGGCCTAAGAAACCGGAAGCTACGAGCATTTTATTTCGCCGGATGTAAACAGCGCCATTGGGAAATTGGGAAAGCATTTTATCACACCCATCTTGGTGTGGTCAGATGCTTTGAGGGCAGAGGAGAAATCTAGGGTCTAATAGACCCCAATTTTTGCAAAAAAGAGTACCTGTCACTACCTATTGCTATGATAGGGGATATTTACATTCCCTGAGATAACAATAAAAATGATTTAAAAAAAAAAAAAATGAAAGGAACAGTTTAAAAATAAGATAAAAAAATAATAATAATAAAGAAAAAAAAAAAAAAAAAAAAAGCACCCCAGACCTCACTTTTTGTCACAAAGTTTTGAAAATTGAAAAAAGAAAAAAAAAAAATTTTTTTCTCGTCTTTCTTTATTTTTAAAAACAAATGAGAGCTGCAAAATACTCACCATGCCTCTCAGCAAATAGCTTGGGGTGTCTACTTTCCAAAATGGGGTCATTTGGGGGGGGTTTGTGCCACCTGGGCATTCCATGGCCTCCGAAACTGTGATAGGTAGTGAGGAGTAAAATCAAAAATGTACGCCCTTAGAAATCCTGAAGGCAGTGATTGGTTTTCGGGGCCCCGTACGCGGCTAGGCTCCCAAAAAGTCCCACACATGTGGTATCCCCGTACTCAGGAGAAGCAGCTAAATGTATTTTGGGGTGCAATTCCACATATGCCCATGGCCTGTGTGAGCAATATATCATTTAGTGACAACTTTGTGCAAAAAAAAAAAAAAAAAAAAAAAATTTGTCACTTTCCCGCAACTTGTGTCAAAATATAAAACATTCCATGGACTCAACATGCCTCAAAGCAAATAGCTTGGGGTGTCTACTTTCCAAAATGGGGTCATTTGGGGGGGTTTTATGCCATCTGGGCATTTTATGGCCTTCAAAACTGTGATAGGTAGTGAGGAGTAAAATCAAAAATGTACGCCCTTAGAAATCCTGAAGGCAGTGATTGGTTTTCGGGGCCCCGTACGCGGCTAGGCTCCCAAAAAGTCCCACACATGTGGTATCCCCATACTCAGGAGAAGCAGCTAAATGTATTTTGGGGTGCAATTCCACATATGCCCATGGCCTGTGTGAGCAATATATCATTTAGTGACAACTTTTTGTAATTTTTTTTTTTTTTGTCATTATTCAATCACTTGGGACAAAAAAAATGAATATTCAATGGGCTCAACATGCCTCTCAGCAAATTCCTTGGGGTGTCTACTTTCCAAAATGGGGTCATTTGTGGGGGTTTTGTACTGCCCTGCCATTTTAGCACCTCAAGAAACGACATAGGCAGTCATAAATTAAAGGCTGTGTAAATTCCAGAAAATGTACCCTAGTTTGTAGGCGCTATAACTTTTGCGCAAACCAATAAATATACACTTATTGACATTTTTTCTACCAAAGACATGTGGCCGAATACATTTATGACTAAAATTGAGTTTATTGGATTTTTTTTAGAACAAAAAGTAGAAAATATCATTTTTTTTCAAAATTTTCGGTCTTTTTCCGTGTATAGCGCAAAAAATAAAAACGGCAGAGGTGATCAAATACCATCAAAAGAAAGCTCTATTTGTGGGAAGAAAAGGACGCAAATTTCGTTTGGGTACAGCATTGCATGACCGCGCAATTAGCAGTTAAAGCGACGCAGTGCCGAATTGTAAAAAGTGTTCTGGTCAGGAAGGGGGTAAAACCTTCCGGGGCTGAAGTGGTTAAGGTAAGATTTTTATCCTTTAATCTCACATGTTATTGTATTTAATGTTTGATAATATATTGTATTTCTTTCCTCATTCCCTAATTACCTTGATTGTAATATGCTGTGAATGTCCCCTTTGTCCTCATGCATGCTGGATTTTTATGTAATTATTTTTTTTGTCCTTCATACATATTTGCCTTCACTTACCTCCCCAGCATGCTCTCCTGGCCCTATATTCACCTCATGTAGTCACTTAACAATGTATTTTATCAGATCCATAGTAGTGCTTTACCCCAAACACCCCCTAAAATGTGTAAAAATGTGATTTGTGCTTTAAATTTAGGCAGAGTGCCAGAGGCTTTTTTTGGGGGGTCCCCAAATCATTTGGAACCCTCCCCCCAACTGCTAAGTCAGCTGATAACAATTCTCTATCTATCCTCAATCATCTATCTGCTGACTTTGCCAAACCCATACACACTATACCCATCTCTTTTGTGGTCATATTTATGGATGAATTCCCCAAAGCATGTAGTGCAAGGGCCTGCCTGTATACTTTTAAAAGGTACTGTTTAAAGTTTTTGTATACTGTTATTATCTTGATAGGTAATAGCAGAATGTCCAAATGTGCTAAAATGTGTATTCGTATCTTTGTATTATGACACTTCTTACCTGTCCAGTGGGCTGCCAATAGTGTAACTAAAGAGGGGCTGGCCAAAGTAATACCCATTATTTAGGCATTCATCTCTCAATGAAGTGGACAGGGTTACCTGTCCAAGAGTCCCCCCCCTATAATGTTAAAAATGGCCCATGAGAGGGGGTGGGGGAGGGGGAATCTGATAGGTGTACCTTATACTTTGGTCTTTAAAAACTCCCTCAAATAAATATTATCTTGATGTTGGCCAAGAATGTTTGTGTCTAATCTGCTTTCCCTGTTTATGTGCAAAATGACTAATTTGTTTTTGTTGTTTGACTCCACAGTTTCCTTCCACGCCACAGGAATGGCAGACTGTGGCCTCCCACTTTGCCCAGCGGTGGGACTTTCCTAACTGCGGAGGGGCAATTGATGGGAAACACGTCCACATTGTCCCACCACCCAACTCGGGGTCATACTATTTCAACTATAAGGGGTTCAATAGTATTGTGATGTTGGCGGTGGTGTCGGCTACTTACGAGTTCCTGTATGTGGACGTGAGAAAGAATGGCCGGATGTCCGATGGTGGAGTCATTGTCCAGACGGAGTTCTACAGGTGTCTCCAGAATGGCAGCTTGGACTGCCACCTCCAGAAGACAATGTGGAAGGACTCCCATTCGTCTTTGTTGCAGATGAAGCGTTTGCGCTGGGGGACCATCTTATGCTGCGATTCCCGATGAGGACCCTCAGCCCGGACCAGAGGGTTTTTAAATTACCGGCTGGCCAGAGCTAGAAGAGTGGTGGAGAACATGTTTGGAATCATGGCCAGCCGGTTCCGCCTATTTCTTACACCCATACACATGGCGGAGTACAAACTGAATCATATAATCCTGGCGTGCTGTGTTCTACACAACTTTTTACGGCAACATTCTGCCAACTATGCTGGCTCAGTTGGGCCTGAGGCTGGAATTCAAAATGAACCAACCCTGACGGCGCTTGAAAGTGGCCATCCTGGCTTGCCCCCCCTGAGTGCCCGTGATGTCCATCTAAGATACCTTGAATACTTTGCGGGTAGGGGGGCTATCAATATGCCAGACAATGTCTGAAACCTTTTTCAAATAAAAAAAAGAATTTAACTACTAAAATCTTTGGTGACATTTACTGCTTGTGTTTCTTTTAGCTGACAGAAATGTGGTGAGTCCTGAAAATGGCATGATTGTGTAACCTTACAAAGCACTGTTGGGTGTTATTTACTAAAGGCAAAGACACTTTGCACTACAAGTGCAGTTGAAACTGCACTTGTAGTGCAAAGTGGATTTGCCCTTAGGAAATAACCCCCATTGTCACAGAAAACACCAATTAGAGCACAACAAAAGTTTTGGAGCATTGAGACAATAATCCACACATTCTTGATTATCAATCTTTTTAATACCAGCACAATCACATGTGCATTTAGAAAAGGTTTTTAAAACAAACCAACATGTTTGTTGTATAAAAATGTTTGGGGTCACATTAGAAAAAGTAGAAATGTCCAATTAAGATAGAACAGGCATGTTTAAAACCAACAAGAAAGACACAAATCTTGAACTTACAAAGTTCACATTTGGTATAACTTGAAGGCAATATCAGACATGAGTATTTACAAACTGTGTTTGATATTGCGTTCTGATGGGGTGAAGTCACCCCTAGAAAAGCCAAATTTTGAAGATGCACACCAATTGCCGAATGTCAACATGTGCTAGCTGCCATCAGAGGGGATCAAGGGACGTGTTTTGTGGATGCAACCCCTTCCTCACAGCTACTTTATTATTGAGGAAGGGGTTGCCCCCCCAAAACGCGTCCATTGATCTCCTGTGATGGCAGATAGCACATGTTGACACACTGTGTGCCTCTTCAAAATTTGGCTTTTCGCAAATATGTCAAAAAATGCCAAACATATTTAGCTCACAAAAAGCACAAAAAAAATAGGGATTTTGAGGGGTTTTAAACTCTCCTTAAAGCATCAATGATGTTCTTCATTTTTTTTGAACATCATTGATGCTTTTCTGGATGTTTTCCAAGTCCCTATTACACCCCATGATCTCCCCGATCAGGATCTGTGCACTTTCAGAGGTGAAATAATCTGGATCCACAACATCATGATCACCTAAAAAGATAAAAACAAAAACACACCATGTATTATAAATATGCCGCCATCCATCTCATACCTGAGCCTGTGGTCGCAGACACTCACCTGTTGTGGTGACAATTTCCACCACGTCTTCCTCCTCCTGCTCTGCTTGGCTTGGGTGGGTTTCCACTTCTTCCACACAGATATTTGATGGCAGAAATAGTAATATGAAACATTGCTTGGAAGTGAGGTACAATTGTCTGTTTTGGCAGAGTTCCAAGATGTAGAATTTTTAGTGTTCTTTGTCAAGCTTCAATACTTTACCTGTTTTGTACAAGCTTCACAGATGGAGACACCCCTATAGTATACACTGGAGCACCTGTGTAGGCCCCCTAATAAAAAGGGTGTTCTTGTGTCCCACACTAGTGCTCCAGTGTCCAGATGTCTCAACAGCTACTGAGTGTCCTCTCCTTACGCAGAATCTAGTTTTCATTTCATTCTAGTTACAAACCCATCTACACAACCAAATTATTTGCAGACAAGTAGGCCATAAAAAATGTGGGCAAATGCATATGGCCAAAACAATGGTGGTTTCTAGGCCAAACGAACAATGTTTTATACGAACGAATAATGTGCCCATGAACATGAAAGTTGCCATTTTAAACTGTACAACAGTAAAGAAAAGCACATGGAGCAGCACGAACGTAATAAACATAAAGAATAGGAACGCAGCACAACTACTTACTTTTTTGCAGCACTCTCCGGATCCTTCTGTACTGCTCATGCTCTCTTAATTTGAGGTCCGACCACCACTTCCTGAGCTGATCCTTGGATCGTCGTACCCCGAAATTCCGGTGCAGACTCTTGACCACTTTCACCATGATCTTGGCCTTTCGGACATTGGGGTTGGGGTAAGGTCCATACTTCCCGTCATAGTCGGCCTTCTTCAGGATGTCCACCATCTCCAACATCTCCCCAAAGGACATATTTGATGCCTTAAATCGTCTCCTTGTGGACGTTTCAGGCTCCGGTCTTTCCTCTTCCCCCTCCTCCTTGGTGTAATTATCAGACACCTGCTCTGACTCCGCCATGTGCTCTTCCCCCCTGCGCCAAACGAGAAGGGGCGGGGAATAGACTAGAAAGAACGTCAGGGGCGGGCGGAATTTCACGCATGGGCAGTGTCTATAAAGCGTAACACGCATGCGTAGTACGTACGATCTGTGAGCGGAGGAAGGTGTTACGGAGGCGCCGATCGTGATTGCGAAGGTAAGATTTAACATTGGGCCTATACTGCTTCTAGATTGAGGCCTGTATTTGCACAAGTTTAGAAGACTTTAGGCTGACATTAGGGTTTGTTTTGTGTTGTGTCTTGCAGTGAAAATGGATATCTTGAAAGATAAGGACTTTATGCCAATCTTCATTGATATGTTCAGGGAGCTGCCCTGTCTGTGGCAGATAAACCACCCTGAATATAAGAACAAAACAAAGAGGAAGGCAGCGCTGGATAATTTGTTGGAATTTGTGAAGCCGGTGATCCCCACGGCAGACATCACCTATTTGAAGTTCCCAATTGGTGGCCTGAGGAGTACATATCTAAGGGAGCACAAGAAGGTCCAGGATTCCCAGAGATCAGGAGCTGCAGATGACATTTATGTCCCCAGGCTGTGGTACTATGACAGGCTGCATTTTCTGGCAGGCCAGATTGGAACCCAGGCCAGCACTCTCCACTCTTCCTTCCACGCTTCCTTTACCCCCAGCTGAGGCTTCTGACGACCAACCTGGGCCTTCCAGGCAGCAACATGTGGAGGAGCCCAGCTTGAGCCAGGTATAGCATTCTTCTAAATATTTCTGGTTGTCCAATCAATGATGTTAAATAGATGTTAATTTGGATTGCTAATTTATGATTGTGATTGATGATGCAAAAACTAAAACAATGTCCCTTTTTCAAACACAGGGAAGTCTCAGCCAGGAGGTGGCCGGGCCAAGCAGGCTGCCTGATACCCAGGTCCCTCCCCTCCACCTTCAAAGACAAAGTGGCAGGAAGAGGAGTAACCTGAAGGAGGCGCCATAGGCCTCTTTTGGAAGGCTACCGTGGCCCTCAGAACACCCCACAGTGTGGAGGAGGACTTTTCTGGCATAACTGCCTGCAAAATGTGCAGATGGAGGAGGGCCAACGACTCCTGTGTGAGTTCTTAATTTTGGAAGCTCTCAATAAGGGGTTGAGGGGCCAAATAACATGTGCAACCCACATTTGTGACCTCACACATAGTCCTCCTCCTCCTCCTCCTACTCCAGGTCCTACTCTTCCTCCTCCTCCTCCAGGTCCTGCTCCTCCTCCTGCCACATCTCCAACACCACAGCCACAGCCGGGAAGGAAGTGTGGAAGGAAGACCAGAGAGTGATGACCCTGGGTTCAGTCTGGTCTGGCAAAAGATGCAGGCTCTTGTAGTACCACAGCCTGGGGACACAGGTGTCATCTGCTGCTTTCCGGATCTCTGGGACTTCTGGACCAGATTGCACTCCCTTAGATAAGGACTCTTCAGGCCACCAATTTTGCTGGAAAATAATTTATGTGTGCCCTGGGGGTCCAAGGCTTTGCCAATTTCTGCTGTTTCTCCAGCGTTGCCTCCCACTTTGTTTGTTTGTGAGCCCTTAATAAAGGTTTTTTGGTTTCAATTATACTCACCTATGTGTGTTTTTCTTCAAAAAGGACCGTTTGTTTGTGAGGTGGCAGGTACATTTCAAAAATACAATGTGAAATTAACAAGAGACACCAACACCAAGCAACCTCCTTGAGATTAAATAATACAAGATAATAATGGTGTTGTGGTAACTTGACACACAAAACACACACAAAAATATTCTGGATGTTAAATAACTAAAAACAAAACAAAAAACAAGATCAGCCTTGAAAAAAATACAAACCAAAAAAAAAAAAAACACATCAGGCTTGAAAAAAAAAAAAAAAAGCACAAACAAAAATGAGATATCTTTTTGGTCAGATGTGACAAATCATAATATATTGAGGGAATCACGATAAATAATAAAGAAAGAAGTTTGAGAGAAGTTTGTGTGAATATCAGCAGCAAAACTACTTAGTTCTTCCTGCATTATAAAGAAGAAGAGAGTGCGCTGCATTAAACCATTTTTTACATTGCAGCGTGACGAAAGTGCTCTATCCATTCCGAATGCTAATTTTACCAGACCGAGCTGTTCCGTCTCTGAATTTCTTCTGAGCATGCGTGGCACTTTGTGCGTCAGAATTGTCCACACACGGTCGGAATTGACGTGATCGGATTTTGTTATCTGAAAATTTTATAGCCTGCTCTCAAACTTTGTGTGTCGGAAAATCCGATGGAAAATGTCCGATGGAGCCCACACACGGTTGGATTTTCCGACAACACGCTCCGATCGCACATTTTCCGTCGGAAAATCCGACCGTGTGTACGGGGCATAAGACTGGTGGGAGGCTGCTAGAGCCAGAGGAGAGGGCTGTGTAGGTTCTGCACACTATTTCTAGTTCAGGAAAAGCAGATTCATGGTTAAATGAGCAAAGGCTACCATCTGAGGATGATATAAATAGAGAAGGGTGCACTCAAGCAGCAGCAGGCTAAGATGCAGATCGAGCCTGGGACTGTGTAAAAGTTGAATAAAACTGAGAGAAGATTCAGGGGTGCATTTATAAATCAGAGTTATGGCTTTACAATGACCATGTTGCTGCTTAAAAACACTGACACATTTATAAAGCAAAGCTCCCGTTATTACAATTTAAAAAAAAAAATGTGTATTAAAAAAGGTCACCTCAGATAGCATTCACCTCTAAGCTTACCTGTAAGATTTTCTGCTGCTGTGTGGTAATTATTCTACCTAGACATTGCACATTATGCTCCATCTAACATTCCAAAAACTGCTGTAATTAGGAAAAGCAGTCTGCTCTAATGCTGCGTACACACGATCAGAAATTCAGCCAGCAAAAGTCCGATGTGAGCTTTTGGTCGGCAATTCCGACCGTGTATATGCTCCATCGGACTTTTGCTGGCGGAATTTCCGCCAGCTAAAGATTGAGAGCAGGTTCTCTATTTTTCCGACGGAAAAAGTTCCTATTGGAAATTCTGATCGTCTGTAGCAATTCCGATGCGCAAAATTCCTACGCATGCTCGAAAACAATTCGACACATGCTCGGAAGCAGTGAACTTCCTTTTCTCGGCTTGTCGTAGTGTTCTATGTCACCGCATTCTTGACGTATGAAAGTTCAGAGAACTTTTGTGTGACCGTGTGTATTCCGATCGTGTGTACACGGCATTAGCAAAGACAAAGTGCATATATCTATTTTTCCCCTTTGACCTGACTTAACTCGACCACCATATCCACCTCCATAGATGCATACTTACTTTGATCCGATGGCCTCAGCACCTGAAGTCTTCACTGTCTTGGTGGCCCCTGCACATTATAGACTTTTAGAAGGTTGTGTTCTGAGGCCAGGGGCAAAGGATGTAAACAAATATTGAAAGCCATGGCTGCCAAATTGAGGTAAGTATACAACTTTGGAAGGCAAAGGGAAAAAAGCATAAGTGCACTTTGTCTTAAAGTGAAACTTTCCATTGCCCTAGCATGTAAACACAACTTAATGGTACCTTTATTGAGGTCACAAGGTGGCTGTTTAGGACAGAATTGCTTCATTATAATGATTTCAATCTGTGCTTTTTTCTTTCCTTTACATGTACACTGACATATTGCAAAAATACTTCTGATGGAAAACCCATCTGGATGGCTGTTTTTGAATGGCACCCAAAGCCACAAGAAATAACCATCCTTTAATAACGACTTCCTGAACCATGGTCTCAAAACAATTAACTCAATTCTTGCTGTAACTATACTAATCTTTGATTGGTCAGTTTCATATCTTGACACATCCTACATTACATAAGTCAATCTGTCTGCCTAAACCAAAGCGCCAAAAATGAAAGCAGGTCAACTAAATCGAGTTCTTCGAGTCTGGTCTCTATGTTGTTACATATTATCTCTTGATATGGGTATCACTGAACAGGGGTCAGGAATCTGTATCTGAATTAAAATATCCTACAGCATTTATCAACAGTTTCAAAAGCACACCTCCTTTCCCCAAAATGTGCAGCCTATAGAAAATAATTAGGACTGATCTGCAAACTTCAACTTTCATCAAAAGCATGTATCTAAAGCTGGCCAAACACAGTAAAGCCCCCGTAATGTTGGATGTCAGGCTGTTGGCGGAAAATCCGATCATGTGTATGCTCATCGGACAATTGTTGTCGGACTTTCCGCCAACAAATGTTGGCTAGCATGTCTTCAAATTTTCCACCAACAAATGTGTGTTGTCGGACTTTCCAATCATGTGTACACAAGTCTGTCAGACAAAAGTCCAAAGTACAAATGCTTGGAAGCAGAAGCGGTCGGTCTTGTAAACTTGCGTTTGCAATGGAGAATTATGAAATCTCCAAATGCAGCGCACAATTCTCTTCTTCTTTAATAGGATAATAATGAAGCTGCTTTGCTGATGATACTGATGGAGTTATTGCAAACACATTTTCAAAGGCTTTTTTTTTTCTAGTGATATCAAGAATAATATTATTATGTTATTTTTTTTTTTTTATTTGTGCAAGTTACCACAGCACCATTATCCCGTAGTTTTTAAGATTAAAGATACAACTATATTGGTGTCCCTTTTCAATTTTACATTGTGTTTTTTAAAATGTAACTGCCTACTCCCAAACTGTAATTTGAAGTAAAACACATAGCCAAGTATTATTCTCCACTATTTTTTTATTGTACATTAAGAAAAAAAAAAAGACATGCTATCTGCCAATAGAACTTAACCAAAAAGTGCATTCTATGCATCCAAAAATATAGAAAATATACCTAATCAAATCATTATTCAACCAAAAAATAATGTCAAAGCAATAACTCCAAGGCCAATAATAAATAACACGATATCTCCTCCGATTCCGCAACATGTCTGGTTGACGAACGGCCCTTCAGAAACGAACTGAAAAGTGCTAAATGAAAAATGCGAAAAGAAAAGCGCGAATCAACGCTCACCAAACTTCTACTAACACGAAATTAGCAGAAGGAGCCCAAAGGGTGGCGCTAAAGAGCTGAAAAAACACGTAGTACGTCTAGTACGTCACTACGTTCGTAATCGTTGGCCAACATTTGTGTGACCATGTGTATGCAAGACAAGTTTGAGCCAACACCCTTCAGACAAAATTCCACGATTTTGTTGTCGGAAAGTCCGATCGTGTGTACGGGCTTTAAAGTTTTGTTTGAACATTTGTACAGGAATTGTTTGTCAGAAATATAAAAAAAATGTCCTTCCTGCTCCTTCGATATTTCTATTTATCACAGCTGAAAACAATTGTTGGTTTGACACCACTGTCTGCGAGAATCAAACAAATATTGATATTGTTCTGTTTCAAGCACTTCCTTGACATACCTCCTTTAGACCTTGGTCTCTCTGGCTATTAAGGTCATCTGCTGAAAACGCACCCTCCACAGACAGCTCAACTCTCGAGTAAGATGTTTGTTTAGTCCAACAAAGTTTTGCTTGTTAACCACTTGCTGATCAGCTCACGTACATATACTGCGGCAGGTTGGCAGCGCTGTGCGAATCTGCCACTGTAAACAAGCGGACCCCCATTCTGACAGGGGACATGTCAGAGATCTTCTGTTCCCAGTAATCGGGAGCAGTGATCTCTGTCATGTCCCAATGAGCCCATCCCCCTACAGTTAGAACACACCTAGGGAACACACTTAACCCCTTGATCGCCCCCTAGTGTTAACCCCTTCCCTGCCAGTGTCAATTTTTACATTGATCAGTGCATTTTTATAGCACTGATTAATGTAATAATGTCACTGGTCCCCAAAAAGTGTCATTTGGGGTCAGATTTGTCCACTGCAATGTCGCAGTAACGCTGAAAATCGCAGATCACCGCCATTACTAGTAAAAACAATACACTTTTAAAAAAAAAAGTCCCTAAATCTATCCTATAGTTTGTAGATGCGATAACTTTTGTGCAAACCAATCAATATACGCCTATTGCAATTTTTTTTAACCAAAAATATGTAGAAGAATATATATCGGCCTAAACTGATGAATAAATGTGTTTTTTTTATTTATTTATTTTTGGATATGTATTATAGCAAAAAGTAAAAAAATAGTTTTTTTTTCAAAATTTTCACTCTTTGTTTATAGTGCAAAAAATAAAAACTGCAGAGGTGATCAAATACCACCAAAAGAAAGCTATATTTGTGGGGAAAAAGACATTAATACATACATAATGAAATCCAATGCAAAAGTAACGGATACATGATAAGTGCTGCAGAAAAAAACATTCTCAAAATGAAAATTTTCAAACAAAATTCTACTGGTGTTGAATACAAGCCCTTATCCCCTCATTGTCATGTTCGCCAAACCTTGCATAACTGATAGCAAAATCTTTTTGATGAAACTGAAATCCTCAACAATAAAAAGTAGTAAATCCTACATAGTCAAATTTGTAGGACAGGTAGAGGTTACCTGTAGTATTGAGTCGGAATGACAAATGTACAAATACAATTATAATTACAAATAACAAACTCGTAGAACTTTATTAAGCAGTAAAAATGTGTTTCCAGGTTTTACAAGAATATTGTCACTTAAATTGTTAAAAAAAAAAAAAAAAAAAAAAAAAAAAAAAGATTACAACATTCAGGACATTCTCCTCATTATCGTTTCTTCTTTTTCTTAAAGGTTCTAAAATATGAAAAAAAGATAGCAGTAGGTTAGGCTATTATTCTGATTTTCAGCATCTAAAAGGCAAATATAGGTATGACATAGGAAAGCACCTACTAAATGGGCTGGTAAAATGCTTTTTAGCAATTACATTTTTCTAGACCTGCAATAATTGTTGCAATTTTACATTTTTTTCCCTGCTAATGCAGCTAAGTTATAAGGGTTGATGGTTTTACAACTATTTTACATTATGTGGAGTGGGTAAAATACAATAAAATTACAGAGGACTTTTCTGAGATGGAACATTTGAATGTAAGACAGGTAGTCTAACTATAACCAAGGTGACTTTGATGCTTTACTATGAGACTGCAATTTGGGGTTCACTTACACTTCAACACTAGGAGCTGTCTTTTGTATTGACTAGAACCTAGAACACCATCAATCTGGACCCACCTTTGCTGTAATTGATATAATATAGATTACATTATCACCTTAGTTTCATCTTTGAATATACATGTAAGCACCCCCTAGCGAATGGGGGTTGTCATGGCACTACTTTAGGCTAGGGACTTACACAGGGAAGAATTTACTTTTGTTTTTTCAATATCTGAGCTGGAATGCAAAACAGAATTCTGGGCCCTCACTTTGTTGCATTTTAGGAGGGTAAGTACAAAGCCCGGGCCCTCCTACCAGTTCATTACACAGTACTAGGTCTAGCACACACTTTTACCCAAAGGCAGGGACAGGAGCCACCCATTTAAATGAACATATGCAAGGCCTTGCTATTAATGTGGTTTCAGACCTGGTCCCTGAGTGTGGCCCTGCTCTGTGGATGAGAACCAATTAGAGTAGTCTGACAGCCCAGGGGGGTGCATTATGGACCTTTCAGATCACCCAACCACCAGTACCCGCTATTACCTGGCCTTACCACTCCTGTTCCAAGCTGACTGCTGCTATGCTCCATCCCATTTTTAGTACTAAAGGTTATGCTATGGTCTACTGTGGGCATTATTTACAGTATCTCACAAAAGTGAGTACACCCCTTACATTTTTGTAATTTTTTTATTATATCTTTTCATCTGACAACACTGAAGAAATGACAATTTGCTACAATGTAAAGTAGTGAGTGTACAGCTTGTATTACAGTGTAAATTTGCTGTCTCCTCAAAATAACTCAACACAGCCATTATTGTCTAAACCGCTTGTAACAAAAGTAAGTACACCCCTAAATGAAAATGTCCAAATTGGGCCCAATTAGCCATTTTCCCTCCCCGGTATCATGTGACTTGTTAGTGTTACAAGATCTCAGGTGTGAATGGGGAGCAGGTGTGTTAAATTTGGTGTTATCGCTCTCACGCGGTCTTATACTGGTCACTGGAAGTTCAACATGGCACCTCATGGCAAAGAACTTTCTGAGGATCTGAAAAAAAGGAATTGTTGTTCTACATATAGATGACCTAGGCTATAAGAAGATTGCCAAGACCCTGAAACTGAGCTGCAGCACAGTGGCCAAGACCATTTAGCGGTTTAACAGGACAAGTTCCACTCAGAATAGGTCTTTCCATGGTCGACCAAAGAAGTTGAGTGCACGTGCTCAGTGTCATATCCAGAGAGTGTCTTTGGGAAATAGACGTATGAGTGCTACCAGCATTGCTGCAGAGGTTGAAGGGGTGAGGGTAAGCCTGTCAGTGCTCAGAGAAAATGCCACACCCTGCATCAAATTGGTCTGCATGGCTGTAGTCCCAGAAGGAAGCCTCTTCTAAAGAGGATGCACAAGAAAACCCGCAACCAGTTTACTGAAGACAAGCAGACTAAGGACATGGATTACTAGAACCATGTCCTGTGGTCTGATGATGACCAAGATAAACTTATTTGGTTCAGATGGTGTCAAGCGTGTGTGGTGGCAATCAGGTGAGGAGTACAAAGGCAAGTGTATCTTGCTTACAGTCAAACATGGTGGTGGGAGTATCATGGTCTGGGGCTGCATGAGTGCTGCTGGCACTGGGGAGCTACAGTTCATTGAGGGAACCATGAATGCCAACATGTACTGTGACATACTGAAGCAGAGCATGATCCCCTCCCTTCGGAGACTGGGCCGCAGGGTAGTATTCCAACATCATAACGACCCCAAACACACCTACAAGATGACCACTGCCTTGCTAAAGAAGCTGAGGGTAAAGGTGATAGACTGGCCAAGCATGTCCCTGGACTTAAACCCTATTGAGCATCTGTTGGGCATCCTCAAATGGAAGGTGGAGGAGCGCAAAGTCTCTAACATCCACCAGCAATGTGATGTCATCATGGAGGAGTGGAAGAGGACTCCAGTGGCAGTGCTGGAAAATAATGGTGGCCACACAAAATATTGACACTTTGGGCCCAATTTGGACATTTTCACTTTGGGGTGTACTCACTTTTGTTGCCAGTGGTTTAGACATTAATGACTGTGTTTTGAGTTATTTTGAGGGGACAGCAAATTTACACTGTTATACAAGCTGTGCACTCACTACTTTACATTGTAGCAAAGTGTAATTTCTTTAGTGTGAAAAGATATATTAAAATATTTACAACAATGTGAGGGGTGTACTCACTTTCGTGAGATACTGTATATCACACACAATAAGAAAACATTTCTTGTCTTTAAGATATTTTAATGCAGGTCCAGCTTTTGGAAGTAATAGTTTAAAATAATGGTTTACAATATGTAACATGTTCCTGCAATACTGATTTGCAAGTGAATACTAAACGAGGCATATAGAACAGGGGATTCTGAAGTGCTACTTAGCTCATGCTGTCTTTTCCTGGGAAATTAACCAGTCATATAATCAAAGTAATTGGGGACAGAGGAACTACTGCAACCAGCTTATAACATTAACCATAAGACTATAGTTGCACACTAGTATGAAAATAATACAAGTATTATATAAAAAAATAATAATAGAACATGCATCCAATGTACAAATGAGTATTATCAACAAAGTGCCAGATTGGAGTCCTGGTGGAATTGTGCACATACACCTGGATATATGCAGTATAGTTATTAATAGATATACGTTCAGATGAATGTTGCAGCAAAGTCGAATTGTAGAGGCCCTTGAGGATGTTTACAATGTTGCATCTGTCTTGGTATCAGAGACCCGAAGACAAGATCTGCAGTGATGAGGAGACCCTCCAGCTGTTGTCCAACCAGCCTGGAATGCAGCCTATCTACTCTACACTTAGTCCCTAGTAGCATCTGATATGTCATGCAACCAGAAATCTACTTACCAGAAGTGGCTGTCCAGTGCCTAACCTGGCTCCAGCCTATGCTGGTTATTAAGCCCTGAGCTAAAACTAGCTATAGCATCACAGACCAGAGAAACATGGTTAACTAGAATAACAGGAACTGCATTATAAACTAATTTGCAATAAACAGGTTCACCTACTAAAACACAGCAATATGACCACTACACATGCATACTATGTCACAGACCGAACTATCTAGCATGGTAGTATAATGCATGTGAGATATCAACAAGGGAACAGAGATGCTTCTGTCATCAGTCTTAAGATGTATACAGTACATACTGTGTATACACTCAGAAGTAGAGTTGGGCCTACAGGTGAAGCTGAGCAAAAGTTAGGTCCGAACATCGCCTGTTCGCCCGTTCACCTGTTTTGCGAACACCCAAATCTGTGGGGAGCCTGGCGGGATGTTCACCCACCAAACACCCCACAATGCACTGCACTTTGCATTCCAAGCCCTGATTGGGCAAAGCTTTGCAAAATCAGGGCACAGTGAATAGCTGGTTGTTAAGGAGTGGGCCAGGAAGCCAGCCACTGTGTCCTTAATAACGGATGAGTCATCAGCTGTCAACGGGCTTCCCTGCTGACAGCTGAATGAAAAAAAAAAAACATTGCCGGTGTTCTGTCGGATAGTGCCAGCTATCAAGAAGTGCCCGGGATGTACTGCGCATCCCCTGTACGGAACAGCCCAATAGCTGAGTTTACGATCAGCTGTTGTGTCGGCGAGACGGCACCTGTGCACAATAGCTGACGGAAGACATTTTTCTGTCAGATTGTACCTTGCGCTATCAATAACATTGCTCAGCCACTAAGGCCTCTTTCACACGGATGATCCGTATGTCCGTTTTTCATCCATCCGTTTTCGGATGAAAAACGGACATACAGTCATCCCTATGGAGCGTCGGATGTCAGCGGTGACATGTCCGCTGACATCCGACCCCGCTCCGATCCGAAAAGTGTAACGGAGGAAAAACCTACTTTTCCCTCCGTTTTCGGATCGGATGACGACGGACACTACGGACCGTCATCATCCGATCCCCCCATAGGGGAGAGCGGCGCTCTGACAGGTCCGTCGCTGCACAGCGTGCAGCGATGCACCTGTCATCTTCCTGCTCAGCGGGGATCGGCGGAGCGATCCCCGCTGAGCCAGCGTGTGTTCACGGGGCGGATCATGACTGATCTGCCCCGTGTGAAAGAGGCCTAATACAGAAAGATACAAAGAAACATTGTTTTATTTTGTATCTTTCTGTTTATTCAAAGGGATGAACTTCGACCTGCAGATGAAGTCATTTAAAGCAACTTGACAAGTAAAAAAAAGTTGTTTTTTCTTTAAATTAAATGTTCCTCTGTTGAACCCCTAATTATCCTTAGTTTACTGTAATCGGCCCTAATTAACTCCTTATTCTCCTTCTCCATTCGATTATAATTTTCCTGGTGATTTAGTTTTTTTTCCATTTTATTTACTAATAATATTTCAACTTTTTAAAAAAGTTTTTGTTTGCTTTGTGCGCTCCTAAAGCGCCTCAAAGATGCTGCTTGCAGGACTTTTTTTAGCGTCCTGCCAACACACCGCTCCATTGTGAAAGCCCTCGGGTTTTCACACTGGAGTGATAGGAGAGGCGCTTTACAGGAGCGCTATTTTTAGCCCTATAGTGCCTGTAAAGTGCCTCAGTGTGAAAGTAGCCTTAAGTAATGACAAAATGATCGCTAAATATGCAGGCTTACAGCAGAAATTTGAAAATTACTCTGGTCTATAAGGGGTGAACAGATGAGAGCCAAAGTGGTTATACAGCTTGTCTAAGTTTGCAGAAACCAGGGAGCTGGAAGCTGAGGTTACACTCTGCAGAGCTCAGTGAGGAGAGCTCTGAGAGCTGATTGAATGGGACACCTTCACACAGCACACAGGAACAGAGCTGAGACTGTCAATGATAGACTGTATTTTGGCGCTCCCTCTCCTGTCACCTTTTTATCTCTTGGTGTCAGGAAAACTTGTCAGAGGTAACTTATGTTGATAGCAGTGGAATGAGGCAGCAGACAGAAATGACAATTAGTACTCTGGACCGAGACAAGCACACATTATGGAGGGATATGATTTGTTCATGTTTCATGTCTGAGGTTTACAACCACTTAAAAGTTAAAAAAAACACTTACAATAGCAACGCCCCCCAGCTCCTCCCCTTAAACATTTACCTGAGACCTTTATCAATCCAATGCTGTGTCCAGCTTCAGTTTTTCTCTTCCTCTTCCTTCTCCCATAAGCCTCACTAGAAGCAGCAGGAGCCATTGGCTCCTGCTGCTGTCAGAAATCTTGTGAGGAGGGAGTGGGGGGCAGGGCCAGGTCACGCTGTGCGTGTCTTTCGATGCATATAACCTGAGCTTGAGAGCAAGCCCTTATGTCTTCCCCATAACAAGCCACTTGAAGAACACAGAAAAGGAGGAGCAGAGAGGGGTGACCCCAGGAAAGGAGATTAGGGGATGCTTTGTGCAACACCATTGCACAGAGCAGGTAAGTATGATATTTTTTTTATTTTAAAGTGATTGTAACGCCTTGTTTTTTTTTTAAATAACAAACATGTTATACTTACCTGCCCTGTGCAGTGGATTTGCATAGTGCAGCCTGGATCGTCTCCTCTCGGGTCCCTCTTCGCTGCTCCTGGCCCCTCCTTCCTGTTGAGTGCCCCCAACAGCAAGCAGCTTGCTATGTGGACACCCGAGCCGAGCTTCAGCTCCGTGTCTCTATTCAGACACGGAGCTGCGGTTTGACCCCGTCCTCTCTTTCTCCTGATTGGCTAACTGACTTTTGACAGCAGCAGGAGCCAATGGCACTGTGTCTCAGGAAATCAGGAGTGAGAGTCCCAGAAGGCCAAGGGACTTGTGGACATCACTAGATAGAATGGGGCTCAAGTAAGTAAGTATTAGGAGGGGCTGAGAGGGGCAGCTGCACACAAAAGGCTTTTTATGTTAATGCATAGAATGCATTAAGATAAAAAAAACTATCTGCCTTTACAACCCCTTTAAGGAAAAAAACAGCCTTTACAACCACTTTAAGTTATTCCACTGTCTCCATTTGTTGTCTTTGGGCCAGGTCACACCAGAACCCTGCATTCCGTGTTAATTTCCCGAACCGCATTCAAAATGCACTGCAGTTGTGATCTGCAGCAGGTGTCAATGTTAACTTAATGACATAGCAAATGCATATCGCAAACGCAGTACAGTACAGTACAGTACATTAGTACCATGCAATCCTGTTGCTGTATGTTTTATAAAGAAGAGCATGTACTACTTTTGGTGTGGTCTGGCGCAATTTCAACCCGTTAATATGAATGGGCTGAAATCACACTGCACCCGGATCGCATGTTAATGATGCAAGAACACACAATACGTTCCTGTGTGATTCATGGTGTGAACCAGCCCTTAATATTTTGTTTGTAGTTTCAATATGAAGCTAAGATCAGGAACAG
Organism: Aquarana catesbeiana; assembly: GCF_042186555.1. Lineage (NCBI taxonomy): Eukaryota > Metazoa > Chordata > Amphibia > Anura > Ranidae > Aquarana > Aquarana catesbeiana. The sequence goes on from NC_133328.1 coordinate 460,584,760, forward strand.
GACACGATCTCAGACTAGACTTCCAGCAGAGGTAGTAAGTCAGTCAATAGTAATTGGATTCAAACATGTTTGGAACAAACATAGATCTATACTTAAAAAAAAAAACAAAAACGCTTGGTCTTTTTTCTGCTGTTTTTTCTGCTATATTTCTATGTTTGTTTTACTATAGTGGATATATAAATTAAGAACATTTCCAAGCAAATTAAGTGGATCATTTAGATAATACCTATACACTTCAGTATTCTTACATCAGCCTACAAAGACAAATTCAACAACTCTGTCATAAACATCACAAAATAAATATGTTGATTAAAAAAAAAACAAAGCGAGCTGAACAATTTTGTTCTAAAGCTACATTAATCTTTTCAGTAAAATAGGAAAGGAATGTGTCAGAACATTTTTCACTTGTCTTGTTACTTGGAGGAAGATTTGTTGAGGTTTTATCCTTTCCTTTTTTTGAGACCCGAGATAGGATGCATACCTATAAATATTCCATGTGGAATATGAAATAGGCATCACAAAGCACTTTCCAGTAAATTGCTGATATTATATCAAAATTACGTCGGATTTTAATTGATAAACACAGTGAGTGTATTAGTCAAGTTGTGTTTGATAAAGTGGTCTAGATGATACCGGCTAAATGCATTGACGAAAACTTAAAAAAGGGTTTCATCCACCATCCACATCCCCGGCAGGTGCAGGTATCTTTTTTTGTGGAAAAGAAAGATCACACCCTTCGGCCTTGCATAGACTATCGTGAGCTAAACAAGATCACCCTTAAAAACCGGTACCTTCTCTTGGTACCCAAGTTATTCCAGAGACTGGGAGCTGCTACAATCTTTACCAAGCTTGATCTCCGAGGGGCCTATAACATGGTCTGTATCAGGGAAGGGGACGGATGAAAAACAGCTTTTCGCACCCGATTTGGGCACTTTGAGTACCTAGTAATGCCCTTGGTTATGTAATGCTTCTGCCACGTTCCAATACTTCATTAATGATGTTTGTTGCGACTATTTAGATCTGTTTGTCATCGTCAGCCTAGACGATATTCTAATCTTTTCTTCTTCCCTAGATGCCCATCGCAGACATGTCAGATGTGTGTTAGCACGGCTCTGACAGCATGGCCTGTACGCAAAGTCTTAAAAATGTGAGTTTGAGCAAAAGAGTATTCCATTCCTGGGACTGATCATCTCTATAGAAGGCATCAAGGTGGATCCTCAAAAGATTGCTGCAATACTAGACTGGCCGTTTCCTGTAGATAAGACAGGAATCCAACGTTTCTTTTGAGTCGCTAATTTCTACCGGAAATTCATTAAGGGGTTCTCTGCCATCATTGACCCCATCGCCCAGTTAACTAAACAGGGAATCCGCTTCCATTGGTCTCCAGAGGCCCAAGCTGCCTTTGAGTCCCTCAAAAGATTGTTTACCTCTGCCTCTGTTTTGAAGCATCCTGACTCTACCCTGCCGTTTTTACTTGAGGTAGATGCTTCTGAAATCGCTGTTGGGGCAGTTCTTTCCCGTCAAGGAATCAAGGCCCTGCTTCACACAGTAGCCTTTTTCTCCAGCTAGTTATTGGTGGCCGAGAGGAACTACAATGTCGAGAACTACTGGCAATAATATCTGCACTGGAGGAGTGGAGGTACCTGTTGGAAGGAGCCGCTCACCCAATTTTGATTTTCACAGACAGATCATAAGAACCTGGAGTACCTGAGGTCTGGAAAGAGGTTGAAACCATGACAAGCCAGGTGGGCATTGTTTTTCTCCAGGTTCTCTTTTCATGTCACTTATCAACCAGACTCAAAGAACACAAATCCTGACGCTCTGTCCAGGATGTTTCCTAGATCTAAAGAAACTTCTCCTCCAGATACTATTCTCTCTCCAGGGAATTTTCTTCTGGTACAAGTATATCTGCTTTCTCGGATCAAACAAGCTTCCATGGGGTGAGCCCCCCCGTTGAACTAGAGTTACAAGCAAAGGATGGTTTGCTCTGGTACAGGGACAAGATTTTTGTACCCAAAAGTTTACAAGTTTCTATAATGGAACTTTGTCATGATCATGTACAGGCTGGGCATTTTGGCAAAACCAAGACTACTGACCTGGTGCAATGCACTTTTTGGTGGCCTCAAGTACGTGGAGACTGCAGGAAATTTGTGGAATCCTGCACCACCTGCATTCAGAACAAGAACAGTAGAGCTAAGGCCTGGGGGTTATTAAAACCATTACCTGTTCCAGATAGACCATGGAAGATGTTATCCATAGACTTCACTGTCGAGTTGCCCCTGGCAGAGGGCCACTCCACTATCTTTGTGGTGGTGGGCCGCCTTTCGAAGATGGCACACTTTATTCTAATGGATTTCTCTGCTTCCATTGGCTGAATTCGCCTACAACGACTCTACGCACCCCGCTACAAAACAAACCCCATTTTTGTCAATTATGTCTTTCATCCATAATTTCTGCCTAATTCCATCCCAGAATGCCCTGTACCAGCAGTCCATGAAACAATACATTTTTTCTCCTCCAACATTCAGTTATTACAGGAAACCATGACCAGGACACAGGAACACAACAAGGAAGTCTTCCACAAGAAAAGACGAGGGGAACTAATACTGGCACCCAGTCATTTAGTATGGTTGTCCACAGTGAACCTAAAGTTGGCGTGTCCTTCAAGAAAGTTGGGTCTTAAGTTCATAGGCTCATTTCCCGTAAAGAGGAAAATCAATGAAGTGGCTTATGAACTAGAACTCCCTGCTTCACTTAAAATTCATCCCATTTTTCATGTGACACTGCTGAAGCCTTCTGTTTCTAGTCCTTTTCCTGGCCGGAGTTCGGATCCTCCTGACCCTGTAATAGTAGACGGAGAGGAGGAGTTTGAAGTAGAAACAATCTTGGATTGCAGGAAAAGAAACAATCAAATCCAATTCTTGATTAAATGGAAGGGTTATAGGCCTGAAGAGAACTCATGGGAACCAAAAGGGAATATCCATGCTAAGGGTCTGATCCAATACCTTTTAAAAGGTCCCAACCTGAGAAGTTGGTCCGGATGGGCATCCAGAGGCTGCCCCTTGGGGGGGCAATGTCAGGAAGATCCTACGAGCAACAGTCGATCCAGACCTGCTGGTGCGCGATAGCGGGTGCCAATGCGCATGTGCACGCACGAAAACGCGCGCACACCCATTAGTACCAGACGGACTATTTAAACCTGACTGACACAGGTGAACTTTGCTGTCTGCTCTACAGCATTCCGTATGTTCCTTGCTTATCTGAAATTTGTTCATGTGTTGATCCAGCTTGCCTGAAGACCATCCCTGTTATCCACCTGCATCTGACCCCTGGCCTGTCTGACTACTCTTCTGCCTGCTCCTCTGATCTCCTGATAACTGACCCGACTTGTCTGACCTTCCACAAGTCCTTATCCAGCTTGTTCCTGGTTCCAGTCCGCTGATCCAGTTCAAGCCTGCAGTACCAGTTTGCTGATCCAGCTTGTTCCTGGTTCCAGTCCGCTGATCCGGTTCCAGCCTGCTGTGTCTGTTTGATGATCCAGCCTGTTCCTGGTTCCAGTCTGCTGATCCAGTTTTTGCCTGCTGTACCTGCCTACCAATCATGCCTGCTCCGGGTACCAGCCCGTTGTGCTTGGTTCCTGCCTTCTACCTTCTGCAAGGAATCTCCTGAACCTCTGGACTGACCTCCTACTGTTGACCCTGCCAGGCACTCGGACCGCTCCTCACTCCTGTGCTCCTGTTTATCCTATCAGGGGCCTCGAGTCAAAGGCGTAAGAGAGGCCATCCTCTGCAATTTGGGCTCACCTACTAGGTACGTAACAAGCATACTAGCTCATTATGAAATACTTACCTTAGATAGAAAGCCCCTGCAGTGGTCCCGGCACACCGCTGTGGCTGGCAACATGTCTCCCGGAGTTATTTCCGGGTATCGCGGGCTCCGTCGCTGTGATTGGCCAGAGCTGCAATGACGTCACTCCCTTCCCACTCACGTGCACGCGGGAGCCTCCGGTAACGGCACAGCAACTGAAGAAAAGGCACGAGCGAGCCGTTTCTTCAGTGCACATGTGCCGATGATGTCGGCACATGCTGATACAGTGAATATCTCCTAAACAGTGCAAGTTTAGGAGATATTCATGGTACCTACAGGTAAGTCTTATTATAGGCTTACCTGTAAGTAAAAGTGGTGTGTAAGGGTTTACAACCACTTTAAGTAATTATGCATTACATATGTACATATATACATACTCTAATGCCGCGTACACATGAGTGGAATTTCCGACAGAAAGAGTCCGATGGGAGCTTTTCATCGTATATTCCGACCGTGTGTATGCCCCATCGGACTTTTTCTGTTGAAAATTCAGAAAAATTCAGACGGACTTAGATAGAGAACATGTTCTATATTTTTCCGATGAAACAAATTACTATTGGAAAAAACGCTCGTCTGTATGCTGTTCCGACGCACCAAAAACGACGCATGCTCTAAAGCAAGTACGAGACGGAAGCTATTGACTACTGGCTATTGAACTTCCGTTTTCTAGTCCCGTCGTACGTGTTGTACGTCACCACGTTCTGGACAGTCGGAATTTGGTGTGACCGTGTGTATGCAAGACAGCTTGAGCGGATTTCCGTCTGAACTTTCCTTCAGAATTTATTCCGACGGCAAAACCGGTCGTGTGTATAGGGCATTACATACTCATGTGCTGAAAATATATTCTTTAAATCCTGTTCTCAGCACTTTCTACATATAATATATTTTTTATTCATGTAACGTCGTTTTCACTTTGTAGAACAAAAAAACGACATAGTCCTAATTCATTTTGCTGATAAAGTCAGGATGTTCTGTGACCTCACAGAATAGTAGAAAGTGTAAATGTAACTGGTATAGTAATACCTATTTAGACTTCTGCAATCAAATGAAATCATTTTCTGCAGTTTCATATTCATTTCTAACAAAGTAGAACTACTGTAAGTGAAGAGAAACCGATTATTCTAAAATATGAATATTTTATAAAACATTTGTGCAGCTACCTTAAAGAAGTTTCATAACGCTAACAGCAACTTTTTTTTAATCCAACATAATTGATTTTGTATATTACTCACACTTTTCGTAACCACTTTAAGACCGGGCCTATTTTTCAAACTTGTTTACAAGTTAAAATATTTTTTTTTTTGCTATAAAATTACTTAGAACCCCCAAACATTATATATATATTTTTGGAAAAAATTCACTTTTTTGAATTAAGAAATAAGACAACAGTAAAGTTAACCCAATTATTTTTATATTGTGAAAGATGATGTTTCACTGAGTAAATTGATACCCAACATGTCACGCTTCAAGGTTGCGCCCGCTCGTAGAATGGCGACAAACCTTTACCCTTAAAAATCTCCATATGCAACATTTTAAAAATTCTACAGGTTGCATGTTTTGAATTACAGAGGAGGTCTAGGGCTTTACTTATTTCTCTTGCTCTAATGATCGTGGGAATACCTCACATGTGTGGTTTGAACACCGTCTTCATATGCGGGTGCTACTCATGTATGCGTTCGCCTCTGCACGCGAGCTCGGCAGGGTGGGTGCGTTTAAAATTTATTTATTTTTTTTCCTATTTATTTTACCTTTTCTTTTTAATTTTTACACTGTTCTTAAAAAAAAAAAAAAAATGTGTCATTCTTATTCCTATTACAAGGAAATTAAACATCACTTGTAAAAGAAAAAAAGCATGACAGGACATATTTACGCTAAAATGCAATAAAAAAAAAAATTAAATGTCATTTAAAACGTTGCTTTAAGAGCTATGGGCGGAATTGACGTTTTAATGTCACTTCCGCCCTGCAATGGTTTGGAGACAGGTGGGGGCCATCTTCCTCTCACTCATCTCCATACCTAACAGGGAGAAGGATCCGATCACCTCCGCTGCTACCAACGGCTCTGGTAAGCGGTCGAGTGCACCGGAGCGCTGGGGGAGGGGGGGTGGCCCTCTCCCGCCACCAATAAAATTGATCTTGCGGCGACTCTGCCGCAGAGACCACTTTTATCTGAAAGCGGACCGCCTGCTGAAGAAGAGGATACCGGGGTTATGGTAGCTAGCTGCTGCCATAACAACGATATCCCTCTTCAAACAGCCGATGTATAATGACTGTATATCAGAGGCGTACCTACAGGTGCTGGCCCCATGCTGCTGGGGGCCTGTGCGTCCCCCCTGTATGCCTGAATAGGAGGGGCAGCAGGGTCTAGCTACACATGAAGGAATTGATCTCTCCAGTCTCCTCCTGCAGCTGCTGAATGCCTGTGGAAGGAGAGGAGAAGCGGGCATTCAGCAGCTGCAGGAGGAAAATGGAGAGATCCGTTCCTCTATATGCTGGCCCCACCACCACTGATCCTCCTATCCAGCTTCCTTCTGCTGCCCCCCTTGTGCTCTTCCACCACCCTCGTCCCCCGTGCTCTGCTGGGTTCCCCCATCCCCTCTGCTGCAGGAGATCTGTTAGGATAGAAAGTGGGGAAGGGGCCAGTAAATGTGTCTTTTTTTGGCACCTTCCTTTTCCATACGGATCACTTACTTTGTTCAAGCATAACTGAAGCATAGTAAACTTTGTTTACTATGCTTCAGTTTGTGAATAAACGGGAAGCCCTGTACAAAGCTATTCCTATCCATTCATTCTGTGCAGCTGAGGCTGCAGAGAAGGAGATCGAGGGCTGTGTCTTCAATCTCCTTTCTCTGTGTCAAAGGTGGAACATAAGAGGTCTGGTAAGAACCCTAATATCTTGCCAGATCCCTCCAACGATGCTCCAAAAAATAATAAAAAAAATCATATTGTAAAAAAAATTGGTAAAGTAATAATAATAATAAAATAAAATAACGAAAATAAAAAACTGACACCAGTGGCAAAACTACCAGGCTCACAAAGGTCGCACCTGGAATCGGGCCCTGACGTTCCACCACTAGGCACGGAGGGAAGGGCTCTGGCCAGGGGGGGCCATTCATGTTTTTTTGCACCTGGGCCCTGTTCTAGTTACACCACTGCTGAATATACGGTAGTATAAAAATTGGCTGTGCAAATTGCAACAGTCCAAAGAATCCAGAAACATTTTCTTTATTATCCTTGTAAGATATAAAGATCACTTAGTTGGTGCGGATTAATACAGTGCTTTGAAAAAGTATTCATACCCCTTGAAATTTTCAACATTTTGTCATGTTATAACCAAAAAATGTAAATGTATTTTATTGGGATTTTATGTGATAGACCAACACAAACTGGCACATAAATGTGAACTGGAAGGAAAATGATGTCAAAAGTGTAGTGTGCATTTGTATTCAGCCCCCCTGAGTCAGTACTTTGTAGAACCACCTTTCGATGCAATTACAGCTGCAAGTCTTTTTGGGGATGTCTTTACCAGCTTTGCACATCTAGGAGAGTGACATTTTTGCCCATTCTTCTTTGCAAAATAGCTCAACCTCTGTCAGATTGGATGGAGAGCGTCTGTCTTGCCACACATTCTCAATTGGACTTTGACTGGGCCATTCTAACACATTAATATGCTTTGATCTAAACCATTCCAACTAACTCTAGCTGCATGTTTAGGGTGGAAGATAAACCTCTGCCCCAGTCTCAAGTCTTTTGCAGACTCTAACAGATTTTCTTCTAATGCCCTATATACACAACCGGTTTGCCGTCGGAATAAACTCTGAAGCTTTTTACGACAGAGTTCCTATGGAATTCCGCTCAAGCTGTCTTGCATACACACGGTCACACCAAATTCCGACTGTCCAGAATGCGGTGACGTACAACAAGTATGACGGGACTAGAAAACGGAAGTTCAATAGCCAGTAGCCAATAGCTTCCATCTCGTACTTGCTTCAGAGCATGCGTCGTTTTTGGTGCATCGGAACAGCATACAGACGAGTGGTTTTTCCTATAGTAGTTTGTTCCGTTGGAAAAATATAGAACATGTTCTCTATCTAAGTCTGTCTGAATTTTCGACAGAAAAAGTCCGATGGGGCATACACAGGGTCGGAATATACGATGAAAAGCTCCCATGGGACTCTTTCTGTCGGAAATTCCGCTTGTGTGTATGCGGCATAAGTGTGCCCCGTATTTAGCTCCATCCAACTTCCCATCAACTCTGACCAGCTTCCCTGTCCCTGCTGAAGAAAAGCATCCCACAACATAATGCTGCCACCAGTATGTTTCACTGGGGGGATGGTGTGTTCAGGATGATGTGCAGTGTTAGTTTTCCATCACACTTTGCTGTGTCCCTCACATGGCTTCTCGCAAACTGCAAAAGAGACTCATAATGGCTTTCTTTCAGTAATGGCTTTCTTTTTGCCACTCTTGCATAAATTCCAGATTTGTGGAGTGCACGACTAATAGTTGTGCTGTGGACAGATTCTCCCACCTGAGCTGTGGATCTCTGCAGCTCCCCCAGAGTTACCATGGGCCTCTTGGCTGCTTCTCTGATTAATGCTCTCCTTGCCTGGCCTGCCAGTTTAGGTGGACGGCCATGTCTTGGTAGGTTTGCAGTTGTGCCATACTCTTTCCATTTCCAACAGTGCTCCGGGAGATGTTTGAAGCGTGGGAAATGTTTTTATAACCTAACCCTGCTTTAAACTATCCACAACTTTATCCCTGACCTATCTGGTGTGTTAATTGGCCTTCATGATGTTTATTCACTAAGGTTCTCTAAAACCTCTGAGGGCTTCACAGAACAGGTGTGTTTGTACTGAGACTAAATTACACACAGGTGGACACTATTTACTAATTAGGTGACTTCTAAAGGCAATTGGTTCCGCTAGATTTTAGTTAGGGGTATCAGAGTAAAGGGGGCTGAATACAAATGCACACCACACTTTTCAGATGTTTATTTGTAAAAAAAAAATTAAAACTGTTTATCATTTTTCTTCCACTTCACAATTATGTGCCACTTTGTGTTGGTCTATCACATAAAATCCCAATAAAATACATTTACGTTTTTGGTTGTAACATGACAAAATGTGGAAAATTTGAATGGGGTATGAATACTTTTTCCAGGCACTGTATACTGTGTACATTATTACTACATTTAGTATAGTTTTATTATGCAATCCTAAAGACTACACACTAAGAGCAAGTCCTTAACTTATCTGATCTGCAGTGAAACTGATGTCTGCCTCTATGCTTCTTATGCTTGAATTGCTTGAATTGTTATCAGGCTGAGTGTCAGGCTGTCTGAGTTCAGGACTGAAACCAGGCATTGAAAAAAATGTTAAGTACCAAAGATACTGTCAGGATTACACGAAAAGAGACTAAGCTTTGTTATTTGAGAATTTTGCTTTCCTTCAGTAGCCCAGAGAGAGTGTTAAGCCCCATACACACTATCAGATTTTCTGCTGATTTTTGTCTTCAGAATTACCAAAACCATGTAGTGCAAGGGCCTGCCTGATTGCATACAAATTGAAACTCCTAAGGTTTGACCTCATATTATATGGTTTTGGTAAATCTGAAGGAAAAAAAATCAGCAGAAAATCTGATAGTGTGTATGGGGCTTTAGTGATCAGCACTGAGAAGAGATGTGCTGAATATATGGTTTGAATGTAAGTTTGGACCTAACACTGTTTTGGATGTTTAGGGCAGTGGTCATCAACCTTGTCCTCAGGGCCCACTAACAGGCCAGGTTTTATGTATTACCTTGGGGAGATGCAGACTAGAATATTGCAATCACTGAGCAGCAAATTTATCACCTGTGATGTATTTCAGTTATCTTGCAAACCTGGCCTGTTAGTGGGCTCTGAGGGTTGATGACCACTGGTTTAGGGTGTTCAGCATGGACAAACAAGAGAGCTTTCTGCTGTCAATAGTTGTTAAGGAAGTAGCAGGTGCTTGCACCAGCCGTATCCTTATCAAATACTGAGGTCACCTGGCTCAATCACTTACATGGCTGGGAAAATTGTAAACAAAGTAGGGATAAGGGAAAGGGGGTGACATCATTGTCACCAGCACAAGCATATCCAGTCTTGTATGCTGGGTGATACTAAAATTAGAATTTAAATTGCTGGTACTAGAACTCCAAAACTCCTAGCTAGTGTATGTTCAGACAGAAGGATTGCGGTCATGCTTGTTAATAAAGTTCTGTTTTAATAGTCTTGTGCTAATTCTTTCTGTCCCACAACCTCATGTCTTCTCCACTGTGCTGGCTGCATTCTTTCTAAGTGTGCTCCTGCTACACCTTCTGGACAAAATAGGAAACTACATGAGTGGAAACGTTAATAAAGATTTCAAGGTATTGGACTTGGACCAGTGGTGTTGGTGCTGAGTGGCCAACCCCCTGTGTTCACAATGCATCAGGCTGGCCACTCAGCAAGTGAAGATTGCTAATGTAGTAGCGGTGTATACTTCAGTGATTTTCAGCTTCCAGGGGCATCAGGCAGGTATGGTATATGTATAGTTACATTGGTCCAAGCTGGACCAATAACATATAACTATATCTATAATAAATATATAATAACATATAATTATGCGGATGCCTGGAATTCATATTTAAGTGGTCCTCTGACTTCCCCAGGTGGCATGTTTAACTACTTAACGACCACCCGCCGCAGTTGTACTGCGGCAGGTTGTGTCTCCTGCGCGAACCGCTGTCATTGTACGTTGGCTTGCGCAGGTGCTGTTGTGGGCGTGCACTGCCAGCGTGGTCTTGCTCCTACTGCACGATGCGGGAGCTTGCCTGTGGGTTGGGCAGACTCGAAGTCCACCGGCGGCTCACGATCACAGTGAGGAGAGGCAGAATGGAGATCTGCCTTTGTAAACAAAGCGGATCCCCATTCTGACAGGGGACATGTCAGAGATCTACTGTTCCCTGTGATCGGGAACAGTGATCTCTGTCATGTCCCAGGCAGCCCACCCCCCCTACAGTTAGAACACACCTAGGAAACACAGTTAACCCCTTGATCGTCCCTAGTGTTAACGTCTTCCCTGCCAGTGTCATTTTTACATTGATCAGTGTATTTTCATAGCACTGATCAATGTAATAATGTCACTGGTCCCCAAAAAGTGTCATTTGAGGTCAGATTTGGCCACTGCAATGTCACAGTCCTGCTAAAAATCGCAGATCGCCGCCATTACTAGTAAAAACAATTAAAAAAAATTAAAAGTCTCTAAATCTATCCCCTATTTTGTAGACGCGATAACTTTTGCGCAAACCAATCAATATACTATTGCGATTTTTTTTTTACCAAAAAAATGTAGAAGAATATATATTGGCCTAAACTGATGAATGAATTTGTTTTTTTATATTTCTTTTGGATATGTATTATAGTAAAAAGTTAAAAAAAAAGTCCTTTTTTTTCAAAATGGACACACTTTGTTTATTGCCCAAAAAATAAAAAAACGCAGAGGTGATCAAATACCACCAAAAGAAAGCTCTATTTGTGGGAAAAAAAGGATGTCAATTTGTTTGACATCCTACGACGACTGTGCAATTGTCAGTTAAAGTAACGCGGTGCCATATCGCAAAAAAATGGACTGGTCGTTAAGGGGGCAAATCCTTCCGGTCCTTAAGTGGTTAAAGGGCAGCTTGTCAGTACCTGAATATATGGGTCATCCTAATTCTTTTTAGTGCTTTTGTGCTCTGTTTTGCAAATCCTGATTATTACTCTGCTTTTAATTCTAACTTGTCCTTTGGTCTCTGTATTTTTAGTTGGCATACAGTAACTCTGTCTGTATTCCACCCACCTCAACTTTCAGTCTGTGTATCGCACCATGGCCTTGCCTACCAGTTCAGTACTTTGGTCATCTGATTTGAGTTTACTATGACCAATGGAGCAAATCCAATCATTCTGTCTTACACCAAAACCCAAATCTCTAAGCATGGGTCCCTGGCAAAGAATGCTTATTAGAATTGCTAGTACAATGAACATTTTCACTTTTTTTTTGCACTTATAGCAATAATACCTTCAGCTACTTTAATAAAATTTACATAAATATATTCTCCCTGCATTTAAAGGCAAATTCTGGGTGTGCCAGTTCCTGTCTTTGAGTAAAACCAAACTTACAGCTTTATTGTTCTAACTGTGCTGAGGTAACATTGAAGAACCTGCAGGATCATCTGCATTTGCAGTGCCATGTTCCACATGAACACACTTTCTTTTTTCCAACGAGGTCCAGCCACAACGCAAACATGTCATCAATTTAGCACCTTCATGTACCAATGAGTGCCAAAGACCCAGAGCCAAAACAGATGGGGAGGGCAAGGGGGACCTCTGCCCCAGCGCGGTATTGAGAGAGGAACCATCGCTGGCAGGAGTAGTGACAGGGTCATCACTATTCCTGTCAGCCCAGCAGTGGGAGAGAGGAGAGAGCCGGGACAAGGTGCAGGCTTTGCATAGTTGCCAGCAGTCCCACTTGTTTGCTGTTTATGCTTGTAGCTGTGGTCAGGGAGCAAGCAGTGTCATCGCTATCAGTTGTCTGTGCCTAGTCCATAGGGTTTTTTCTTTGGGAAGAGGGCAATGTCATTGACTATAGGTTTTTTGTGATTTTAAATTCTTTCGATAAAAGACTTTTGTGAATGGGTAGGGTTACTGTGTACCCCTTACTTATTTATGGGGGGGCAGTATCTTGGGGCCCTCGTATTTTTAAATGCAGCCCTCAGATTCTGATACCCCCCCACCTCAGACCTCCACATGCACTGGCAAAGGGTTTTGGGCAAGAGGCTCTTGTCTTCAACAACATGGGGTCAAGGTGCTTCACTGAATGTTGAAGGCACGTGAACTGGTGTTCAGGAAGGAGGGATGCACGCTTCATCGTCCCCTTTTCCTGGGGAGTATGCTTTAACTGCTTGCTGCTCACCCACCGTCAAATGACGGCGGTGTGGTGCAGTTCTCGTTCTGGGGCGTCGTCATATGATGGTGTCCAAGAACGGCAGCTCTCGCGTGCCCTCCGTAAAGACCCGCGTCCGCAGCTCTTTAACCATGTGATCGGCTGTGTCCAATCACAGCCGGCCACATGTAAACAAGGAAGTGCCGGTAATCAACTCTCCTCGCCTCACACTGACAGAGGGTGAGGAGAGGAGAGCCGATCAGTGGCATCTCCTCACAGGGGGACATGTAGGAATGTAATCAGGTCACTGATCATCAGTACCCTGATTACAATAGTGCAATACATTGTCACCAATCAGTGCCCAACATTGCCCACCAATGCCAGCTATCAGTGCCCACCAATGGCAGCAATCAGTGCCCACCACTGCCCACAAGTGCCATCAATCAGTGCCCATTAGTGATGCCAGTCAGTGCTGGCAATGAGTGGCACCTATCAGTGCTTCCCATCAATGCCCATCACTGCTGTCAATCAATGCCCATCAGTGTCGCCCATCAGTGCCACCCATCAATGCCCATCAGTGCCCATCAGTACCGCCTATCCGTGCTGCCTATCAGTGAGCACCAGTGGCACCTATTAGTGCCCACCAGTGCCGCCTATCAGTGCCCACCAGTGCTGCCTATTAGTGACCACCAGTGCCACCTAACAGTGCCATCAGTGCCTCCTATCAGTGCTCATCAGTGTCACCTATCAGTTCCCATAAGTACGGCATATTAGTGCCTCCTCATCAGTGCCACCTAATCAGTGCCACCTCATCAATGCCCACCAGTTCAGCCTATCAGTGCCGCCTCATCAGTGAAGGCGAAAAATTACTTACAAAATTTACTGACAGAAAAAAGTAAAAAACATTTTTTTTTCAAAATTTTGGTCTTTTTTTTGTAAAAAATAAAAAACCTAGCAGTGATTAAATGCCACCAAAAGAAAGCTATATTTGTGTGAAGAAAATGCTAAAAAATTGTTTGGGTACAGTGTAGCACGACCGCACAATTGTCATTCAAAGTGCGACAGCGCTGAAAGCTGAAAAATGGCTTGCGCAGGAAGGGGGTGTAAGTGCCTGGTAGGCAAGTGGTTAAAAGGGTTCTGATATGGATTTTTGGGAGGGGCCTTTGTTTTTTTTGTTTTTTAGCTTGGAGTTCCCCTTTAAATCCATATCACCTGGTGTGAATTATGGATAAAGCGCAATGCGTTTTTTTTTTTTTGGGGGGGGGGTAGGTGTAACCATCTAAAGCAGATCCCCATCTAGGATAAGGGTCTGGTATACAGTAGGTGAGTGGAATCCCCGGCATGTCCAGGAGCTACTATTTTGTCAGCAATTTGAACACACATTATTTCTTTGTTAACCATTTCAGTCCCAGAAGGATTTACCCCCTTAATGACCAGGCCATTTTTTGCGATACTGCTTCACTTTAACTGACAATTGCGTGGTCGTGCGACGTAGTATCCAAACAAAATTTATGACCTTTTTCCCTACAAATAGAGCTTTCTTTTGGTGGTATTTGATCACCTCTGCGGTTTTATTTTTTGCGTTATAAACAAACAAAGAGCGAAAATTTTGAAAAAAAAACAACATTTTTTTTACTTTTTGCTATAATACATATCCAAAAAAAAAATAAATTTTTTTTTTTTAGTAGTTTAGGCCGATATATATTCTTCTACATATTTTTGGTAAAATAAATCGCAATAGGCGCATATTGATTTGTTTGCGCAAAAGTTATCGCATCTACAAAATACGGGATAGATATAGAGACTTTTTAAAATTTATTTATATAAAAATTATTTATTTATTTATTGTTTTTACTACTAATGGCGATGCTCTGTAATTTTTATCAGGACTGCGACATTGTGGCGGACAAATCAGACCCTAAATGACACTTTTTGGGGACCAGTGACATTATTACATTAATCAGTGCTAAAAAAATGCACTGATCAATGTAAAAATGTCACTGGCAGGGAAGGGGTTAACACTAGAGGGCGCTCTAGGGATTAACTATGTTCCCTTAGTGCATTCTAACTGTAGGGGGGGGTGGGTTACCAGTAACATGACAGAGATCACTGTTCCCAATCACTGGGAGCAGTAGATCTCTGACTTGTCACTAGGCAGAACAGGGAAATGCCTTGTATACATAGGCAGTTCCCCATTCTGCCTGTGTATAAGGCAATAGCGGGGCACCGGCGGAGATCGAGTCCACCCGACCCGCGAGCACGCTCCCGCAGCGTGCGAGCTGCCGTACTAGGGTGATTCGCACAGGAGTGCCATACTGTCGCCGTATAATGACGGCGGGCGGTCGGGAAGTGGTTAATGCCAGTGTTGTGGTAATAGACTGTGTATGTGGTTATTGTGTATCTATGCTTGTAATTTTCCCGTTACCTCCTTTTACTACAGTATATTTCATGTTAGTATAGAGCTTGAGAAAGGGAAGCCTGATATGTCACTGTGATCTCTTCATGTATGAGCAATGAGCTCTCTGCGCTGAAACTCCTTTTTAACCACTTTGATTAAAAAAAATAAAAATTGTAAAAAGAATATAAATAATAAAACAATAAAAATAAAAAACTAGGACAGTGTCAATAGTTTTTTATTTTTATTGTTTTATTATTTATATTCTTTTTACAATTTTTTACATATATACACACACACATATATATAATATATATATATATATATATATATATATATATATATATATATATATATTGTTTATATTTATTATTATTATTATATTATATTTTGCTGGTTCTGTAACTATAATGGAAGTTGATGGATTAAAGCTAAACTTTTAGTTTATTTGTGTCTTCCATTTAGACTTTAAACACTCATGAGCAGAGCCATCCCAACCCTCTTGTATTGAATTGTATTGTAACTGTACTTACTAATAATAATAACAATAATAATATATTGCAAGGATGCTGCTGGAGCATTACATGTCTGCTGCAGGGGACTAAACAGTGCTGCTGGGGGATTAAAACAATGTTGTTAATAATTCGGGGGATTATCATGATGTCGTTGATGGATAATATTGGGGCTACTGGGAGATTATAATAGTGCTTCTGGAGAATTATAATGGTGTTGTTAGGGGATTATTACTATTTTACTAGTGTTGATGTGGGGTATAATATTATATTGGTGGTGGGCTTGGGTGAAAAAACATTCTACTGATACAACATGGTATATTCCTAAGGTACTTGTGGTAGATGATGTCATTATAGCTTTGGGGAAATGATAGCTACTCATAGTGGGTAAGTTGTTTAAGATATTATGAGGAAATGTTGCTGCTTTTGGTGGAAACATGTAGCTGCTAAACGTTCTGTTACCATTTTTATGCTTGCCACATTGTGGTCTGGAGTCTTTTAGACACCTAGTGGGTTTATTTACTAAAGCTAGAGAGGGCAAAATTAGTCACATTTCTGCAGAGAAACCAAACGGCTTCTAACTTCAGCTTGTTCAATTAAGCTATGGCAATAAAACCTGAAAGCTGATTGGTTTCTCTGCAGAATTGTGACCAATTTTGCCCTCTCTAGTGTGAGTAAATAAACCCTCTATCAAAACTTATTCCTTACAATGAGATTTAAATGACTTGCATTTCCAGCCACATATATTGAAAATCAAACATTGTAACTGGCAGTGGAGCAAAAATTCTAGACTGCAGCATTGTTGGCTTTGGTATTTGATGTCAGATTACAGAAATGTAACTTTTTTTTTGTTGTTCATGGTATACAAAAGAAACAATGCTAAAAGTGCTTCAATGTATGGTTATTATAAAGCACCTGTTACAATGTAAGCTAAGATTCTTGGCAGTGCTACTGAGAAAAAAGCAGAAGCTACACACATACAGTATACTGTTTATGTAATTAAAGTGAAGCAATAAAAAAGAAACAGTAATCTAACCAACGTCCTGCATAGTTTGATACAAAGAAGTAAAATACTGTAATATATCTAATATAATCTAATATAATCAACAAATCTAATCTAATCTAATCAACTAATGCTGTGTACACACGACCGGACTTTCGACGGACTGAACTCCGAAGGACTTTTCGACAGACTTTCAACTGAGTTCCGACGTAGTTCTGATGAAACGGACTTGCCTACACACGATCACACCAAAGTCTGACTGATTTGAATGTGATAATGTACGACCGGACTAGAATAAGGAAGTTCATAGCCAGTAGCCAATAGCTGCCCCTGCTTTGTTGTTTGTCCATCGGAATAGCATACCGACGAACAGATTTTTCGACCAGACTCGAGTCCTTCGGATTTGAAACATGTTCTATTTCTAAAGTCCGTCTGATTTTTCCACAGCAAAGGTCCGATGAAGCCCACACACCGTCGGTCCTTTGCTGACGAAAAGTCCGGTTGTGTGTACATGGCATAAGGAGCATATGTACAAGTAAAAGAATGTAGCAACAAATAGCAAGCTGCTAAATATGCAGTTGAATGATAGACTAGTAAAGTTTTATCTAATTAGAGGTTGTAACTCTGTTCAGATGGATTTGTGATATACACATCCCTGCATAGCCACCCCCCCCCCCTTAATTTCCACTGTAGCATCAGCATAGCAGATTGGACAAGGAATGAGCAAAAAGACAATGATGAGGTAATCACTCTGCTAACACTGTTCATTGTTGCACATATACACTGCAGCATGCCTATTTGGCTCCTAGTACTGGCCTACCTCCTCCCAGTCTAAGTGTTGCTTTCAAGACAATTATAGGAGTCTGATCTTGCAATACAGTAGCTGAAGGCAGAGTAAATTTGGAGCATTTTTGGATAAACATAAAAACCAGGCAACCAACATTTTCAAAGGAAAAGCCCAGAGATGGCATCCTAAATATTTTTCCATACATGTTTCTTTTAGAGAGGACCAGAAAAGTGGAAGCTGGGAATAAGAAAAACAAGCAGAGGGCAACGTCTGCTGCCATGCACCAGTATTGCCTGAGTTTTCTCTGCAGCTAATATTTCCCAATTACTGACTCACCGTGACTTTTCCCACACTATGTTCCTGTGTAGAGGTAGCAATATTGGCAGTGGAGCAGAACAATGCTTCCTCATGTCAGAACTGCCCCCTCTATAACTGGTAATATGATGATTGATGGAGAATTATTGAAAAAGCAGCAGGAGAGGTGCAAAAAGCTAAGATACACAGAATGAATGAAGCAGAAGCAGGGAGAGCCTCACTACAGTTTTCTCTCCAGCAAAGAGAATAGTGAGCAGCACAGCAGTGGCATCAGAAAATCTTGCTCCAAATCCAGTGAAACTAGCAGTCACAGTGGTTTAAATTATCTCACACTGCAGATATATAGCTATGATGATGTAGGCACAAGAAGTACACTGCTTTTTTTCGAGGGGGAGTTTAAGACAAAAAGTTAAATTTTCTGGGTACTGCTTAGATGCAAATAACATTTCTATATGTTGCCTATATCACTTCCCCCATCTTTTAACCACTTCAACCCTGGAAAATTTGGCTGCTCAATGATCAGGCCATTTTTTTTGCAATACAGCATTGTGCCTCTTTAACTGACAATTACGCAGTCATGTGACGCTGTGCCCAAACAAAATTTACATCCATTTTTCCCCACAAATAGAGCTTTCTTTTGGTTGTATTTGATCACCTCTGCAGTTTTTATTTTTTGCTCTATAAACAAAAGAAGAGCGACAATTTTGAAAAAAACACAATATCTTTGACTTTTTGCTATAATAACTATCCCAAATTTAAAAAAAAATGTAAAGGTCTTCCACCCAGCTGATACCAGATGTATGCCATGTTTAAGTCTGCAATTGTGGATTAAGAAGTTCTAGGGAAGAGATTGGAGTGAGAAATTCCTTGTTGGGTTTGCAGTACTGACCTTTTGGCAAATGCCTGCCAAGCCAACAAGGCCTTAATAGTAATGGGAAGGTGCAAAATGTCAAGTGGAGTCCAAAGGTCAGCTAGAAGTAGTGATTTAAGCTCTGTGATGAGTTCCTAAGTGGCTTCAATTTCCACCCAGATGTTGTCCTTAGGCGGGTAGAACCAATATTTCAATTGTGTAAGCAAGGAAGTGTAGTAATAGTCTAGGATATCCACAAAGCGGATCTTTTCAAATCAAAATCCAAGATGAAATCCAGTCTTTTTGTGCTTAATAAGATGTGTATATGAACACCAAAAAACTATTTTTTTAATTAAAGTGATACTAAAGGCTATGTTTTTTATTTAAAAAAAAAAACTCTTCTCAGGTCCCTCGCCAGCGCTCCTGGCTCCTCCCTCCAAGCAGCATGCTATAGGGGCTTCCGAATGGGGTTGCTCTTGAGCCGCTGCTCTGGCTCGGCCCTGCCCCTTGCTCTCCTCATTGGCTCACTGTCTTTGATTGACAGCAGTGCCAATGGCAACCGCAACTGTCTCAGCCAATGAGGAGGGAGAGTCCCTGGAGAGGCTAGGCTCTTGTGCACATCGCTGGTTTGAGATAGGGCTCGGGTAAGTATTAGGGGGGGCTGTTGCACACAGAAGTTTTTTATCTTAATGCATAGAATGCATTAAGGTAAAAAACCTTCTGTCTTTAGGACCACTTTAAGGAGCGAAGGTAGGTATGTTTACCAGGAATAGGCAAGGTCATAAAAAGATAAAACATTTGGGATAATATCATCATCTTGAACGTACCTAATCTGCCCATTCATATGAGTTCACAACTCAAAACAAATTGCATTAGTAATTTTCGTAATTAGAGGTCTATAGTTATATTTCCACAAGATTAGTAATAGAAATAATAGAAGTAATAGAAATAGTAATAAAAATAATACCCAAATATGGGATGCCTTTATCTTCCCATGAATAGGACAATTGTTGAGTCAGGTGTCTCCGAATTTGAGTCGGGACCCCGAGGTCTAAAATCAGTGATTTGGAGAAATTTACCTTGTAGTAGGAAATTGAGCTAAATAAGTTTAAGACATAGTGAGCTGATGGGAGAGATTCAACTGGGTTTGGAGGATTAAGATAACATTGTCAGAAGAGGTTGCGGCAACGGAAATGAAAACCTGAAATACAAGGGTGTGAGCGAATACTTTCTGCCAAAGGCTCAACCATCAGATTAACCACTTACATATACAGCGGCAAGGCGGCTCTATTACGCAAAATCATGTACCTGTGCTTAATTTTGTCAATGGGCACCGGGGGGCGTGCACACGCCACCGGAGCCACGATCGCATGCTGATTGGCCACAGGGGGAGCCAATCAGCAAACCCGGCGAACGTGATGTCCACCGGCCACCCGCGATTGCTCCCCTCAGAAACAGAACTGCAGTCTGCCGATGTAAAGAAGTAGACCGCTGTTCTGTCAGGCATGGACACTCTGATTTAGTGTACCTGCTAATCAGGAACACGGATCAGAATGTCCATGCAGTGAGCCCACCCCCCCACACAGTTAGAAACACACTGAGGGAACACATTTAAATCTTTGATCGCCCCTGATGTTAACCCCTTCCTTGCCAGTGTCATTAGTACAATTTCAGTGCATATTTGTAGCACTGATCACTGTAATAATGTCACTGGTTCCCAAAAAAGTGCCAAAAGTGTCAGCTAGGTGTCTGATCTGTCCGCTGCAATATCCCAGTCCCGCTAAAAATCACTGATCACCGTCATTACATGTAAAAAATAAATAAATACAAATGCCATAAATCTATCCCCCTATTTTGTAGACACTGTGTAGAATTATAGGGGTCTGATAATGTTGAGATTATATATATATACAGTATCTCACAAAAGTGAAAACACCCCTAAATGAAAATGTCCAAATTGGGCCCAATTAGCCATTTTCCCTCCCTGGGGTCATGTGACGCGTTAGTTTTACAAGGTCTCAGGTGTGAATGGGGAGCAGGTGTATAGAATTTGGTTTTATCGCTCTCACGGTCTCATACTGGTCACTGGAAGTTCAACATGGCACCCCATGGCAAAGAACTCTCTGAGGATCTGAAAAAAAGAATTGTTGCTCTACATAAAGATGGCCTAGGCTATAAGAAGATTGCTGAGAGTAGACCCTGAAACCGAGCTGCAGCATGGTGGCCAAGACCATACAGTGGTTTAACGGGACAGGTTCCACTTAGAACAGACCTCGATATGGTCGACCAAAAAAATTGAGTGCACGTGTTCAGCGTCATTTCCAGAGGCTGTCTTTGGGAAATAAACATTTGAGTGCTGCCAGCATTGCTGCAGAGGTTGAAGGGGTGGGGGTCAGCCTGTCAGTGCTCAGACACCGCACACTGCATCAAATTGGTCTGCATGGCTGTCATCCCATAAGGAAGCCTCTTCTAAAGATGATGCACAAAAAAGCCTGCAAACAGTTTGCTGAAGACAAGCAGACTAAGAACATGGATTACAGGAAACATGTCCTGTGGTCTGATGAGAGCAAGATAAACTGATTTGGTTCAGATGGTGTCAAGCATGTGTGGCGGCAACCAGGTGAGGAGTGCAAAGACATATGTGTCTTGCCTATAGTCAAGCAAGGTGGTGGGAGTCTCATGGTCTGGGGCTGCATGAGTGCTGCCAGCGCTGGGGAGCTACAGTTCATTGAGGGAACTATGAATGCAAGCATGTACTGTCACATACTGAAGCAGAGCATGATCCCCTCCCTTCAAAGACTGGGCCGCAGGGCGGTATTCCAACATAACGACCCCAAACACACCTCCAAGATGACCACTGCCTTGCTAAAGAAGCTGAGGGTAAAGGTGATGGACTGGCCAAGCATGTCTCCAGACCTAAACCCTATTGAGCATCTGTGGGGCATCCTCGAATGGAAAGTGGAGGAGCGCAAAGTCTCTAACATCCACCAGCTCCATGATGTCACCATGGAGGAGTGGAAAAGGGCTCCAGTGGCAACCTGTGAAGCTCTGGTGAACTCCATGCCCAAGACAGTTAAGGCAGTGCTGGAAAATTATTGGTGGCCACACAAAATATTGACACTTTGGGCCCAATTTGGACAATTTCACTTAGAGGTGTACTCACTTTTGTTGCCAGTGGTTTAGACATTAATGGCTGTCTGTTGAGTTATTTTGAGGGGAAAGCAAATTTACACTGTTATACAAGTTGTACACTCACTACTTTACATTGTAGCAAAGTGTGACGACACAGACTACTGATAAGAACCCAGAAAGCTGCTCAAAATAAGCTTTCGTACCAAAAACCAGTCTGAACTGACCAGATACTGCTGAAATCTCTTTTTTTGCCAGTCACATGATGTAACCACCCATTTAACTGTCCCTTTGCTACTAAGAAGATATGAATGCTGATTGGACTAAACTATACGATCATACCTATAACACGCCTAGTACTTATGCATATTCATAAAATATATATTGTTAAACGTGATGTTTTTAAGTCAGACACACTTCCTTCTTAATTCGGCCTGGCAGAGCTGAATATCGGTGTGTGTTGTGTCTCTCCACTGCAGTGAATGAATAAAGCACCTAATTATATTATTTTACAAAGATCTGGATCTACTATCTCTTCTGAATGTCTTGATTGGAGACTCCCTAACCTGATTTAACAGAATGGTGCCTTTTGACTCGGATACAGTAAAATGGGCTCCCGGCCAGAGAGACACGAAACTCACGTTGAGCAGACAAGTGGCCACTGTAAGAAACTGATTTTCTTATTTATTCTGCTCTCCATGGTGAGTAATTAGTCTGTGTCTGGGGTCCATTGGCTGAAGGAGTCTTATGGTGTTGATGAGATGGTGAGATTAAAGTAAAAATTGAGTGTAAACTAGAGTAATGTTGATGTAACACAGTTTGACCCAAATAACTCCTTTACTTTACCTGTTGCAGAAATAATAGAGCCGATAATAATTATCAATGTTGATGTTTTGTTTCTATGCTTGGGGTGTCAATAGATTTATGAGACTTGTGAGAAGGTCTGACCAGAGGACTGTAGTAGTGAGCCTGTGTGGCAAGTAATGCCTATGTGACGACCCACAAATTGTTAGAGACTCGAGAGTTAGGACTCTAGATTGGGAGTACGGTGCTCCCTTTGACCTTTCAAGCCAGGAAAGGTAGAAGTGGTACAAGTAAGTCCTATGACAGACATGACAGGCAGATATGGGCAGTGGTTAAGAAATGACACCAAGACTATTATAGGCTGGACCAAAACAGACCAGATCCAATACCAGCTGAATGAGTTATGATCAGTTTGGGTTTCTGTGTATGTTAATTTGTATGGCAGCTTGATAGAGTTAGATAAGGTGATTAAAAGTGTACAATATTGGATTTTTTTGAAAGCATGCAACGTGATGAAACTTTTACTAGTTACGAGCCTGTCATAGGTTTTCTAATGCATATCACTGAAGGGTCTAGCAAAAAGAGAATTAGATCAGGCAATGCAAGTGTTATCTAAATGTTTTTTTTTTCTTCAATAGTTTTTATTGGCATATATCAGTACAGGAAACAGACATTGTGCACAATGTACATCGTTTAAACTTCAACACATATACTCATATACTCAAATACAGAAGTATGTGGTAACAGGGATGCTAACATAAAAAAAAAAAAAAAATCTACATAACTCGTGCAATAGATATAGGCTATTAAGTGTCTTTAGCTACTATCCCTCCCGGCAACCCCTTTGGGATTTCTTTTGTTGCCTGGGGGGAGAACCGCGTTGTGGTGTGATGGTATAGCCTAAACCTACATGAGGACACTAGGATTTAACCAACTGTTGACTCATGACTGTAAGAAATGTAATCCAAACTTGTCAAAGGAATTTTGCTGCTCCTGACCACCGTTCCCACAGTAGCCATAGTTGCCTGCATTTTGCTATGTGACTACCACTAGATGCCATTATCATTTCATAGCTATAGTGGAAGTGCACCAGTTCTAGAGTTTGCTCAATGGAAGGTACCTTATCTGTTTTCCATAATCTGGTGATGGACAGTCTGGCTGCTAGTAGAATGTGCGTTATCACATGTCTAACATGGTGGGGTTGTGCGTCTATGTTAAGGTTTAGGAGTGCTAGGTCTGGCGTCAGGGTTATATCATGGGCTGAGATGTCCGAAATACTCGGAAAATGTCTTCCCAGTATTTTCGAATGCGTGCACAGTACAACATTATGTGGAGTAGATCTCCTTTGGCTGTCATGCATCTCCAGCATGTGTCTGGAGTTTTAGAGCTAAATGTTGCTAGCCTAGACGGGGTTAAATACCACCTGAGAGACAATTTTTGGGTGAGTTCCCATAGTGCTGAACATTTTGTGGCTTTGAAAATGGACTGTAAAGCTGTTTACCATTGATTTTCAGTATAAATGTGTCCTACATCGTTTTCCCAATGAATGTGGGAAGACGTTTTAGTGAAGACTTTTGGTGAAGGATATTATAGATTAACTATATCCCTTCCATTTAGGGATTGTGGTTGTCAAGTGTTTCCATACCTTCGGATGAATCGTGTATAGAGGTGGTTTGAGTGTCGCAATACAATGCTTCACTCTGATATAGGAGAGGAGGTCTGTTGGGGTTAGTTTAAATTCTTTTTGGAGGAGAGGAAAAGGTTTCATTTTGTTGTCCAGTAGTAAGTCTTGGATGTAGTAGATGCCCTTTTTCGTCCATTGCTGTAAAGGTTAGTCAGGGGAGACGTGATGGAGGGATTCAAGCGGGATTTGTATCTGTGGAAGGTTAGGGTAGGTATTACTTTCTGTGATAATTTTTTTCCAGGCATGAACAGTTGCTAGCATAGTTGGGGATAGTGTCGAAGGTAGCTTGGGAAGGAAGGGGGTACTCAGCACCCACCATTTCAGATTGGGGCGGATCAGTGATTGGTTTTCTATTATACTCCATAGTTTACTTGGGTATGGTTGGAACCACTCAATAAGTTGATCCACTACCGACGCTGTGTGGTAGTCTTCAAATTCAATGGTCCCAGAACCTCCCGCTAGTTTATGTTTCTGGAGTTTCGAGTGGGCACACCTAGGTTTGGATTCTTTCCATATGCATTTGTTGAACAGAGTGTGGAGGGATTTAAAGAAATACTTGGGTAAGTAGATGGGGAGAGTTCGAAATAAATAGAGAATTTGTGGCAGGTGGATCATTTTAAAAGCCGCTAGTCTACCCGACCAGGATATTTCTTGTTTAAGCATGGGTTGAGTTTCATTGTGCAGTTTAGTAAAAAGTGGTTTATAGTTAGCTGACAAAAGGTGTTTGACCGATCTAGTGAGTTGGATTCCAAGGTATGAAATACTTTTGTCTGACCATACGAAGGGGAATTGGACTTGTAACAAGTTTTTGTTGTGGCATCTATTTTCAAGTCTAAGATGTGGGATTTATTAGTATTTAATTTATAGTAAGAGATTTCCCCAAACCAGTGAAGTAATTTGTGGGCTTCAGATAGGGAAGAAGTTGGGTTAGTTAGGATTAGGATGACATCATCTGCGAAGAGACTTATTTTATGTGAGGTCCCACCTATCGTTAATCCCGTGATCAGTGGATTTGAGCGTACATGTTCTACCAAAGGTTCCATCAACAAATTAAAGATAAGAGGTGACAGGGGGCATCCTTGGCGAGTACCGTTTGTTATGTTAAATGGTTGGGACAACATGTCAGCCGAGTATACTTGTGCGGATGGATTGGAGTAAAGTGCCATGATGGCCTTATATATGTTGTCCTTGAAGCCGAATCTAAGAAGTACTTTCTGCAAATATAACCAATGGACTCTGTCGAACGCCTTCTCTGCGTCCAATGAAAGCAGCAGAGAAGGCGTTCCTGTTGTTTCGGCATGATGTATTAAATTAATCATTCGCCTAGTGGCATCTGGTGCTTGTCGCCCCCTGGTGAAGCCTGACTGATCCACATGTATGAGGGAAGGCATGATCTCTAATAAGCGTCTAGCAATAGATTTGGCATAGATTTTTACATCTAAGTTTAAAAGGGATATAGGACGAAAGTTCTGAGGTGAGGTTGGTTCTTTCCCTGGTTTTGGGAGTGTAATTATGAGAGCACTTAATGATTCTTTGACAAACATGGAAGAGGAAGCAGCGTTGTTACAAAATTGGGTGAGGTATGGGATCAGTGTATTAGAGAATTGTTTATAATATTCCCTGGTTAGGCCATCAGGGCCCGGTGCTTTCCCCAAAGGTAACGCAGAGATCGTCGCGAGAATTTCCTGGTCTGTGAAGGGGGCGTTTAGGAAGTGTAGTTGTGATTCGGTCAAATGAGGGAGTGTGATTTGGTGCAAGAAATCATCAATGTTTTCGCTGGAGTGTTGATACGTAGCAGCGTCGTTTCTAAGGTTATATAGGTCGCTGTAGCAGTCACTAAACGCGTTGGCTATATCTTGCGGGTTAGTCAATTTCTGTTTAGTGTGTAGGTGAAACAAGTGGGTTATCTTAGTCTTAAGTCTTTTACCCTTTAGGCGTTGTGCCAGTCGTTTGCCTGCTTTATTGGATGTGGAGTAGGAGACTACTTTGATTTTGCGTTGCATTTGTTCGAATGAGTTGAGGAGTAAGGTCCTTAATTCCTGTCTAAGGGTGAGTAATTGGGCCAGTAGGGTGGGGTTCGGGTTGGGTTTGTGGGTGGTCTCAAGGTTAGCAATTTGTAAGGTCAGTTCGTCAATGCGTTGAGTTTTTTTACGTTTACAGATAGAACTTAATTTCCGCCCTATGTGCGTTCCACACCACAACAGGGTCATCCACTGAGCCGCCATTAAGGTCAAAGTATTCTGTCAGTTGAGCTTCAATTTCCTGGGAGTAGGTTGGGTGTTGCAATACGTAATTGTTTGCTCGCCATAGGAATACATTCCGCTGGCGTCCTGTGTCATCGATGGAGATTGTGATTGGGGTGTGGTCTGACCATGTCATGGTGTGGATCACAGAAGCACTAATTTTTTGTAATAACCTTTATCTGTAATGAACATATCTAATCTTGAGTACGACTTATGATGCGGGGAAAAGTAAGTATAGTCCTTTTCAGAACCATGATGGCATCTCCACACATCATAAAGATCCTGTGAGTGAAGGAAACTCTTCAGTGGGGACTCTCTTCTTTTTGCTGTCGAGGTAGTATCCATGTGGACATCCACTACTATATTGAATCTCCACATACCAGCAGATGTCCTTGTTTGACTGCTTGGGTTTTACCAAGGTTTGTCTAATGAATCTAATTTGGTTAACGTTAGGGGCGTATACATTCAATATTGTATAGGTAACCTTATTTAGTGTGCAGATTAAGATAATGTATCTACCCTGGGGGTCTGATATAGCTTGATTCAGGTGGAAGTCCACAGTGGTTTTTATGGCGATGAGGACCCCTCTTGTCTTGGATTCGGAGGTAGCATGGTATATATGGGGGTATTTGTTGTTGTGACAAAGAACTGTCGATTTGGGTACTAGGTGTGTTTCTTGAACACAGATGACATCACTTTTCAGCTTTTCAGCCGTTTGCCAAAGAGAGTGTCTTTTTGCCGGGTGGTTTAGACCTCTGGCGTTAATCGATAATATGGTAAGTGGCATAGTCGTAGGATGGTGATGTGCTCGGTGGTAGGTGATGTGGATAACACTTACAGTTAGTAGTGGTCAGACTGGAGATAGAGGTGGTGAGGGTCATCCATTGATGAGGTACCCGTGGAAGCGGAGGTTTCGTAGGAGTGCAGGCTTGATACTCTAGCAGCGAGAAAAAAAAGATAGCAAAAACAAAAACAATAAGTCAAATCAAAGTGTACGAACAGTTGCAAAGCTGGCGTCTTCCAGCTAGTTATGCTGTACTTCTTGTATATTAGAGAGCGGCGGAAGATAGTATAAACAAACCAAGCTTAGTCAGCTATGCCGCAATGGGGGGAAAAAAAGTCAGTAACAGAGGAAGATTAGTATTGGACACTGAGCAGTGAACAGTGAGGAAGAGAGTTAGTTGATGTAGTGGGCCCAGTATATTCAAGTATGAAGGTTGTGTTGGTAGCCATTGGTTTCTTGGTGCCAACGACGTTGGGGGTCCCTTCGTTGCTGTAAGGGTGGGGTCCCATCGTTGGGGGGTTCTAGGATGATGCCCCATTCACGTATGAGTCGCATACCCTTTTTCATATCTGTAACAATGTGAGTAGTGCCATTTTTAGAAATGAGAAGGGTTGCGGGGTAGCGCCACTTATATACGATTTTGTGGTTATGGAGGTCTTTCGTGATTGGGTTCAGGTTCCTCCTAAGCTGGAGTGTATATTTGGATAAATCAGGATACAGCTGTAGTCTCTCATATGGACGTGGCAGTGGCATTTTGGACCGGGCTTCTGTCATCAATTTTTCGTTTATATGGAAAAAATGGACCCGCATTAACACATCTCGTGGTACGGAAGCTGCGAGGTGAGGAGGTTTGGAGATCCTGTGGATCCTATCAATAATTAGGTCTCTAGGCGACGCATCAGGTAGGATAGAATGCATGAGGTCCCTGGCATATTTTGGAAGATCTGCTGGTGGAATATTTTCAGGGACCCCCCTCAGCTTGACATTATTGCGTCTAGAGCAGTCTTCCAAATCGGCCAGCTTGGCCCGGACCCACTCTTGCTCCTCTTTGACTTCTGTGTATGTGTCAATCAGATCGTTCACCGTAGTTGTACATTCTGACATACCCCTCTCAATAGTAGTAACCCTGTGGTCCATATTTGTCATGTCTGTGGTAAATTTATGAAACAGGGAAGAGAGATCTGTGATGAAAGATGTTTGTAAGGACATTAGCATGTCCTTAAGTGTGCTATCCATGACCAGCTGTCCTGTAGTGGGGAAGGATGCCATTGAGTTGTGTAGGGCTTGGTTAGATTGCAGCGGGTGGAAAGCCTGGGCCTCAATTAACTGCTGAGGCGGCTGCTGACGTGGAGCATCCATCCGCATCCTCGCTTTGGCTGGGCTGCTGGTAAGGGGGTCTGTATCATTGTCATGGGTAGGAGATAAGGGAGCTGCTGTGGTGCCTATTTCTCCCTGAATCTCGTCAGGGAGATCCGTGTAAGCCTCCTGCGGCTCGGCCGAGCCGCTGCCGCTGCCATCTTGGATCACACTGACCTCGGTCTCCGGCGGGAACATCAGTGTAGTAAGTTTTTTCGGCGTGTGGTTACCCAGTCTTTTGCGAGACATGGTCGGCTGAGGTGCGGGGAGTGTCTGGTGTGAAGTGGGAACCGAATGGCTTTGTATAGCTGGCCTGATTCAATCCGTTGGTCTTCCTCACTGAGGAGCTGTCCCGCTAGGCGTCCATCTTCCTCAGCGGTTAGCCACGCCCCCGTTATCTAAATGTTTGAGAAGCACGTATGGATGATTGTAAGATACTGATGAGAGAAGTCTGCTTATTTTTTTTCAGTTTCCTCAACCCTCCTTTGCGCTTGTGCATCTCTGTGCAAGAAAAGAGTGAGGAGTCCTTCCCTTCAAATTCCTGTGTGAGAGACTGTGTCTGTAAAATGTTAACTCTTGACCAGCTATGAAATTACTAGTATAACATGTGATGTTCAAATGTGAATGGTATACAATACAGAAGGGTTATATTGTAGGTACTGAAATTGAGCGTGAAAAGGGAAAAGCTTCCACTCACTGATAAGACCTGGTTGATTTAGTATTTTAGCATGCCAGAATATTAAAGGAACTATGCAAGTTAAGAAGCAGTAGTCAAGGCAAGGAGACAAGGAAGCAGACAAGGAAGCACATGCTAGAAGAGAGAAATCAGAAGGTTATTGATGGTTTAAAGAAGTAGATAGGAAACATGAAAGTGAATTTCACTAGAAAGAAAGTGGACAGAATGTTGTAGAATTATTAATGAGTGGTCCTCACAGAATAAAGGTGGCTTGCTGGATGTGAGACAAGAAAAGCCTGAGGATGTTTTGATTACTTTAAATGTGTCCAGTCTGTGGATGTGACTGATCATACTAATGCCCTGTACACACGGTCGGATTTTCCGATGGAAAATGTCCGATCGGAGAGTGTTGTCGGAAATTCCGATCGTGTGTGGGCTCCATCGGACATTTTCCATCGGATTTTCCGACACACAAAGTTGGAGAGCAGGAGATAAAATTTTCCGACAACAAAATCCGTTGTCGGAAATTCCGATCGTGTGTACACAAATCCGACGGACAAAGTGCCACGCATGCTCAGAATAAATAAAGAGATGAAAGCTATTGGCCACTGCCCCGTTTATAGTCCTGACATACGTGTTTTACGTCACCGCGTTTAGAACGATCGGATTTTCCGACAACTTTGTGTGAACGTGTGTATGCAAGACAAGTTTGAGCCAACATCCGTCGGAAAAAATCCTAGGATTTTGTTGTCGGAATGTCCGAACAAAGTCCGACCGTATGTACGGGGCATAACTTTACTGCCATGATAAGGAAACAAGGATTTGAATGGGCTTTGCTAAGAGAAGTGTGCAGTAGCATTGATGCCCAGAGAGAGGAGAGGAAAGAGAAGACAAAAGACTTAATGCTTTTATAGCCTTTGTTTGGCTGGTAATTTTATGGTTGCATCCATCTCTGACCCTGCCGACATAAATCACATTAATAGGTTTAGTGAGAAAGATGAGGAGCAAAGGTTTATGCTCATCTGATGCCAGAGACCAGCAACATGAAGAAAAAGATGGCGACGAAGGCAAAGATGTGACTGGTGCCAGTACTTCAACGTTAAGTTCAACTGAACTGAGAGGTGTCCAATTTTTCTGAACAGTCTTTCCCTGGAGGTTGGCTTTGCAGAAGATTGTTTCATGTTTTCTGTATATCCTGCATTCTTAAATGGTGTGAAACCTCCTCAACCTGCCCTGTTGACCGTAAACCCTTTCAAACCGTGTATGAAATAAATCCAGTTAGTGGATGCACCAAGATCCATGTCGTGGCAAGAACACAAAAAGAAAACTACAGCTGCAACCTGTGCCAGTAGTGCTGTAAAAAAGGGAAGATATGTTTTAGAAAGGATGTTAATAAGAAATATGCAATAATATTATGCTTTTTTTTTTATTCGGCCAAGTTACCACAACACCATTATCCCATAGTTTTTAAGATCAAAGATACAACTGTGTTGGTGTCCCTTGTCAATTTTACATTGTATTTTTTTTTAATGTAACTTCCTACTCCCAAACTATCATTTGGAGTAAAACACATAGCCAAGTATTATTCTCCACTATTTTTTATTGTGCATTAAAAAAAGAAAATAAATAAAATTAGACATGCTATCTGCCAAAAGAAAAGACAAGGAATAGGGGCACCTCTGAGAATATATCATAAGACAATTTTATTACAATCACAATATCCACTCACATGAAATAAAGAGGAGTCGTGTGCAGGAACATGATCAGGGCTGAGGAGATGATGATGTGGGACTGTAGCCGGCAGCAGTGTAGCTGATATATAATCAGGTCCAGGCAGGAAAGGGTGCAGATGGCTGAGCACAAACACAGTCTGATGTAATTCAGTGTTCCTGGCAGGTAGTGACTGCAGTCCGGTGAAGAGGGGGAGATCAGTCAAATACTGACAAGAATATCCGTGGGAGGAGGGGGGAAGACGTCCGGGCGGATGGCTGAGCTGTGCTGTATCTCCACAGCTTTCGCACTGTCCCTGTGTGGTGGAGGGAAAGACACGGCCGTGTGTGTGGATCGAAAGCGAGGCTTGGAGTGCAGACGCAGGCCGGCGCTGAGCCGTGACGTCATCAACATGCGATGCATTTCTGGATTAGCTGGCTATGGATGGAAGAAATAGCCGCACTCCTTTCTCAAGCCTGTGGAGATACAGCACAGCTCAGCCATCCGCCCAGATGTCTTCCCCCCTCCTCCCACGGATATTCTTGTCAGTATTTGACTGATCTCCCACTCTTCACCGGACTGCAGTCACTACCTGCCAGGAACACTGAATTACATCAGACTGTGATTGTATATCAGCTACACTGCTGCTCCCGGCTACAGTCCCACATCATCATCTCCTCAGCCCTGATCATGTTCCTGCACACAACTCCTCTTTATTTCATGTGAGTGGATATTGTGATTGTAATAAAATTGTCTTATGATATATTCTCAGAGGCGCCCCTATTCCTTGTCTTTTCTCAGCTTATTAGAACTCCCTTTTGGTTTCTTGGTGGTTGCCCTGACTGACGTAGTGGTTTACACTACTAGTGTACACATATGTACATACTTCCATGCCCTTGGACCACTGGGTATTATGCTTTCAGGTATCTGCACATTGCGCCTTTTTACTTGTTCAGTATCTGCCAAAAGAACTTAACCAAAAAGTGCATTCTATGCATCCATAAATATAGAAAATATACCAAATAAAATCATTATTCAACCAAAAAAATAATATCAAAGCAATAACTCCAAGGCCAATAATAAATAACACTTTATCTCCTCCGATTCTGCAACATGGTTGACGACCAACCATTCAGAAACTAACTGAAAAGCACGAACTGAAAAGCGTGAAATGAAAAGCGTGAATCAACACTCACCAAACTTCTACTAACACGAAATTAGCAGAAGGAGCCCAAAGAGTGGCGCTAAAGAGCTGAAAAACCATGTAGTATGTCACTACTTTCATGATTGTTGGCCAACAATTGTGCACCATGTGTATGCAAGACAAGTTTGGGCCAACGCCCTTTGGACAAAAGTCCACGATTTTGTTGGCCAACAATCCAATCGTGTGTACGGGGCTTTACAGTCAGCAAAAGACTTGCAACTGGGGCAGAGGTTCACCTTCCAGCAGGACAACAACCCTAAACATACAGCCAGAGCTATAATGGAATGGTTTAGATCAAAGCATATTCATGTGTTAGAATGGCCCGGTCAAAGTTCAGACCTAAATCCAATTGAGAATCTGTGGCAAGACTTGAAAATTGCTGTTCACAGACTCTCTCCATCTAATCTGACAGAGGATCACATAAAATCCCATAAAATCCCAATATAATACATTTACGATTTTGGTTGTACCATGACAAAATGTGGAAAATTTCAAGGGATATGAATGCTTTTTCAAGGCACTGTAACTTTTCTGGTAGTGCGTTCCAACAGGGAACAAAAAAGAACAGAAAAACAATTCTCAAAAAAAGACACAAACAGTATAAACTGACAGACATATTGGGGGTCAAACAAGGGGTAAAGGAACTCCATTAGCACCAGTGATGGTACAAAGCACATATTGTGCACAGTAGATGTGATGAGCCAGCCCAAATCTTCTTACAAGGCTTGCCGATCACGGACAACTTGCCAGTCAGGAGAAGACTTAAGGATTGAGGATGGACAGAGCTCAGCAGCAAGCAAATCTAATAGTATGTTCCATTGTCACAGTAGAGCAAGTCCTTCTTGCAAAAAGACTGTAAAATGTGGAGCCCTGGTTGGCAACCTCCAGTTTGCTGGATATTTCTATTTATGTGGGATGCTGTGGTTCCTCAGAGCCTTTGTAATAGAGATTATATTTTTGCATTGTTGGAGCGTGTGCTATGATAAATCAGGAAGAGGCTGCTGCAGGTAGAAAGTCTGGGTGACAAAAGGCTGCTAATAGTTGTGCTTTAACCTGGAAAAAATGGATCCACATAATGACATCTCTGGGAATTTCTGCGGGTAGATAAGACAGTTTGGGGACATGGTGTATCCTGTCTATGGTGAGGTCTGCCGATGAGAGGGAAGGGATAACTGCAGAAATGAGGTCACCAACAAAGTGTGGTAGTTGAGAAAGCTGTACAGATTCAGGTATTCCGTGGATTTTCAAGTTATTCTGTCTAGATCTGTCTTCTAGATCTGCAAGTTTCTCTTTAAACCAGGTGATATCTTCACACCGTGCCATGTCTGCGTCAACTAAAGTGTTATAGTTAGCCATAAAATCACACTTGGAGTGCCCCACATTATCTACTTGTTCTTCAAGTTCCTGCAGCTTTAATTTGGACTAGTGAATGTAGTGCATCATATCTGCCTGGAGCATGTCTTTCATCATATAGTCTGATGTCCAATGGTAGGGAATGCGACAATAGGATCATGTTTGGGAGAGGATTGGGATAATGATGCGGCCTCATGGGGACACCTCTGGAAACATGTCATCCTCACCTGTGGGGACTGGATTTCACAGGGCTTTGGAAGGAGGAATTAGAAAGTCCTGACAATGTGAAGTCCTCATTATCAGGTGCTCATGCATCTGGTGATCTTGGCTGAGTGGTGCTAGAGGTTCAGCCACAGCCAAAGTCTAGTGGGAACCTCTGCCATTTTGTTGTGGCCTCCAATTCACCGGAGGGAAGAAACCAGACAGTTTTTGGGGCTGCAGGACTTCGCTTCTATGACAGGGCATGGTGTTGGGTATAGGAGAGCCGGAGAGGTGGCTGAGAAGAGCAGAGGTACTTGGGCGGCTCAGTCACAGGCGGATTCCCTGGCAGATGTGCGGAGCTCCCTGATTAGGTGTCCATCTTGGTAGGCAGTCGTCACTCCCCCAACCTAAATGCAATTTTTTAAAATCAAAATAATAAACATGTCATACTCAACTGGCATTGCACAGAATGGACCAGAACCTCTTCTTCTGTGTCTGCTTCTATTGCAAACCACTTGCTATGGGACAAACATGCATGCTCTCTCTTGACCTGTCTATAGACACATACAGCCCAGCTCAGCCCTGCTCCCTGCTCTCTGCTGACAGGATTTAAAGAGGAGCTCCAGTCTCCAACCCAAAAAATTAAAAGTCAGTAGTATCTTAACTAAGGGAAACTGGCAGTGAAGCCTTGCAGCTTCACTGCTGGCTTCCAACTGGATTCCAACTGTGATGTGTCCCAGAAGGCTGTGGGGGAAGAACTTCCAGGCGGATCACTGTGGCAATCTGACCAAAAGTGTGGGGGGGGGGCAGGTACCTGTCAAACCCCTCCCAAAAAAGTGCCAAATGTCAAGAATAATGGGGGAGGAGGAGGAAGAGCTGAATTTGCCCTTTTTGGGTGAAGTTCCACTTTAATTGACAGCAGCAGGAGCCAATGACTCCCACTGCTGAAACAAACATCCTGTGAGAAGAGAAAGACAAGGGAAAAGAACTGCTGCCGGGCACAGTGCTGGATCGATACAGGACTCAAAACAAAAGATTTTTTACCTTAATGCAGGAGATGCATTAGGGTAAAAAAAATTAGCTTTAGAGCCACCTTAATAATCGCCATTGATAAGCCTGATGAGAAATGAATTACTCTGATGGGTCATTAAGTTTTGTGCGTAAATTGATTGAGCTATTGATTTCTGTAAGCAGAGGACTTTTTTTCTACACATGGTGGGTAGAAAGGGAACTAATGGCAGTCTAGACCTTCACCAGCTGGCTAATTTCAACAACATAGAGGTTGATTTACTACAGGAGTTAAGAATCTTCGCACAATAAATTAAGTGAATATTCACTTCAATTATCTAATCAAGTGAACAAGCAAATCCCTGTTCATTTTGAACACCATGCAGATTACTTAAGTAAACTGAATTTTCTTTTTACATGAATGGATAATTAGGGTGAATATTTACTCAATTTATTGAGTAAAAATTCTAAATTCATATAGTAAATCAGCCAAGATTTATCCATTATTTCACATTTTTCTGTCTAAAACAAAAAAATAAAATAGTCTTGATTATAATACAGATAGAAAATATAGAAAATATCCTAGATAGATTTAAAATATAGTGCCACATCCCTATATGACAAAACCAAAATAAAGCAACAAAAGATAAGAAATTGTATTTTTAAGGCACAGCATTTTTCATAAAATACAATTCTTTATTAAAGATACACATATATAAATTACATTTTTTGTGTTACAACATATTATAAAATTGATCAATAATACAATTCATACAAAAAACCAATCACATGACAATTCCTCTTATTATCATAGACATATACCGATTGCTTATGGACCGACGCGTTTCATGGATATTATCAACTTCTTTAGGAGACGCCAGTATAATTATGTATTATAAATGATCTAAACAGATAGAAGATATATAAACAAATATTATATTTTCCATTTAAAGATTTGTACATCCTCTCTATTTTTGACAAACTTGATGATTAGAAGTTTCACTTTAGTTTTATATTCGTAACCTTTCTTTAAATAAGAACAAGGGAGAAAAGCCAGTGGGGGGGGAACCCCTCCCCCCCTACCCTTCCGTGTTCCCCCCCCCACTGACTTTTCTCCCTTGTTCTTTTTCTTTTCCTCTTTCTTTTCCCTATGCTTTTCCTGTTCTGTTCACTGGGACTTAACACTCCACTATGGCTCCAGGCTCAAACATATTCTATGGCTTTCTATACCGTACACGCCCCCGCATGTGACTGTCTGTTACCATATGCTTGTTGGTTGATAGTCCCATTGGTTTGTTGCCCCATTATGTCCATGAATATTATTCCAAACGCAATGAACAAGATCATAATTGAATATTAATACTTTGTATTATTTTGTTGTATGTCCTCTCTATCTCTTTTTCCAATACAGGTGACTCAAACTGCTCTTGAAGAAGCATTCAATTGCAAAACATGTAGAGCCTTTTTTAGTTTGGTGTCTCTTTTATTGAATAGAGGGTTATGACCTCCCTCTACAGGGTGAAGGTTTTCCTTCTATATGCTGTTATTTGATTGTGAGAGAGTACAAGTTATGGCCTTGCTGTATATTGCAACGCCCTTTTTTAATATATGTGTCTGTTGATTTTTGTATATCTATGTATAATAAAAACAGTTTTTTTACCATATTTTATGACTGGTGCCTACAAAGTCCATTTTTCCACTCTCCTGGGTGTAGCTTTGAATATTTCTAGATTTAGGACGTTGGCACTGCTCTACTTATTAAGTCTCCACAGTCCATCCTATTTCTGTTCATGTTTAGTACAAATGATGTTGGTTACATGTAAATATATAAACATATTGTAAATTATGTTGTTTCTTCTTAGATGTGTGCTGTGTGAGCCTCATAGGCCCTGACGAAGCAATTCTGGTGAAAAGCATCGGCACATGAGCATTTGCTCCATCAGCACTCAATTTCGTTTCTTTGATTGTATAATCTATCAGCACCATTTAGTTTTATATTTGTCATATTTTTTTGCATTTTGCTTCAGTCTCCTCATGTATCGCTAATTTACTAACAGATATGTCAGTCACACCACTTCCTCAAACTTAATCTATCCAAAACCAAGCTCATAATATATCCTCCAACACGTGCCTCTTCCCCTGATGTCTCTGTCAAGATTGATGGAACAACTATAAGCTCATATCCGCATGCCAAGGTTCTAGGTGTAATCCAGGACTCTGATCTATCCTTTAGGCCCCACATCCAATCACTGTTCAAATCTTGCCAACTCAACCTCCGCAACATCTCCAAAATATGCCCCTTTCTAACCAATTACACCACAAAGCTCCTAGTTCACTCCCTGGTCATCTCTCACCTTGACTATTGAAACTCCCTTCTCATTGGCTTACCTTTACATATGCTATCCCCCTTCAGTCCATCATGAATGCTGCCACAAGGCTCTTCCACCTTACCAACCGCTCAATGTTTGTTAATCCTCTCTGCAAATCCCTCCATTGGCTTCCGCTCACCTAACATATTAAATTCAAAATACTAACAATAGGAAAAAGAAAAAGAATTGCGCTAGGTGCTCAAAAAGATTATATGCATGAGAAATTGAAATATAATAAAGTGAACCGTGAAGGAGGTCCTGCTGCTGGACACTATAACCCCAATACAAGGGCACAAGAAATGGATTTAAGGAAAAAAAGTGCAACGCTGGACAAGTGTCACAAGTGAAAAAGAATAGTGAAAAAATTGATTCAAAAAATTGCGTGTAAACTAAACAACAATAATAAGTGTCAATAAACAATAATAACTGATAAATGCATATAATCTTTTTGAGCACCTAGCGCAATTCTTTTTCTTTTTCCTATTGTTAGTATTTTGAATTTAATACGTTAGGTGAGCGGAAGCCAATGGAGGGATTTGCAGAGAGGATTAACAAACATTGAGCGGTTGGTAAAGTGGAAGAGCCTTGTGGCAGCATTCCTGTTTTTTCCTTAAAATACTAACAATAACTTACAAAGCCACCCACAACTCAGCCCCCACCTATATCACTAGCGTAGTCTCAAAATGCCAACCTACTTATTCCCTTTGTTCCTCCCAAGACCCCCTGCTCTTTGGCTCTCTCATCACCTCCTCCCATGCTCGCCTAATAACAAGTATAGGCGCAACAACTCGGTAATCATATATCTCCCAATGCAAGTCTATAATGAAATAAGTATTCTATGATAGAACTAATTAGTCCGTATAGCATATAACATATGCTGGCAAACAGTCTATGTGATGACGCTAGGGGGAATTAAAAAAGCCGTCCAAAAAGTGCAAGCAGGGCTGCCATCAATAGGACATAAACTATATTCCAAGGGCTGTGAAGAAAACACAAGTGGAGAGGCGCCTCTGAGTGCAGTAATTTGAACTAACGGCTTTAATCTCATAACAAATACACTCACATTTAGATGAAAGTAATAGGCCTGGTATACATATGTTGAGATGACGCTCCCAAGTACTGTGCCATGCACATCCTTGCTGCTAGCAGCTCGGGGCAGTGGCTCTTCCGACAGTGCCACTGTTCAGAGTATATAGTGCTCGGGGGACCCCCACGCCATTTTTTTAAAACATTTGGGTGCGGGGTTCCCCTTAATATCCATTCTAGACCTGAAGAGCCTGGTATGGATTTTAGGCGGACATCCACGCCATTTTTTTGGTATTTTTGGTATTTTTATCTATATTGCTGGGATCCGACAAAACATTATAGCCGCGAGCAGTTTTAAATGAAATTTTTTCCTTTAGAAATGCCATTTTTCTGTGGCACTGTTATAAACATGGCAAAGATGCGCTACTTTACAAGCATACTAAGGACACCCCCAGGCACAATATTTAAAGGAATATTTAATTTTTATTGTTTCACTTTATTAAAATTATTAAAATTACTGCTCCTGAAAAAACGGCTGTTTTTAAAACTTTTTTTGCATTGATACATGTCCCCTGGTGCAGGACCCGGGTCCCCAAACACTTTTTATGGCAATAACTTGCATATAAGCCTTTAAAATGAGCACTTTTAATTTTTCATGTTCGTGTCCTATAGACTTTAACAGTGTTTGCGTGTTCTAACAAATTTTTTGTCTGTTCACATGTTCTGTTGCTAACCATACTAGGGGGTGTTCGGCTCATCCCTAATGCCAATATTCTGTTTGCTTTGTTAGCAGCAGCTTGGCATTGCATGCCATTGCTGAGCCTATCATCTACTAGGACCCCCAGGTCCTTTTGCATCCTTGCTTCCCCCAGAGGTTCTCCCCCCAGCGAGTATATTTCATTCATATTTTTGCCACCCAAATGCATTATTTTACATTTTTCCACATTAAACCTCATTTGCCATGTAGTTGGCCAACCCATTAATTTGTTCAGATCTACTTGCAAGGTTTCCACATCCTGCGTAGAAGTTATTGCCCTGCTAACTTAGTATCGTCCGCAAATACAGAGATTGAACTATTTACCCCATCCCCTAGGTCATTTATGAACAAATTAAATAGGATTGGTCCCAGGACAGAACCCTGGGGGACACTACTTTCCACCCTTGACCATTCAGAGTACTCCCCATTTATCACCACCCTCTGAACTCGCCCTTGCAGTCAGTTTTTAATCCATGTACTCACCCTTCGGTCCATGCCAACGGACCTTCTATCCTAACCGATCTAATTGCACCCTTACATTTCTTGTTGCATTCTTTGTAGAGTTTGAATGCTGATGATGATCCCTCAGCCTTGTATTTTTTGAAGGCCTTCTCCTTTGCTTAAAGCATCCTTGTTCTAATGCCCTGTACACATGGTCGGACATTGATCGGACATTCTGACAACAAAATCCATGGATTTTTTCTGACGGATGTTGGCTCAAACTTGTCTTGCATACACATGGTCACACAAAGTTGTCGGAAAATCCGATCGTTCTAAACTCGGTAATGTAAAACACATATGTCGGGACTATAAACGGGGCAGTAGCCAATAGCTTTCGTCTCTTAATTTATTCTGAGCATGCATGGCACTTTGTGCATCGGATTTGTGTACACACGATCGGAATTTCCGACAACAGATTTTGTTGTCGGAAAATTTTATAGCAAGCTCTCAAACTTTGTGTGTCGGAAATTCCGATGAAAAATGTGTGATGGAGCCCACACACGGTCGGAATTTCCGACAACAAGGTCCTATCACACATTTTCCGTCAGAAAATCCGACCGTGTATACAGGGCATAACTGAATATTGATTAAAAAAGGAAACAATAACATTGTGGATAGTTGCAAGCTGATTTATTCCATCAAAAGCATTATACTCATACAGTATCTGCTCTTGAAACTGTGTAGTTACAGTTAGAATTTCATGAACAGCAATTTGTCTTGGGTGATGCTGGGCTTTAAGGTCTTGCTTGTGGGTCAATAGTAAACAAAAAGTTCCACCAACATTTTTTAAATGGTGGAAATTTGCATATCACCACTGCCTTACAAATAAAAAAATATATATATCATTCCTTTACACACGTGAAACATCTTTGTCTACAGGATTCAAGTATATAGTTTGATGTTTGGAGCCATACTGTATGCCAAATGTATATGCAGCTATTTAAGTCTTAACGCATACTGTATGTACACACATTCACTAAAATCTCATAAATACTTCAGCATTTTATAGTAACCGCAGTAGTCATGCCAAATAAGTCTGCCGTCTTCATTAAAATAATACCTGGTGATTCTCCCACAAAGGCAATGTTTAGTCACATTCTACCATAGAGAGAAAAAATCAGGAGCATGGGATCTCATTAAAAACTGGCAGTATTTATTCCAAAAACTAAAAAAAAGCACATTGATGGAACCATGAATGCCAACATGTACTGTGACATACTGATGCAGAGCATGAACCCCTCCCTTCAGAGACTGGGCTGCAGGGCAGTATTCCAACATGATAACGACCCCAAACACACCTCCAAGATGACCACTGCCTTGCTGAAGAAGCTGGGGGTAAAGATGACGGACTGGCCAAGCATGTGTCCAGACCTATACCCTATTGAGCATCTGTGGGGCATCCTCAAATGGAAGGTGGAGGAGCACAAGGTCTCTAACATCCCCTAGCTCCACAATGTCATCATATAGGAGTGGAAGAGGACTCCAGTGGCAACCTGTGAAGCTCTGGTGAACTAATGGTGGCCACACAAAGTATTGACACTTTGGGCCCAATTTGGAAATTTTCACTTAGGGGTGTACTCACTTTTGTTGCCAGCAGTTTAGACATTAATGGCTGCTCACCCACATTAACCATAAAGTACTACAATGTAGTAATGTACATTAAAAAGACAATATGCTCGCCCCAAGTCAGGTGCATCCAAACAAGTTTTTCAAATAATAAAGAGGACATAACAGTACGGAAAACTGAAGACAGGGAAGAAGACATGAACATGGTAAGAACCGATAAGATAAGGCAGGTTTAAAAGAGAGAAAGGATGGAAGATCAGTAAGGGGAGGGAGAGGGGGTAGGCGAGAAGAAAAAAAAAAAAAAAAAACCCACATACTCTGTCACTGTAGCTCTACTGAGGGGGTCACAAAGGTGTTGTAATCCTGAGAGAATCGGAAATCGTGCCAGTGAAACCAGGTTTTGTTGAATTTTTCCTCCTTACGTTGTAATGCAGCCGTCAATTGTTCCATCAGGTTAATTTCATTCACCACAGCTATCCACTGTCCAACTGACGGGGAATCTGAGCATTTCCATTTTTGCGGTATGCATATTTTAGCGGCGTTTAGAAGGTGTATTAAGAGGGATTTCTTATAACGACGTCTCAACATCGGGGTAAGGTGGAGCAGGCATTGAGCCGGATCATCTGCAAGTGTAATATCCGTCAGTCTAAGAGCTATGCGCCTAATGTCTTCCCAAAAGGGATGAACCCGGGGGCATGTCCAGAAAATGTGCAGTAATGATCCGTCAGGATGCTGACAACGCCAGCAGGAGGAAGGAACTGAAGGGTAGATTTTGTGGAGAAGCTTGGGCACTCTATACCAGCGAGTCATTATCTTAAACCCAACCTCCTGGAACCTGCTCGCAATTGAGGAGCGGTGTGCGAAGTATAAAATTCGTTCTCTCTCTTCCTCTGAGAAGGCTCGACTCAGGTCATTCTCCCATTTCCGTAAATAATGAGGTATAAAGCCGTCCTGAGGGTCGACTAGAATCCCATACATTAAGGACAGTAGATGACGGAGGGGAGTAGGATCCAGATAGAGCCTCTCAAAAGCAGACGTGGAGTGACTAGTGGATGGCACGAACTTCGAGGAGGTAAGGAAGTGTCTGATCTGCGTTGCTCTCCATCTATCTAATGGTGGCGATAGCATTGCTTGTATTTCCTCGATGGTGCGCCATCGACCCTCATGATGAAAGTCTTGAAACCTAAATC
Organism: Aquarana catesbeiana; assembly: GCF_042186555.1. Lineage (NCBI taxonomy): Eukaryota > Metazoa > Chordata > Amphibia > Anura > Ranidae > Aquarana > Aquarana catesbeiana. Next base: position 460,626,971 of record NC_133328.1, read on the forward strand.
TGTTAATTATCAGAAATTCCCTAAACCTCCTCCCCGATAAACTACATGGGAACTCCTGACCAATTACCGGTGACAAAGGTGAGGGAGTGTGGGAGACCAATGTGACACAACCCGTTTTTGCTGCCACCGACACCGTAGTCCCAATCAAAGGGTGGGATTTCAGGGGTACTGGCAAGGCAGAAGTCTGCCACATCAAAGTTGGGAGCGGGAGAGATGTCATTGCCTGCTCCACCCCCACCCACTCCTTCTCTGAGGCATGCTTGGCCCAATCTAGGGCTCTAGTTAGATGAACCGCCTGGTAGTATTTAAACGGGTCTGGGAACCCCAAGCCGCCCTGGTCTTTTGGTAAGGACAGGATATGATGAGACAATCTTTTTACTTTGTAGCCCCATAAGAAATTCAAAAATTCCCCTCTGACAGAGCGAAGGAAGTGATTTGGGACCGTTATTGGCAATGTTTGGAGGAGATATAATAATTTTGGCAAAACCGCCATCTTTAAAATACTGTTCCTTCCGAACCAGGAGAAAGTATTCTTGTGCCAGCGCTGGAGATCTAGACGTAGAGAGGCAAGCCAGGGGACGTAATTCTCTTGGAAGATTGCTGGCACTGAGGGTGTAAGGTAAACGCCCAGATATTTCATTTTTTGGCGTGCCCATGAGAAGGGGAAATTCTGTTGAATAATATTGAGAGTCTCCTTGGGTAAATTAATGTTTAGCGCCTCTGATTTGTGCACATTAATTTTATAATTAGAAAGAGCAGAGTATGTCTTGAGCGCCTGTAGTAAATTGGGGATAGAAGTGACGGGACTTGTCACAACAAATAATAAATCATCGGCGTAAGCCGCAACTTTATGCTGTGTGTTGCCGGTGCTAACGCCCTTTATATTTTGGTCATTCCTAATGTGAGCTAGCAGGGGTTCTAGTACCAATATGAATATTAAAGGTGACAGTGGGCATCCCTGTCTTGTCCCGTTGCTCAAGGGAAAGGGGGCTGAAATTGCTTCATTGGCTCGGACTGCTGCTGAGGGTTGGGAGTAGATTGCCTCTATCCATTGACACATATGGGGCCCTAGGCCAAGGTGCTTCAGCGTGCGTTTCATAAAGAGCCAGTTGACCCGGTCGAAGGCTTTCTCCGCGTCAGCTGAAATCAGCAACATTGGAGTTTTCCTGGACCGGGTCAAGTGGATAAGATTCAAGGCCCTAATCGTATCATCCCTGGCTTCCCTAGTTGGGACAAAACCTACTTGGTCGTAATGGATTAATTTGGAACAAAGGAGATCAGGCGGTTAGCTAATATTTTGGTAAATATCTTGAGGTCTGTATTCAATAAAGATATTGGGCGGTAGTTTGCACAGTCTGTCGCATCTCTACCCTCTTTAGGGATCAGAACTATGTGAGCAAATAAGGAGTCCCTAGGGAGTGGGGTCCCGTCCAGGAGCGCATTGTAGGCCTGCACAAAACGCGGCACCAAGTGTGATGCAAACGTCTGATAATAAAGCAGGGGAAATCCATCGGGTCCCGGTGCTTTGCGAGCTTCCATACCTTTGATGGCTTTGAGCACTTCTTGTTCTGTAATATGGCCTTCCATTTCTTCCCTCTCCTGAGACGTCAACGTGGGAACACCTGAAGTGAGCAGGTATTCGTCTATTAACGAATTATGAGTCTGCGATGTAGACTCTGTTACCGTGGGGGTCAAATTGTAAAGTTTCTCGTAATAACTGCGAAAGCAGTTGGCAATCTCTTGTGATTTGAAGATTTTTTGGCCCGAAGGAGACGTCAGAGAGGGGATATAGGAACGTGTCGTGGTCTCACGTAATGCATGGGCTAGGGGTCTGCCGGGTTTACCTCCAAATTCATAGAATAGTCTCCGTGAGTACATGAATTTGGTTTTTGCTTTAGCTATCAGGAGAGAGTTAAGGGAGTCACGTAAGTTCTGTAGATCTACGGCAACGTCTCGGGCTGGAGATAGTTTATGTTGCTTTTCCAGGACCCCAATGCGCTCCAAGAGAGAGTCCACTTCTCGTTGACTGTCTTTCTTGACTTTAGCTCCCAATTTTATAAGTACTCCCCTGACTACACATTTGTGTGCCTCCCATAACAAGCAAGGCGAGGACACCGAAGCTGTATTGGTTGCAAAGTAAGCTTTAATCTCCTCCTCCACCATTTTTGCATATGGTGGCTGCTGGATCAAGCTCTCATTTAACCGCCAAGACCCTGGTTGATGTGGCCGCCCCCCTCCCAACATGAGTGTCAGTAAAATTGGTGCGTGATCCGAGAGGGATCTCACCCCTATACTGCTGGAGGACACTAAAGGAAGGGCCGATTGGTGTACTAGAAAGTAATCCAGTCTCGAGTAAGAGTTATGGGGGGACGAAAAAAAGGTATAGTCCCTAGTGTCGCTGTGTGTGATCCTCCACGCGTCCACCAAGTGAACAGCTGTCAAGGCTTTCTTAATCCGACGAAGGGCCGCGTACGACAGATGCGAGGAACCCGTGGAGGTGTCCAACAGGGGGACCAAGGCTACGTTTAGGTCTCCTCCCAAGATCACCTGTCCCTCTGCAAAGTCAGTCAGTTTGTCCAAGCAGTCCTCAATAAAGCCCACCTGACCTATGTTGGGGGCGTAGATGTTGGCTAGTGTAACAACCTGCCCATAGATTGAACCCTTCACAAAGATGTAACGTCCCAGATTGTCACTGAAGACAGCTGACATCGACCAAGCCACATTTTTAGAGATGAGAACACTTACCCCCCGAGATTTAGAGTCTGGGGAGCAGCTGTGGTAAACAAAAGGGTACCTGAAGTTCCCGAATCTTGGGGGTTTTGAAGCCTTAAAATGAGTCTCCTGGAGGAAGGCTACGTGGGCACGATTTCTCCAAATCTCACTTAGCACCTGCGACCTCTTCTCTGGGATATTCAGCCCGTGGGCATTCAGGGAGAGCATGGTAACTTTTGGCATGGTGATGAACGAATTATTCCCTGAAAAAAAAAAAAAAGGGGGGGAGGGGGGAGGGAGGAGAGAGAGAGAGGGGAAGGGGAAGGAAACGGAGAAAGAGAAAGAAATAGAGGAAGAGAGAGAGAAAGATAGATAAGTAAACCACCTGTCAGGAACACTCCCTCAAGGGTGGTAGCACAAATTCACAACGATATATACACTTGTACCTGAAAGATCTGGTAAACACAAGACTAGTATATGGTCTCCACCTAAAAACGCAGGTGGAGAACAGGCCTATGTGGGGGAAGTGTTGACCGTGGCGAACCCGATTACACACGTGGGCCTCCCTGGGCCAAGGTGAAGTAACAGTAAATCACGGGGACCTTAAACATAGCGATCTGACCAGGGCCTGAAGCTATCCACTGAACCACTCCCCGCAAATATAAAAATGAGGAATATAAAAGAAACTGAATACACAGTTATTTAGGGACCGACCGGATCCCTGGGACCCAAATACCAACCGTTTGAGAGGGATTGAGTTTGCGGTTGTCATATAAGATGCAGGGAGCAGTGCAATGGCCGCTTGTGGCAGGATAACTTATAGAAAAACAGAGCTAAAAAATTCAGCAGAAAACAGCTTAATGTATTTGTAACCTTAACATGTTATGAAATGCCCCCAAAACCTCCCTGATCAGGCCACCCAACCATGGGAACTGGGGTGAAAGGGGCAAGTCCTTATATGCCATCCCGTTGGCAGAGGAACCTGGAAGAGGATGAGCTAGAAACAGAGTACAAAGCTGCCCCATATCAACTGAATGTCAATCAGAGCTCGCCCATCACTCCGCTTAGACATGTAACTCTGGTTCTTTGGGTATCCTGGCTTGTAAGGTTAAAGTTAGCTAGGATGTAACCAGCGGGAGCAAAGTTTCATGACCGAGGGGTATAGGCTATAGATAGAACCGTGCAATGTCATCCTTGGAAGTTCACAGGGCACATGATGGTTGTCACAGTTCCGGATCAGAAGGGTGGGTGTGAGCCTGACCAGAGACCGCACCACTGGAGCGGGACCTTCTGCGCCTTTGGGGCAAGGGATTGGATATCTGTGGAACTGGATCATCAAGGAGGACATCCAACCAATTGGGCACGGGGATCGGGTCAGACCCCAAGAACAAAAAGAGCTCAGGGAGTTGGTCCGGTGACCTCAGGGTAAATTGGCGATTTTCCTTCTTCACTTGCACATAAAATGGGAAGCCCCAGGTATATGTAGCTCCAGATTCGCGTATAGCAGTTAGGAGGGGTCTAACTGCCCTGCGCATCCCTAGGGTAGCATGGGACAGATCTGGCAGAAGTTGAATAGAAGCGCCATCAAAGTCAATAGGACCCCTGTGCCAAGCCTTCCGGAGGATCAGATCTTTCTCTTTATAGTAGTGGACGCGACACAAAACATCCCTTGGGCGTCCGCTAGCAGGGGTCATGCCCGGAGACACTCTGTGTACTCTGTCCAACTCAATCTCTGTGGTTGGGGCTCTATCAAGGTAGGAGTTAAAAATGGACGTAATAGTCACAGCAAGGTCCCCAGGAGCCGTGGCTTCCGGTAAACCCCGGATCCTAATGTTATTCCTCCTGCTCCTGTTCTCGATATCTTCTGACCTTAGTCGGACTTGGAGGAGTTGGGATCTATGGTGGGACACTATGGATTCCAAAGCAGTGATGCGGGTCTCCTGTGAAGCTTGATCTGAGGCAATAGCAGTGACCCTATTATCAGTGTGGGTGACCTGAACCCGAAGATCCTCCACCTCTCTCTTGAGGGAGGATTCAATACGTTGAGCCCAGCGATCCAGCTCCTGTCTAGTGGGGAGAGTGGCTAAGCTGTGTTGAATCTTCTTCAGGGCTTCTAAAGGGAGTAACTCTTCAGTGCCGTGCCTGTCTTCAGCGGCGGCATGTGAGGGAGACAGGCTTAGGCTTGGTGAGGGGATCGGAGAGCAGTCTCTCACCTCATCTGTGGGAGCCTCTGGTGAAGCAGTGAGGCTTGATCATGGGGAAGGTCTGTTCGCCACTGCGCGGCTTGTGGTCGGAGGCGCCGGCGCCATGTTGGCTGCGGCCGACTCCACGAGGACCGGTGTTTCTGGGTCCTGGGAGCCAAAGTAGCAGGTGATTACCGCCGATGTTCGGGGCCGCAGGACGCTCTGGGACCTCCTCCTTCTGGGCATCAGTCGGGTGACTGTCTCATATAGTGAAACGGCCGCGGGGATAGCTCCGTGTGTCGGGAGCTCAGGAATCAGCGTCCGGACTCCGCCATGGCCAGCCACGCCCCCCCATGCCTTATCATTATAAGGCACACGTGAGTGGATTGAAGTTTGCCTGTGTACCTTGGTATCCTAACTATTGCACAATGATTGTTTTTTTCTCTTATCTGCCTGTCAAATGAGATCTGTTTTATGATTCTCACATTGGTTGTGAACAGAAGCAAAAGAAACATTGTTACTATAAAGGTCAATGAGCACCTTAATTAAGCAAGTGTTTTTAAACAGCTTTGCTAGTGGGACTGGATCAAAGCTCTATACCAATCGGATTCTACACTTGTATAATTGAACCTTCTGAATACATCCCTATATATTTATTTTTATGTGGATTTTTTATGTGGATTTTTTTACACATTTGGTGTCACAAATTTTTTATAATTTTACACTATTTTGATTGCTGGATTTTTTAGGAATTTTTACTCACCGCTGGGTTTATTTGAGTATTTATATTTATTCATATATATTCATTTTTATGCACATTGTGAAGCGCTTCAAATATCATTATTTATTTAACATGTGGAGGAGCCCAGCTTGAGTCAGGTATCGCATTCCTCTAAATCTTCATGGTTGTCCAATCAATGATGTTAACTAGATGTTAGTTTGGAGTACTAATTTATGATTGTGATTGATGATGCAAAAACTAAAACCATGTCCCTTTTCATACACAGGAAAGTCTCAGCCAGGAGGTGGCCGAGCCAAGCAGGCTGTCTGATATCCAGGTCCCTCCCCCACACCTTCAAAGACAAAGTGGCAGGAAGAGGAGTAACCTGGAGGAGGCTGCCATAGGCCTCTTTTGGAAGGCTACAGAAGCCCCCACCGTGTGGAGGAGGACTTTGCTGGCATAACTGCCTGCAAAATGATGCAGATGGAGGAGGGCCAACGACTCCTGTGGGAGTCCTTAAATTTGGAAGCTTTCAATAAGGGGTTGAGGGGCCAAATAACATGTGCTACGCACATTTGTAACCTCACACATAGTCCTCCTCCTCCTCCAGGTCCTACTCCTCCTCCTCCTCCTGCAGGTCCTACTCCTCCTCCTGCCACATCTCCAACACCAGAGCCACAGCCGGGAAGGAAGCGTGGAAAGAAGACCAGAGAGTGATGACCCTGGGTTCAGTCTGGTCTGGCAAAAGATGCAGCCTCTTGTAGTATCACAGCCTGGGGACATAGATGTCATCTGCTGCTTTCATGATCTCTGGGACTTCTGGACCAGACTGCACTCCCTTAGATATGGACTCCTCAGGCCACCAATTTTGCAGTAAAAGAATTGATGTCTGCCCTGGGGGTCCAAGGCTTCGCCAACTTATGATGTTTCTCCAGCGTTGCCTGCCTCTTTGTTTGGTTCTGAGACCTTAATAAAGGAATTTTTGTTTCAATTATACTCGCCTATGTGTGTTTTCCTTCAAAAAGGACAGTTTGTTTGTGAGGATTCAGGTACATTTCAAAAATACAATGTGAAATTAACAAGGGACACCAACACCAAACAATCTCCTTGAGATTAAATAATACAAGATATCAATGGTGTTGTGGTAACTTGACACACAAAACACACACAAAAATATTATGGAGTAAAACTAAAAATAAAATCAAACAAAGATCAGCCTTGAAAAAAATACAAACCCAAAAAAAAAAAAAAACAGCCTTGAAAAAAAAAAACAACAAAAAAGAAATTTGGTCAGATGTGACAAATCAAAATATATTGAGGGAATCACGATAAATAATAAAGAAAGATGTTTGTGAGAAGTCTGTGTGAATATGAGCAGCAAAACTACTTAATTCTTCTCACATTATAAAGAAGAAGAGAGTGCGCTGTATTAAACCATTTTTTACATTGCAGCGTGACGAAAGTGCTGTATCCATTCCGAACGCTAATTTTACCAGACCGAGCTGTTCCGTCTCGGAATTTCTTCTGAGCATGCGTGGCACTTTGTGCGTCGGAATTGTCCACACACGGTCGGAATTGACGCGATCGGATTTTGTTGTCGGAAAATTTTATAGCCTGCTCTCAAACTTTGTGTGTCAGAAAATCTGATGGAAAATGTCCGATGGAGCCCACACACGGTCGGAATTTCCGACAACGCGCTCCGATCGCACATTTTCCGACCGCGTGTACGGGGCATTAGTGTACATGTCAATGTAAGACTACTCTTCCCACAGGGTAAGAATGATACTCTTCAATTTCACCACAGAACAAACAGTGTTGTCATCCTGCTAATGGAAGTGGGGAAAAAAAATCTCAGGTTTGACAGGTTAAAAAAACAGCATTTCCGGGGCGGAGCCTAATGCCCTGTACACACAGGCGGACTTTTCAGCATCAAAGGTCCGACCGTCTTTCCGACGGACTTTCGATGGAGTTACGATGGACTTTCTAACGAACGGACTTGCCTACAAACGATCACACCAAAGTCTGATGGATTCGTACGCGATAACGTACGACCGGACTAAAATAAGGAAGTTCATAGCCAGTAGCCAATAGCTGCCCTAGCATCGGTTTTAGTCCGTCAGACTAGTATACAGACGAGCGGATTTTTCGACTGGACTCGAGCCCGTCGGAAAGATTTGAAACATGTTCCAAATCTAAAGTCCGTCAGATTTTCGACAGAAAAAGTCAGCTGAAGGTCCGATGAAGCCTACACACGGTCGGATTGTCTGCCGGACTCCGTCTGTCGGACAAGTCCAGGTCGAAAAGTCTGCTCGTGTGTATGCGGCATAAGTTTAATCACAAATGAAAAAGAAAAAAAAAGGAATAGCAGTAGGGTCAGTACTTACAGTCAGTAGGATGTGTCCCTTGTGTTATTGTCTCACCTATTACCCAAAATACTCCTTCATCGATTCCACTCACCCCTGCTGCTGTAATCTTCCAGAGTAGTCTTCAAGAGTGATGACTATGCTCGCTCTTTTCACTCACCTTCTCCACTCATAGAAACTGTACTCTCGCTTCTATAAATAAAATGCGATCTGTGCTGAATGGAGAATGGGTAGACTCGATGTCCACTGTCCCCCCCCCCCAATTACACAGGCAGAACGACAATCTTAAAATAAATATACCTTCTTAGGAGAAGAAAGGATTAACAGCACATTCAAATTATGATATATGTACCTACGACTAACCATTAACTGGCAGTCATGATTAACCATACGGTTCATTAAAATTCTAATAATAATATGAGAAATAAAAAAATGGCTTAAGATAATTACTCTAAAACCAAAACAGCAGTAAACCTTAACAGCGTTCAGTGATAATAAAATCCAAGGAAATTTGTAAAGTCATATGAGGTAGTCCAAAAATTCAAAATACTCAATATAGTAAAACACTGTATTGTAAGGTGATCCTTTAAGTCCCATGCATGCAGGTGAGAGCAGTAGAGAGCACTATGTAAACAAGGCAGATTGTCGTTCTGTCAGAAGGGAAGGCACTGATCCAGGAACATGGATCGTCGCCTTCCTCTAGTCAAAGCACCTCCCCAACAGTGAGTATGCACAACTTAGGCACACAGTTGACCCTTAGATCACCCCTGATGTTAACCCCTTCCCTGACAGTGTCATTAGTACAGTGGCAGTTCAACATTTTTTAGCACTGATCACTGTATTGGTGTCACTGGTCCCCAAAAAGCATCACAACTGTCAGTTAGGTATCTCATTTGTCCGCCACACTATTGCAGTCCCGCTATAAGTTGCTGATCGCCGCAATTACTAGTAAAAAAAAAAAAGAATTTTAAATTTAAATATCCCATAGTTTGCAGACGCTCTAACTTTTGTGCAAACCACTCAATGTACGCTTATTGGGATTTTTATCAAAAATATGTAGCAGAATACATATTGGCCTAAACTGATGAAAAAATGTGATTTAAAAAAAAAAAATTCTCTGTCTTTTTTTGTTTATAGTGAAGAGATTAAAATGGCATAGGTGATCAAATACCACCAAAAGAAAGCTTTATTTGTGAGAAAAAGGACAAAAGTTTTTTTTGGGTACAGTGTCACACAACTGCGTAAATGTCAGTAAAGTAACGCTGTGCCGTATCGCAAAAAATGGCCTGGTCATGAAGGGGTGTAAACCTTTCAGAGCGAAAGTGGTTAATTGCATTTTTATGCCATTTTTAGTTTGCCCTTAGTTCCAATTCCAGTTTGGAAGGGTTCAAAAGCAATCCACTGACACTGCTGTACAGTACAGAGTTTTCTTTTTTTTTTTTTGTTTAAAACAAAATGGTTTGTATTTCAGCAGTTCTATAAAGACTAAACCTGTTACAACATTCATTTTTAGCATAGAGTGTTGACAATGATTATATGGCCATAATAACATGAACAGAAGTCCTCTATAATTCTGAGAGATTCCTTTCTTGTTGTCTCAAAGTAATCCGCTACAATTTTGGTACAGTTATTGAATAGATTTCTCAAAATTCCTAGCTTCGGGTCAAAGTTATCTGATATGTGTGGATGCCTCATGAGTGAGATGTGCTTTTTCCCTCCTTCCAAAATCAAATTTGTTTTCTTTTTTAGTTTGGATATACTTGTTTAATTTCTCCCTTGAAATTTATTAGAACTGTAAAAATAATGGGGCTAGCTGGCAAAAATACTAAATTATGTATCTGAAAAGAGACCTTAAAGTGCAAAAAGTACCAAAGAGCCCAGAAGTAAAATGAAATAAATTCATAAAAGGACTGAAGGGAAGGAAGCAAGACTATATAATGAAAGTGTTACATAAAAAAAAGAAATCTTTAGACTTGAGAGTTCAGTAATAACCATCTCTTAGTGTGACACCTGATTGCTTAGTGTTTCAGCTACTAAAGGGACCCTTGAGACTACTGGTATTAAAAATCTCTTCCATATTTCATATGTCAAAAGGGGCTTACAGGCACAGCCTGTGACTATCTGTCTGAACAGTTGTGTTATTTCAGGCACAGAACTCATTTATTATTTGCTACACATGAATATGTTCTATTCGTTTTAAAGGAAATGTGATTTCATCAAATAATGATCAAGCCTGTAGTTTAATTTTTAGGTGAAAGAAAAAAAAATACTTAGATTTTTTTTTTTTATTCCTATACTATATTGCTTTTTCTGGACTGGTTCGTAGTTGTGGACTAATTCAAAATGTGTCTGTTGTAACAAACACACCTATTACATGGCTCCCGGGAAAGACTTAACGTGACTATAGCTCACTGACCTTATTTGTGCGCATATCATATTTCTCTTTATCTAAATGTGGATGAAAAGTACATGAGCACCTTATCTATATGCATGGGATGGGATTTAGATTTCAGTTGGCTTCTAAATGGATAGCCATCTAACATAGAAAAAAATATATATATTTTAAAGGACTGTTCAAAATGGTAATGAGAATCATTAGGTGGACTATTCCTTGGGGTGCTAACATTTACACATATTTCAAAGTGGGTTTAAGGTCAGATTTTAACCTAATGCCAGGGCTACCCAATGGTATGTGTAATATGTCTGTTCATCCAGGAAATCGAGAAGACTGTTTTAATGTCCAAGCTGATTGATGTCAGTAAGCGTGCTAGCTCTAACTTATACATTCACATCTCGTTAAACCTATGTGTCAATTCATTTTGAGAGGAGCTTCTGCTTGCTTTGATCACAAACACTCATATTCTTTTTTTTTGTAGCATCAAAAGCAGTTTCTATACTTTCATGTGAGCACAAAAAATAGAGGCCTTGTGAGAAGGAAGGGATCTGCACCTGGGTACTGAAGTTCCATAATTGAAAAACACACTATGTATTTTTTTCATTTTGTATCAAATTCATTTATAGTTTAATCTGAAATAACAGCCCTACATTGGTTAGATCTTGTTACTTCACTGGTTCACTGATGAAAATGTCTAATTTAGCTACCTGATTGTAAAAGGTTCTGTCTTAAAAAGTTGAAACTTTAATCTTCTCACTTAGACAATAAAATGTATTTATTTAACTCTTCATTTCTTATTTCTTGTGCATTCAAACTGTCTGGATATGTTCTGTCCCTCAGTGACAGAAATGGGTGGAGGCCCCTTTAAAGATTGACCTTAGAGGCTGGGACTGTCGCTGTAAATTCAGGACAAGAGGTAATAGGATGCTCCTCATGCTGCACATTCATCAAACAGCTAAAATATTGTATCATATGCAGAGAAGGAAAAATTGTGAAAATCATCTCACCACCTAGATAATGGTTGGAAGTGCACCAGTACCTGTATGTGTGCACTGCCATCCACACGTTTGCACACAACTGCATAAGAATGCAAATGTTCAACACTTGTGTTGGTGTCACATAACCTATATAAACCTGAATCTGGGGTATTTCAGTGGACTTCAGTGTGTTAACTTGACCTGATTGCACCTGTTATGTCCATCTCTTAACTAGCTTGCTCCCAACCTTGCTTATTCTTTTTGATGTTGCCATACAGAGCTGGATCATCTTCAAGGCTAACTAGGCAGGACCCTGGGGCTTGGTGGATGTCTAAGGGGGCCCAGTTATGACTTTATAACATTACAATGCCCTATGTTTATTACAATAACCTACACCATGTTCTCACCTATTGAAGTGTCTTTTTGCCAAGATAATATAAAGCGACTTTCCAACACTCAGGAGCCATTTAAAACCCGTTGCACCATTTGGCCTCATACACACGGATGTTTTAAAAAACAAGCTGTAAAGCTAGCACCAACATTAGGAAAGAACTACATTAAAAACACAATTTTATCCACGTTTTGCATTGGCGTTAATGCGCATTTAGGCGCGCTAGCTTTCAGCCGTGTTTCTCTGCCTCTATTCAAAATCAGTGGTTCTGTATGGGAGCCCATTGATTTGAATAGAAGTCATACCAGAAGTTGGATCAAGATGATTTAACAAGGGGGCCCCCAAATCCCGACCCCCCACCCCAGGTGAATGGGTATGGGGTACATCGTACCCCTACCCATTCACCTAAAAAAGTGTCAAAAATAAACACACTACACAGGTTTTTAAAGTATTTTTTTTTTTGAAAATTTTTTTTATTGGGGTTTACATAGTACAAACATGTATAATGCAGTATTTCCAAGGCAGATCAACACATATAAATAAAGTGTAAATACGCGCTAAGACAAAAGCAAAATCAGCAAAAAAGCAGCAACAATAAACCATCTAATACCTAATGGTGCTAATAAATGTCAAAGTAAGAAAAGTTGCGCTACATTAAATATTTCTTATGCAAGAAATAGTGTGAACCAATACCATACAGAAAACCAGGACACCCGAATCAAGAGTGCATCCTGAGCCTCCTAAACTCCTTCAGGTGATGTATACATAAATGAATTGTGAAATAAACAAAATAGCGGCGACAGCTGAAAAAAATCATGTGCACATCAGTCAATAAATGAAAAAACAATGTCCATAAGACCATTAGTGTCCATATACAAATAAAATAAAATGAGCAGCGTTTTCTTTAGATGTAATAGAAAAAATATGTGAGTTATAATCCACAGCAGGTATCAAGGTCCAGATATTCAGCCTTAAAATGTCCACAAATGAAAGACAGCTCGATGTAAACTCTGTATGTGATATCTGCTGACACACATCTACCATCCCAGATAAAGATCTAGTCGCTGTGGAGACAACACCCCAAGCTGATGTTACTATGCCTCTGATCAGAGGCTGTCTGGTAAGCCTTTAATCTATACCAGGTGACGGGCGCTCATCACGGTGACAGTCACGGATTTATTCATATAACAAAGTCACTTCAAATTAATTAATTTTTTTTGGGACACTTCATCTGATTTATTTTATGTATTTTGGACTTTATCAAAATAGGTGGATGTGGTGGTATTGACCACGCACATATCCCTAGAGTGAAGCACTCACTTGTTTTATGTTTTATTTTTCACATTTTATTTTTCACAATTTATGGAAAACAACAGTATGTCGTCCGCAAATAGAGCGGAGCGGAGAACTTGGTCCCCCAGTAAGATCCCACTCATCCCATCATGGGAATTAAGTATTCTGGATAGGGGCTCAAAGGCTATGTTGAAAAGTAGGGGGGGATAGGGGGCAGCCCTGCCTTGTTCCCTTAGTTAAGGGTATTGAGCCAGATATGAAATCGGGAGTGACGAGGCGTGCTGTTGGAGATGTGTACATTTGTTGAAAAAATTCCATGATTGGTCCCGCAAAGCCAAATTGCTCCATTACTCTAAATAGCCAGGACAAACTGACGCTGTCAAAAGATTTTTCGGCGTCGAGTGATATAATAGCGACGTCTTGATCAGGGTGGGTTTTAGCGTGATTTAGTGGCATTAACATTTTTCTTATATTTAAAGTGGCTGAGCGACCTGGAACAAAGCCAGATTGGGCCGAGTGTAGCGCAAAGCAAAGATTTTAGAGAGGATTTTGACATCCACATTTATTAGGGAAATTGGGCAGTAGGAGCCCAGTAACAGGGGGTCTTTCCCTTTTTTGGATATCAGTTTGATGTGTACCTGTGTCCCTGTAGGGAGATAGGGCCCCCCATCCCACATGGCTGCGTAGACATGTTTTAGGGTGTCGGGAAGAAAGTCATTGGTCATTTTGTAAAATTCGGCTGTGTATCCGTCTGGGCCTGGGGCTTTAGCAGATGACATATTTTTGATTGTTCGCCAGATGTCGTTGGCCGTGATAGGAGCATTGAGTTTCTCTAATGCCCTGTACACACGGTCGGATTTTCCGACGGAGAAAGTGCGATCGAAAATTCCGATTGTGTTTGGGCTCCATCTGACTTTTTCCGTCTGAATTTCTGACACACAAAGTTTGAGAGGAGGATATAAAATTTTCCGACAACAAAATCCGATCCTTTAAATTCCGATCGTGTGTAGACAAATCCAATGCACAAAGTGCCACACATGCTCAGAATAAATTGAGAGATGAAAGCTATTGGCTATTGCCCCATTTATAGTCTCAATGTACGTGTTTTACGTCACCGAACGATCAGATTTTCTGACAGCTTTGTGCGACCGTGTGTATGCAAGACAAGTTTGAGCCAACATCCATCGGAAAAAATCTGATGGCTTTTGTTGTCGGAATGTCCGTTCAATGTCCGATTGTGTATGCAGGGTATAAGTGTGTACTTTAAAGTTTGGGCAGATGTACTTTGGATAGGAGAGCTTCAGCAGTGGCTTGGTCAGTTTGGTCGGCTGCATATGAATCTGTGTAGTATTTTGTAAGTAGATGACTGATTACGGCAGTTGACGTGGCCAGGGATCCATCCGCATCTCTCAAGGTAGAGACGCAAGTGGGTCATCTTGGTCCAAGCATAATTTAGCCAGTAGTTTGCCTGCCTCATTACCAAACCTGTGATAATGTAATTTAGAGTATGACATTTTAGCTGCCTCCTGTTGTTCTGCCCAAAGATCAAATGTGCATTTAGCCTGCCTCCATGTTCATATATTATCATGTGTGCGGCTTAGAGTTAGGCGTTTGTGAGCTGTACGTAGGGCTTCACTGGCTTGGTTGTATTGCTGCCTGGTGTGTTTCTTAAACTGGGTGGTATAGGAGATGATATTCCCTCTCAAGAAAGCCTTACCAGCTTCCCAAAAGAGGTTGGGTTCGGTGATGTGAGCTCTGTTGGTGGAAACATAATCATTCCAAGCTTCGTATAGTGTGTGGCAAAAGTCTTCATTATCTAATTATCTATCAGATATGACGGAAAGTGCCACGTGGGCAAGGGGGAAGAAGGTGTGGTCTGGGTCAGGTGTATTATGATGGGGCTATGATCTGAAAGCCTGGCGTCCATAATCTTCGAATCGCATAGGGCGGCTATTAGTGCAGGGGAGGCAAAAAAGTAATGGATGCGGGAAAAGGAGTTATGTGGGGGCGAGAAGAAAGTATATTCCTGATCAGTCGGGTGTGTTAGTCGCTATGTATCTATATATTGCATGGAGGCAATGGATTGTGCTAGATGAGTAGAGTTGGGTGTTGGGGGAACCGAGTTATGCATTCAGCGGGTTGGGTCTTTTGTGTGGTCTGCTAGTGTGGACATGACCGAATTGAAATCTCCGCCTACTAGATGCATGGTTTCAGGGGCGGAGAGTATCCACTGTACCATGTCTTGGAAGAAGGAGGTGTCTGATGAGTTAGGAGCATAAATGTTAGTGATAGCCACTTGCTTGGTGTCCAAAGTCATGTGTAACAGTCGAAACAGTCTTAACATCTCTTACCATGTGTCTTAAATTCTTGTGTATCAGGAAAGCCACACCGGCTTTGCGACCAAGTGCTGGCGAACCATATACCGTGCCCACCCATAGTTTGCGTAGACATGTTAGATCGTCTGCGGACAGATGTGTCTCCTGAAGTAGGGCCACATCTGCCCAGAGACGTTTCAGATGCCTAAGGATGGCCATACATTTACACGGAGAGCGAAGCCCTTTAACATTCCATGAGATAAACTTTAGGTGATTCCCACTGGTTGAAGAGGCCATGTCTGAGTTAAAGAATCATATTGGGTTGAGGGCTTGTAATAGAGCCCCCTTGTGGACAAGCATCTACAATCTGGGAGTTGCCAAAGTAGCATAGGTCTCCTGAGGGTACAGGTATAGAACAGGTGAATACATTTAACATATAATCATAGCTATTGGAAAAGAATAACAGCTTGACTAAGGTTAGGTGGGAGAAATTCCTAACATTCATTATAAACTTCACTTTTTTCCACATGAGGTTCGACTACCTATCTTGGCTCCCCTCAATCTCCCGCTCCTCTCCTGGCAGCAGGGGTTAAGCCAGGGGGAGAGGGGTAGGCAGAAATAGGGGGAAGGGATGTGGGCGATTTGTAAGTCATAGGGACAGAGGTTGGAGATGGAGCGCATCAACTCCATACTGAGGGGAAAGTTTCAGTGAGTGAGAACACAGCCTTTGGCTGAGGTCTGAGAAAGGAGGGGATCGGTGGAGCAGATTGGTAACTGTAGCCTCTGTGGTAATCATAAAAATAAACCATTAAATATCATGGTATTAACAGATACATATATCTATAACCTGTGAATTAAACATGAACCAAACATAATTATGCCTAGGTAGAGCAGCAGGTTATAACTCTAACTGTAATACGTCTCTCAATCATACAGAGTATAGAAGTGATAAAAACAACATAAGGAAGGGGGAGAGGGAGAAAATGAGGGGAGTAATACTACCCGTCTCCCATGCGTGTATAATGACATCTTGTCCCTGTGGTTCTTCAGCAGATTCCCGAGCGGTCATCTTTTTGAGTAACACAGATGCATTTATATGGGGGTTTGGTTGGACTACGTTGATGTTTAGGAGGTGCAGATGGAGAGATTGTTGATGGTGAAGTAAAGCTCTCTGTAGAGTTGATGTGGTCCATTTCCGTGCCTAGACTAGTGACATATTTTTCCTCTTCATCGGGCGTGGTGAAAGTGAGTTGTTCCCCTTCGTGTGTTTGGATGCAGAGGGTTGCCGGGTAGGCTAAGGAGAACCTGATCTGGTTGTTGTGTAAAATGGAGCATATTGGAGAAAATGCCTTGCGCCTATTCATCACCTCGACTGAGTAGTCCGCGAATAATAGCAGTTTTGCGCCGTCTACTGTCAGTGAGCATGTGCGGCGAAACTTCTGCATGATGGCGTTCTTGTCAGCATAGTTCAAATATTTGACTATAACGTGGCGTGGTTTGACACAGGTTTCTGAGTACTGTCCAATGCGGTGCGCTCTTTTAATAGTGCATGGTATGCGGAGACCCAGTTGTTTGGGAATGATTTTTGCACAGATATTTGTGAGTTGGGATGTAGTGACTGATTCCGGGAGTCCTATTATCCATAAATTATTTCTTCTCGAACGATTTTCTAAATCATCAAGTTTGTCCCAATGTAGCAGATGTGGCAGCAGCTTCATCTTCCAGAGATGAGATCCGTTCTTCTGTGTGTGTGAGCCTCTGTGCCTGGGCCTGTACTTCTAGGTGTAGTTGCTCCAGCCCCCTGTTAACCGCTGTGTCTACAGTAGCAGTGAGTGTAGGGCCTAGCAGTGTAACTACTGCTTGGGCTATGCCTTCAGGAGAAGCAGGGTTCGGCGGCTATTGTCCCTGGGGCTGAGGGAGGCTGTGGATGCGGCTGCAGCAGTTCTGCTGACGATGTCGCTGCCGCCATTTTGGCTGTGCTTGTCTCCATCTCTCCCACGGGTGATAGCGTGGAGGATGCCGCTCGCGCATATGATCGCTCCACAAAGCAATCCATATGTGCCCACCAGGTAGTGGGTGTAGTGGGGGGCCTCCTCGAGGCATTTGTGGTTAATGGTGGCTGGTTATATGGGGAGTGCGGCGGGAGCTGAGGATATCTACCTCCTCCTCATGTGGCATCGGAACTGAAAGTCTAAAGTATTTTAGTAAGGCAGCTCCGGCTCTTCTCCCTCTTCTGGCGACATCTTCTCCCTCTGCCGGTCCTTCTCCCCTCTGCCGGTTCTTCTCCCTCCTCTTGCTGTTTTATCCCTCTCTGCGCTGTCTTCTCCCTCTTCTGCCAGGTCTCCTCTCTCCACTCTCTTCTAGCTATTTTGCCGGGTCTTCCCGCTCTTTTGCTGGGTGTTTTCCCTCTGTTCTTCTTCTGATGTTGACTCAACGCGATCTCCCAGTGTAATGCTGGGTCCGCCATGTGCAATGACTTATAATGGCATGGGACGGGGCCACCCGATGACGCAATTTGAAGGTAGCGCCCAGGGCATGATGGTGCGATGCCCCATGCCAATATAAGTAATTTCACACGGGGACCCAGCATTACACCAGGAGATCGCGTCGAGTCAACATTGGAAGGAGAACAGAGGGAAAAGACCCAGCAAAAGAGTGAGAAGACCCGGAAAAAGAGCAAGAAGACAATGCAGAGAGAGAGAAGACGGAGAGGGAGAAGAACCGGCAGAGGGAGAAGACATCGCCGGAGGAGGGAGAAGAGCCAGAGAGGGGAGAAGAAATCGGAAGAGACGCCGGAGCTGATAAAGCTTAATAAACTACTTAACCACTTCCCGCCCGCCCTATAGCGGATTGACGTCCGGGAAGTGGTTGTGTTATCCTGACTGGACGTCATATGACGTCCAGCAGGATAACATGCCGCAGCGCGCCCCCGGGGGCGCGCATCGCGGCGATCGGTGGAGCGGTGTGTCAGTCTGACACACCGCTACACTGATCTTGGTAAAAAGCCTCCGGCGGAGGCTCTTTACCACGTGATCAGCCGTGTCCAATCACGGCTGATCACGCTGTCAATAGGAAGAGCCGTTGATCGGCTCTTCCTCACTCGCGTCTGACAGACGCAAGTAGAGGAGAGCCGATCGGCGGCTCTCCTGGCAGGGGGGGTCTGCGCTGATTGTTTATCAGCGCAGCCCCCCTCAGATCACCCCACTGGACTACCAGGGATGCCACTAGGACCACCAGGGAAGGGGCAACGTGGATGGCCAGGTATGTACCCCATGGCCATCCACATGTGCCCAATCTGTGCCAATCAGTGCCCACAAATGGGCACTGATTGGCACTATTATATCCATGATCTGCCCAGCAATGCCCAGATCTGCCCAGCAATGCTTTTTTCAGTGCCACCTGTCATTGCCCATCTGTGCCAACTGTCATTGCCCATCGGTGCCACTTGTCAGTGCCCATCTGTGCCCATCAGTGCCCACCTATCAGTGCCCATCAGTGCCACACATCAGTGCCACACATAAGTACCCATCAGTGCCACCCATATATACCAGTCAATGCCACCTACGAGTGCCCATCAGTGCCGCCTATGTGTGCCCATTGGTGCCACCTATGAGTGCCCATCAGTGCCGCATACCAGTGCCACCTATCAGTGCCCATCAGTGCCACCTATCAGTGCCCATCAGTGCCGCCTATCAGTGCCCATCATCAGTGCCGTTAGTGCCACCTCATCAGTGCCAACTCATTGGTGCCACCTCATCGGTGCCCATCAGTGCCGCCGTATCAGTGCCCATCAGTGCAGCCATATCAGTGCCCATTATTGAAGGAGAAAGCGTACTTATTTACAAAAAAATTTAACAGAAACAAAGAAAAACTTGGTTTTTTTCGAAATTTTCAGTCTTTTTTTATTTGTTGCGCAAAAAATAAAAACCGCAGAGGTGATCAAATACCACTAAAAGAAAGCTCTATTTGTGGGAACAAAATGATAAACAATTTGTTTGGGTACAGTGTAGCATGATCGCGCAATTGTCATTCAAATTGCAACCGCACTGAAAGGTGAAAATTGGGCTGGGCGGGAAGGTGTCTAAGTGCCTGGTATTGAAGTGGTTAAAAAACCTGTGTAGTGTTTTTATTTCTTAACACTTTTTTGGAGTGAATGGGTAAGGGTACAATGTACACCATACTCATTTACTTAGGGTGGGGGGCCTTGATCTGGGGGCCCCCTTGTTAAAGGGGGCTTCCAGATTCCCAAAGCCCCCCGCCCGCAGACCCTGACAACCACTGGGCAAGGGCTGTTGGGAAGAGGCCCTTGTCTTTATAAATATGGGGACAAGGTGCTTTGGGGTGAGGGGCGCAGAGTCCTGACCTGCTGGGCTGTGTGCTCGGATAAGGTTCTGGTATGGATCTTGGGGGGGACCCCATGCCCTTGTTTGGGGTGTGGGGTTCCCCTTAAGATCCATACTAGACCAAAGGGTCTGGTATCATCTTGGGGGGGAACCTCATGCAAAAATTTTTTGGGTTCTCCTTCAAGATTCTCACAAGTCGCACCTCAAGTCGGATCATCTTGATCCGACTTCTGGTGCAACTTCTATTCAAATCAATGGGCTCCCATAGGGAACCATTGATTTTGAATAGAGGCAGACGAGGCTTAACGCTCTGTATACAGCCTTAAGACTTGTTAAACCGCGTTTAACACCTTTTACTTGCATCTCACGTTTTTACAGCTCTAGGGATGGGACATCAGAACGTGCTGGTCCTGGTTTTTTTTTGGAGCTTAAAAACGCCAATGCCTGTTACAGCTCAAAAATGCCATGGTGTGTATGAGGCCATTGAATAACATGGAGTGGCATTTTTAAGCTGCAAGAAAAAGCTCAAAAACACCACTGTAAAAAGTCTGTGTGTATGAGGCCACTAAAAACACAGTCATTTCTCGTACTCTATTGACTAATGCATTCAGCTAAAATGACAGTCCAAAAATCGGATATAGTTCTTTAAAAACACATGTGTTAAGTAATGTGTATATGTGAGATTTGCAGCCACAGCAGGAATTTTCCACTGTGTTCTGCATTCAAGTGAATGGGGCTGCAGTGGTGAGGAGGTGATACAACATCCGCCTCACCACCTGTCCATTGCTGTTAGAAAATCAATCCTAAACAAGGCCATAGACTTCCATGGGGGGGTTGAGATACTGCAGAGCATGATGAAAGTGACATGGTTTATAATTTGTGAATCAAAGCAAACTCAGCTGTGTGTACAGGACTGTAAGCAGTGGTGCAACTACCAGGGTCACAGAGGTTGTATTTGTGACTGGGCCCTGGTGTTCCTCCAGTGTTGGGGGGGCCCCGACCGCCTCTAAGCTGAGAGCTTCTCTCTTATACAGCTCAGAGCCTGCACTGACAGTTCCTCTTCCCTCCTCCCTTGCATGGCTGGGATATGAGAGAGCCAATCTGCTCCTTCTCCTCTCACCACTCTCCTCCTGTGTGTGCACCATGGGAAGTGTGAAAGACAGGATATGAATAATCAAATTCAGCTGCTGGGCTTCACACTTCCCGCGGTGCACCCAGGAAGAGAGGGGCAGGAGGAAAAGGAGCAGATCGGCTCTCTCACCTCCCAGCCATGAGAGGGAGGAGGGAGGGGGAACTGTCAGTACAAGCTCGGAGCTCTATGAGAGAGCTCAGAGTCCTGCTGAGGGGGCACTGATAGGTGGCATAGATGAACACTTATGAGGAGTCACTGATAGGCACTTAGGCAGAATTGATGAGCACTGATAGGTGGCACTGATAGGCGGCACTGATAGGCACTGATAGGCAGCACTGATGGGTACTTATAGGTGACATTGATAAGCACTGATAGGTGGCACTGATAGGCGGCATTGATGAGCACTAATGAGGAGGCACTGATGGGCAGCATTGATGAGCACTAATGAGGAGGCATTGATAGGAAGCATTGATGAGCACTGATAGGTGGCACTGATAGGCGGCTTTCATGGGCAATGATATGCGGCATTGATGAGCACTAATAGGTGGCACTGATAGGCGGCATTGATGAGCACTGATAGGTGGCACTTATAGGCTGCACTGATGGACACTTATAGGCGACATCAATGAGCACTGATAAGTGGCACTGATAGGCAGCACTGATAGGCGGCATTGATGAGCACTGATAGGTGGCACTGATAGGCTGCACTGATGGGTACTTATAGGCAGCATTTATGAGCACTGATAAGTGGCACTGATAGGCAGCACTGATAAGCGTTTGTAAACCTAAAAAGAATAAATGGGATCCTGTTACTTTAAAGCATGTTATACAGCATAGTGCTTGTGCTGTGTAATTTGGCCCCCTGTGTCACCTGAAATACTGTGCTTGGCTGATCCTACCTGGTTCTGCCCTCCCCCTGTAAACTGAGCATGGTTTATCATAGCTGCTGAGCCCTGACACCGTAGTCAGTTTATGTGCCTTCATTATCCGCAGCTCTCCTCTGTCATCTCTCCCTCATCCTCTCCCCCCTCACCTCCCTGCCTGTCAGTTAGTGACAGTGCCCGCCCCCTCTGCTGCTGAAATTACAGTGTAAATTACATGCAATCCCCTCTGTTAGAAAGAGTCCTATGCTGCAGTGTCTGTTCTTTGTAAAAAATATGCCCATTTCTACCTGAATTCATAGCACCGATCGGCGCTCACGTGATTCCTCGCTGCTCCCGTCCTCCCTGGCTGACGTCTCGGCTTTCTCCTCCTCTTCTCCCCCCTCCTGATTGATGTCAGCGGGGGATTCTCTGCCCCTCCCGCTCTAGCTGTCAGATTAAGAGAGGGGGGGCAGATCAAGCATGGAGGAGTGAGACATCTGAGCGGTGCACGGGTTCATACAGTGCTCCCACATGGCCTAGAGACCGTAGAGACTGTGGTGGACAGGAGTAAGCAGGCAGCTCAGGACGTGGGTGGAGGACAGGATCGTATACCCCTAGCCACTCTTACACAACTCGATACCGGATGAGAAGTGACGCTGGTAGGAGCGCAGGCGCCAGAGTGGAGGACAGCGCAGACACCGCCACAGATCCACAGAGCATACGAGCACACATGGTACAGTCGGAACAGACCTGGCATATTATGGAGGTACTTACACAGACGGCTATGAGTGCAGTGGAGGGCCGAAAAGATCAGGGTGGAAAGTCTGCAGCACCATCAATCACACTGCTTGCTTCACCTCAGAGGATGTCTGCTGTGAACCCTCAGGTATGCCGAACAACTTTGGCGGGAGTGGATGTAAGGCAGGCGAGGGAGAGCAGGATCTTAGACAGCTGATCCAGGCTCTCCCCACAAAAGAGGACATACAGGTTTTGATGGGTAATCTGCTGGAACCTCTGAGAGAAGAGATAGGGGAGGTATGCTCAAAAATAGAAGTCACAGACCATAGCTGTGAGACATCACATGATAAGGCGGATGCACGGATAGATGACCTAGAGAAAAAGTGTAAGACACAACATCAGAGACTGGTCACTCTACAACTGCAATTCAAAGAGACTGAGAACAGGGGTAGAAGGAATAATTTAAGAATAAATGGGATTTCAGAAAATGTGGCTACAGAACTAAGGAAAACAGTAATGGACATTTTTAATAAATTACTGGGAAATCACCCCGAGACCCAGATTGAGCTTGACCGTGTGCATATGATCCCTACATTCCGCAATTGCGCCCAGAAAAATCCCAGAGATGTCCTTTGTAGGATACACTTATATATAACAGGGAGTTTGGGACTTTAAATGAAGCAATTTGAAATGCGGAGGATTAACATTGTAATTTTATTAATATTAGTAAATATATAGTAAAGGAATTTCATTTGTATACACAGACATACATATATAATTGGCACAAAATTATAGGCATATTAGATGGAAAAGTATAAGCAGTAGAATACATAATTACGCTGGATAAGTCATGATCAAAGTAATATTAGTATAAAAGAGCATATAGCCTATAGGTGCCAAGGATGGCATATCCAGTAACTGATAATAAAATTGCATAGCGAGATGATATAATCATGATATTAATAAATTGGTAACATCAAGGTAACAATGGATAGAATTCTGGCATCAATTGTAGCTCGACGCGTTTCGTGGATGATTTTGTCCACTCATCAGGAGCTGATGCATAGTAATCCTGTAGGATATATACATAAAGTCAACCTCAATCCGTATAGAGAGGAATAAAACAAAACAAAAAATGCTGGAAAGATTTTGGCCAGACAAGCACTTACCAACCCTGACACTGAGCGTGGCACGTGGCAGATGGTATGGCGTGGGCCGGGGGCAACAAACCCCGTGGCGGGAGCTGAGGCAGCATGTAATGTCTGGATGACATCAGGTAATAAAATGACAATGTATAGGTAGTGAAGTGATCTCCATGTGGCAGCAATGATAAAAATGGATTGTCAAAGTAAAAATACCTGAGGATAAATGTTAAGAAATATAGTTTATCAGTATTCATTCAAAACAGAATAGGTTATATTGAGTATTATATAGTATAAATAATGTATACAAAGATACTTGTATATAAAGATTACTGATGAGTAATACTGATAAACTATATTTCTTAACATTTATCCTCAGGTATTTTTACTTTGACAATCCATTTTTATCATTGCTGCCACATGGAGATCACTTCACTACCTATACATTGTCATTTTATTACCTGATGTCATCCAGACATTACATGCTGCCTCAGCTCCCGCCACGGGGTTTGTTGCCCCCGGCCCACTCCATACCATCTGCCACGTGCCACGCTCAGTGTCAGGGTTGGTAAGTGCTTGTCTGGCCAAAATCTTTCCAGGATTTTTTGTTTTGTTTTATTCCTCTCTATACGGATTGAGGTTGACTTTATGTATATATCCTACAGGATTACTATGCATCAGCTCCTGATGAGTGGACAAAATCATCCACGAAACGCGTCGAGCTACAATTGATGCCAGAATTCTATCCATTGTTACCTTGATGTTACCAATTTATTAATATCATGATTATATCATCTCGCTATGCAATTTTATTATCAGTTACTGGATATGCCATCCTTGGCACCTATAGGCTATATGCTCTTTTATACTAATATTACTTTGATCATGACTTATCCAGCGTAATTATGTATTCTACTGCTTATACTTTTCCATCTAATATGCCTATAATTTTGGGACAATTATATATGTATGTCTGTATATACACATGAAATTCCTTTACTATATATTTACTAATATTAATAAAATTACAATGTTAATCCTCCGCATTTCAAATTGCTTCATTTAAAGTCCCAAACTCCCTGTTATATATACCTGATTTCGGGATGGAGGCGACTAGTGCGCCTCATTTAAAGTCCCAATTCCCCCTTTTTTCTGCAAAACTTTGTAGGATACACTTTTATAAAATAAAGGAAGGGATAATGAGAGCGGCTTGGCGAAAGAACCCAGTGGAAATTAATAAGCAGGAAATACAAGTGTTCTCAGACCTATGCCGACAGACAAAAGGGGGGGGGGTGGAGGAGATGGTAAACTTTTTTTATTTTATGGTAGCATGTTCACAGATTTTTTTTAGAAGTACTATATGTATTATGTAATATATGTAATAAGTATTATACAGGATATTTTTTTCCTTTCACAAACCTTTTATATGAAACACATTGGACTATCACCTTTTGTTTTTTTCTTTTGTTTTTTGAAGTGAGTTCTCAAGTCTTTTATATGAATAACATTGGACTATCACTTTTTTTTAATCACTTTTTCAACACTATTTTGTAATTTAAGATATATAATAATGGATATTTAGCACTCAGTTTGGTACAGAATACACAATGTGGAGGGGATTTTGAATGGAGGAAATGGGGAGTGTTTTGTTGTACAGAGGGTGAAATCACTATAAAAGCATAAAATGTTTTTTTTTTTTTTTTTTTTGGGGAAGTATGCTCACAGATTGAGCAGATGTAATATGTAATATACGTAATATGTTTTATATAGGATAAAGATTTTTTTTTCTCTTTTTACACCAACTTGCAATTTAAGAGATTAAACACTGGGTAACAAGCACAAAGGCTTGAAATGGAATGTACAATGTGGTATGGAGGGAAGGGGGGTTAATAATTAGTAGGTGCAGGGTTTTTCTTTTTAGTAGAAGATAGGTGGGGAGGGAGGTGAAAATGAAAGAGAGGGAAATTGGACGCCAGAGGAATTGAGCCAGGGAAGTGGTGAACTTATATTGGTTCTTGTTGGAGATATGAAGGTGTAAAATGGGCAGACTAGGGTCACAAAATTATAAAATGATAAATGCGGAGAGCACTGTGCAGGAGCCCGATGCACGGACTCCTGGACTCCTGCTTGCTTGACAGCACCCCCCATATTAAACGCCTCTCCTCCGGGTGGAGGGAAAGTCGGAGGCGTTGGGTTTTTTTTTTTTTTTTGCAGAGGACTCGTCCGGAAAAGTACTCAATCCTCTCCTCTCTCTCTGATTGAGCAGATCACAGAAATGACTAAGATAACCTTTGCATCGTACAATGTTAAGGGATTAAATAGCCCAGAGAAACGGATAACATTAATGGCAGAATTAGGGAGACTTAAATCCCAAATTATTTTTTTACAGGAGACACACTTTAAAAGGGATAAAACTCCATGGCATAAAAACCATGGTTTCCTGACTATATATCATAGTACATCGCAGACTTCAAAATCCTGTGGGGTGTCTATCTTAATAGCAAAAAAATGCCATTGAGGGAATTGGGTGTGATTATGGATGAAGGGGGTCATCTTCTTATAGTGAAGGGGATGTTGGGTCTTCAAAAAGTCACACTGGTAAATCTATACTTACCAAATGAGGATCAAGTGAATTCCCTGGAGGCATATTTACAGATAGTGCAACAACATAAGGAAGGCATTTTAGTGCTGGGGGGTGACCTTAACATGGCCCTAGATCCATTGAAAGATACATCGAAAGGATCATGTCATCTTTTATATGTCAAACTAAGGAAAGCGAAAAAAATCCTACAAGAACTGCAATTGATAGATAGTTGGAGGACGGTTCATGCACAGGACAGAGACTACACATTTTTTTCGGCAAAATATAAGACTTATTCCAGAATTGACTACAATCTTGTCTCCCAGAATATAATTACATTTCCTAATAGAAGCTTCGATTGGGTCATTTACCTTATCAGATCATGCTCCGACAAGCTGTACGCTAGAAATAGGGGAGAGGGAACCCAGAGAGCGGCATTGGAAGATCAATGAAACTCTTCTCAAGGACAGTGAGTATGATGGGAAATTAAAACAAGAATTGGATTCTTTTTTTACAATAAATGATACAGGGGAAACATCACCATTCTGTATATGGGAGACACACAAATGTGTCATGAGAGGTCTATTTATCTCCATGGGGACACATAGGAAACGGAAACTAAATGAACAAATTTATTCACTGCTTAAACAGATTGGGGAATTAGAAACAGTACATAAAAAATCCCAGGCTCAAATAATAGAACAGGAACTAACTGACTTATGCGAAAAGCTCAGTCTTCAGTTAATAGAAAAAGCAAAAGCCAAATTAACCCGGGGGAGACGGACATTCTATGAATTTGGTAATAAACCAAGGAAAATGCTGGCAAACACTCTTAGAGAAACCTCCATACGAAACCATATTACACAGATTAAAACGCTGAGGGATGAAATGGTTAATACGACAGAAAATCGCCCAGGTGTTCAAGGAATACTATGAGAACTTATATCAGTTAAAAAAGAAATCTATCTCAGTAAACGCCCAAAAAAAATGGGATGCGGCTAGGGAATATATCAAAGAGACGGAGATGCCAAAACTGACAGAGGAGGCAGTCAGAGAACTCGATGCTCCAATTACAATAGAGGAATTTATAAGGGCATTAAAATCACTGAAATTAGGTAAAGCTAATGGGTTCACCCTGTCGTACTATAAAAGGTTTGCTGAGGAATTGGCTCTGAGATTTGTAGCAGCTTATAATTCAATACGAGAAGGGATGCAAATCCCAACAGAAACACTACTGGCACATATACCAGTTATTCCGAAAGAGGGGAAGGACCCCTCCCAATGTTCCAGCTACTGTCGTATCTCATTGCTGAATGTGGACCTTAAAGTATTTACAAAGATCATAGCCATGAGACTGTTAGATTATATCCCAGGCCTAATTCATCCAGACCAGGTGGGGTTCACCCTGGGGAGAGAAGGAAGAGAAAATACACAGCGGGTGGTGAACATAATCTACCTTGCACAAAGGCAACAAAAACCAATGGTGATAGTTTCAGCTGATGTGGAAAAAGCCTTTGACAGGGTAGACTGGATCTTTTTAAAGGCGGTACTGCAACACATAGGCTTAGGGGAGGGGATGATGTGATGGATTTCCAACTTATACTCAACACCAAGCGCTAGGGTAATGATAGACGATAGAATCTCGGAGTCTTTCTCCATTCAATATGGAACGTGACAGGGGTGCCCTCTTTCACCCCTGATTTTTATTTTGACAATAGTACCTTTTTTAAGGAAAATACAGGCAAATTTGAACATTAAGGGGATAAAAATAAAGGAAGAAGAACAGAAACTTGCGACATACGCCGACGATTTAATTTTTTTTGTAACCTCCTCAGTCATATCCCTTCCATCCTTGTTGATGGAGCTTTGTGAATATGGGAAAATATCCAATTTTCAAGTAAATTACGGGAAATCGGAAGCATTGGGGATAGAAATAAATGCGCCCCTCCTATAGTTGGTAACCACACAATTTAACTTTAGATGGATTAATTTGCATATAAGCTATCTAGGGACGAAAATATTTAAATATTTGAATGAATTATTTGAGCTTAACTACATACCAATGGCTTGGCAGATTAAACTTGATCTGTCGAGATAGGACAAAGAGATTTTTACATGGTTTGGGAGAATAAATATTATGAAGATGAATGTGATGCCAAGACTTCTGTATTTAATACAAACTCTGCCAATTAAGACTCCTCCAAGCTTTCTAAGACATCTCAGATCAAGATTTTTGAAGTTTATTTGGTCTGGGAAGCCAGCAAGAGCACACAGAACTATATTATCATTTCCCAAAGGAAAAGGAGGGATAGGGTTTCCAGATCCAATAAGATACCAGGATGCCTCACATTTAGCCAGAGTGATGGAGTGGTGTGGACTTAAAAATAAGAAGCCCTGGATACAGACAGAACAGGCAGCGATAGATATCCCATTGGAAGGGCTAGTATGGATACCAGAAGCTGAGTTGCCAGCTGAAGTGAGGAAACATCCAAAAACAGGTGCTACTCTGCGGACGATCAAAAAGATAAAAAAAAAAAAAAAACGCCTATCTCGATAAATCCTAGTCCAATGCTCCCGGTTTTGGGTACACCGGCATTTCAGCCAGGAATGACGGACCCTAGGTTTAGAGCAATACAACGTAGAGGCTTCAGCAGGATCATTCACTTTTCAGTGGATAACCGTCTAATGTTAAAAAGAGAGATTAAAAGAGAAATAGCCCACAAATTAGATTTTCTTAGAATGATGCAGCTAGAAGCCTTTATTAAATCCAAATCAAATATATATGCAGAAGTAAGAGCATTGACTGGGTTTGAGGATATATGTTTGAAGGGAGAAACAATGAGACACTCGCTGTCTTATTTTTATACTATATTGACTGCAATAGAGTCATCTCAGGAAATGACTTTCCTTCAAGCTTGGGAAAGAGACCTGGGGACACCATTTTGCCAAGAACAGAAGAGTAGGATTTTGCTTTTTAATCAAAAGGCATCAGTAGCAAGTAGATACCAGGAGGGGTGATACAAAATCCTTACCAGATGGTATAGGACACCGAATGTGTTACATCGGATTTATCCCCAAGTGTCAGATGTCTGTTGGAGATGTCACGAAGCAGAAGGTACAATTCTACATATTTTCAGGGAATGCACAAGAATTAGAGAGTTCTGGGAAATGGTTGCCAAAACTATTAAAACAATAACAGGAATCTCCCTGGGAGATAAACCGGCAACTTTTTTGTTGCTAGATATCCCGATATCAGTGGAAAAATTAAAAAACTTGCTGCTGAGACATCTTTTAACGGCAGCTAGGGCATGTATCCCTGTCTTATGGAAAAAAATAACTCTCCAACTAGGGCACAATGGCTGGCTAGAATTGCAGTAATACAACAAATGGAAAATCTTACTTTGACAATGAAAAATCAAGATGAGAGGTACCGGATAACACGGGCCCCGTATTTGGTTTATAGGGAGAGATTAGATTGATGTAAAGAAAGGGGGAGAGGAGAGGAGGGGGGGGAGGTGGGAGGGCGGGGTTAAAGGGAATATGTTTTTTTTTTTGTTTACAAACGTTTTTATTGCAGAATAATATAAAGACTGGGTGTACATGCACAGTGAGAACAATAAGTACAGTGACCAGGTAGTCTAAAACAGCTTAACAATATATCTCACACATTGCAATTAAAAATGCTCCGTACAATATACAATGAACCCAATAATTGGGAAAGAGAAAAAAAAAAATAGGGAGAATAAAAAGAAACCAAAAGAAAAGAAAAACTCTCAATTGTGATTAGGGATGAGCTTCGTGTTCGAGTCAAACCCATGTTCGACTCGAACATCGTCTTTTCGACTGTTCGTCGAATTGCGGATGATATGGGTCGTTCGCGCCAAATTTGTGTGGCACGTCACGGCCCATAATTCACTGCGGCATCGCAGTGCATTGCTGGCTGATGATTGGCCAAGCATGCACTATGACCCGCATGCTTGGCCATTCACAGCGCTGTCAGTAGAGAGAGCTGTAATTGGCCAAAGCCAGGGTGGCTTTGGCCAATTATAGCTCAGGGGGTTTAGAACACACCCCACACTATATAAGGCTGCCTACACGGCGACCCTGTGTAGTGTGTTCCGGTGTGCTGAGAGATAGAGAGAGAGAGAGACAGTGTCATTTCATTTGAGTTAGATAGATTAGGCAGGACAGTCAGTTAGCTGCACTTACAGTGTATTGTGTATATATATATGCATCCCAAGTGTTGTATATATATATATATATATATATATATATATATATATATATATATATATATATATATACACTGTATTCAGTTTAGCTAGAAGAAAATTGCTGGTGTTCTTTTGATCCTTTAGTACCACAGTCAGGCAGCTAGACTATTTACAGTTAGTGTAGTGCGTCCTCCTCACAGTGTTCAGTTAAAGCTACAAGTTAGTTTAGTGTGACCTCTGCACAGTGTTCAGCTAAAACTACAAGTTAGTGTAGTGCGTCCTCCTCACGGTGTTCAGCTAAAGCTACAGGTTAGTTTAGTATGACCTTTGCACAGTGTTCAGCTAAAGCTACAAGTTAGTGTAGTGCGCCCTCCTCACAGTGTTCAGCTAAAGCTACAAGTTATTTTAGTGCGACCTCTGCATAGTGTTAAGGTAAAGCTACAAGTTAGTGTAGTGTGTGCTCTGAACAGTGTTCAGCTAAAACTACAAGTTAGTGTAGTGCTACCTCTGCACAGTGTTCAGCTAAAGCTACAGGTTAGTTTAGTGTGACCTCTGCACAGTGTTCAGCTAAAGCTACAAGTTAGTGTAGTGCGTCCTCTGAACAGTGTTCATCTAAAGCTACAAGTTAGTGTAGTGCGTCCTCCTCACAGTGTTCAGATAAAGCTACAAGTTAGTGTAGTGCGTCCTCCTCACAGTGTTCAGCTAAAGCTACAGGTTAGTTTAGTGTGACCTCTGCACAGTGTTCAGCTAAAGCTACAAGTTAGTGTAGTGCGTCCTCCTCACAGTGTTCATTTAAAGCTACAAGTTAGTGTAGTGCGTCCTCTGAACAGTGTTCAGCTAAAGCTACAAGTTAGTGTAGTGCGTCCTCTGAACAGTGTTCATCTAAAGCTACAAGTTAGTGTAGTGCGTCCTCCTCACAATGTTCAGATAAAGCTACAAGTTAGTGTAGTGCGTCCTCCTCACAGTGTTCAGCTAAAGCTACAGGTTAGTTTAGTGTGACCTCTGCACAGTGTTCAGCTAAAGCTACAAGTTAGTGTAATGCGTCCTCCTCACAGTGTTCATTTAAAGCTACAAGTTAGTGTAGTGCGTCCTCCTCACAGTGTTCAGCTAAAGCTACAAGTTAGTGTAGTGCGTCCTCCTCACAGTGTTCAGCTAAAGCTACAGGTTAGTTTAGTGTGACCTCTGCACAGTGTTCAGCTAAAGCTACATGTTAGTGTAGTGCGACCTCTGCACAGTGTTCAGCTAAAGCTACAAGTTAGTGTAGTGCATCCTCCTCACAGTGTTCATCTAAAGCTACAAGTTAGTGTAGTGCGTCCTCCTCACAGTGTTCAGCTAAAGCTACAAGTTAGTATAGTGCGACCTCTGCACAGTGTTCAGCTAAAGCTACAGGTTAGTTTAGTGTGACCTCTGCACAGTGTTCAGCTAAAGCTACAAATTAGTGTAGTGCGTTCTCCTCACAGTGTTCAGCTAAAACTACAAGTTAGTGTAGTGTGACCTCTGCACAGTGTTCAGCTAAAGCTACAAGTTAGTGTAGTGCGTCCTCTGAACAGTGTTCATCTAAAGCTACAAGTTAGTGTAGTGCATCCTCCTCACAGTGTTCAGCTAAAGCTACAAGTTAGTGTAGTGCAACCTCTGCACAGTGTTCAGCTAAAGCTACAAGTTGGTGTAGTGCGTCCTCTGAACAGTGTTCAGCTAAAGCCACAAGTTAGTGTAGTGCGACCTTTGCACAGTGTTCAGCTAAAGCTACCTGTAGAAGGTTGGTGGTGTTTTCCTGATCCTATCACTACCACAGGCAGCTAAAGTATTTACACATTAGTGTAGTGCGACCTCTGCACAGTGTTCAGCTAAAGCTACCTGTAGAAGGTTGGTGGTGTATTCCTGATCCTATCACTACTGCAGGCAGCTAAAGTATTTACATGTTAGTGTAGTGCGACCTCTGCACAGTGTTCAGCTAAAGCTACCTGTAGAAGGTTGGTGGTGTTTTCCTGATCCTATCACTACCGCAGGCAGCTAAATTATTTGCACGTTAGTGTAGTGCAACCTCTGCACAGTGTTCAGCTAAAGCTACCTGTAGAAGGTTGGTGGTGTTCTCATACTGTAGGCAGGCAGTTGATTGTGCTAGCTGCAGTATCAGTACATATATATATATATATATATATATATATATATATATATATATATATATATCCCAGCTTAGTGCAGCTACAGGCCATTAGTATGTCTGAAAGGCCAACAAGGAGAGGCAGACAGTCACAAGCCAATAAAAGAGAGCAAGCAGGCTCTGTGTCTAGAGGCAACGGTGCTGGTCGTGGAGACGGTGCATCCTCATCAGCACGTGGCCGTGGGACACGCTTGGCCTTTTTTTCAGCAGCTGGCCGTGTTGAGCTGCAACATGCGGAAGACTTTTTCGAGTGGATGACCAAGCCATCCTCATCCTCCTCATCCTCCCTCACCCATGCTCAGGGTACTTTGTCTGGCAAAGCAGATGCCAACGCGGCCTCTTCCCTCGGCTCAATGGCATCAGTGACTCCTTCCCTAGCCTCACCATGTTCTCCTGAGAAGTCCCTCAAACTGTTTGACCACAGTGTTGGGTACATGCTCCAGGAGGATGCCCAGGGTTTAGAAGGCTCTGATGATGATACTGAGCTAGGTGAAGGGAGTAACGTGAGCACGGACAGAGGGGGTGCCCAAGAAGGACAGCAATCTGGCAGTCATGCTCCCCCTGTTGCAGCATACTGCCAGGTTTGCTCCAGTGATGAGGAGGGAGGGGATGATGAGGTCGCTGACTCAACGTGGGTGCCTGATAGGAGAGGGGAGGAGGAACGTGGGTACCTGATAGGAGAGAGGAGGAGGAGGAGGAGGCACATCACCAACGAGGCAGGATGCCCTCCAGGAGCCAGCCTAAGGGCAGCACACTGACTGCATCACACCGCAAAGCTCCGCATGTGCAGGGCACTGCTGTCTCTGTGCATTATTCCAAAAGTTCTTTGGTGTGGGCCTTTTTTGAGACGAGTGCATCAGATCGCATCGCTGCTATTTGCAACATATGTCTCAAGCGTATCTCGCGTGGCCAAAACATCTCCCGCTTGGGCACCACATGCTTGACCAGACATATGTACCTGCCATGCAGTTCGTTGACAAGCATATCTAAAAGACCCACACCAAAGAACAAAGAGGACCTCTCCTTGCTCCTCATCAGCTGAGATCTCCAACCCCACTATACCTTCAGTCCTCTCTGAGACCTGCACTGAGAGGAATGAAGGTGTAGAATTAGGTGTGTCACAGCCAAGTACTTGTGGGCAATCTGCTTTTGGTACACCAACGTCAGATTGTACCAGGCAAATTTCCCTGCCCCAGCTGCTGCACCGCCAAAAGAAGTTCGTTCCCAGCCATCCACATGCCCAGCGGTTGAATGCTAGCTTGGCAAAATTGATAGCACTTCAACTGCTACCTTTTCAGTTGGTAGACTCTACCCCCTTCCGTGAGTTTGTGGAATGTGCGGTTCTTCAGTGGCAGGTACCCAAATGCCACTTTTTCTCACGGAAGGCGATTCCGGCTCTCTACTGGCATGTGGAAGGCAATGTCTTGGGCTCGCTGGACAGGGCGGTCAGCAGTAAGGTGCATATTACCGCTGACTCATGGTCCAGCAAGCATGGACAGGGACGTTACCTAAGTTTCACGGCGCATTGGGTCACTCTGCTGGCAGCTGGGAAGGATGCAGGACCAGGTGCAGTAGTGTTGGAGGTTGTTCCGCCACCACGCCTCCAAAATGCCACTACTAATGATTGTGACACACCTCTCTCCTCCACCCCTCCTCTTCTTCTTCCTTCATGGCCTCTTCCTGTGCTTTGTCCTCGGAACCAGCGGTGCTCCGTAGGCATCCAAGGGGCTACGCAAGTACGCAGGCCAAAAGATGCCATGCGGTGCTTGAGCTGGTGTGCTTGGGGGACAGGAGCCACACTGGGGCAGAGGTTCTGTCAGCTCTGCAGGGGGAGGTTCAGAGGTGGTTGACGCCATGCCAACTTAAGGCAGGAATGGTAGTTTGCAACAATGGCACCAACCTCCTCTCCGTCCTCCGACAGGGACAACTGACCCATGTGCCCTGTTTGGCTCACATCCTTAACTTGGTGATGCAGGGGTTCTTGGGCAGGTACCCGGGCTTACAGGATGTCCTGAGGCAGGCCTGTGTGCATTACCGCTGGTCATATAATGCCAGTGCTCGGCTGGCAGACCTCCAAAAGGAGTTTAACCTGCCCAAAAACCACCTAATCTGTGACATGCCCACCAGGTGGAACTCAACGTTGGCCATGCTGCAGCAGCTGCACACGCAGCAGAGGGCCATCAATGAGTACTTGTGCGACTATGGCACCAGGACAGGGTCAGGGGAGCTTGTTTTTTTTCACCACGCCAGTGGGCCATGATCAGGGATGCATGCACTGTCCTGTCACCATTTGAGGAGACCATGAGGATGGTGAGCAGTGACAGTGCATGCATCAGTGACACTGTCTCCCTTGTCCACCTGTTGGAGCACACGCTGCATGGAATAATGGACAGGGCACTTGAGGCAGAACAGAGGCAGGAACAGGAGGACTTCCTTAGCTCTCAAGGCCCCCTTTATCCAGACAGTGTTCCTGCGTGCCCGCCGATCACACAGGAAGAGGACGAGGAGGAGGAAAAGGAGGAGGATTGTGTCAGTATGGAGGTAGAGCCTGGCACTCAGCATCAGCAGCAGTCTTTAAGGGATCAGTCCCAAGAAACACATGGACTTGTACGTGGCTGGGAGGAGGTGGCTGCGGACCATGTTGTCCTTAGTGACCCAGAGGACTCTGGACCGAATGCCTCAGAAAACCTATGCTGCATGGCCTCCGTGATCCTGCAAAGCCTGCATAAGGATCCTCATATTCGTGGTATCAAGGAGAAGGACCAATACTGGCTGGCAACCCTCCTAGATCCACGTTATAAGGGTAAGGTTGCAGACCTTATCTTGCCGTCGCAGAGGGAGCAGAGGATGAAACATCTTTGGGAGGCCTTGCAGAAAGGTCTGTGCAACGCGTTCCCAGAGACTGGGCGGTTTCTGGACAACGTGTTGCTGAGGCTTCGGTCAGTCAAAGAAGGAGCGGTGGAGAAGGTGGCCGTCTGACCGATGTGTTCAAACAATTTTTTAGTCCGCAGCCCCAAGGTATGATCGGTTCCAGCAACCATTGCCAGCATCTGTTTTACATGGTGCAGGAATACCTAGGAGCAAGATCTGACTTGGACACCTTTCCCACCGAAAATCCTCTGGGTTACTGGGTCTTGAGGATGGATCACTGGCCAGAGCTTGCACAGTATGCAATTGAGCTACTGGCCTGTCCTGCATCCAGCGTTCTTTCGGAACGCACATTCAGTGCTGCTGGAGGCTTTGTAACCGATCACAGGGTGCGTCTGTCCACCGACTCGATCGATCGACTGACCTTCATAAAAATGAATCAGTCTTGGATCACCAGCAGCTACCAAGCACCTGATGCTGATGTAACCGAATAATTTTTTTGAAATGTCAGATCCCTTCAAAGACTGCCTATGCTGATGCTGAGTGACTATCCTATTATGCTGAGTAATTATCCTCTTCCTCCTCAATGATCATGCTGATAGCTTGTAAGAACATTTTTGGTTCTGGATGCCGCCACCAGTGCCTAAGGCCCAATTTTTAAGCCCCTGTTTAACAAGGGCATGTAATTACAATTTTTGGTGCAATTCTTTGCAGCAGGGCTAGTTCCTGTGCTCCAACTAGAGTATCTGTGAGGGGTTGCAGTATTGTGGCACCAGCACCAGTGACTAAGGCCCAATTTTTCAGCCCCTGTTTAACAGGGGTGTGTAATTACAATTTTTGATGCAATACTTTGCAGCAGGGCTCGTTCCTGTGTTCCAACTAGACTATCTGTGAGGGGTTGCAGTGTTGTGGCACCAGCACCAGTGTCTAAGGCCCAATTTTTCAGCCCCTGTTTAACAGGGGCGTGTAATTATAATTTTTGATGCAATACTTTGCAGCAGGGCTCGTTCCTGCGTTCCAACTAGAGTATCTGTGAGGGGTTGCAGTGTTGTGGCACCAGCACCAGTGCCTAAGGCCCAATTTTTACATAGGTTCATAGTTACATAGTAGGTGAGGTTGAAAAAAGACACAAGTCCATCAAGTCTAACCTATGTGTGTGATTATGTGTCAGTATTACATTACATATCCCTGTATATTGCGGTCATTCAGGTGATTATCTAATAGTTTCTTGAAGCTATCAATACTCCCCGCTGAGACCACCGCCTGTGGAAGGGAATTCCACAACTTGCCGCTCTTACAGTAAAGAACCCTCTACGTAGTTTAAGGTTAAACCTCTTTTCTTCTAATTGTAATGAGTGGCCACGAGTCTTATTAAACTCTCTTCTGCAAAAAAGTTTTATCCCTATTGTGGGGTCACCAGTACAGTATTTGTAAATTGAAATCATATCCCCTCTCAAGCGTCTCTTCTCCAGAGAGAATAAGTTCAGTGCTCGCAACCTTTCCTCATAACTAAGATCCTCCAGACCCTTTATTAGCTTTGTTGCCCTTCTTTGTACTCGCTCCATTTCCAGTACGTCCCTCCTGAGGACTGGTGCCCAGAACTGGACAGCATACTCCAGGTGCGGCCGGACCAGAGTCTTGTAGAGCGGGAGAATTATCGTTTTATCTCTGCAGTTGATCCCCCTTTTAATGCATGCCAATATTCTGTTTGCTTTATTAGCAGCAGCTTGGCATTGCATGCCATTGCTGAGCCTATCATCCACTAGGACCCCCAGGTCCTTTTCCATCCTAGATTCCCCCAGAGGTTCTCCCCCCAGTGTATAGATTGCATTCATATTTTTGCCACCCAAATGCATTATTTTACATTTTTCTACATTGAACCTCATTTGCCATGTAGTCGCTCACCCCATTAATTTGTTCAGGTCTTTTTGCAAGATTTCCACATCCTGCGGAGAAGTTATTGCCTTGCTTAGCTTAGTATCGTCTGCAAATACAGAGATTGAACTGTTTATCCCATCCTCCAGGTCGTTTATGAACAAATTAAATAGGATTGGTCCCAGCACAGAACCCTGGGGAACCCCACTACCCACCCCTGACCATTCTGAGTACTCCCCATTTATCACCACCCTCTGAACACGCCCTTGTAGCCAGTTTTCAATCCACGTACTCACCCTATGGTCCATGCCAACGCACCTTATTTTGTACAGTAAACGTTTATGGGGAACTGTGTCAAATGCTTTCGCAAAATCCAGATACACCACGTCTACGGGCCTTCCTTTATCTAGATGGCAACTCACCTCCTCATAGAAGGTTAATAGATTGGTTTGGCAAGAACGATTCTTCATGAATCCATGATGATTACTGCTAATGATATCATTCTTATTACTAAAATCTTGTATATAGTCCCTTATCATCCCCTCCAAGAGTTTACATATTATCGATGTTAGGCTAACTGGTTTGTAATTCCCAGGGATGTTTTTTGGGCCCTTTTTAAATATTGGTGCTACATTGGCTTTTCTCCAATCAGCTGGTACCATTCCAGTCAATAGACTGTCTGTAAAAATTAGGAACAACGGTCTGGCAATCACCTGACTGAGTTCCCTAAGTACCCTCGGATGCAAGCCATCTGGTCCCGGTGATTTATTAATGTTAAGTTTCTCAAGTCTAATTTTAATTCCGTCCTCTGTTAACCATGTAGGTGCTTCCTGTGTTGTGTCATGAGGATAAACACTGCAGTTTTGGTTACTGAAGCCCCCCGATTCACTCGTGAAGACTGAGGAGAAGAATAAATCAAATACCTTTGCCATCTCCCCATCCTTTGTAACCAGATGTCCTTCCTCATTCTTTATGGTGCCAATATGGTCTGTCCTCCCTTTTTTACTGTTTACATACTTAAAGAATTTCTTGGGATTTTTTTTGCTCTCCTCCGTATGTGTCTTTCATGTTCTATCTTAGCCATCCTAATTGCACCCTTACATTTCTTATTGCATTCTTTATAAATTCTAAATGCTGAGGATGATCCCTCAACCCTGTATTTTTTGAAGGCCTTCTCCTTTGCTTTTATATGCATTTTTACATTGGAGTTAAGCCATCCAGGATGTTTGTTCGCTCTTTTACATTTATTACCCAATGGGATACATTGGCTAATGCCCTTATTTAATATGCTC
This sequence comes from Aquarana catesbeiana, assembly GCF_042186555.1. Classification (NCBI taxonomy): domain Eukaryota; kingdom Metazoa; phylum Chordata; class Amphibia; order Anura; family Ranidae; genus Aquarana; species Aquarana catesbeiana. The sequence continues at coordinate 460,665,530 of NC_133328.1, forward strand.
TTAAAGCAAACCCATCTCTCCTCCGTATTCTTTGTTCCTAATATTTTATCCCAATTTATGCCTTTTAGCAAGGTTTGTAGTTTAGGGAAGTTGGCTCTTTTGAAATTCAGTGTCTTTGTGTTCCCTTCATGTTTCCTATTTGTGTGATTTATACTGAAACTAATTGACCTGTGATCGCTGTTACCTAAATTGCCCCGTATTTCCACATCTGTTATCAGGTCTGTATTGTTGGTAATCAGTAGATCTAGTAATGTTTTATTTCTAGTTGGTGCGTCTACCATCTGACCCATAAAATTGTCCTGCAAGACACTAAAGAACTGGCGAGCCTTAAATGAATGCGCGGTTCCCTCCGCCCAGTCTATGTCTGGATAATTAAAATCCCCCATTATGATAACACTTCCCATCCTTGCTGCTAATCCAATTTGTGATAGGAGATCCGTCTCCACTTCCTCCCTCAGGTTAGGGGGCCTATAGCATACTCCCAGTATTATTTTCCCCCTAGCTTCATCCCTTTGGAGCTCTACCCATAAAGATTCCACCTCCTCCCTAGCCCCCTCAGTGATATCATCTCTCACATTCACTTGTACATTATTCTTGATATATAGGCATACCCCTCCCCCTTTTTTACCCTCTCTATCCTTGCGGTATAGGGTATACCCTTGAATGTTTGCCAGCCAATCATGAGAACTGTTGAACCAGGTCTCTGAAATTCCCACAAAATCCAAATCCTCCTTGTACAACAGTATCTCTAGTTCACCCATCTTGTCTGCCATGCTCCTGGCATTGGTGAACATGCCACATAGTTTAGACAGGTCGCATATTGTCCTCGTATTGGGTGTTTCAAGATTGCAACTAGGACTTGCTACTATACTCACCTTGTGTTTTTGTGCTTTAGTTAACCTACCACTAATGCCCCCAATACTACCCTCTGGAATATCTTCCGCGCTGGCTATCACTGTTTCTGGACCCTCCCCCCCATCGCCTAGTTTAAAAACCCCTCTAACTTTTTGGCCATCTTCATTCCCAGCAGATCTGCACCCTCCTCATTTAGGTGCAGTCCGTCCCTTCTATAGTACCGGTTACCGACTGAGAAGTCGGCCCAGTCCTCCAGGAACCCAAACCCCTCCTTACTACACCAGCTCTTCAGCCACTTGTTTACTTCCCTAATCTCCCTCTGCCTTTCTGGTGTGGCTCGATGTACCGGTAGTATTCCTGAGAACACTACCTTGGAGGTCCTTTTCCTCAATTTAGCTCCTAAGTCCCTAAAATCGTTCTTTAGGACACTCCATCTGCCTCTGACTTTGTCATTGGTGCCAACGTGCACCATGACAGCCGGGTCTTCCCCAGCCCCTCCCAGTAATCTGTCCACAAGATCCGTGATGTGCCAAACCCGAGCGCCCGGTAGACAACATACTGTTCGGCGCTTCAGTTCTTGGTTACAGATTGCCCTCTCTGTCCTTCTAAGAATTGAGTCCCCTACCACCAGAATCTGTCTTTCCTTTCCCTTTGCTGCCCCCCCACTCTCACTGGAGGAGTTCTTCCCCTGGCAGCTAGGAGAGTCCCTCATCTCCAGCAGTGCTGGTCTCTGACTGGTTACACCAATGTCACTCAATGGAGCGTACTTATTTTTTAAAAAGTTTTTTTTGCATTGATACATGTCCTCTGGGGCAGGACCCGGGTCTCCAAACCCTTTTTAGGACAATACCATGCAAATTAGCCTTTAAAATTAGCACTTTTGATTTCGAACATTCGAATCCCATAGACGTCAATGGGGTTCTTACATTCATGCGAATTTTTGGTCCGTTCGCAGGTTCTGGTGCAAACCGAACCGGGGGGTGTTTGGCTCATCCCTAATTGTGATATGTGCAACCCAAGCGTAAGGAAAATGCCATCATTCCACAAGGATGTTATACTCAGCAATATATAGAACATAGAAAAAATGAGCGTTGGAGACACCTGCCTATCAGTTTCTATCAAGATTTACAATAGTCAGTTCTGTTATGCTTCTGTAGCAGGGACCGAAGGATCCTCGAGTCTGTTACTAAGCAGGAGTGCCGTCCAAGCATTCCATTTGCGGTCAAAAATGTGTATGGAGTCCAGGAGAGTATGGTGTATTCTTTCCATAATCCTAATGGACTCCATGCGTAAAATCACCTGCGACCAAGATACATGGGAGCATTTCCAATTCATTGCTATTGCCCACTGGATCGCGCTAAAGAGAGTGTGGATTCATTTCTGTAGTGGGGGGGGGAACAGCTGGAAGTTCTGCAAACAGCAAACACATTTGATAGGTCAAGGTAACCGATACTCCAGAAAGAAGTGTTATGAGAGAGGTTGTTTTCTGCCAAATGGAATCTAAGGTCTTACAGCTCCAGAACGTGTGCAACAGCGTACCCCTGTCCTGGCATCCTCTAAAACATGTGCCAGGAACCAGTGGGTATATTCTGTGGAGACGATCCGGAGTGTAGTAACATCGAGTATGCAGTTTGAGTACCGTTTCCTTTATGGATATAGAGCGTGTACATTTGTGCACGTTATCAATCATGTCCTGCCAGTCCTCCATTGGGAACTCTTGAGCCAACTCAGCCTCCCATGCCTCCATTGCTATAGATTTTGTAGTGGAATTGTAGTCGTTTAGGTATCGATAAAGAGTGGAGATAGTCCCCTTATCCCTAGAAGCCTCTCCGCACAGGAATTCAAATGGAGTTTTTGACTTTTTGACTGTTCTACTCCGCCAACCATGATTGTCGAGTAGAAGTGTCTCATTTGCAAGTATTAGTGAAACTCAAATCGTCCCAGGGCATATGTTTGCTGCAAGTGAGTGTACGAACAAAAGGAAACACCCTGCAACAGAGACTCAAGGCTCACCAAATCCCTTGCCGACCAACTAAGGAAAGACGTGTCAGAGGAGAAGGCCGCAGGGAATGATGGTACTCCCAAAAAGGAGGATAGGAGTGGTGTGTCAGAGTTTAGCTTAAACCTCTTTGAGTAGAGGGACCATAGATATAGTGATTGGCCTACTATATTGTTAAGTGGAGTGATGTCTTTAGGAGATATTGAGCGTGACCAGAGAATACCCGGGAGATAATAAGGAGCCACCGAGATCCGCTCAAATTGCAGCCATGGTAAAAAGGCAGGGGAGGTATGCCATTGTGCCAATTGAATAAGGCGGGATGCCAGGAAGTACTTCCATATATCCGGGCATCCCAGGCCTCCCCTCTCCCGCGTTCTATACATCAACAGACGTCCCAACTGGGGTTTTTTGTTTTGCCATATGAATCTGAGCAGATCTGACTGGATCGCCAGCAGTGTAGAGCAAGAGACATACTTTAGGCAAGGACCTAAAGAGGAACAAAAGTTTAGGGAGGATATTCATTTTAACTGCTTGAATTCTCCCTAAAAATGATATATGGTATGAAGACCATTGATTTAAAAGGCGTTTGACATTAGAGAAAGCTTGAGGGTAGTTTAGGGAATAAATCTGTTTGAGAGAGGGGGCTAGTTTGATGCCTAAATATTGTAGTGAGACATGGTTCCAGGAGAATTTGAATTTATCCTTAAGAGTAGTCAATAAAGGTTGGGGGAGGTGGATGGGCAAAGCCAAACATTTAGAGGGGTTCACTCCTAGGCCCGTAAGGTCATGAAAGGAGTCCAGGGAGGACAGGAGGTTGGGAAGGGAGATCAGAGGGTCAGAGATAAATAATAGGACATCGTCAGCATAAAGACTAAGTTTAAACTCTTGACTGCCTTTTTTATATCCTTTAATAACTGGGTTATTAGCAATGGACCTAGACAGGGGCTCCATAGCGAGGGCAAACAAAAGAGGGGAGAGGGGACACCCCTGTCTAGTTCCACACTTCAGAGAAAAATAGTCAGAGTTGCACCCTGGGAGCCTAATACGGGTTTGGGGGTGATGATAAAGGGCCTTAAATCCATGTATGAAAGCCCCATTGAATCCAAACTTCAATAGCACTGTGTCTAGATAAGTCCATAGGACACTGTCAAATGCCTTATTTATGTCCAAACTCAAAAGTAATACCTGTCTAGAGTGCATGTCAGCGTCCTGCAGTATATTGGTGGCCAAACGAATGTTATCGGTAATCTGTCTGGATGTAATTTAGCCTGTTTGATCAGGGGATATCAAGGTCATTATAACTTTGGCTAGGCGGTCCGCCAAAATCCGTCCGAATATTTTTAAGTCATTGTTTATAACTGAAATGGGGCAGAAATTTTGGGGGAGGGTATGGTCCTTGCCTGGTTTGGGTATGAGGGACATATTTGCCAGTAGCATTTCATCAGGGAAATGTTTCCCTTTGAGGATGTGGTTATACAGTCTAGTTAGTGTGGGGATAAAGGATTCCACAAATTTTTTATAATAGATGGCTGAGAATCCATCTGGGCCAGGGGCTTTGGAGGGTTTAAGGGAGGAGATGATGGAGGCCACTTCCTCTGATGAACAAGGGGCATTGAGGATTGCTAAGTGCTCCTCTGATAGTTGAGGGAGCGAGAGGGTGTCTAACCAGGTTTGTGAGGGAAGAGGAAGAGAGGGGTCTGGGCCTGAAAATAGATTCTGGTAAATGAAGGAGAAGATATTTAGAACTTGTTTGGGATTGGTGGTGAGGTTGCCTTTGTGGTCTTTTAGCTTGTAAAGGTGGGTCGGTTGAGTGGTCTGTTTGAGTTTACACGCGAACATTGTGGAAGCTGAGTTGCTGTGAAGGAGGAAACGGGCCTTGGACCATCTAAGAGATTTTTCGGTGTGTTCTGAAAGTATGTCATCTAAGGCTCTTCTTTTTTCATTTATCTGGAGAGGCAACTCCTGTGAAGGCGTCTGAGTGTGTCTATGATACAGTTGTTCAAGATCTGAGGTGAGTTTGCGAGTGTCATGTTGTTTTTGACATTTCTTAGTTGTTGAGATTTCTATTAGGTGGCCCCTCATCACAGCTTTATGAGCTGCCTAAAGGGTGGTGGGGAAAATATCCTCTACATTGTTGTGCCTAAAATATTCTTTGAGGCGTTCCGAGAACTGGGTCAAAACCACAGGGTCAGAAAGTAATGTGTCATTAAGGCGCCAAGATCTGGCTGCATGGGGGAGACCTAGGCAAGAAATGTGGGTGGTCAGACCAGGGGCAAATATGTATATTAACTGAGGTAGAGTTTACAGTCAGGGAAGGAGTGCAGAAGATATAGTCTAGGCGGGAATAACTATTGTGGGGGTGGGAATAGAAAGTATATTCTTTAGAGCCTATGTTATGAGCCCTCCAGACATCTATTAGTTGAGAGGACTTCAAGGAGTGTTGGAGGGATTTAGGAAAGGCTTTAGAGGTGGGGCATGTTTGACTTCTATCCAACACCGAGTGGGCTACTAGGTTAAAATTCCCTCCAATTAACAGGTGAGGGGAGTGGTACCTATCTAGGATCTGGAAAAAGTCTTTAAAAAATGTAGCCTGTGAGGCGTTAGGCGCATAGACTGAGGCCAAAGTTAATTGTTTATCCTGAATGGAGCCTTTAACTATCACAAAGTGACTGCTTGGATCTCTATAGATCTGTTGAGTCTGAAACATCACCAAATTTTTAATTAGGATAGCTGCCCCTCTAGACCTGGACCCATAGGTGGAGAAGTAACATTGTTTGAATGTTTTGTCTAAATATGATGGGTGGTTACCAGTGGAGAAATGTGTCTCCTGAAGTAGGAGAATATCAGCTCCAAGAGATTTGTAAGCTTTAAATGCTTTCCTCCTTTTTTGTGGGGAATTAAACCCTTTTATATTGTGGGAGATTACTTTAAGACGAATTTTGGATCCAAGGGGGGTCCAGGCTGAGAGGGGGCACTGAAGCAGCAGTACATTTTACCCCTAAGGGAGCATACAGCCAGTGTAAATAACCCTACCATGAGACGTGCAATTTCAATTTAACCTGACTGGGGGGATAGCAACACATGCATCACAATGGTGGAAACATCTGATTTGAGTAGCACAAAAAGAGTTAGAAAAATAAAACATGGTACAAAAAGAAACAAAAAAAACAAGTAACCATAGAACTGGGTCAAAAAAATGGCAATACATAGTCTTGGGGGGTCAAGGGGGAAAACGCCCCAGAGACCCCAAAAAAATGTCCATTTGGACCAAAAATGTCCAACACTCTAAATTCTTGGATCTGTAGAGTTTGCATAAATGCAAAAGTATCCTAAGAAATTACCTGTGAGGGGCCCACCTGCTCAGACACCACTAAACAGATGGGGAGCCGACGGGCCCCAGACGGTGAAGAGTGTAGGGTCAATCAAGCGGATGCAACCGGAAATCCACGATGAGCCGGGAGAGTCCAGGTGCAGCAAAGCATGGTGGGAGAGGTCCATTGTTCTTAACCTTGAGAGAGAAAAAAAGAAGAGACAAAAAAACGTAGAGAGGAAACAAAAAGGTAAAAATGAGTGGTGCAGTTAGTCTCGACGTTGATCTCGGCGATCTCTTCTGGGAGGTGGGGTAGCCCAAATAGCTGACTGACGCGTAGTGGACAGCAGCCTGGGTAGGGTAGCCGCGTCTAGGAGGCCCAGCTTCACCAGCTTGCCTTGCCTTCTGCTATTGTGGTAACGGTGTAGTTCGTGCCATTATGAGGTACCTGGAGCTTAAAGGGGAAACCCCAACGGTAGCGGATATTTGCAGACTGAAGAACTGATGTAACCTCTTTCATCTTCCTGCGCTTGTCAAGGGTGGTGGGGGAGATATCCGGGTAAATTTGAATGGGGGTAACCTCTAGGCGAATGTTGGGAGTATTCCTTGAGGCCCTGAGGGTGTCCTCTTTAATCAGGAAGTCCTTGAGGCAAAGCACTATATCTCTGGGGGGCTTCTCCAGGGGAGGGCGCAGGGCCCTATGAATCCTATCACAGGAAAAGGCTGTCAGGGGGGAATCGGGCAGGAGGGATTGAAATAGCTTCTGGATCGCGGGTAATAAATCGGTCACCGGTTCCGGTATTCCACGCACCCTGAGATTGTTACGTTGATTTCTGTTGTCCAGGTCCTCAATGTGGGCTTGAAGTTGCAGGACCATCTCAGACAAGGATTCATGCTCCTTTCTGAGATCCAAACACACTAGGGACAGCTCATCGTGCTTAGTCTCTAATAAGTCAGTCAGCTTCCCAGAGCTGCAATCTCCAGAGATAATGTGTTGGTAGATTTATGCAGCTCTGATTGGAATTTCTGGTCAATCTTGTCATACATCAGAGTAAGACTTTCATCCAGATCGGCCTTAGTAAGTTGCAAGGAATACTCACAGTCTCCCAGGGAGTGTGACGGTGAGGAGGCTGCAGCATGTGGATATGCCTGTGACTGTGTCTTCTGGGTGCCATCTTGGGCCTGCATTTTCTTATCCCTCACTCTCAGCAAGTAGGTGGTAAGTGATCTTTGGGCCGGTTTGCTGCGGCAATTTTTAGGTCCCAGCATGCGCTATATGTTCCGCCAGGGGTGCGGGGAAGAATTAGTCCAAAAAACTGTCTTGATAGCCCCGGGGAAGTGCCATTCGTCTCCGTGGCTCATGGAGCTCTCAGCCCCTGCTTCCTTCCCGGTTTGCGCCGCGCATGCGCCCCCATGTTTTTTTTTTTCTCTTCTTCTAGGGCTAGGGAGGGGGATGAAAATTTTTGATAGGGGAGTGGGTTAAAAGTAGAAAAAGGGAGTTCACAAGGAATTATAGAGTCAATTAAAGGAAACACAAGATATGCAGATGAACAGAATTACTTAAGATGTATTAAGTCGATACTGTATGAGTGTAATGAATTGTATTGTGAAACCCATGAAAAATAAAGAATTTATAAAAAAAAAAAAAGATCGAGAGAGGGAGCAGCGAGGAGTCACATGAGCACCGAGCGGCGCTGTGAATTCAGGTAGAAATGAGCATATTTTTTACAAAGCGCATATACTGTAGCATAAGAGTCTTTCTAACAGAGGGGATTGCATGTAATTTACTAAGTGGCTTAACAACCATTTTAATGAGCACTGATAGGTGGCACTGATAGGCAGCATTGATGGGGACTAATAGACGTCATTGAGCACTGATAGATGGCACTGATGGGGGCTGCACTGATCATCAGGGCACTAATAATCAGTGCCCTGATTATCAGTGTAAGCAATGTACTGAGAGTCTTGCCAGTTAACAGATAACCGGCAACTGTTTATATGTGTTCAGCTGATCACATGGTAATGAGCCACTGTGATTGTCTGAAGGACACAACAGTCACAGAGCATATTTGATGCGCGCCCCAGGGGGCACACGAGAGACAGGGTTTTGGGAGGATGTCCATGGATGCCCTACCAAAACTGGAAGCCGGGTCAGGGGGGCCCTTAATGGTTTCCTACATCGGGGCCATGAAGGTTCTAGTTATGCCTCTGACTGTAACCATTTTATTTAGTGAGAGGTGCTTTAATTGGCATTCAGAGTGCTTTAAAAAAAATGTGTCAAATGCCACATTTTGGAGCAAGTGTAAATGAGGCCTAAAACTACTGATAGATCTGCTTTAAAGTAAATCTACAATTAAAGGAACAGGTGGGCTTTAATTTAAAATGAAGTAAAAATTTTCATGCAAGCATTCATAGAAAAACCGCTCATCAGAACATTTGTTCTTACTATCATTGATTAAACATACTTCATTTGAAAGACCGTACAATGTCATCTATACCTGCTATTTGAATGGAATATCAGACATATTAAACAGGGTTCATTACAGTATGTACAATTTTTCTGAACAAAAACCACATTCACAGATAGAATTTTCTGTATTGGAGAAAAATCTTCCATCCTGCTCCTTAGAATGTTCTCATCATTATGGTCGAAATGGAACATTGATTTGACACCACTAATCACTACCTTTCTGAAAACAACATTTTTTGAACAAAATTCTACTGGTGTATGACCAGCTGTAGAATGTACTGAATCCGGAGAACCAACACGACAGACAGCTAGAATTTAAGGAGAAGAGGTAACTATTAGAAGCTTACATATTCTCACATGGCAGGTTTTCTACTTTACCATTACAATTAAGTATTGATTTTCTTGAAAAATGTATATATAAAGTTCCACATTGTTTAGATGCAGCGTGTGCAGGGGAATAAAAGTCAAACTTTTTTTACTTTAAAAATCCAAGCAAATTCAGGAAAAAAAGTATTTCTGCTCTATGATTGACTTACTACAGACTGCTGATAACAAAATAAGTATATGTATAAACTATACAATGGTAGATGTGGCAGTTTTGTGTGTGACATTGACAGATTACATTGGAATCAGTTCAATTCCATTTAAACATTTTCAAAATTCCAACCTTATAGCCCAGCCAAACTTTCTGTTTAAATTAGTTAAATATATTTGAAGTGCACCAAAAACAAAAGTTTACTAAACCTTTTAATTCGTTTTATTTAGAAAAATGAAACAGGGTCCCCTTGGACCCTTGTTCTCTATGTGGAAACAAGGTCAGCAGAGGCCAGAGACAACCCCTGCTGAATCAGATCTAGAGTTCTCCAATCACCAAGGAAAATTGGCTATGCTGATTGCAGAGCTCTTTGTGTGGAATCACTGTTCTCTCTACTGAGGTCTGACATTTTCCCTTGCTGCTGCAAACATGCATTGGAAAATCCTTACTAAAACTAGTTCAGTGGGGAGAATACCCCTTACATTGGTGGCCAGACGAAAAATGTTCCTTACGTTGGTGGCCAGACAGAAGCATGCCATCCTTACAAGACTGCTATCCATACAGACAGTTAAAAAAGTTGATTGGTGTAATGCCACTGACTCTACCAAAAGGTGTTTGCCATAGAACTATGCAGAAACTGTCAGGTGAAAAGTAGACAAACCATAGCTCAAGGAACCCCTAGCAACCTCTTGAGGAACCCTAAGGTTACACAGAACCCTGGTTGAGAATGACAGCCCTAAAGTCTTTATCTTTATTGCCCTCCATATGTGTGAATGTTCTATATTTTTAAATACATAAGACAGCACATTGGATTTGCTCGTATGGGATAATTTATTAAATCAGTTATACAATGTTTAATATGACAGGCAGGTGTACCCCCTGTGGAAACAACATTGCACTGGCTGAGAAAGTATATTTTAGAAAATCTCATCTGTATATTCTGCTGTGTGGTGTACAATTTGTATCATTGTGGTGATTTATAGTCTGAATAGATCGTTTTTCATCATTATCTTTAGACATCTATTTTTTCACAGCAATGCTGCAAAAGTTTTGGAGGATTAATTGGAGTAAGTAGGGAGTTCATCATTTTTCAGAAACTCTTTCCTCGACACAATGTATTTTTTTTGTCTAACAAGACAATGCCATAGTGTTTTTGCTTTGTGTATACTTATATGTAAAAGTTTACTTTTTTCCAATAGTTTATTATATTTGCAATAGTTTATGTCTCAGTATAGTAGTAATCTACCCCTACTATAATAATATAGGAATAAGAATATCACAAGGCAATTGGATGTTCGGTGATTAGATACCCATCCGTGCCTTTCTCCTGCATTTGTCACACTCTAAAGGCAAAATACTCATATGCAACAATATATATACCCATTTAGTTTATGTAAACAATAGTCTTAATACATGATAGTCCCGTTCTACTAGATAGATTTTTTTGTCATCCATTTAGCGTGTTCTCTCCTTTCACTTCTTTATAATTAACTCACACATTTGCCAGTCAATCATGCCTGTTCCTCTGCATTCTTTCCTTTATAAAAGATTGACAAGTCCGCTGGCCACTCAGGTCTGAAGAAGAAGCTTGTTGCTTCGAAGTGCGTTACCGCCCACTCCATGTCAGCATGTCCTACAGGCCCTCCGTGTGACATCACGTCTGGTCTGGTGCCATCTTGCATTCCATGCTGGTTATGGCAACGTTTGGCTACTTCTTGCTTCCATCCAGGTAACACAGCTTGTGCGTTAGGCTGCCATGGCAATAAGACGGTCAAGAGAAGCCCTTAGACTGACGTTTTTATACACATTATGCCTGTCTTTTTCAGCTATCTCATGTGTTGCCATTTGTCATTTTTATTAAACAAATGATTTTATATGCTGCACTTAGTCTGGCACCCCTCTGTTCCTTCAGTCAGGCTTCTACTGCCTAGAAGCCAAGCCTCAGCTGCACTAACAGCCAAACATCCAATGCAAAAGAACATATGTACACCCGTGTGGAGGACAATAAAGGAAGACAATTGAGAGGATACTTGAGATAATTTGAATAATACAATTGGGTATTTGATACATTTTTATGGCTATACAGATTTATGGAGGCATTAATCCTCTGCTGCATTCACAGCCTCAATCCATCATATCCCTTGCTACCTCCAGCCTACGTTTCTACTACCAGGTACCCTATGCTAATGCTTCTTTCGTGCTCTGATTCCCCATTACCTAGCACTAATCCTTCTCTGTGACTGTGAGTATCTGTTGTGTGACCTCAGGTAGACAGCAGTCAAGCCCAAACTCCCTTGAGAGGTCCCTCACAGTACAGAGTCTACTTCTTTGACTCCATTCACAGAGTATACAAATACACAAGGGAGCAGAGCATAATGGGGCATTTTTAACACCCACTGTATCTGCTGCAATGACTACCACCAAATCACAAACAAGACAATATTAATGCTATAACCAAACTCCATGCAAAATTATAAATGATATTTTGTTTATTTTCAGAGGGGAATTTGATACAGTTTGAAAAAAAAAACACTGTATACCAGACTGGGAAGCTATAATTGGTTTGGTTCAATTTTATTTATTTATTTTTTGGGGTTTGTAAACTTTTAAATTCATATTTTATATCTACATTATTATAGTTACTTAGGGTAAGGTACCTTGTATAGTTCCACTAGATGTCCCCATTTGGAAGCCTTGGCTTTTAGAACCTACTGGATGATATTATAATCCCTGTCAGGAGGGGGGCACCCTGGTATAGATATATAGTTTGGTGGGAGGCTGGCAGGGGAGCTTCCACTGAGTGGGAGAGTGCTTTCTGATTCTCTTCCTGGGACACAGTAGTCAGTAGTCATAGCATCATGCAGGTGGTAAGCCATCATTACATAACTTCCCCTTGTGGAGATAAAGCCTTAGGAGTTTTACAACTGGGACTGGTTGCATCCCCTACTTAGGGTTGTCACGACATTTGGACATCCTTCTCTTAACAGGTAAGGGGTCTCTATATCCCTCTCTCCCTATGTTGTTGTTGTCAACTATCTGTGAACTATTTCAAAATATTGATGCCATGTGCCACCACACCCAGGGGTGGCTAAATTGCTATGTTTGAACCTTTGAATAAGTAAACATTCAGAAATCAAACTATTCTTGATTTCACAAGATGGAAGTTTTTCTTGGAAACGGTCCTATGCGCTAGGGTCACAGCAGGGTCTATTGCTAGCAAGGCAGAAGTGGGTTGGAGAGGGACCCTAGGGTCTTGGTCATACAAGGCTGTGTCACTCTCAGGGCATTCCCCTTACAGGTGAAATGCTGGAAATGTTGGGGAGCCCCATATTAGATGACTTCAGTGGGCCACATGTGTGACCTGAGCCGGACAACAATAGATTACAAAACAGACTTGCTTTCCTGTTTGAGATATTGAGCTCTATAGACTTCAGAAAACCTTTCTTGCCCTGATTCAAACTGAAGTGTCAGACACAAAGAAAGAATATAAAGCCTAACATGGACGAATATGGAGGAGGATATGGATGAATGTGTAAATGCACATGTAAGCATGCACAATTATAATAATTTAATATTGCAGAACCATATGTTTGGCATTAACACAATCACCACTGGTTCTGTTTAAAACTGTATTTGCATAACAAAAATACCATAGATCAGGGTCCCCAACCACCGGGCCTTGGCCTCTCTGCAGCTGGGCCTGGAAATGGGCCGGTCGACCAGTGGGTGGGCGAGCTAGTCATCTGGTGGCCAAATGAGTGGTGCGGGCAAGCAAGCAGAGAGATTACATCATATCTCACCGCCCACCCTGCATCACCGCAGTTCTGCACTTACTGTGCAGCCGTGGGCACCAGACAATATAAATCATCTCTCACTGCCCGTCCTCTCTCTTGGAGACATGTGCTGAAAAAGCTGAGGAGAGACTGCCAGATCTGCTGTCACTATTGCCTGCCACCAAATTGCCTTTACAGTTAAAAAGTGATTGTGGTATTTTATGGTGGCAGGCAACAGTTGGAAGCTTCAGCTGGTGGGAGGATAGTGACAATCTGCATCTGGTGGCAGGTGATGTGGCAAGTGACAATCCGCATCAGGTGGCAGGTGATGTGGCAAGTGACAATCCGCATCTGGTGGCAGTTGACATGGCAAGTGACAATCCTCATCTGGTGAGAGGCAATGTGGCAAGTGACAAGTGACAATTCACATCTGGTGGCAGGTGACGTGGCAAGTGATAATCCGCATTTGGTGGCAGGGAACATGGCAAGTGATGTGGCAAGTGACATTCCGTCTTTGTTAGTAGGCGATGTGGCAAGTGACAATTCACATCTGGTGGCAGGTGATATGACAAGTGACAAGCTGCATCTGGTGGCAGGCAATGTGGCAAGTGACAAGTGGTATCTGGTGACAGGCGACATGGCAAGTGACAAGCTGCATCTGGTGGCAGGTGACGATGGCAAGTGACACGCTCAGGGCTCCCACTGATACTACATTATGGTGAGTTGAACTATTTCATTTGCTAATACAATGTAATAATAGAAATAATGCGCTTCAATCATTCTGACACCATATCAGCTATGGTGCCATGATGGTGCCCTGACAAATTGCCAGCGAAAAACCGCATCAAACGCCGGGCCTTGGCATAATTTTTTTTCCACACAGTCGATCCCTGGTGCCAAAAAGGTTGGGGACCGCTGCCCCCATCTAATGATCTACATTAAGTATCATGTTTTTCTCTAGAAGATAAAAATCATAGTATCAAATCCCCGAGGGGCATTCATCTAGCTCTATTCTTGAATACCCTCGATCCAGCAAATAAGCTGGGAGAGTGATTTTAACCAAAATGTTTTCCTAGTCATTCTGCATTGGTGCTAATCAGCAGTTACTGCTTCTTTGATACTAACTAAATATTGAGCAGGTTCGCCATTTACCAGAACCAATATTCTTAAATTAACCATTGGAGACCATTGGAAACAGACAGCAACAAAAACAGAGAGGTTTTAACTCTTGCCCACTCTATCCAAAACTCTAACAACATTTTGCCTAGAATTGGGCTCCTCGTGCCTCCAAGTCCCTCTCATTCCTCCTCCATTAACCCCCTCCTCACACCTAAATTGTAATGAAATAAAGTACACTACCTCAATTCCAGGAGTCTTCAAGCTGGTCAGATGACAAACAGAGTCCACTTCTTTCTCATCAACATATATAACAGTATACTGACTCCTCACTGCTCCAAAAATAGTGTTCAAGTGAGTGCTAGTATGTTCAGCATTCCACTGTGGGTCCAGAGGGTATATCATTGACAGTATGAAAACACAGGAAAACACAGGACGAGTCCACCAATAAAGCAGAGTAAGAAGAGCATGAGGAGTATGAATGGTGCTTTGAATAACGTTTTATTTTTTTTTTTAAAGGCATTAGGAATAAAAGAAAAGTGGTGTTTGGCTTAAAAAAGAAGGTAACTTTTCCGTGCATATGATTGAAAGTTTCACACGAGGCACAGGTTAATTTCACCTCATCCCACTCCTCGCTTCTACAGTATGAGTCAGGTGCATCGTATTCTAGGGTGTTATTTAGAGGTTGCTCCCAGAAGGACTAGTCATTTGTTCTAACAAAAGCAAGTGATATCAGATAGAAAATTGTTGTATCAGCTAGTTTAATAACTACTAGCTTTCTGCACATTTAACCAGTTTATTTGCAGTATAACATCTGCAGATGCTACGTATCAAAGTAAAGCTGATGACGAATATGCCTTACAGGGTTAAATAAAGATATGATACACACATAAGGGAGTCAGGATCAAATTGCAATCCAATTAATTTGTGGATACACGCTCAACCCATCTGTGAATCTGCTTCTTTACTCACATTTATATGAATCTGGGTAATCAACAGTGACAATGACTCCAGGAGGGGCCATAGTAGAGCCAGCTGTAATGCAAATGATTTGCCTGGCAACTTGCTTCATTTGGCTTCAACTACCCAAATCTTGAAATAGGTCCAGTGCTAACACACAAAAAGGAGTATGATTCTGCAGATTTTCCCATGTTAATGGTGCAAATGGAGTTCTGCTCATTAGTGCTCTAAGTAACAGCTTTCACACAATCCTTTCACTTACTCCTCTAATAGAAAATCACCCACTTCCTTCACTGTCATTTAGGACATATTGTGTGGTTTTCTTGTGACAGGCAGAAGTTTTGCACCTTGTCAGGTTTTAGAATCGTTACTATTCATTAAAGCTATTTCCTATAGAACTGAAAAATGTATCATGGGGGGGATTTATTAAACACTGAATGTTTACCATTAGTTCAGTGATGTTGTTTAGCAAAGTGTCTTCACTTTAAACACTCAATACTGTTTGTGGAAATCCAGGAATGCACTTTGTAAAAAGTGCAGGCACACTATGAGTTAAGTCCATAGAGGTGCATGACATCTCCTGAACTTATCTCTGTTATTTGCATACTCTGACACTAATGGCTATGAGAGAGGAGAGAGAGGCACATAGAGCAGATATGCCCACCCCTCCTGTCTGTTGCCCATTCAGAGAAGTCTTTGTATTTTGTGAATGAGTTCATATAATACAAATGCCTCTGTGATTGGGCAGGAAGAGGGGAGGGTCAGATGCACGGACTCTAATGTTGAAAATGCTTAGACCTGAATCAGCCTCAGGCTTCTTCTGGGGTTGCAATAAACCTGTCAGATGTAAATAACAGACATAAGCCCAGGAGATGTTATGCAGCTTCTTGGACTTAACTCATAATGTGCCTTTACTTTTTACAAAGGAGCTGAAATCTTGTAATTCAGCCTTAAAGAATATCTCCATGCCCCCCCCCCCCCCCCCCCACACACACAAAATTTAAGTCAGCAGCTACAAATAGTGTAGCTACTGACTCTTAATATTAGGGCACTTACCTGTCCAGGCATCCAGTGGTGTCCTTGCGGCTTCACAGCCGGTTTCCTACTGCACATGAGCAAAGCGCGCTATGCTTTGCCTATGGGCTGCAGTCTTCTGGGACCTGTGAAGTGTCCCAGAAGGCTGCGGGGGAAGTAGGGGGGGAGAACTTCTGGCTAAATTCGCCTGTCAAAACTAAGGACCTGCTCCCCCCCAAAAGGTGCCAAATGTGGCAGCGGAGGGTGGAGGAGGCAGACAAAAATGTGAAAAATTGTTAAAGACCCCTGTTGCCTAGCTTGTGCCACTTTGGTACTTACTTGGTGCCCCTATGGAGCACCTGTAGACAGAGATCTGTGTTTTGGTACTTATTCAAACACATGAAAAATATATTCTTTAGACTGGCATCTAGTAGTTTAATGGTGTTTATTTTTTTCGTGGTATTTTATGTTATTCTGAGCTATTTATCCCTTTTTATTCTTTTTTATAGTAGATCTTCTTGCTGAGAGAAATACCAAATGTGGCACAAGTCATTTTGAAGCACCCAGTCTTTACTAGCCTTTACTCAGAATTGAATCTGGTCCCTACTTTAGCAAAGTGTAGTGCAGGAAAAACAGTAATAAACACTTTTGACAGGTATACAGGTATATATAAACAGTTACAAAATAATGTGCGACTCAGTAAATAACAAGCAGACCAATGACTTTACCCCTAATCTCTATATTAAGGGGGGCTTGACTAAGGAACAATGCCAAAGTAGTGGTCCAACAGTCTCTGGCAAACTCTCTCCCACTGACCACTGTATTGATGCCCAAATCCGCAGTTGGAGCGCTCAAATGTGAGTCCCACAAACCTGGGTGTAAGTTCCTAAATAGTGTTCCAAGTGGCAATACTGTTCCCTTAAATAGTATGCAGAAGGTACAGCCAGCAGTCTCTCCTTGACACATAGGATGACAACTTGTCTCCACCCACTCTTTATCTGGGGCTCAGCTGCTGTGATATCCTCCCCTCAATCAGGTGGCAATACCAGACTTGACTACGGCATTCCCACAGACCATAAGATGTCAGAGACTTTGCCTCTTTGCATCCCCGACACTGCAGCAAATCATCCCTTCAGCAGCCTGCTGCACAGTGTGAGCACTACAATGTCCTGGTGCCCAGGAAAAGTTTTCCTTTTAGTCCTCTGCAGAGCTCTGGTCATGCTGGGATGTGTATTTCCAAAACACTCTGTATCAGGTACAGTCTTTATAGGGACTACATCTCCCACAAGTTCTTGCTTCTTTCAGCAGGCTCTGTCCTTTCCCAGCCTGCACAGCAACAGCATTACTGATTCCTTTTCCTCTGCTCTCTTTGTGGCACGCAGCTCTGGAAATGTTCAGTGTATACTGGCAGGCAGGGAGAGGGAGAACAGCTGCAGCACTGGTTGCTTATTAGTGGCTGTAGTATATGTGACACTGTCAGTGACAGTCTGTTCTGTGGTCCAGTCACAGCTGATTGGGGCGGCACTGGCAGCTTCCCTTTGGGTTCAGCCAAACATGGATCTGGACTGTCAAACAGGTGCTGAAAATTGGTCTTTGGGTGTTAATTGTGCCCATGAAACCTATACCAAAAACATTCTTCCAGGTGAAATGATTGAACACCCTCAAAGCTAGGCAGCCTCAAAGTCCTGCAGAGATTCCACATCACAAAAAAGACTTAATCAGTGACATCGGCACCAGGGGCTTCATAGCTGGTAATCCACGACTGATTAATTTTTATAAAAGTCAAACGGTCCATGGAGTCTGTGGAGAGACGCGTTCTATGATCAGTAACGAAACCTCCTGCAGCACTGAATGCCCATTCTAAAAGCATGCTGGATGCAGGGCAGCCCAACGACTCATTAGCATGCTGGGCAAGTTCTGGCCAGTGGTCTATTCTCATGACCCAGTAAGTCAGTTGATCGTCAGCTGGAAAGCTCTCCATCTCTGTTTTGGCCCCTAGGTAATCGTCCACAATGTGATGCAGACACTGCCAATAGGATGTGGAAGCTGACAGCCCTGAGCAGAGAGGACTAAAACAATTCATAAATTCCTCACTTAGGCGGACACCTTCTACAATGTTCCTCTCTTGACCAACAGAAGACTCAAAACTACATTTTCCACGACACTGTAGCCTACTGGAGTCAGGAAAAACGTTCAATAAAATCCTCTTTAATGTGTCCTCAAGAAATTGTATCTTCTTAAACTCTCTGTGGGGACGGATGAGTTCTGAGACCTTCACCTTATAACGGTGATCAAGGAGGGTTGTCAACCAGTAATCATACTTCTCCTTTATGCCTCGTATTCTTGGGTCCTTTGGCAAGCTTTGAAGCATGAGGTTGCCCATGCACCTCAAATTTGCCAAGGCTTGAGAAGCAGACTCCTCGGGGTCACTCAGGATGCCACGTACTACTCCCAAGAGTCTTGGGGTTGGAAAGCCATTGCTTACAGATTGACCCATGTCTTCCTCTTCTTCAAAGCCTATGAAAGTGCCAGAATCCTCCTCCTCACCCTCCTCCCCTCTCTCCTCCTGTATGTTCTGTGACATAGGAATGATGGTGTCTGGATAAAGTGGGCCTTCAGAGGAAAGGAAGTCCTTCCTTCCTTGCTCCAGCAGGAACAACATCCATGATCCACAACAGGGATTGTATCACTGATGCATGCACTGTTATGGCTCCTCATCCTTGTGGCCTCCTCAAATGGTGACAATACAGTGCATGCATCCTTAATGATCAGCCATTGGCGTGGGGGCAAAAAGCTGAGGCGGCCTGAGCCTGTCGTCGTGCCGTATTCGCACAGATACTCGTTGATAGCCCTCTGCTGCATGTAAAGCTGCTGCAGCATTGCCAAAGTCAAGTTCCACCTGGTGGTCATGTCACAAATCAGGTGGTTTACGGGCAGGTGGAATTTCCACTGAATTTCAGCCAACCGAGCACTGGCTGTGTATGACCGCCTGAAATGGCCAGCTTTAGCACATCTTGCAACCCTGGGTACGTATTTAAGAAACGTTGCACCACCAAATTGAGGACATGTGCCAGGCATGGCACATGTGTCAACTTTCCCTGTCTAAGGGCAGACAGAAGGTTTGAGCCATTATCACACACCACCATTTTCCGGCTCCAGCTGGCGTGGTGTGAACCACCTCTGGGCCTCTCCCTGCAGAGCTGCAAGAATCTCTGATCCGGTGTGGTTCTGTCCCCTAAACACACCAGCTGAAGCACTGCATGGCACTTTTTAGCCTGACTCATGGGATAGCCCTTTAAATGCTTAGGGGGTAACTGATGTTCATAGGACAATTCTGCAGAGGAGGGCATGGAGGTGGCAGAGGAGAAGGAGGAGGGGGTATAGCGTACAGGTCCGGCATCATCACCACCAGCTATACAGAGACGTGGGGGTACAACAAGCTTCAGCACCGAGCCCTGTCCTGCATCCTTTTGCGTTGCAAGCAACTTTACCCAGTGTGCTGTGAACAAAATATATTGTCCCTGCCCATGTTTGCTGGACCATGTGTCAGCAGTAAGGTGGATTTTACGGCTGACTGCCTTGCCCAACGATGCCAGAACATTCCCTTCCACGTGATGGTAGAGAGATAGAAAGGCCTTACATGAAAAGTAGTAGCGACTGAGAACCTGCCATTGTGGTACAGCACATTGTGCGAATTCACGGAAGGGGGCAGAATCCACCAGGCTGAAAGGCAAAAGTTGGAGAGGCAACAGCTTTGACAAGCTTGCATTTAGACGCTGGGCATGTGGGTGGCAGGGACTGTATTTTTTTCTACTGCAGCAGATGGGGCAGAGAAATTTCCCAGCTACAGTCTACAGCTGGTGGTGTGCTGCTGGCAGATGTGCTGCTAGGACCTGGGACACCCTGTGCTATACTATCATCCCTGTCAGTGGAGGCTGCTGAGAGGTAATTGGTACAGCAGGGGCAGACTGAAGTGGGTAAGGAGGAGGAGGAGGAGGAGGAGGAAGGACAGATTTGTGCCCCTTTTGTGTTGCTTTTAAGTGCTCTTGCCAATGGGCTGAGTGGTTGGACGTTAAATGCCTTGTTAAGCATGTGGTACCCAAATGGCTGGTGTTTTTGCCACGTTTGATGTGCCTGAGACACAGATTGCAGATAGCAACAGTGCGATCTGCTGCAGATGGGCTGAAAAAGGCCCAGATGGCTGAGCTTTGGGGAGTGGGCCTGAAGATCACAGCTGCAGCATGAGATTGAATAGGGTGGCTGCTCTCTACTCTTTCTTGATGTTGGCCTCCTTGGGGTTGTGCTGTCTCATCTTCAGTTTCCTCCTCTGCTCTACCTGGCACCCAAGTTGCATCAGTGACCTCATCATCATCATCATCATCATCTCCATCTCCTCCATCATCATCATTACCACTGGAGACAACTTGGCAATACGCTGCGGCTGGGGGAACATGAATGCCAATTTGTCTACCAGTGTTCTCCCTCTCTCTTGGCTCATGTTCCTGTCATCCTCAACCTCAGAACCAACATCTGAATCCAGTAATGGCTGGGCATCATCAAGGAGCAAGTGTCTGAAGCTGTGGTCAAATAACTCAGCTGTCTCCTCCATGGCTGATGTTGGGACTATGGCAGGAATAGATGTGGACAAGGAGGCAGGTTTATCCACTCTGGCAACTGCAGGGGACTGCACACTTGTCTCTGCTTGCGTGACAGAGGATGAGGAGGATGAGGAAGGTTTAGTAAGCCAGTCCACCACCTCCACTGCATGTTGTGGCTGGATAGCATGGGCAAACTCACTAAACAGAGGAAATGATGCCCTGCCTGAAGAATGACCACCACGTCCACCTTTGCCTGTGGACACATTTGTTGCCGGCCCCCTTACAGTGGAAAGGGAATGTCTGCCTCTCCTTGTTGTCCTCCCAGACATTATTGGGAGGGAGGGGGCAGTGCTTATAAGCAAATGTAAAGAATAAGTGGAAATCTGTACGTAGATGCACTGTAATCAATGTAAAGTGGTGTTCGGTGCACTGTAATTTGAGTACTCACACTACACAGACACACTCCATGGATACACTGTAATATACTGCAATATAATGCGTCAAACGTACAGTGACGCTCAGAACTATATGGCATTAAACTTGCAGTAACGCACGCAGAAGTAAATGGCATTAAACTTGCAGTAACGCACAAAACTATATGGTGTTAAACTGGCAGTAACTCAAAACTATATGTCGTTAAACTGGCATTAACGCACACAGAACTATATGGCGTTAAATTGGCAGTAACGCACACAGAATTATATGGCGTTAAACTGGCAGTAACGCACAAAACTATATGGCGTTAAACTTGCAATAACACACACAGAAGTAAATGGCGTTAAACTGGCAGTAACGCACACAAAAGTAAATGGCGTTAAACTTGCAGTAATGCAAAAACTATATGGTGTTAAACTGGCAGTAATGCACATAGAAGTAAATGGCGTTAAACTTGCAGTAATACACAAAACTATAGGGTGTTAAACTGGCAGTAACGAACACAACTATATGGCGTTAAACTGGCAGTAACGCACACAGAACTATATGGCGTTAAACTGGCAGTAACGCACACAGAACTATATGGGGACACAGAACTATATGGCGTTAAACTGGCAGTAACGCACATAACTATATGGCTTTAAACTGGCAGTAACGCACACAAAACTATTTGGCGTTAAACTGTCAGTAACGCACACAGAACTATATGGTGCTAAACTGGCAGTAACACACACAGAACTATATTGCTTTAAACTGGCAGTAACGCACATAGAAGTAAATGGTGTTAAACTGGCAGTAACGCAACCAAATAGACGTGTTCAACCGTCACTACACTGACGCTGTCTGAACTGTCCCTACTCTAGCTATACACTAATGTCAAGATTACTGACACGGTCTCACTACACTACAGTGAAACTATCTGGGCTGTCCCTACTCTAGCTGCACCCCTTGGAAAGCTTAATGATGGTCCTTTTCACTACACTCACACTCTCCCTAGACTGACATTAAACTAATATTCTACACTGACAATTGCAGCAAAATAGCACAGTGTAGCACACTAACTAACTAATAGCACTGAACAGAGCCCTGTTCTATCTCTCTCTACGTCGAGATCACACTGAAAATGGCTGCCATTGAAAGAATACTTTTATACTGTGGGGCGGGAACGAGCCATGATTGGATAAAGTCACGATGACAGTGTCCAATCATGACTCTGACAGTGCTCTCTGCCCTGATTGGCTGAAGCTTTCACTGCTTCAGCCAATCAGAGCTTGCAATGCACTGTTCAGCGCCACAATGCATTGGGGTCATTTCAGGGGGCGAACAAACGGTCGAACAACCAGTTTATTCAGATGTTCGCCGAACGACCGAACAACGAAAGTTCAGGCGGAACCGTTGGCCCATCCCTATTCATCAGTACTGCTAACCAGTGCTCACCAGTGCCCACCAGTGCCATCTATCAGTGCCCACATGTGCCACCTACCAGTGCCGTCAATCAGTGCCCATCAGTGCCTCATCATTAGTGCCACTTATCAGTGCTGTGAAATGTAAAAGATGAGTAGTGTTGCACTGTCAACTAATAATATCAACTTTAAATATGCGACAACAATTCCTGTGCAATGGTGCAAACATATTTACCATGTGTATCAAGGGTGGACACAAATAAACACACAAGCTAAAAAACAATATCGATAGCTGTGAAATAAACAAACAATTCCTTCAATAGTATGTGTCCTTATTATAGTCTATAATAAATATTTGTGATGTATCCCTTCACCATTGCTTGTGAATGTCCTTAACAATGTGTGACTTCTTTCCTTTCTTCCTGTGTCATCTCTGTGCTCTCTAGCCTCTCACCTGTGATATGCTTGCTATTCAGCATGTATTGATATCTCTCAGAAGTGATGTAATGTGGTCGGTTGCCTCTGGGGGTGTATGTTTTCCCAACACTCTGCTCTTTGAAATGGTAGTGTAGATTATGCAGTGTTCCTAAGAGGTCCTTTCCTATATCCTCCAGGCATGCATGTATAAAGGATATGGATGAGCCTGATGTTCGAGTCGAACGTAATGCAAAATGCAATATGCGATATTCGGGGCAGATTCGAAAGCCGCCGGAACACCGTTAAAGTCTATGGGACACTAACATGAAAAAGTGCTCATTTTATGCAAGTTATTGTCATAAAAAGTGTTTGGGGACCTGGGTCCTGGCCCAGGGGACATGTATCAATGCAAATTTTCTTTAAAAAATGGATGTTTTTCGGGAGCAGTGATTTTTTTTATGCTTAAATTGAAACAATAAAAATGAAATATTTCTTTAAATATCGTGCCTGGGGGATGTCTATAGTATGCCTGCAAAGTGGCACATTTTTCCCGTGTTTAGAACAGTACCACAGCAAAATGACATTTCTAAAGGAAAAATTGTCATTTAAAACTGATCGCGGCTGTAATGAATTGTTGGGTCTCGGCAATATAGATAAAACTCATTGAAAAAAAAAGCATGGATCCCCCCCGCCAGTCTATTACCAGGCCCTTTGAATATTAAGGGGAACCCCAACCAAAATTTAAAAAAAAATTGCGTGGGGGTCCCCCCCTGCACCAAATAGAAAAAAAATGGCATAGGGGCCCCTCCCATTCCATCGGGTGGTGTGAACCTACATTGAGGGACACTTTTTTTTATTTTTTAATAAAGGACTTGTCCCAAGCCATCTCTAGTCTTTTTTACCATTTTTGACACTTTTTTTGTGAAATGGTGGGGGTACAGTGTACCCCATTACCAATTCACATGGGGGAGGATGGGATCTGGGGGTCCCCTTGTTAAAGGGGGCTTCCAGATTCCGATACGCCCCCGGCCCGCATACCCCCACAACCACCGGGCAAGGGTTGTGGGGATGAGGCCCTTGTCCCTATCAACATGGGGACAAGGTGCTTTGGGGTCAGACCCTGCACCAAAATTTAAAAAAAAAATTGCGTGGCGGTCCCCCCAAAATTAATACCAGGCCACTTAGGTCTGGTATGGATATTAAGGGGAACCCTGTGCCAAAATAAAAAAATGGCCTAGGGGTCCCCCCAAAATTCATACCAGGTCCTTCAGGTCTGGTATGGTTTTTAAGGAGAACCCCAAGCCAAAATAAAAAAAGGGCATAGGGCCCCCCAAAATCCATACCAGACCCTTATCCAAGCATGCAACCTGGCAGGCTGCAGGAAAAGGGGGGGACAAGAGAGTGCCCCCCTCCTGAACCATACCAGGCCCCATGCCCTTAACATGGGGAGGGTGTTTTGGTGTCCCCCCAAAACACCTTGTCCCCATGTTGATGGGGACAAGAGCCTCATTCCTACAACCCTTGCCCGGTGGTTGTAGGGTTCTGCGGGCAGGGGGGCTTATCTGAATCTGGCCTTTTTCCTTTGGCCAATCATGGCTCAGGGGGCTGAGTCCATGCCCTACACTATGTAAGGCTGCTTACTCGGCAGCCTACATAGTTTTATGAATGAGAGCAGCAAAATGACATTTATAAAGGGAAAAAATGTCATTTAAAACTGCTCGAGGTTGTAATGTATTGCCAGGTCCCAGCAATATTGATAAAAATCATTGAAAAAAATGGCATTGGTTGCCCCCCCAGTCTCCAGTCCATTACCAGACCCTTTGGGCCTGGTATGGGTATTAAGGGGAACCCCGCACCAAAAAAAATGACGTAGGGCCCCCCAAAATCCATACCAGAGGGGGGGCGTGTCTGGATGAGCAAGGTGGAGGACGTGTTGTGGCTGAGCTCTTCCAAGCTACAGAGAATCCGCTGCCATCCAAGCTCTAATTCTCTCCTGAGAGCCTGCTTTATAATATATCAGCCCCTGGAATCACCCTGCTTAACACCCGGAGTGTTATTTTTGTGGCTCTTGCTATTTTTAATACCCCGGGCCTACAGATCGCTCCTGGCAGAGACTCCCGCCGCCATCTTGGGGCCTACGGCCCGATCGGAGCCTCTAGCCTGCCGCCCCAGTGAGCTGGGAGCCGAGCGGACGCTCATCCTCGACGAGTGGCTGTCAACCTGTCGGGGGAACGGCGAGGGGGGACACCCGAGGTCTGCCTGTGAGCCCGATTCCTCCGCTCTGCTGCACTGCGGCCTGGCGCTACCCCGCGGCCTGCTATTTACCTGGAGCCTCTGACCTACACCATCTAAAGAGCTGGACACCGGCCTGGGATGGATCTGCCCTGCCTGACTCCTGGGACACAGTGAGTAACAGCTCCCCCTCCCCACCCACGATCCGCTCTGAGCCTACATCTCGCACTGAAAAAGGCGCTCGCCCGACCGGATACAATCACTAGGAAAGTCCGCGGCTTCGGCCTATTCCTGGAGGTCGGCGGCCATCTTGGTGCTCCAAGTACTCCCATAACCATTTTTCTCCACTACCTTTCTCATTGAAACTTTTCTACAGCACTCACTTTTCAGCAAGTTCCTCTCTCATCTGACGCATTACCTTCACAGCCTCTATCTTTGCTTAATTACAATAATTTTAATAATTTTACTTGCTCTTCTGCTGTTACTGGAGTACACTTTCTGTTACCTGTGTTCCACCTAAATGGGAACCCCTCCAGGTGCTGACAACATTTTGATGAATATGTGACACTGCTCAGATGTGAGGGAGAGTGCCCCTTGCAGCTATCGGCCATATAGCTCCAATTATGCCCGCCAAAACACCTAAGCTCCGCTCTGCTCCTGTTAAACGTTCAAGCAAGAGATCACTCTCTATTCCAGTCTCCACAGGTTCTATTCAGCAATACCTAGCCAACGCACGCGGTGACCAAGACAGGGCCTCGAGAATAAGCGCCTCTCCATCATCCCACGCTGCCTCTGTGAGGGAGAGCTCCCCAGCTTCTTCCTGCTGCTCGGATCTTATGGATGATCCCGGATCCCCCGTAGGCTCTGAAATGTCAGCACTTATGAGCGGCCTCAAAAAAGAACTTGCAGGTATGTTTCACAGTTTGGAGAAATCCATCAAAAAAGAAATAACTGCTGTTCGATCTGATATGTCACATCTCCTGGTCAGGGTGGAGGAAACGGAGCAGCGACAGGACACACAGGCACTAGCCATTAAAGAACTGCAGGACACTGTTACCCAGCTGGCTTTTGCTCACCGTACATCCTTATATAAGCTCGAAGACCTCGAAAATCGCAACCGCAGAAACAATATCCGAGTTAGAGGGTTGCCGGAAGCCACTAGGGATGCTGATCTTGAACCTTCTATAAGAGGCATTTTTAATACCCTGTCACTGCACCATTACGCTTTGACTGTGTGCATCGGGCCTTACGACCCCGTAACGCTAACTCGGACCAGCCCAGAGATGTCATCTGCCGCCTACATTATTTTGAAGATAAAAATGCCATTATGATAAAGATGCGAGGCTTACCTAACATTGACTTTGACGGTGCCACCATCAGTATCTATCCAGATCTTTCTAAAGATACCCTGGACCGCCGCAGAGCATTAAAACCACTACTGGATAACTTACGATCTGACGGGATTACATACAGATGGGGTTTTCCTGCCTGCCTGATTGCTACAAAAAATGGTCGTTCCCATACATTGAGATTTCCTGAGGAACTTCCAACTTTTTTGCAAGACCTACATCTCTCACCCATGGAACTTCCAGGCTGGCAGGATTCGACTCCAAAATTGACATGTCCCGTGGACTCTGTCTGGAAAAAGACCCCCTCAAAGAGGAGTCGCGCTTCTCTCCCAGGCTCTACACAAACACAAGGCTAAAACATTTATTTTTTTACCCATATTATTGTTAATAATGTAAATCATTTTTTTTCTTACAAACAGGCTCGTCCGGCTGAGTCCGGACCCGGCCGCTGTGTTTGCATGTGCATATAGAATTTTTCTTTACTCTTTTCTGTACTTGTGTACGCGGAGCCGGGGCAGACTCATCGGTAAGCTGACCAATGTTTGTTTTTCTTTATTATTATGTTGATTGTTGCATGTTTCCAATTGGTCTACATTTGCGATTCCTTGTAGGTTGCTTATTGTTTTTATTGATCCTGGTTCCACTTACATGGGTTTTCATATTTCCGACTGGAATTCATTGTTCTCTTGTTAATGGCAGGTTGTTAATATGTTTTTCTTCTACAGGCCGTGTGCTGTCGGGGCGCACTCCCCTCGCCACCTCCCCCCCATAGCGTAACACCACCCCCCACCTCCTCCTGGGGATGGCGAGCGTGAATGGCCCCGAAGATATCCTATCTAATCCTTGTTTAAGGATTGGGATGGCCTTTCGCTCTCTCTCTCCCCAATGGGACCACTGCAGTCTTCTGCGTGATATTTTTTCATTTCCCACAAGTTCTTTGACTTACATGTATAATTATTGTATATGTTTATCTTCTTCTTCTTCCTCTCATCTCTTCCTTTCCTACTATTCCTCTCTTTCTTCTTTCCCCTCCCCTCTTCCCCCTCTCTGCTGGTATGCTTGGCAAGACAAACTGAAAATATTCATTCTCTTTTTAAATGGCTAAGGTAAAGATTGTATCCTACAATGTTAGGGGTCTTAATGTTGCTGCTAAACGACATCAATTATATCGTGAACTTAAACAAGCTACATGTTCCATTGCCTTTCTTCAAGAAACACACTTAACCCACACAACACCTGTTAAACTTACCTCACCTAACTTTCCGCAGTGGTACTACAGCCTATCAGACACCAATAAGTCCAAAGGCGTAGCTATTGGTTTCTGCAGTAGTTTGTCTTTCAGGCTATCTGACATGCTTGCGGATGACTACGGTCGCTTCCTTTTTCTCAAGGGATTCATTGGAAATGTCCAATGCACGCTTGCAAATATCTATTGCCCGAACCATAATCAACCTGCCTTCCTATCCCAAATACTGACTAAATTGTCACACTTTGCCACAGGACTTACTATTCTAGCGGGGGATTTAAACATGCCGTTAGACCCCATTATTGATACATCACAAAGCCGTTCTAATATCTCTTTCAAAAGACTGAAATTTGTGAAAAAACGGCTTCTTGATCATCAATTGATGGATGTTTGGCGCCTTCTTCATTCTAAGGAGAAGGATTTCTCACACTACTCCTCAACACACCAATCATACTCTAGAATAGACAATATATTCTTAGACCATTTCCATCTCCCCTTTTTACACTCTGCCCACATTGGTCTCACATCAATTTCAGATCATGCACCTGTGTCGATGACATTGACCATGTCCTCCCTACCCCGACGTACCACCAACTGGAGGCTTAACGATTCCCTTCTCACTAATGAAGCAGAGGTCTCTATGTTGGCCTCCCACTTATCGCAATATTTTAGGGAAAACAAATCCTCTGACACCTCCCCCTCAGTCGTCTGGGAAGCTCATAAAGCTACCATTAGAGGTCGGCTCATTGAGCTTGGTGCACGGATAAAAAGAGAGCATGGTCAACAAATTAACCAGGTTTTACAACAGATAGAGGCTCTAGACAAGCAACATAAACTTTCTTTACATAATGAACACCTTAAATCCCTCACACTTAAACGTGAGGAATTGAAGTCCCTCCTTAATCTAGACACCAAGAGAAGGTTCCAGCGTCTGTCGCAAAAATTTTACGAATGGGGGAACAAACCAAGTAGATTGCTGGCTAGATCACTAAAGACTAAACAGTCGCAATCATTTATCCCCAAGATTAAGCTTCCGTCAGGTGCATTGGCCCATGCAACCCCAGATATTGCTAAAGCATTTAGAGACTACTACGCGGACCTATATAATGTCAAAAATGACTTATCCTCTCTCCCTTGTAAGGAGAGACGAAACCGTATGCTATCCTACTTGAGAGAGGCAAATCTTCCCAAATTACCCATATCTGTCCTTAAAGAATTAGAAGAAGACTTTTCGGTCGAGGAATTCCAGACGGCATTGAAGTCCTCCACCTCTGGTAAAGCCCCTGGACCTGACGGACTCACGATTTTATATTATAAAACATTTAGTGACATCCTGCTCCCTCGACTCTCTGAATATGCAAACTCAATCTCCCACTCTTCAGGTTTACGCCCAGAATCACTTTTGACTCATATCACAGTCATCCCTAAACCAGACAAGGACCCTACACTCTGTAATAGTTTTAGACCTATATCGTTAATAAACGTTGACATTAAGTTATTTGCTAAAGTTATGGCAAACCGCTTACTTCCCCTTATACCAAATTGGATTTCGGCGGATCAATCAGGTTTTATACCCGCTAGAGAGGCAAAGGATAATTCCCTTCGTGCAATTTCCCTGCCCACCCTACTCCTCTCCACTGATGCAGAAAAAGCTTTCGATAGGGTGGACTGGGAGTATCTTAAGCTGACCTTACGCCATTTGGGTGTGGGTCCTAAAATGTTTCACCGTATTTCTTCCCTTTATGCTAACCCTTCGGCTCAAGTCAGGATTAACGGAACGTTGAGCGACCCCTTTGTCCTACATAACGGAACCAGGCAGGGCTGTCCCCTCTCCCCTCTTCTATTTGCTATCACTCTAGAACCTTTTCTCGCCACAATTAGGAACAATACTAACATCAAAGGCATACAAATAGGCAACAGAACCCATAAATACGCGGCATATGCAGACGATGTACTATTTTTTATCCAACAACCTCGGATCTCGATTCCGAATCTGATGTCTGCATTCTCCACGTTTCAATCAATTTCTAACTTCAAAATAAATTTATCTAAATCCGAAATTTTAAACATTAACATCCCCAAGGCCGAGACTCTCTCCCTCAAACCCCTTTTTCCTTTTCGATGGGAATCAAATTGTTTGAAATACCTAGGTATTTATCTCACCTCTAATCTTCAATCCATCTTCCGATATAATTACATCCCCATGCTAAATAAAATCAGAACCGACTTACGAAAATGGTCTAACCTGTCACATACTTGGTTAGGGAAGGTTAATATAATTAAAATGAACATACTACCACGCATCCTTTTCCTTTTTCAAATGCTACCACTAGGTGTCCCGGTGTTTTTTTTTACTATTTTACAGTCCCTGGTCTCCCGCTTTATCTGGAAGGATAGACACCCTAGAATATCCAGGGAGTTATTGTTCCGCTCCAAATGCTCAGGTGGTCTGGCACTTCCTAATTTTAAAGCCTATTTCCAAGCGACTGTATTGGCCAGACTAGCTGAATGGAAATATGCCCTTGGCAGGAAACTATGGGTACAAATCGAATATCACCTAAGTGGAGTGGACCTTTCAATGGCTCCCTGGATACCCCGCTCCCACAGGAACCTTGCCCACACCACCTCGGCCCTTACCATTTCCTCTTTGGATATATGGGACGCACTACACAAAAAACATTCCTGGAATTATGACTCCCCTTTGCTACCTCTTCTCAATCACACATACTTTCTACCAGGCCTTTTGGATCCAGGTTTTAAATCATGGAGGTCAGAGGAACCCCTCCTATTGCATCACGTTCTAAATGGCAATACACTCAAACCCTTTTCTTCAATCCTCACCCCTAAACCTGCCACGTTCCTAGATAAATGGAGATACCACCAATTACAACACTTCTTAAGCTCCCTTTCTACTCCACTTAGGGGCATCAGCGATTTAAATGATATAGAAGTAATATTCTTTCCAAAAGACCCCCCTCTACATAGCATCTCTATATTCTATAAAGCTCTTATTACACTTCAAAACCCTGACCCCCCTTCCTACCTGACTAAATGGGAGATTGACCTTGGTCTCTCCCTGACTGACAACCAAAAAGATAGGATCCTCCAACTTGCTCACACCTCGTCCATAGCCTCAAGAATGACAGAGGTCAACTATAAACTGCTCACTAGGTGGCATTACACCCCAGTTCGCCTACACCAAATGTTCCCCGCCAGTTCCCCATTGTGCTGGAGGAACTGTGGGAACAAAGCTACTCACGCACACATATGGTGGTTCTGCCCATTGATTAAACCGTATTGGGAGAATATCCGCACCCTGATTGTTCAGATAGCTGATGTCCATATACCAAATGATCCATGGGCTATTCTTTTTCATGTCACAAAAACTCCCATAAAGGCGTACAAACACTCAATCATTCCTCACCTACTAAACACTGCCAAAGCCTTAATCCCCACATTGTGGGGCCAACCAATTACTCCCTCTATGAAGGCCTGGCTACAAATGATTGACAATGTATACCTTATGGAGAGTATCACCCACAATATTAGAGGGACCTCCCAGAAACATGCTTTAACCTGGGAATCTTGGAAAAGATTTCAGACTACTGCCACATATACAAACCTCCTGCTCTAACCCCTCAACCCTAACACTCTAGCATAGCCATTAAACACCCATTCATGATAATCTTCCCCTCTGCTCAATACATGGTCTAGTATGCCAGCAACTTCCTACCCTCTCCCCTTCCCACCTTCAACTCTTTCTTTTCTATTCTCTCCTTCTCTACCACTATTCTGTCTTGATGTATACTTATGTTAAACTAAAGCAATATTTTCTATTTAAATTCCATTTAGTGTATAGTGCTCACCTAGCTCACACTTCCTTATCCAAATCAGCTGTTTAGCTGACTCAATGTAACTTCCTGGACGTACCCGATATAATTAACTAATTAGTGGATTCTACGAGTACTATAACCTATGCTGTTAAAATAATGGAAGATTTGTGTTATAATTGTATACATGATATATTTTCTTTAATAAAAACTTATTAAACAAAAAAAATCCATACCAGACCCTTATCCGAGCACGCAACCTGGCAGGCTGCAGGAAAATGGGGGGAGCACCCCCCTCCCTCCTGAATCATACCAGGCCACATGCCCTCAACATGGGGAGGGTGTTTTGGGGTCCTCCCTAAAACACCTTGTCCCCATGTTGATGGGGACAGGGGCCTTATCCCCACAACCCTTGCCTGGTGGTTGCGGGGGCCTGTGGGCGGGAGGCTTATCGGAATCTGGAAGCCCCCTTTAACAAAGGGACCCCCAGATCTCAGCCCCCCTATGTGAATGGGTAACAGGTACATTGTACCCCTACACATTCACCAAAAAAAGCGTCAAAATTGTAAAAATGAAAGTAGACAATTTGGGACAAGTCCTTTATTTAAAAAAAGCATGCAGTCAGCAGGAGCCTCCAATGGAGGCAGAGTTTTTTCTGTTTTTTCCGTGATTGAAGATGAATTGATATAGTGGGACACTTTTTTTTTTTTTTAATAAAGGACTTGTCCCAAACTGTCTCCTGTCATTTTTACCATTTTGTCACTTTTTTTGGTGAATGTGTAGGGGTACAATGTACCCGATACCCCATTTACATCATTTACATAGAGGGGGGCCGGGATCTGGGGGTCCCCTTGTTAAAGGTGGCTTCCAGATTCCGAAAAGCCCCTCGCCCGCAGACCCCACGCAACCACTGGGCAAGGGTTGTGGGGATAAGGCCCTTGTCCCCATCAACATAGGGACAGGGTGTTTTGGGGGGACCCCAAAACACCCTCCCCATGTTGAGGGTACATGGCCTGGTATGGTTCAGGAGGGAGGGGGCACTCTCTCGTCCCCCCTTTTCCTGTGGCCTGCCAGGCTGCGTGCTCGGATAAGGGTCTGGTATGGATTTTTTTTAATTTTGGTGCGGGGTTCCCCTTAATATTCATACCAGACAAAAAGGGTCTGGTAATGGACTGGGGGGAAGCCCATGCGTTTTTTTTTAAATGATTTTTATCAATATTGCCAGGACCTGGCAATACATTACAACCTCGAGCAGTTTTAAATGATTTTTTTTCCCTTTATAAATGTCATTTTGCTGCTCTCATTCATAAAATACGTACGGCTGCCTTGTAAGCAGCCTTATATAGTATGGGGCATGGACTCAGCCCCCTGCCTTTGGCCAATCATGGCTCTCACAGCAAAGCGCGCTGTGATTGGCCAAAGCATGCTTTGGCCAATCAGCAGCCATCAATACACTGCGCTGTGTGCACTGACGGTTTCGCCGTTCATTATGGCACTTTCCGCAGCCACTCAAATTCCCTGCGAATGCCCCATAACGTTCAGTATTCGGCGAACGGCCGAACACCCGATGTTCGAGTCGAACTTACAATCGACTTGAACATCTCTAATGGTGTTCGCACCTCACATGTGAGGTATCAGCGCGATAATATATATATATATATATATATATATATATATATATATATATATATAAATATAGTATATATATACATAGTATATATATATATATATATATATATATATATACAGTGGGGCAAAAAAGTATTTAGTCAGCCACCAATTGTGCAAGTTCTCCCACTTAAAAAGATGAGAGAGGCCTGTAATTGTCATCATAGGTATACCTCAACTATGAGAGACAAAATGTGGAAACAAATCCAGACAATCACATTGTCTGATTTTTGAAAGAATTTATTTGCAAATTATGGTGGAAAATAAGTATTTTGTCAATATCAAAAGTTAATCTCAATACTTTGTTATATATCCTTTGTTGGCAATGACAGAGGTCAAACGTTTTCTGTAAGTCTTCACAAAGTTGTCACACACTGTTGCTGGTATGTTGGCCCATTCCTTCATGCAGATCTCCTCTAGAGCAGTGATGTTTTGGGGCTGTCGCTGGGCAACATGGACTTTCAACTCCCTCCAAAGGTTTTCTATGGGGTTGAGATCTGGAGAATGGCTAGACCACTCCAGGACCTTGAAATGCTTCGTTGCTCGAGCAGTGTGTTTGGGATCATTGTCATGCTGAAAGACCCAGCCACAATTCATCTTCAATGCCCTTGCTGATGGGAGGAGGTTTGCACTCAAAATCTCACGATACATGGCCCCATCCATTCTTTCATATACATGGATCAGTCATCCTGTTCCCTTTGCAGACAAACCCAAAGCATGATGTTGCCACCCCCATGCTTCACAGTAGGTATGGTGTTCTTTGGTTGCAACTCAGCATTCTCTATCCTCCAAATAGGACGAGTTGTGTTTCTACCAAACAGTTCTACTTTGGTTTCATCTGACCATATGACATTCTCCCAATCCTCTTCTGGATCATCTAAATGCTCTCTAGCAAACCTCAGACGGGCCCAGACATGTACTGGTTTAAGCAGGGGGACACGTCTGGCACTGCAGGATCTGAGTCCCTGGTGGCGTAGTGTGTTACTGATGGTAGCCTTTGTTACGTTGGTCCCAGCTCTCTGCAGGTCATTCACTAGGTCCCCCCGTGTGGTTCTGGGATTTTTGCTCACCGTTCTTGTGATCATTTTGACCCCACAGGGTGAGATCTTGCGTGGAGCCCCAGATCGAGGGAGATTATCAGTGGTTTTGTATGTCTTCCATTTTCTAATTATTGCTCCCACAGTTGATTCCTTCACACCAAGCTGCTTGCCTATTGCAGATTCAAGTCTTCCCAGCCTGGTGCAGGTCCACAATTTTGTTTCTGGTGTCCTTCGACAGCTCTTTGGTCTTCACCATAGTGGAGTTTGGAGTGTGACTGTTTGAGGTTGTGGACAGGTGTCTTTTATACTGATAACAAGTTCAAACAGGTGCCATTAATACAGGTAATGAGTGGAGGACAGAGGGGCCTCTTAAATAAGAAGATACAGGTCTGTGAGAGCCAGAAATCTTGCTTGTTTGTAGGTGACCAAATACTTATTTTCCACCATAATTTGCAAATAAATTCTTTCAAAAATCAGACAATGTGATTGTCTGGATTTGTTTCCACATTTTGTCTCTCATAGTTGAGGTATACCTACTGTATGATGACAATTACAGGCCTCTCTCATCTTTTTCAGTGGGAGAACTTGCACAATTGGTGGATGACTAAATACTTTTTTGCCCCACTGTATATATATATATATATATATAAAATATAAATATATACAGTATCTCACAAAAGTAAGTACACCCTTCACATTTTTGTAAATATTTTATTATATCTTTTCATGTGACAACACTGAAGAAATTACACTTTGCTACAATGTAAAGTAGTGAGTGTACAGCTTGCAAAACAGTGTAAATTTGCTGTCCCCTCAAATAACTCAACACACCGTCATTATTGTCTAAACCGCTGGCAACAAAAGTCTGTACACCCCTAAGTGAAAATGTCCAAATTGGGCCCAATTAGCCATTTTCCCTCCCCGGTGTCATGTGACTCGTTAGTGTTGCAAGATCTTAGGTATGAATGGGGAGCAGGTGTGTTAAATTTGGTGTTATCTCTCTCACCTCATGGCAAAGAACTCTCTGATGATCTGAAAAAAGAATTGTTGCTCTACATAAAGATGGCCTAGGCTATAAGAAGATTGCCAAGACTCTGAAACTGAACTGCAGCACGTTGGCCAAGACCATACAGCGGTTTAACAGGACAGTAAAAATACAAATCTGTTGCGCTTAGAGTTCAATAGTGACAAAACAGCAGCTGATGCTATATTGTTGGATACAATAAAATGAATAGGAAAAGAGGTGCAATGCTTTTTAACCATTTCCCACCCGGCCACTGCACATAAACGGCTGGGTGGGAGCTCCCTCCTTCTGACTGGACATTCCCGAACGTCCTTCAGAAGAAGCGGGATCACGTGGGCACGCACCCACGCAGCCACGTGATCCCAATGTGCGTGTCACCCAGACACGCCGCATCTCAGAAAAGCAGGAGGGCAATGTGATTTGCCCTCCTGATCCGCACAATGGCTGTGTCTAATCACAGCCATCGTAATGTAAACAGGGGGGAGGGGTGGCATCTGACAGGGGATCGCGCCGCTACATGCCCACGCAGCGGTGCGATCCCGATCTCCCTGTGCCCCCCCAGAGACAGTAGAGCTGTACAACACAGGAGGGCCCTCTGATTGGCCCTTCTGATCACATGATAACATGATGATTGGCCCTCCTGATCACATGATGACTGTGTCCAATCACAGTCGTCACGTAATGTAAATAGAGAGCGGTTGTAACTGCTCTCATCTCTTCCTCTCCTCACACAGAGCCTGTCAGTGAGGATAGGAAGAGAGATCTGTGCTGCAGCCGGGAGAATCAGTAAGTTTTACAGCTGTTTGTCTGCTGTTTACCCACTGATCACCCAGCTAGTGTCCCCAAAACAGAGTGTCCCCAAAACACAAAACAGTGAAAACACCTGTCATACAGTGAACATCTGCCCGTCAACAACTGGCACATCTGTCCGCCAACAGCGGGCACATCTGTCTGCCAACAGCTGGCACATCAGCCCGTCAACAACTGGCACATCAGCCCGCCAACAGCTGTCGCATCAGCCCGTCAACAGCTGGCACATCAGCCCGCCAACAGCTGGCACATGAGCCCGCCAACAGCTGGCACATCAGCCCGTCAACAGCTGACACATCAGCCCGTCAACAGCTGACACATCAGTCCATCAACAGCTGGCAAATCAGCCACCCACCATCATCAGGCACATCTGCCCACTATCATCAGGCACATCTGCCCGCCAATCATCAGGCACATCTGCCCACCAATCATCAGACACATCTGCCTGCCAACATCAGGCACAGCCGCCCAACATCAGGCATATCTGCCGCCCACCATCAGGCACATCTGCCGCCCACCATCAGGCACATCTGCCACCCGCCATCTGGCACATTTGCTGCCCGCCATCTGACACATCAGCCGTCCGCCAACATCTGGCACATCTGCCACCTGCCAACATCTGGCACGTCTGCCACCCGTCATCTGGCACATCTGCAACCCATCATCTGGCACATCTGCCATCCACCATCTGCCCACCATTAGGCACATCTGCCCGCCAACATCAGGCACATCTAGCCACCCACCATCTGGCACAGCCGCCCACCATCTGGCACATTTGCCGCCTGCCATCTAACACATCTGCCTCCCGCCATCTGGCACATCTGCCTGCCAACATGACAAAAGGATCTTACAGCGCAGCGGAGGCTCTCCAAATACTCCAGAGTATGTCGGACGAGAGTAGCGGGGAATTCTCTCTGTCAGACTCGGATAGTGACTATGAGCCAGTGGAAAGCAGTGGCTCCGAGATGGAAACAGAGGAAGATAGAATCCTAACAAGAAGAATCAGGAGAAATGAGCAGGCGGAGACATCACCAGCAGCACAGCACTCCAGGGCATCCACCAGCAGGCATCCACCAGCAGCGCAGCACTCCAGGATGATATGCAGGCATCCACCAGCAGTGCAGCACTCCAGGATGATATGCAGGCATCCACCAGCAGCGCAGCACTCCGGGATAGGCAGGCATCCACCAGCTGTTCTGCAACCTTCCTAGAGGATAGGCCAGATGCTAGCAAGGGAGCATCCCATCAATGATGCAGTGCCCATACTAGCCTCCCAGATGTTCTACTGTATCCAACATGGCTGCCCGATATGTCAGTAGAACGTGTAATTCCCCTTTTTACAGCCCAGCCAGGCCCTCAGATGCAGACGGAAAATGTAACCCCACTATATTTTTTTCATTTATTTTTTAACAATGATCTTCTAACCTACATTGTGGAGCAATGTAATCTATACGCCAGCCAACATATAGCCAACAATCCAAGTTCTTCATATGCCCATCCCTTTCTTTGGAAACCTCTCACCGTGGAAGAATTAAAAATTTTCCTTGGCCTAACCCTCAACTTGGGGCTGACAAAAAAAATGAACTCCATTCCTACTGGTCTGCCCAACCTATCCACCACATGCCGGTCTATTCGTCATTGATGCCCAGAACCCGTTATGAGATGATTATGAGATTTTTACACTTCAATAACAATGCTCAATGCCTCCCTCGAAATCTTCCCAGTTACAATAAATTATTCAAAATTCGGCCCCTAATCAATTTTTTTTGTGCCAGCTTCAAGCAGATGTTTACACCTGATATAAATATTTGTGTAGATGAATCCCTAGTACACTTCACCGGAAGACTCGGAATAAAACAATACCTCAAAAGTAAAAGAGCCAGACGTAGGGTAAAATTTTATAAGGCGTGTGACAGGGCCACAGGTTACACATATGACTTTATAATTTATGAGGGAAAAGACAGACAGCTAAACCCCCCTGGATGCCCTACCTACATGGGAACAAGTGGCAAAATTGTCTTGCAGCTAATCCAACCATTGCTTGGGAAAGGTTACCACCTATATGTAGACAATTTCTACACTAGTCTCCCACTTTTCCGCCATTTGTACCAAAAGAACACTGTGGCCTGTGGGACAGCCTGGACCAACCGCAAAGGCTTCCCACAGAGATTGGTCGCCAAGAAATTGAAGCAGGGTGAAATGCCCAGTATGCGGACTGAAGAGGTACTAGCGGTGAAGTGGAGAGATAAAAAAAGAGATGTCTACATCCTTTCCACAATACATGATGACACCTACAGAAGCCAAAATGTGTGCATAAGTACAACCTATACATGGGGGGGTGGATATGAATGACCAGATGATGCAGCCCTACTTGGCCACCAGGAGATCACTGTTTTGGTACAAGAAAGTCGGCATTTATTTGATGCAACTAGCCCTGTTCAATTCATATATTATTTTTTCTAAGTGCATCCAAAGTTCCCTAACCTAAAATTATCTAACATTCCAAGAAGACGTTGTCACAGCCCTTCTCTATCCCCAAGTCCAAGCCCCTCAACTAATTCGCTCCGATTCATTAGCCAGACTCCATGAAAAGCACTTTCCTGAAATCCTCCCTCTTACTCAAACAGGTCGCAAACCCCCCAAAAAATGTTGTGTGTGTTCAAGTAGAGGAATTCGTTGTGACACCCGATACTACTGTCCCCAATGTCCCTCCCAGCCAGGCCTCTGGATTGGAACGTGCTATCGGAGCTATCATATTTCACTACACTATTAGTAAAGTGAAGATGATTTTTTTCCAATTTCCACTATCTGCCATTTCTGTGAATGACCCGGGCTGTTAACGACTATGCCTCTACCAAACATGTTTCTGCCTTCAACGTGAATTGATCCGGACTGTTAACGACTATGCCTCTGCCAAACATGTTTCTGCCTGCAACGTGAATTGACCTCGGCCTGTTAAATGACCATGCTTTTTGCCTGCCTCCTGAACTGATCATTTGCCCTGCCACTGTACAGCACAGGGGTCTCACATATGTGAGGGGCTCCAGAAAAGGTTTTCCGAGTGGAGAAAACATTTTTCTCCGGGTTTTTAGTTTTCTCGGATTTGGGTCTGGAGTCTCGGAGGCTTCGTAGAGATTTGGGTGGGAAGAAGCCTCTACCCCGTCCTCAGGTCTTACCTGACCAAGGCCCAATGTACAAAGTGCTGCCTGCTGCCACCTGAACTGGCTATGCCTCTGCCTGCCACCTGAACTGGCCATGCCTTTGCCTGCCACATGAACTTGCTATGCCTTTGCCTGCCACATGAACTGGCCATGCCTTTGCCTGCCACCTGGACTGGCCATGCCTATGCCTGTTACCTGAACTGCCTTCTAAACCTTGGACTGTACTGAACCATGTTCATACTTTTCCATATCTGTCTGCTGCCTGGACAATTCCTGGACATTTCCTTTGGCTGTCTGGACAAATGCTTTGACTGCTCTGGAATGGTATTCCTGCCTGCTAAAACCACAGGTGAGCTTTTTTTTTACCTTTTGCTCAGCAAAATGTATTTTGGGGTGTAATTCTTGGTGTGTACATGCTATGTGTTAGAAGCCTGGAGGTGCTACTTGCATGTTGGGCCCCTGTATGTGGCCAGGTAGTGGAAATGTCTCACACATGGGGTATTGCCATACTCAGGACGAGTAGCAGAATGTATTTTGGGGTGTCATTTTGGCTATGTGCATGCTATGTGTTTAGAAAGATCTTCTAAATTGACAACTTTGTGAGAAAAAAATAGGTTTTCATTTTCTTTCCACATTTTCCAAAAACTTGTGGAAAGAAATGACATGTTCAAAAGACTCATTATGCCTCATAGAATATACATTGGGTTGTTTTCTTTCCAAAATGGGGTCATTTTGTGGGTAATTCCATTGTCCTGGTGCTCCAGGGACTTCAAAAATGTGATAGGTACTTAGGAAATTAAATGTGTAATTTATGCCTTTAGAACGCCTTATGGTGCTATATGGATGTTGGGCCTCTGTATGTGGCCAGGCTGTGGAAAAGTCTCACACATGGGGTATCGCCATACTCAGGACGAGTAGCAGAATGTATTTTGGGATGTCATTTTGGCTATGTACATGCTAATTGCAATTATGCCTGCACTGTGTGTGAGAAATAACTTGTAAATATGACAATTTAGTGAAGAAAAAAAAAAAATATTTCTTAATTTTCCAAAGCATTGTGGGGAAAAAAATTCAACTTAAAAAAATTCACTATGCCTCTTACTAAATACCTCAGACTGTCTTTTTTCCAAAAAGGGGTCATTTGGGGGGTTATTGTACTGTCCTGACATTTTAGGGCCTCAAGAAATGAGATCAGTGCATTAGGCCATCAGTGCATTAGGATTGATACATTTTCAATAATGCGTAGAATGGCTTGTAGACTCTATAACTTTCACACAAACCAATGATCATACACTTATCAGGATTTTTTTTACCAAAGACATATGGTAGAATACATTTTTGCTTAAATTTTCGACAAAATTTAATTTTTTTGGTTTCTTTTAAAAGAGAAAGTAGAAAATTTAGGTTTTTTTTCTAAATATTCGCTCTTTTTTCGCTTATATCACAAAAAATAAAAAATGAAGTGGTGAATAAATACCACCAAAAGAAAGCTCTATTTGTGTGAACAAAATGATAAAAATTTCATTTCGGTACAGTGTAGCATGACTGAGTAATTGTCATTCAAAAGGAGAGAGCACCGAAAGCTGAAAATTGGTCTGGAAAGGAAGGGGGTGAAATTGCCCAGTATTGAGGTGGTTAAATATAGTCCATCAATAGTTAAAAGTTCATAATAAGTCAAAAAATTCTTGAGGTGAATCCTGGTATACTGGACAGAACAGCCGTCACCAACACCCAACTGAGGGTCTACTGAGGGTAATGTTGTGTACACACGATTGGAAATTCCACCAGCAAAAGTCCGATGTGAGCTTTTGGTCGGAAATTCCGACCGTGTGTATGCTCCATCGGACTTTTGCTGGCGGAATTTCCGCCAGCAAAAGATTGAGAGCAGGTTCTCTATTTTTCCGTGAGAAATAGTCCCTATCAGAAATTCCGTTTGTCTGTATGCAATTCCGACGCGCAAAAAACCATGCATGCTCAGAATCAAGTACGAGACGGAAGCACTCGGTCTGGTAAAACTAGCATTCGTACTGGAGATAGCACACTCGTCACGCTGTAAATTTTTGGATCTTTTAATGCAGCGCATTCTTTTGTTCTTTATATTGCTAGAAGAATGAAGTTGTTTTGCTGCTGATATTCACACAGAGTTCTGACAAACTACAAAAAGTTGGTCCCGATTATTGGTGAAACACCCAAAATATATGGCACCACATCCCTAAAGTAGAAATAAGTAAAAGTGGGAAGAGGCAAGGGATTTTAACGGTACAGAAGAATCCACAGGAAAGAGTAATATTAAATAAACAAATACATTTTTAATATACATTCAAGGTTAAAAATACACATAAAGAACAGATATTTCAAAGGTATTGCAGTGTTTAAACAGTTACGGTGGTCGCAAAAAACAGGTTTTAGATGATAAAGCCGCACATTAGCCCGACATGTTTCGCTGAGATGCTTCCCCAAGGGATGTGCAGACCGAAAACTGATATCAACATAAACTCTACAGATATAGAGATAAAGAAGTAAGTAATAATATAAGCGACACATTATACATATTCATATTATTTTCAGATTACACAAAACAAAAAACAAGATTGCAAAAACAAGATGGAGAGCACATTGTATATTGGACACAGCACAAAAAAGCGCTTACCCCGCAACAACCCTTACACAGAATAATCACTGCGTAACCAGCGACTAGAACACACCCCAAACAAGGCCATTTCGGTGTAGTCACAGAGGACAGAAAGGTAAAACTAGGAGTAAGGAGAAATATGTATATGTATATTAAACATTGTTCTGATCATTATAAGCTATATATTTACCGATCGTACTGTTGCTTTAATTTGGCATCCATTATTAACAGGAAGTGTAGTATATTACACCCACTTCCTGTCCAGCAGATAATCTTTCTACAGTGAAGGAAGCATGTTAAAGACCTCCACTATTTCTTAATACTGGCCTTGGAAGCATAAGTCTGTAAGTAGGCTGTCATTAGTTTTCAATTAATTAGTATATGTTCTACTAATTCAACTACATTTCATCTGTTTGTTTGGTAGGACGTTTCTGTCAGGGAATTCATTCAGCTAGGCCTCATTTGTGCTAGCTAGTGCCTTAACAGTATTGTAGCATGCCTGTTACTATTTGCATTTGTGATGTAATGTTAAATGCTAATGCATATTTTTATAATTTGTGTTTTGCAGTTTTACAAAAAACTTATTCTCAGTAAAGATTACAACTATTAGCCCTTCCTCCTGAGTCTTTATTGGGAAGCTGTTAGCT
This sequence comes from Aquarana catesbeiana, assembly GCF_042186555.1. NCBI lineage: Eukaryota > Metazoa > Chordata > Amphibia > Anura > Ranidae > Aquarana > Aquarana catesbeiana. The sequence goes on from NC_133328.1 coordinate 460,708,054, forward strand.
GTCTGCCAAGCCTTGTACTTTGAACACATTGTGAGGGCAGAACAGTAAAAAGACTTTTAACACAGCGGGCCTAGTCTAAAGAAGAGTGGATTCATTCTGCTCATCATCAGCTAACCTCTACAGCCACAGACATTACAAAGAAGTAATCTGTTTCATCATGCAGCACACAGACAAGGATACTACACCAGTCATCCCTCAGCATACACAAGCAGAGGAAAGCATACACAATATGCCAACCAACAGGTCACGCTGCACAAGCTCCAGAGTCTCTAGTCAGTCGGATCAGACATCAGCTAGTGCTGAATCTGCCAGGTCCAAGCGCACTAGCTCTAGACATTCAAGCTGCTCTAACCTGTCATCCACCAGTGCTGCAGCTGCAAGGGCCCATGCAAAAGCAGAAGCCGCGCGTGCACTGGCTTCCTATGCAATACGTGAAGCTGAAATGATAAGAGAACAGGGCTGCATAGATGAAGAACATCATATGATTGAAGCTAAAAGTAAAGCTGAAGCACTTAGAAGAAAAGCAGAGGTGAAAGCATCTTTACATATTATCAAGCAAGAAAAAATAGCTTCAGCAGCCTTAGCTGAAGCCGAGGTGCTCATGAGAGCTGCCGAAGAACAGTACAGAGAGCCCTCTGTGATAGATACCCAGATGACACCACTCAGTGCAATCCAACGCACTTGTGGGTATGTACAATTGCACGCGAACATGGACACTGATCAACAGTCTAATGATGCATTAGAATCATCCAGGGTCCCGCTAGCAGCAGGCAACTTTGATATCGCTCGATGCTACAAGACTGAACCAGAACTTTACTATAACAAGCCAAGTAGTTACATACTCAGAGACCAATCTGTTGGTCCTTCAGGAAATCAAACGAATGGTGACATAATCCCTCCACGGGAAAATAAAAATCCGGCCTATAGCAGAAAGACTTGCAGTAAACGAGAACAACCACACGACTATAGTGGGTTTAACCAAGCATCCCAACCGTCTTACCAGCCACAGACATGCCCTGTGTTTGTTCCCAGAAAATGCTCACCTGAGGCAGCAGGAGTCACAGATGTGACAAAATACTTGATACGCCGTGAAATGGTGAGCTCTGGTCTCCTGAAGTTTGATGATCGTCCAGAAAACTATTGGGCCTGGAAGTCATCTTTTCTAAACAGCACCCAAGAATTAAATATGAAAGACAGGGAAAAGCTTGATCTACTCTCCAAATGGCTCGGACCAGAGTCCACTGAGCAAGCCAAAAGAATCAGGTCAGTACATGTTCATGATGCGACAGCAGGGCTTACAATGTTATGGCAGATATTGGAAGACTGCTATGGGTCACCTGAAGTAATTGAAGATGCACTTCTGAAGAAAATTGAAAATTATCCAAAAATAACAAACAAAGACAATCAGAAGCTGAGAGAGCTTGGGGACATACTTTTAGAGCTGGAGGCGGCAAAGGCTGGTGGATACCTGCCAGGCCTCTCATATTTGGATACAGAACGTGGAGTGAAACCGGTAATCGAGAAGCTTCCTTACAGCTTACAAGAAAGATGGATCACGCAAGCATCAAAATACAAGGAAGATCATCAGGTAGCATTTCCACCTTTCTCCTTCTTCGCCAAATTCATTGTGAATCAAGCTAAAATACGCAATGACCCAAGCTTCGCCTTTTTGAACATGGGAGGCTCCAGTTCTGTAAAGACAGAGAAACAACCTTCAGTGCACAATAAAGAACGTAGAGCAACAGTGTCTGTACGAAAGACAGAAGTACCGACTGAGTTTGAGGCCAACCAGGATAAAAGCTCAGGAATGCAATTTGAGGACCCAGATAAGCAGTGTCCACTACATAACAAGCCTCATCCACTAAAAAAATGTCGCAGTTTCAGATGCAAGACAATAGAGGAGCGCAAATCTTATCTTAAGGACAAGCGCATTTGTTTCAGATGCTGTGGTTCAACTCAACATGTTGTTAAAGACTGTGTGAAGACAATTCGATGCAAAGAATGCAATAATGACAACCATCTGTCTGCTTTACACCCAGGACCAGCACCATGGAAAAGAGAGAATCCGGTAACCCAAGAAGATCATGGTGGGGAGCAAAATGAGAGTGCATTACCAGCAATAACCTCAAAGTGCACTGAGATCTGCACAAACACATTTAGCTCTAGATCATGCTCCAAGATATGTTTAGTCAAGGTGTATCCTGCAGGCCTCAGAGAGAAGGCAATCAGAATGTATGCAGTCTTGGATGAACAAAGTAACAGATCTTTGGCAAGAACAGAGTTCTTTGACCTCTTCGGGGACAGAGGAAGTCCAACTCCGTATACTTTGAAGACATGTTCAGGAGTTGTGGAGACATCAGGGAGAAGAGCAAACAACTACATCATCGAGTCATTAGATGGGAAAACGCAGCTGACTCTGCCCACTCTCATAGAATGTGATATGATACCAGATGATAGATCAGAGATACCCACACCTGAAATTGCATGTTACTACCCTCATCTGATGCAAATATCAGACAAGATTCCAGTACTGGACCCAGGTGCTGCAATTATCCTTCTACTTGGAAGAGACATACTGAGAGTGCACAAGGTCAGAGAGCAATACAATGGGCCACACAATGCACCATTTGCACAACATCTTGACCTTGGATGGGTCATCATTGGTGATGTATGTCTGGATGGAGCTCACAAGCCGGCAAAAGTGAATGTCTACAAAACAAACATGTTGCAAAATGGCCGCACATCATGTCTTAGCCCCTGTATCAACAGGATACAGATTAAAGAGAGACTAGTCAACCCAATACAACAGCAGAAAGTTCAGAGTTACATGGAGGCCAAAACCTCATCTGAAGATACAGATGAGCTAGGATGCAAAGTGTTTGAAAGAACGCGAGATGATGACAAACCAGCACCATCTGTTGAAGATAGCCTCTTCCTTGAGATCATGGACAGAGAAGTCTTTATAGATGAGTCAAACAGCTGGGTAGCTCCACTACCTTTCCGTTCACCACGACGTCACCTTCCTAACAACAAAGGACAAGCAGTGAAGCGTCTCACCTCATTGCGACGCACTCTAGACAGAAAGACAGATATGAAGGAACACTTCCATGATTTCATGCAAAAGATCTTCGACAGTGGTCAAGCTGAAATAGCACCACCATTGGAAGAAAAACAAGAATGTTGGTACTTACCAATATTTGGAGTGTATCATCCTCAGAAACCAGGACAGATACGAGTAGTATTTGACTCCAGTGCAAAGTATGAAGGCCTTTCCCTAAACGATGTCCTCCTCAGTGGACCTGACCTGAATAATACACTCCTTGGAGTCCTCATCAGGTTCCGAAAAGAACGCGTTGCAGTAACAGCAGATGTACAACAAATGTTCTACTGTTTCCTTGTCCGCAAAGATCACAGAGACTACCTGAGGTTCCTGTGGTATGAAAACAATGACTTTAACAAAGATGTTACAGAATACAGGATGAAAGTACATGTGTTCGGGAACAGCCCCTCCCCAGCTGTAGCTATCTACAACCTAAGACGAGCAGCACAGGAAGGTGAAGAAGAGCATGGAACAGATGCTAAACAGTTTGTCATGAGAAATTTTTATGTAGACGATGGACTCGCTTCTTTCTCCAGCAACGAAGAGGCTATCGACATCCTGAAAAGAACAAGAGAGATGTTAGCAGAATCTAACGTAAGGTTACACAAAATAGCGTCCAATAGCAGCAAAGTCATGGAAGCGTTTCCCTCAGAGGACCGTGCAAAAGACCTCAAGGACCTGGATCTAGGAACAGATTCACTGCCCCTTCAAAGAAGTTTAGGGCTCAGTTGGGATCTCAAAACTGACAGCTTTACATTTAGAGTATCCAGAGAAGAGAAGCCATTCACGAGAAGAGGTGTCTTGTCCACGGTCAACAGCCTTTACGACCCCCTAGGATTTGTAGCCCCCATAACCATGCAAGGCAAGGCTCTTATGAGAGAAATTACTACTGAACATGAACAAAGTGAATGGGATACGCCTCTACCTAAGGAGAAAGAAATGCAGTGGAAGTTGTGGAAGGACTCATTAATAGATCTTGAACAACTTATCATCCAAAGGTCATATGTCCCTGTTTCTTTGTCTGCCACGAAGCAAAGAGAATTGTGTGTATTCTCAGACGCATCCACTATGGCTATAGCAGCTGTAGCCTACCTTAGAGTAATGGACTTTGAAGGACAAAGTTATGTTGGGTTTATCATGGGAAAGTCCAAACTAGCTCCACGTCCTGCTCACACTGTTCCACGTTTGGAGCTTTGTGCTGCTGTCTTAGCAGTGGAGATGGCAGACTTGATCATTGCAGAACTTGACATTGAAATTCATGCAGTGAAGTTTTACACAGACAGCAAGATTGTGTTAGGATATATTCACAATGCTTCAAGAAGATTCTACATGTACGTGTCAAACAGAGTGATACGCATCAGAAAGTCCACACGGCCAGAACAGTGGCACTACATCAGTACGGATAAAAATCCAGCCGATCATGGGACTAGACCGGTTCTAGCGGCTGCCCTTAAGCATACTAACTGGTTTTCAGGACCATCTTTTTTTTTTTTTTTTTCATTTAAAGAATTTTATTGAAGATTAATGACAGTTAACATGCATAGCTATTCATCAATGCGTATCTGCATAACATATTCACTACATTTGATTAGTAATAATGAGTACAGTTGTTCACATCTAGGTACATGTATATTGCATAGCGTATTAGTTTTAATAACCTGTGTTGGTACCATAGAGATAAGAATGAATATTCGTGGTTACGGCAACAGTTTCTATGATTATATAATAAATTGTAGCAAATGAAACACTTAAAGTTGAAAATCTAGTCAACTGTTAACTTTGAGAGCTATGTAAGTCAATCATTTTCATATACTTTGAAGTTCAAATAGAAAAGAGAGCGAAAGGAGTAAAAGAGAACAAGAGGAGAAAAAAGAGAGAAAAAAGAAAAAAAATAGAAATAGAATGTGCTCGAATGCATCCCAGCGGAGCCCCCCCCACCCCCCCCACGCAACCCGACTCCCCAGAGGGAGGCCGAGAGGCTCCCCATCTCAGAAATGTTTTTAACACTCCTCAAGTGTTCATGAGGGAATCATGTGTCGAAGAGAACTTGAAGAGAAGCCACGGGGTCCAAATTTTATGATATCTTTCTATACTGTCTGAAGTTTGGGCCAGAAAGTCTTCCATACGACAGATCTCAGAGACCTTCCGGAGCCACTCCTTAATTGAGGGAGCTTGGGTGTTTTTCCAGCGTGTCGGAATTAGTGCTTTCGCTGCATTCAGAAGATGTATCGTTAAAGACTTTTTATATCTTTTGTAGGGGAAATTTGAGATATGGAGTAGGCAGCATGCTGCATCTAAGTTAATTTGTGTTTCCGTTATCTGCCGTATAATGTCCCTTACCTCTGTCCAGAAGTTTTCGAGAGCAGGGCACTGCCACCATATATGAATGAGAGTGCCCGGCTCTTTTTCACAGCGCCAGCATCTATCTGAAGCCTCAGGTGACCATTTATTGAGTTTATATGGTGTGATGTACCAGTGGGTCAGCAGTTTATAAGCCGTCTCTTGTAATTTGGTGCTAATGGAGCATTTATGTGCTAGTGAACAGGCCGTCTGCCATTGATTATCAGTGATGTCTTTCTGTAGGGCTTTAGTCCATTCCACTCTGAACCTGTCAACCGTGACAGTGTCAGGGTTCTGAAGCCAGGAATAGGCAATAGAGGTTGCCCCGCCAAAGTCCTCTCCTCTGTGGCAAACTGTCTCTAGTTGGGTCATAGGTCTCCGGAAATGGGGTAGTTTGGTCCTATCAGTGATGAAACTACGGATTTGAAAATAGGACCATCTAGATAAGTGTGGGGTATTTGTCTCCTCTTTCAGCTCTAAGTAGTCTTTAATCTTCCCGTTTCTTATGCAGTCTCCTGCGGTTAGTAATTTAGAGGTGTCTAAAGCTCGGAACTCTTTACCTGTCTGGCCCGGGACGAAATCAGGGTTATTTTGGAGTGGAGTCACTGGGCACCACTGCGTTGTCAGGTCAAATTTTTTAATTATCGTCTGAAAAGCTTTCAAGGTAACCCCCGTCATTGGGTGTTTCTGTGTGGATTTGTGTAGTCCTCCCCACGGAATCCAGGGAGAGAACCTAAGACCGCCTGGGGTCAGTGATTCCTCGAGTTGTACCCAGTGCTTTGATTTTCTGTGGCAGTGCCAGTCAATGACCCTAGTGAGGTGAGAGGCTAGGTAATAATTGAAAAAATGCGGCAACCCCATGCCCCCTCGCTTCTTGGGTCTGGTCAGGAGAGAAAATTTGACTCTAGGCCTCCCCTGACCCCACAGAAAACCCGTAAGGATGGCTTGCAGTTGCTTGAAAAATTTTAATGGGATCTCCACAGGCAATGATCTCAACAGGTATAGTAACCTCGGGAGGATGACCATTTTGAGGATAGCCGCCCTCCCAAACCAGGAGAAAAATTTAGAATTCCAACTTCGTAAGTCTGAGGCAATGCCTTTCAGCATAGGGGGGAAGTTTTTCTCGAAGGTCTTTGACAGATTCGAGGGTATCCCCACTCCTAGATATTTGAGTTCATCTGCTACCCAGCGGAACTTACAATTTCCCTGAGTTCTGGCCAGCGTGTTTTCTGGTAGTGTTAAGTTCATTGCCTCAGACTTAGAGTAATTGATTTTGAGGTTTGATATGAATCCATAAGTTGTGAATTCCTCCATTAAGTTTGGGATTGTGGTATGTGGTTTGGTAAGAAAAAACAAAAGGTCGTCCGCATAGGCGGCTATTTTATAGATTTTGTCATCCACTTTGAAGCCAGAAATGGATTCGTTCCTGTTAACCTTTCTGATAAAAGGCTCCAAAGAGAGGACAAACAACAGCGGCGACAGGGGGCAGCCCTGTCTGGTGCCATTGGAAATCATAACTTTGTCTGACAGTGTGCCGTTGACTTTAATCCTAGCGGACGGGTTTTGGTAAAGCGCTGTAATCCAGGTTAACATATGTGGTCCCAAACCTACATGGCGACACACCCCTAACATGTAGTCCCAAGAAACCCGATCGAAGGCCTTCTCCGCGTCCGTGGACAGGAGAAGGCCCTCGATTCCCTGAGAGTGTGCCGCGTGTGTTAGGAGCAATGCCTTCATAATGTTGTCTCTTGCCTCTCTTCCCTGCATGAAGCCCACTTGGTCATGGCCTATTAAATGGGAAAGAAGTGGTTGCAGTCTATTGGCTAGTATCTTGGTTAGTAATTTGAGGTCTAAGTTTAATAGTGAAATGGGCCTATAATTTGGGCATTCCGTAGGGTCCTTACCGGTCTTATGAATTACTGTTATGTGAGCTGCCAGAAAGTCGGTGGGTATTTGTCTAGGTGTGGAGAGGGAGTTCAAGGCTTTCCTTAACGGGTCAGACAGTATATCACTAAAGGTCTTGTAGTAAGCAGATGTATATCCGTCCGGCCCCGGGCTCTTTCCAGGTTTGAGTCCTTTAATGGCCCCAAGAATTTCCGTCAGCGATATCTGTTCCTCTAGAGGAGTCGTCTCATCCGTCTCTAATCTCGGTAAACCACTGTCTGTCAGGTAGTCATGTATGGCCTGCGATCTATCGGTTAGTACCGTATGGGGTTTATTTTGTCTCGTTAAGTTGTATAGTTTGGAATAATATGTATGGAACTGAGAAGCTATAGCATCTGAGGTTACCTCCAAAACTCCCTCCGGAGACCTAATTCCAGAGATCACATTGGCGGAGCAAGCCTCCCTTAGGGCTCTGGCCAAAAACCGTCCGGTCTTGTCCCCCGATTCGTAATATATTCGCTTTTTAAAAAAAAGGGATCGTTGTGTTTTAATGTGGAATAGGTCTTGCAGCTTTTTCCTGGCTTCTAGCAATTCTGTGGCTGTCTGAATTGCCAGAGATTGCTTGTGTGCAGTTTCTAGGTTGGTTATTTTGTCAGTTAGGTCCTTTAATTCTTTTTCTTGTTTTTTCTTACGTTGTGCCCCTAGTTTAATTAGTTCTCCTCTGATCGTGCACTTATGTGCTTCCCAAATCATCATTGGGTCCATGTCAGGAGTGTTGTTGTGGGAAAAAAACTCAGAGATAGCCTCTCTTATACGTGGCAATAAGTCAGGGTCTGTTAGTAAAGAGGTGTTTAGTCTCCATGTGTTGGCTCTGGGTGGAGTGTTCAATAAGTCCAAGTCTAAGGAGACAGGTGCATGATCAGAGATTGTCTGAATGCCAATGTGTGCCCCCTTCACCTTCTGTAGATCTCTCTGGGAAATGTATATATAGTCAATGCGGGAATATCGATCATGGGGGACAGAATGGAATGTGAAATCCCGGGTGTCTGGGTGTAGGAATCTCCATGAGTCTACTAGTTGTAAAGAGTTTAGGTATCTTTTAATTGTTTTGAGAGCCCTGTAAGTGATACAAGACTTTCCATTGGATGAGTCTATGGTTGGATTGAATGGGACATTAAAATCTCCCCCCATGATCAACGTTCCCGCTGCGAAGCCCTTCAGTTCATGTGTGACCCTTTGGCAAAAGGCGACTTGAGCAACATTAGGGAAGTACACATTGGCCAGCGTCACAGTCCCATTTCCGTATTTGCCTTTAATGAAAATAAATCGACCCTCTGGGTCTGACAGTCGGTCAGTGAGGATAAAGGGGTTGTCTTTGCTGAGTAAAATGGTCACCCCTTTGGTTTTTGCTAGGTCATTAGTGGCGTGATATGCTCTGTTGAAGTATGTGTTGGTAAGTCTAGGAATTTGGTTGGTGCGAAAGTGTGTTTCCTGTAGGAGGACAAATTTAGGCCTACCTTTTTTCAATTCTCTAAGGAGTGAAGCCCGCTTCTCTGGAATGTTCAATCCCTTAATGTTGTGGGAGATTACCATAGGCCCTTTTCCCAGTGAGGAGTATGCCATCTCTGTATATTAGATGTGTGGAAGGCTTCTTAATTCAAGTCTGCAATCACAAAATAGAGGTTATGTAAAGTTTGCACAGTCGGCCGGCCAGCCGGCCGGGGGGGGGGGGACCCCAGGGGGGCCCAAGCACAGAGGAATAGAGATAATAGGAGAAAGAGTTGAAAGAGTTAGATTCAGAATAGGCAACGAATCCTATAATAATGGAGAGATACACAGGTAATGAACTTTAGATGCTGAACACGTTTCTAAAGCTATTGGGTAGTACACCTAGGGTGCAAGAGCAGCAACCCAAGTGTACTCTGTGGGTTTGTGGGTGGTATGCCACCAAAATGGACAGATCACGTCAAGTGGTGTCGTGGAGAAGACCTGAGTCCTGTACACGGGGCCACTGTGTTCTGTAAGAACAGTATGTTTGTTCAAAAACCAAACTTTAGTAATGTAAGCCAAACAATATGGAACTATAGTAAAAGAACGACACAGCCTGTAAAAAATAGGCAGATAAGTATAAGAGCGAATGTCTTGAAGGATCAACCCTAATATCAAAAAAAAAAAAAAAAAAAAAAAAAAACACAAAGTAGTAAGCCCTTTGCAGGCCACTACATCTTCCCGGAGATTATCCAAGGCGCTTGCATGTTTGGTTATCAGTCAGATCCCACGGCATTTCTGTATGATAGTCTCATGTTGGCTGGAGCCCAAAATATAATGACTTTGTCTTTTCCTATCTCCCAAGCAGAGACCTCCCTTAAGGATATTTTCTTCCTAGTCACCAACACCTTGCGGAGGGCTTCGAGCAAACTTTATTTCTTTATTTTGGGTAAGACTTCTGCTTGCCTTAAATTAGCAAAAGAGGGCCCTGGTCAAATCGATTGAATGGCTGACCACGGACTGACCTATAGTGCGGGCAAATAAAAGATAATGCACCAAACTTCGAAACTAAGCTTCTGGAGCTTCAATCCTCCAATTGAGATCCAGGCGGGATTTGTCTCCTGTTGGGAGTCCCTGAATGTTGGCCTCCTCCACGGCCATATTTCAGCTTTTTGGGGAGCTGCTTCTCTGGAGTGGAAGTCGTTGAGGCGTGGGGACTTCTTGCGGGCGGAGGGAGAACAAACTCCTGGTACCATTCCGGTAAATCCACTTTGTCAAAGCCCAGACTTGCGCAGAAACCTGTTAAGTCCGCTGGCGAGCGTAAGGTATATTGTTTACCGGCCTGCATCACCACAAGTGCGAAGGGGAAGCGCCAAGTGTAGCGCAGATCAAGTTCCCTGAGTTTGTCCAGTAGGGGTCGCAGGGCTCTGCGATTGCGTAAGGTTATTTGGGAGAGATCTTGGAACAACATAATGTGTTCACCATTAAAAACAATTTGGTCATTTCTGCGAGCTTTTCGCATGAGTTCCTCCTTAAGTGGGAAGCTCTGAAGGCAGCAAATGATGTCTCTGGGGGGTGCTGTATCTGGGCCTCTGGCTCTAAGGGCTCTGTGAGCTCGAACGAATTCTATGCCCATGTCTTCCTGTCTTTCCAAAAGAGAGTTAAATACACGCTGCAGCGCTGGTATAATTTGGTCAGAGTCTACAGACTCAGGGATCCCCCTTACCCTAATGTTGTTCCTCCTCCCGCGGTTGTCAAGGTCCTCCAAATGCCTATTTATTTCAATAAATTGTTCAGCATGGGAATCGGCAACCTTTTCTAGCCTGTATATGGCCCTGTCTCTACGCTTGCCCGCCGCCTCCACATTCTCCATCTTGTCAGACAGTGAGAGTAGGTTAGATTTAAGATCCGTGATGGCCGCGGAGAAAGTAGCCTTTATATCTGCGGCAATTCCGGTCATGTCATCGTATGTAAGGGGTTTATTAGAGCGATTACGTCCCCTACCTGAGTCCTCCTGTGTAGATTGGGAGTCCTCGCTGAAGTCCTCCTCGTCTTGCGGTGCCCGCGCCATCTTGGGGCCTATGCCGCTGCCTCGTGGGGATGGCTGGGCTTTCAGGAGATCAGCTATGTTTCTCGAGGCGGCGACAGCTGCGGAATTGCGGCGTGGTCTGGAGTGTGGTGTGTGCTGTGTCAGCTTGCCCATCTCCGGGTCTGTGCTCTCGGGTTGTCCGGCTTTAGGCTGTGTCGTTCCGGGAGCTCCTCTAACACACGTCCATCTCAGTTGCACGCCAGGCCACGCCCCAGGACCATCTTTTTTGACTAGATCAGAAATCGAAGAGACCACTCAGTTTGAGACATTTGAACTTGTAGAACCAGATAACGACAAAGAAGTACGTGCACAAGTAACAGCGTTTAGTACCATAACTACTAGAGGTAACCTTGGTGCACACAGGTTTGAAAGATTCTCCAGCCGGAAGTCACTCATTCGAGCTATAAGAAAGCTTATTCACCTAGCCAAATCCTTCTGTAGAGCTACAAACACTGACAAGTGTAATCATCTTATGCAAGCCAAAATCATCATCATTAGATGTGTTCAGCAAGAAGTTTTCAAAGAAGACATCAAGTGCCTTCTTAAAGGAGAAGGGATCTCCAAACACAGTCACGCAGAAAATGGCAAGTTGACAAGCCTAACCTACAAAGTCGGAAATGTTGTCCTACTAAAAGACGCTCAGGTCCACCGAAACGAATGGCCAGTTGGACTCATTGTCGAGACTGTACCTAGTAATGATAGTAAGGTTAGAAAGGTCAAAGTTAAAGTCATGAGACAGGGCACCCCTAAGGTGTACTTTAGACCTATCTCTGAAGTTGTTTTACTTCTTAAAAATGAAACATAGTGGTATAATGTTCATTATGCCAGGTGGGGAGTGTTCTGATCATTATAAGGTATATATTTACTGATCGTACTGTTGCTTTAATTTGGCATCCATTATTAACAGGAAGTGTAGTATATTACACCCACTTCCTGTCCAGCAGATAATCTTTCTACAGTGAAGGAAGCATGTTAAAGACCTCCACTATTTCTTAATACTGGCCTTGGAAGCATAAGTCTGTAAGTAGGCTGTCATTAGTTTTCAATTAATTAGTATATGTTCTACTAATTCAACTACATTTCATCTGTTTGTTTGGTAGGACGTTTCTGTCAGGGAATTCATTCAGCTAGGCCTCATTTGTGCTAGCTAGTGCCTTAACAGTATTGTAGCATGCCTGTTACTATTTGCATTTGTGATGTAATGTTAAATGCTAATACATATTTTTATAATTTGTGTTTTGCAGTTTTACAAAAAACTTATTCTCAGTAAAGATTACAACTATTAGCCCTTCCTCCTGAGTCTTTATTGGGAAGCTGTTAGCTGTCTGCCAAGCCTTGTACTTTGAACACATTGTGAGGGCAGAACAAACATATAAGGGTAATAGCATATGTATATGTAACTAGATCTAAAGAAAAAAGGGGAAATATAATCCTGGCTGAAAACAAAATGTGGCCAGGAGCACAAGAAGTAAATATAATACTTACTTACAGATTGTTACTTAGCAGAGCATAAAGTAGAGGGGAGACTTCAGAAGGCCTGCTGGAGGTAATTGCAGGAATACATTCTGGTGACTATTGAAGTAAGATGGAAAAAATAAGAAGAAGAAGGGGAATGTAAATTACTAAATATTTAACTAATTAATAAAGGATGGGAAATGACTGATTAAGAAAATTTAATGAAGATTAGCTAAATTAAATAAATATATTATATCCGGGACAATGTCTTGCCAAATATTATAAAGATAAAAGTATAGACCATTATTTTTAAAATAAATTTAAGTTTACAATGAAGAGTGGTTATATGGGGCCGAACAAAGATAATATGGACCAATCAGGGATATCTGCCCTCCATCGTGTTGGCGTGTGACGTCGCCAACACGATGCGGATGTGTGGGCGCCTAAGTGCATGTGCGGGGAGCCAAGAGCCCACTAGACTACAAGCCCCAGAGTGCAGTGCGGCAGTGAAAAGGCTGTGACCGTCACACAGACAAAGGCCGGGTGAACGGAACACAGCCCAAACAAGGTCCGCAGCGCAATCGCAGGGCCGCAGGATGGCACAAAAGGGACGCCAAGAGGCGCGACCAGGAAGGGGCTCCCGACCCCCTGCCAGCAAGGGCAAAATATTTTGGTACACAACTGGAGAGTGCACTGTTGTTTCGACATATTGATGGGCTTAGGCTGTGGGTGGTCCTGTATGCTGTGCCCATTGTTTGCCCCAGTATATCATTCCCTCCCCAGTCTATCTCAGCTTTCCTTACTTTCACTTCCCCGGGTTCAGTTAGTGGCGGTCGTGGGTCTCGCTCTGTGCCCATTTTGCGCCTTGCCGGCTGGGTGCGCCTTGCGGCGTCCCTTCTGTGCCATCATGCGGCCATGCGATTGCGCTGCGGACCTTGTGTGTATTTATCTGGCCCCTCCCCATCTTGAGACTATAAGATTGTGCCTAGATCCACACACCCCATGCTTGATAAAGGAGTGCTGCTATGTTTACCATCCATAGCCTGTATACTCGGAAACGCGTTGCACATTTGTGACGTCACGGCTCTGTGCCACGCTCTGCTGTACGTGCCAAGCCTCGTTCTGGTTCCCTACTCACGGCCATGTTATCCTTACATCTCGGATACCAACGGGACTACCATACATCATGGCACTGCTTGTGACAGGACCCGGCGTCTTCCTTCCCCCTCCCCTGGAACCCACACGTGCCCAGATGATCTTACCTACTGTCTCATCTCTGCTCTGTGTGCCAAGGAGAAAACCGCTGTGCCCCACCACCTCGCATCATCCCCAGTGGATTTGACGTGTCGCCAACCGTTTATGGACATGCTGAGGCTTGCAGTCCCTCTCCTTCCATCCAGAGACATGCTTGAATGCAGATGTGCAATCTTCCATGTGAGTGGATATTGTTTTTTATAATAAATGTTTTATTGATACATATTCAGAGGCACCCCTTTTCCTTGTTTTTTCTATCTGTAGAGTTTATGTTGATATCAGTTTTCGGTCTGCACATCCCTTGAGGAAGCATCTCAGCGAAACATGTCGGGCTAATGTGCGGCTTTATCATCTAAAACTTACTTGCTTTTTGTGACCACCGTAACTGTTTAAACACTGCAATATCTGTGAAATATCTGTTCTTTATGTGTATTTTTAACCTTGAATGTATATTAAAAATGTATTTATTTATTTAATATTACTCTTTCCTGTGGATTCTTCTGCACCGTTAAAATCCCTTGCCTCTTCCCACTTTTACAGAGTTCTGACAAACTTATTTCTTTATTATTTCTTGTGATCTCCTTAATAATATTTTTAGTTTTTAAAGTCAGATCTCCATAATAATGTTTAGAATTATTTTTTATATTGATTTTTTTTGCTTTTTTTATTTAAATCAAGATCTCTTTTTTTTTTTTTTTATTATTTTAAAATGTTTTTCTAATGATCTCCATCATTTTTTTTTGTGTGTGTCAAGTTACCACAACAAAATTATTTTCTTGTATTTTTTAACCTCAAGGAGGTTGGTGTCCCTTGTTAATTTGACATTGTATTTTGGAAATGTACCTGCCTACTCACAAACAAACTTTCCTTTTTTAAATAAAAACACATAGGCAAGTATTTGCTGAAAACAAATTTACCATTTATTCTGGGTCATAACAAAAGAAAGAGGGAAGGCAACGCTGGAGAAACTGCAGAAATTCGGATTTAGTGCCCATGAGACCGCACTTTATTACATTTCATTATACTGTTATATTTTGTATAATTTTTTCATTTTGCCTTTTTGGAACTGATGACTCATTGTTTGAGCACTTTGTACTACTAGGTGGTGGGATTGTTCACCATTTATTTATTTACTTGGAGTCACCAATAAGTATTTGCAGAGTTACCACATATGTGCTAGTATGATACTAGCCCTTTTGCACTGAGATTTTTCTTCTAATAAGTATTTGCTGAGTTACCACATATGTGCTAGTATGATACTAGCCCTTTTGCACTGAGAATTTTCTTTTCTTTTGTTTCAGTATTTACAATATTTTTCATGTGCTAGTATGATACTAGCCCTCATGCTTATTATATTTTTTTAAATATATTTTTTTATTTTTTCACTCACCTCTCTATACACTTGAGCTAGCCCCTTCCCCTTCCTCTTCCCCCCTTCCCCTTTTTTATCACAGCGCAATCACCACTCACTTTATTCATACCACTTTTGTCTGTTTGGATCAGCCATTTAGGTGTTGCAGCAGTGCCCCTTAGCATAGGTATTTCTGACAGCGCAGGAGTTTCTTCATCATTTATCTATTTGTGTATTTTCTTTCAGTTGGCCACTCAACCCATGAACTTATAGTCTAGGCCGTCTTTATGTAGAGCAACAATTATTTTTTCAGATCCTCAGAGAGTTCTTTGCCATGAGGTGCCATGTTGAACTTCCAGTGACCAGTATGAAAGAGTGAGAGCGATAACACCAAATTTAACACACCTGCTCCCCATTCACACATGAGACCTTGTAACACTAACGAGTCACATGACAGCGGGGAGGGAAAATGGCTAATTGAGCCCAATTTGGACATTTTCACTTAGGGGTGTACTCACTTTTGTTGCAATCAGTTTAGACATTAACCACATGCCAACCAGTGCACAGCGATATACGGCGGCACAATGGCACGGCTGGGCAAATGGGCATACAGGTACGTCCCCCTTAAATCGCGGCATTGTGGGCATGTGCCCGCCAGGTACTCCGTAACCGTGCCCGCGGGTCACGTGGATTCAATGTCCATCGGGGGCCCGATATCATATCACGGAGCAGCAGAACGGGGAGATGCTTTTGTAAACAAGGCATTTCCCTGTTCTGCCTAGCAACATGACAGAGATCTACTGCTCCCAGTCATCGGGAACAGTGATCTCTGTCATGTTGTAGTGAGCCCATCCCCCCCAGTTAGAATCTCTCCCTAGGACACACTTAACCCCTTGATCGCCCCCTAGTATTTAACTCCTTCCCTGCCAGTGTCATTTACACAGTAATCAGTGCATTTTTATAGCACTGATCGCTGTTTAAGTGACAATGGTCCCAAAATAGTGTCAAAAGTGTCCGATGTGTCCACCATAATGTCACAGTCATGATAAAAATCGCAGATCGCCGCCATTACTAATAAAGAAAATTAATAATAAAAATGCCATAAATCTATCCCCTATTTTGTAGACGCTATAACTTTTGCGAAAACCAATCAATATATGCTTACTGCAATTTTTTTTACCAAAAATATGTAGAAGAATACATATCAGTCTAAACTGAGAAAGAAATGTGTTTTTTTATATATTTTTTGTGGATATTTATTATAGCAAAAAGTAAAAAATATTGCTTTTTTTTCAAAATTGTCGCTCTTGAATGAAAACCACAGAGGTGATCAAATACCACCAAAAGAAAGGACGTCAATTTTGTTTGGGTGCAACGTCGCACAACTGTGCAATTGTCAGTTAAAGTGACGCAGTGCTGTATCGCAAAAAGTGCTCTGGTCAGGAAGAGGGTAAATCCTTCTTGGGCTGAAGTGGTTAATGGCTGTGTGTTGAGTTATTTTGAGGGGACAGCAAATTTGCACTGTTATACAAGATGTACTCACTTTTGTGAGCTATTGTGTATATATATATATATATATATATATATATGTATATATATATATATATATATATATATATATATATATATATATATATATATATATATAAAAATAAATATTTTCTCCATCAGACTACTTTTCACAGACACCGAAAATCAAGTTTTGAGTTTATACTCCTCAAACAAATGCAGAATACAATGGAGACGTAGATACCATTGTTGTATTCAGTTGACAGTTTTAGCAGTCTATTGTCTCTATAGCTACAGCAAACAGGTAATATATAAACTATGGCATGTATGATGGCAGAGTGCCATCTTGAGGTAAAATTTGAGAGTGCCTCTCTAATTGACAGCTACAG
Organism: Aquarana catesbeiana; assembly: GCF_042186555.1. NCBI lineage: Eukaryota > Metazoa > Chordata > Amphibia > Anura > Ranidae > Aquarana > Aquarana catesbeiana. The sequence continues at coordinate 460,724,913 of NC_133328.1, forward strand.
AGATGTCTTTCTGTTAGTCGGTTGCTATGGTAAACAACCTGACATATATAAAGGTTGCCAGACATAAGCTGGACAAGACTCTCATCATGCCTTAAGACCACAGGACTTGCATCATGCCTTAAGACCAAAGAGGAAAAGTCTGTAACCAGCCATTGATGAAAAATATGCTTTCGCCTGATTCTCCAGCAAATGCCAACTGAGTCCTCGTTGTCAACGGAGATCATGAACACACAGTAACGGGAGTTAAGTAACTTTTAAGCATATTTCTATTGTTACAGACCATAGTTTCTCCTTATTTGCTAGGCAACTTGATTGCTATATCTGTCAGATTTATACTGTATTCCTAATATTATAATAGTTTTTTTACGTACAGCATTTTTGTTTAGTAAAAGCACATTTACACACTACAGAGGTCTCAGCTTCCTTGCTTATAACTTGCTAGATAAACGCAAGCAAAACAGTAATGCACTAGAATATAGGAAGTAATATTTGGATTTTTCAATCAGTTTTTCAAGGATTCTGAATCTGTGAACCACTTCAATGGGTCATATTACCCCCAACAGCAAGAAGTATAATAGTTAGTTGGACTAAAACACACTCAGTGCAGACTCTCAGGCTATTAGTGACTTGATAAGCAAATAGTTAAGTGTGACCTTTATTCAATCCAAATCCAGGCTTGACTGAAAGGACTTTTTGGAAAAATGCAGTAATCACTAGCATACAATCAAAGGGGTGGTCCTTTTGATCACTTAATTAGTTTACCGAGGGAACTGGGTTACGTAGCAAAGCGAGTCCCAGCTTCACGAGGGCCAACACCTCTGAGCAAACCAACATTTGATGATCCCAATTGGAAATTATATAACTGCATTATTGTTGTCTGTGCCCTGGTAGTGGAGATTATGCTTTACTTCATGTGTAGTCACCAGGCCAGAAAGTAGACTGAATGTCTCCAACAGAGGCACAGACAATAAAAGTATTGTTATAATAATATAGTGGTGAAGTCAGAACCTTTTTCAAGTCATTGTCTGTATCCCTATTGGGGAGATTTCATCTGAACTCCTGGGTGGTCACCAGGATAGGAAGTGAGAGAGGACATTTCCTCAATAGGCACACAGGTTGCATTAAAAACTCAATTAAGATTCTAACCTTTCCAAGTTTTGGCTACAGAATCAGGGAACTTCTGCTTCCATCAGATCATATAATTGCTTTGTGACAGAGTCCCTTTAAAAAAGTAATGTGTGTAACAATATGTCTTTTTCACTTTCAGCTATTTGGTTACTTTTTCATAAACTTAATAGTAAGTGTGTTATTAATATATGCCAGAAAACTGTAGAGTGGTTACTTATTGGATTAATAAATATGCTGATCTTAATCTTTTCCAATTGGTATGTAATACCTTGCAAGCACTGAAGCAAATTACTATGCATCACTTGGCCTGACTTTTATGTATTGCAGCTAACTCAACAAGGACATACAGGGAAATACATGAAAACAGACACCACACTTATCAAAGTCACTTACACAATGTTTTCAACTAATCACACAGCTACACGTGAATGTTTTAATACATGTCTCCATGCTTTTAGGAAAATAAGTGCAAATGCAAAAAGGTAATCATGGATTCAAGATCACATATCCCCTTGTATTTTAGGGTTACAAAAAAGGACAAATTAAAGATCAATTCCTTGTTTTCATACTGAACATAGTATTTACCAACGGGGCAGTTTTTTGTTTTTAACTTTATATCTTTATTGAAACAGTTTTCATTATACTTTATAACATACATTTCCCCATCACCATTCACCCCCTCCACCCCCCCATCCAATCAGGGGAAAAGATAATACATCTATAAAGCGTGGATTTCTCTGATTACTCCGATCTCCTCTCCTAGCCCCCCTACACCAGCCAAACAACCTCCAGCAATCAGAGCCATACATGTCGACTTCCCATCCAACACGTTTTGGTCTCATTTACTCTACTCTCCCATTTCATTAGGTCACATCTGGCCTTCCTTATGCTTTTATCCTCCCTTTATTAAATATTAATGCTTCTTATATCCCACCAGGGTTTCCAGATCCTATCATATTTCTTTAACGCACCTTGTCTAACATATGTTGCTTTTTCCTTCAAAATTGTCTCGTTCATTCCATGTTCCCATTCCCTGCTGGACGGAGGCAGAGCCGATTGCCATCTCTGGACTATCAATTTCCTTGCCTGAAATAAGAATCAAAAATAAGAAAAAGAATAAGATTGCAAGTTGAATATTTTCTGGGTTTCCCTCTCCCTCTACCAGGCCTAGGACACATAGCTTGACATCCAGGCCTAGGGAAACCCCAAATGCAGGATCTATAATTCCCAATACCTCCCTCCAATAGCGAAACAGCTTCAGGCATCTCCAAAACATATGGATTAAATCCCCCTCTGTTTCCCCACGACCGAATAAAAAAAGTTTTTGCGGGGTAGAATAGGCTCTGTATAATAGAAACAAGTGTGACATCCTTTGGGAGGGGGAGAGCAAGACCAATGGGGCGAGTTCCAGGATTCTGCTCCACTGTACTTCAGTTATATTTCCTGCATCTTTTTCCCACTTCCTCCTGAATGGTGGGGCTCCTATCCCTCCCAGAACCCCCTTGCATATGTATGGAAATACTTTCGATATTAGACCTTCCAAAATGTTTTTGTTAATAATTTTCTGGAGCAGAGAAATCTTACTCCATTCAAATATCCTCCCTCTAAACTGTTCTCCAGAGCATGCCTAATCAGTAGATACCTAAAGATATATAAATATAGTTGGCTAATGAAATTTATTCCACACCTTTCCCATTCCTTAATTCTCCCCATCTTCTGGATTTCCCCCAGTTTACTATTTTACCATAAATGGGTATACTCTGTGAGTCCCCTAAATCCCAATATTGCCTTTGCTGTATCCCATACTCTCACCATCAAACTTAGAGTGGGAAACCCCGGAGGAAAGGAACCTGCCTTCATGACTTCTGCTATTGATCTATGCGGGGTGTTTTGTAGCAGCTTCTCCCTCCCCAAGTCTCCTTCCTCCAGCATATTGTACCCTCCCATGTGCTCCTTCCTGTCTTTGTAATTGTAAGGTGCTTAAACTAATTCTTGTTGGGCTACCCTTCCAAATCAGTTCTCTAAAAACAACATCTATCTTTTGGAACCACTTTTTATATAACCACACTGGAGAGTTATGCAATGCATAAAGAAGCTGCGGCATCCATAGCATTTTGATTTAATAACAGATAGTGGCCAACATGCTTAATTGCAGATAGTGGAAGTCGTTTCCATATTTACATTTTTCCCCTAAATTTAACTAGGAGCGGGACAATATTATCCATAATGTATTGTTTGGGATCTCTAGAGATATTTATTCCCAGGTATTTCATTTTATTCACTATTTGGATCTGGGCAACCTCCTCAGGCAGGGAACTTTCTTGGGGATCCACCGGTAACAATACAGATTTTTCCCAATTTATAGTAAGTCCAGAAAATTGGCCAAATTTTTTAATAATATCCATAGCCTTCAATAGGGAATTCTGCGTGTCTCCGAGGAATAGTAGGAGATCATCTGCATATAATGCTACTTTTTCTTCCACCCCTTCCCTCCTAAATCCTCTTACCTCTGGGGAGGACCTAAGGGCTATTGCCAGAGGCTTGGTTGCGAGGGCGAAGAGGAGGGGAGACAAAGGGCACCCCTGCCTCATCCCCCTCATCAAACAAAATTTATCAGAATATTCGTTATTCACCTTTACTTTATGCCACGGCAATTTATTCAGCATTTTTACCCAGCTTATAAAAATCAGGCCAAATTGAAATTCTGCCAGAACCCTCCATAGATATTGCCATGCAAGGCTATCAAAGGCCTTGGCGGCGTCCAAAGACAAGATAGCCCTTGCTCCATCCTCATCCATTGGGACCTGAAGATTTAAATATACCCGCCTTATATTTGTGCTAGTAGGACAAGCTTCTGTATGATTTTATTCAGCCTAGCCACCAAGACCTTCGCAAGAATTTTTATATCTAAGCTCAGTAGAGAGATAGGTCTATATGAGGATGTATTAAGTGGATCTTTACCTTCCTTATATATCACTACTATAGTAGATTCCATCGTAGATAAAGGGAGCTCTCCCCCCATTGCCGACCAATTCAAGACCCGCAGCAGCTCCAGATTTCTGACCCGCCATTTCCTGCGTAACCCACTGTATTTCCTCCATTGTTATAGGTAGATCCAATTCCTCCCTATCCATCTCAGAGAGAGAAGGGATCACCAATCTCCTAAAAAAATACATCCATCTCTTCCCCCATTTCCTCCTGCCGGGAGCTATACAGATCCTCATAGTATTCTCTAAACCTATCCACTATTTCTGGCGTATGTGAAGATACCCTACCCTCCCCTATAGTGTTCGTTGGAACCACAGATGGGAGTGAGTTTGTCTTAACCAGGTGGGGCAGCATTCGCCCTACACTTTCCCCCTCCACAAAGGCAAGTAGTTTCTGAAAACGTTGTTTGTTCTCTACTTTCCTAAGCATCATTAACCGGTAATTCTGTTGTTCATCTATCCATGCCCTGAGTCAGGTGTTGGGTCATTAACATATTGTTCTTCCATTTTTGTCACCCTCTCCCCAGCCACCTTTTCCCATTCCTTAGTCAGTTTTAAAATTTTTGACACTTGTATCATTATACCTCGAAGGAAAGCCTTCAAGGCATCCTATACCACCCCCTCTGAGGCGGTACCTTTATTTAAGTCAACAAAATCTCTTAAGACTGTTAGTACCTCATCCGGCTCACCCATCAGTTCCATCCAGAAAAGGCTTTTTTCCACTCCTTGAACAATTACTCTCCCCTAATTCTACTGACACTGTCACTGGAGAATGATCCGAGAGGCCTCTTGACATGTAACTAACATTCTTTACTATAAATAGCGCCTTCTAATTCCCCAGAACTAAATAAATTCTGGAGAGTGTGGAGTGTGTTTCGGAAAACCATGAGTACCACCAGGCTTCTGGATTTCATTCCCTCCATATATCCTTCAGTCCAGCCTCTCCTATTAATTGGGACAGTCGGTCATCTGCTACGGTACCCATTTGTGTCCCCAGGGGGAACCTATCCAATTTCCAGCCTATGCCCATATTAAAATCTCCCAAAGCTATCACCAGCACACCCGGCTTATCCAGCACAAACTCAATTCTGTTCTGTGTTCATCAATGCTAATATTCCCTCCCAGTCTAAGTCTTGGAGAGCAGCCCTCATCCTGGGAAAATTTGTCCTCTTAAAGTTAAGTGTTTTTATATTTCCCATATGTGTTCGTTGCTTACAGCTAACATTGAATTAAATCATGTTATGGTCACTGTTACCCGTTTACTATATTTGAGATTTAATATCTCTCAGATATGATTTGGGTTAAATGAGAGTCCTTTGACCACGAGTGAAAACTTTAGCACAATAACACAAATGTATTGGTATATTGTAAAGTAGGCCTACACTAATACACAGCAATTTATCTAATTGTACAGGAAAAGGGTAAAAATCATGGATTACATGAAGGAATACAGAGTATATTCCTTAAAACATTCATCTACAAACAGTAGGACAGAAAAGACATAAGATAGATATATTTAGTTCCAATAGTTACCCACACAAAGGTTCCATTTGGGTGACCGCTCTACCAGAGAGTATGTGTTTCTCTCCCATCTAGTCTGTGTATATCATTACAGGTTGATGCCTCATTGGTTGGCATGGCGTGGCTCTGATTGGTGGGCCTCTCTAATCCTGGGTAAGGACTGGCTACATCTCCAATCCCTATACTTTGCATAAGTCAGCCCCCTTTAATGCAAATCCTTGTCCCAGACTATTTTGAGCAGGAAACTTAACCTTGTAAGTAGATTACATGTTCAGGGAAATGAAGTATACATGACGGACTGGCCACAGCCCCTCATTGCATATTCAAACATGGGATCCTTTGAAGTGAGTATGTGTAGAACAATGAGGTTTGGGTCCCATTGTTTGATACACAAGCTTAGGTACCGAATTTAGACACTTCTATGAAGCTATGTTGTATGCCCTACATAGATACAAGCTAAATGAAATATATTCATAATTACAATATTTTACAGCTTTTAATGGAGATTTCACATAAACTCATAAGGCAACAGTCACTGCTACTCAGATGTTCTTTTATATGAACATTGGTGATAAGCTCTGCATGGTTTGAGACTACCAGGTCCAGCAGAGCATTCGGGGCCTCAATAAACTGGACCATTGTCTTGTAATAGGTTTATACATTTTTGCCCAGCCGTGTCATTACATCAGTCAATTTCCAGGTAGTTAAAATCCCACATTATTATCAGCTTGTGGCCACGCACACCAGTGGAAGTTCTGTCAGTGCCATCTTTGTTTCTGGTAAAGCGAGTTACTGATATTTACATGTAAGTGTATAAACAAAATAAATGTTATCTTTTTTTATTGGTTGCACTATGAGGTTCTGTTCTTACTCTTTTATATAAATACTTACCATTTGTGATGCTGATGTGGAGTGGAAATGAACCAGTTTGGTGGAAGCATAGAACAAATGTGATGACAGCATAGAAGCCTCACAGATTGAAGGGATATCCCATGGAGTATGGCTGTGTGTCAGCTGAACTCATTTGATCTCATTTGCCTGAGATCCGATCTTTCTGGTAAGAAGTGTGTGTATCCTGATGGTGTGGATTTTTTCACAACACTGGATCCTTTTGGAATTTGTATGGGATTATGATTATTTACAAGTGATTTGAACGTCACTTTTAGAAACTTTATTTCACTTTGGTGGACTTTACCAGATTTTTTCTTCGTCTAGGTATATGTGGATTGCTTGATTATTATATTTAAAGAGATAGCGCACCTTTTTTGAGTACTGTCATAAGATGGAGGGAGATGTTCTCATCAGTTCTGTGTAAGCTCTGACACCATCCAACACAGGATTAGGATTGTATTGTAGAAGAATGTAGTGGCAGGGAGTGCAGAGAAGGTACAGTAAGCATTAGTGAGTTGTAGGGGTCTGTTTTAAAGAATATCTGTCCCTTTACCCTAAAGTGTCTCTTTAAGGTGAATATTGTAATAGTAATAGAAGCACCTGAAAACGATTAGGTTTTGTATTAGATATTTTTACACAGCCTATTACAGATTAATCTAGATAATAGTGACTGTTACAGAATTGAAATATCTTTATACTGAGAATCTGACATTACTTAAAGCAGACCTTCAGTCATTTTTTCATCATTAAATCTTCTGCCCTTGTTGTTTTACCTTTGGATAGTAAACATTTTTTTTCTGCCAGTAAATACCTTATACAGCCCACTTCCTGTTTCTTGTCTGGTAAAAACCCTAGGCTTATGACATCATGCACAGCTCTCTCTCTCACTCTCATGAGAGTTTGCCAGGAAGGGAGGAAGGTTGAGTCATAAGAAGGCCAATGAGAGCTGCAGAGCTGGAGGTGTGACTCTGTGTGTCTGTGTAAATCCATGAAGTGAACAGGCAGCAGCTTCAGCTTCCCACAGTTAAAATGGATGCAACCAGACCTAGTTAAGGGAGATTTCTGCAGCATATTTGGCAAGTACACAATCAGAGTATATATAAAATAATATGCAAAATGGTTGGAGGAAAGCTTCAAAATGGCAAAGATGTTTTTATTACAAATTATGTGAGCAGACTGCAGTTCCTCTTTAATAGACTAAGAAGAACATTTATCAACAAAACATAAATGGAAGCGTTAGAAATCATTTGATGGGCACAGTGGTGGTATTTGATGGGCAGAGTGGAAGCATTTGATGGGCAGAGTGGCAGCATTTGATGGGCACAGTGGCTGCAATTGATGAACACAGTGGCTGCATTTGATGGCACAATGGCAGTATTTGATGGGCACAGTGGCTGCAATTGATGAGCACAGTGGCTGCATTTGATGGCACAGTGGCTGCTTTTGATGGCACAGTGGCTGCGAATGATGGGCACAGTGGCTGCATTTGATGGGCACAGTGGCTGCAATTGATGGGCACAGTGGCTGCATTTGATGGGCACAGTGACTGCAATTGATGAGCACAGTGGCTGAATTTGATGGCACAGTCACTGCATTTGATGGGGCACAGTGGCTGCAATTAATGGCACAGTGGCTGCGTTTGATGGGCACAGTGGTTGCATTTGATGGGGCACAGTGGCTGCATTTGATGGCACAGTGGCTGCAATTGATGGGCACAGTGGCTGCGTTTGATGGCACAATGGCTGCAATTGAAGGGCACAGTGAAGCTGCAATTGATTTTTTCTGAATTTTTCAGTTTGTTTGCGCCCCCAAAAAATTTGGAGCACCAGCCGCCACTGGCACTGATCATCAGTACCCATCAGAGCTGTCTCATCAGTGCCCCTTAGTGCCACCTATCAGCACCCATCACTGCAGCCTATCAGTGCCTATCAGTGCAGACTCATCAGTGCACATCAGTGAAGGAGAAAAATTACTTATGTGCAAACTTTTAAAACAGAAACTAAGAAAAAATTTTAAAAATTCAAAATTTTTAGAATTTTTTTAGTTTTGTTTCGCAAAAAATAAAAAACCCAGTGATAAATAAATACCACCAAAAGAAAGCTCTATCTGTCTCAAAAAAATAATACAAATTTCATATGGGTACAGTGTTGCATGTCCACGCAATCGTCATTCAAAGTGCTACAGCACTGAAAGATGAAAATGGGTTTGGGCAGAAAGAGAGTGAAAGTGCCCAGTATTGAAGTGGTTAAAATGTACCAGGCTATGGGAAATAAATTATTTACTGTAATTAACCCTAATGAATGAGCTTTATAACAATCCATTACTGACCTCTTTAGCGGCTTTATGATCCTTTTGCATGGGCTTTCTGATCTGCTCCGACTGTTAGTTTTTCAGGCGAATCAGATGAGAAATTCAATGTAATGCCGCGTACACACGAGCGGACTTTACGGCAGACTTTGCCCGGCGGACGGGATTTCGTCGGACAATTCGATCGTGTGTGGGCTCCAGCGGACTTTGCTTTCTCAAAAGTTGGACGGACTTAGATTTGAAACATGTTTTAAATCAATCCGTCGAAATCGAGTCCGGTCGAAAAGTCTGCTCGTCTGTATGCTAGTTCGAAGGACAAAAAGCCACGCTAGGGCAGCTATTGGCTACTGGCTATGAACTTCCTTGTTTTAGTCCGGTCGTACGTCATCACGTACGAATTCGACGGACTTTGGTGGATTTTGTGTAGGCAAGTCCGTTCATTCAGAAAGTCCGTCGTAAAGTGCGTAGAAAAGTCTGCCGGGCAAAGTCTGCCGTAAAGTCCGCTCATGTGTACGCGGCATAAGTCTTTGGGCTTACCTCTGAATCTCTCCAGGTCTAGAAAGGAAAATGCAAAGGACTGTGTACTTTTCCAGTTTTCCAGACCTAAAGTGACTGATGTAAACAAATGCAAATTAATTTTCCTCCAGCTGCCCAAAGATCGAACGTGGGTGCAGAAAGGTCCAAGTGTCAAAATGCAACCAAAAAAACCCCACATGTGGCAAAAGTCATATCCATCTCATTTTGCTCTTATTCAGAAAGGGATTCAGCACTAATCCCTTGCTGAATGGACGACACATGGCCTGTGTTAAAGGACCCTTAATTTGAAGTTATTTCTACTCAAAAATCCTTAACCTCCCTGGCGGTATGATTATGTCAGATTTTAGGTGCTGAAAGCAGTACAATTATTTTGCATGGAAATTTGGCGTTTTATATTGTAGGCCTGTAATTCTTAGGAATAATTCGCTTAAATTTGTCCAAACAAGGAGTCTAGTAGACATCCCAGGTATGATAAAGTTTGAAACACAAAATCATAAATTATAATATAAAAAATAACTATAAATAATAACAAATAATATATCATAATAATACATTTTATTCAATACATTTTAGTCAATAACATAAACAAATCAAAAACACTGAAATTTTTTTGGGCCAAACAAGGGTGCAATATTACTAGTCATATTGCTTCAGTAAACATCCCGGGTATGGTAAATTTTAAAACATGGTACTGCACAAAGTCCAACGTCACAGTCAGAACAATAGAACCCGGTTTCCTTTCTGAATTTCCTTCCAGTGTTATCACGCTTTGAGCAGCAAACTACGAACATTGTGGGTGCTGCCTTTTTTTTAGTAGGTGGGATGTGGTCCATAAAGTGATGACCAGTCAGGCGTTCCCAGGTTGACAACACCAGCAGCTCAACGTCCAGCTCTGTTTGCAGCCGTTGGTGTTTGGTGGTTCAGAAGAATACGTTCTGCAACTTTCCAAACAAAGTCAGCATGAACCACAGGCTTGTCACTCTTTTTTTTTTTAGTAGAATGAAGGCATTCCATAGACAGTGTTCAAGAACATGCCTGAAGATCTTCTTATAATATTTTTTTTGTTGCTTTCTCATGGCTGGATAAAATGTCATTGCCTGGTCGGCTCTGTCAACACCTCCCATGGTGTTGTTGTAGTCTATAACCACTTGTGGTTTAATGATGTCTTTCCCACCTTTTGTGTGTACCATGACAGCGGAGGTGTTATGGATTGTACTCATTAGGCACACATCTTTTTTGTCCCACCATTGCAGTGCCATCATTTTGCCTTTCTGCCAGGCAACTATTTCTCCCATATTGAGCTTTTTATTGCCAAAGGTTGGCGGCATGTCACACTGGTTAGCCCTAACGGTTCCATAGGCACCCGTTTTGTAAGGAACTCATAGAGTTCAGGAGATGTGTAAAAATTATCTGTGGTTACACAATAGCCCTGATTCAGCAATGGCTCAATCAATGAAAGAACTGCAGAGGGTGCCATTCCATAATGACTGTATTTTTGGTTGAATTTGGTTCCTTTACCGGTGTATAGGACAGAGTTCCAAATATAACCAGTGCTCGATTCACATAGCATGAAATATTTTACGCCAAATCGTGCCCTCTTTGACGCTATATATTGTATCCAGCTGAGTCTTCCCTTGTAGGCCATTAGACTTTCATCAATGTTGATGTCTCTATCTGGGACATAGCTCTGTTGGAAATTTTTCAGAATCATCTGATATACCTCCCAAATCTTCTTGAGTTTGAGGGCTGGATGAGAGGTTTCATCAAATGCTTCATTACTTTTAAAGTGCAAATATTTCATTATCAGGGACAATTTGTACTCTGTGCACTGTGCCAAAGAAAGGAGTGGCTAGCAATTTATTGGTTGTCCAATACCACTTCTGCAGGGGTTTCCCCACCACTCCCCGAAGAATTATGAGGCTCAGAAATTTCCAGATGTCCTCTTTGATCATTGGTTCCCACTTTCTGCTCCTTGAAATCCTCCGAGGTGTAGCAGCTTGTTGCTCCTGGTACCGGTTTGTCTCCGATTTTTCAATGACCTCATTGGTCAAAAATAGTTGGAGTTATGCCAATGGGTTGTCATCTTCCACATCTACTTTGATACCAGGTGTTCCAGTAAATGAGAATCTTGTGGGCACTACGTGATCTATAACGCAGTCAATAGAGCACCAAGTCCGAATATCACTGATGTCAGTCGCAGGATGGTCGCTGAAATCACTTTCTGTGTCTGATGACGAACTTCCCCACAAATCACTATCACTCATTTCAGCAAGTGATTCTGTATCGCTGCCGCTGTTTTCCAGCATGTCATAAACCGCTTTTGAGGTAGAGGTGCGCTTTTTTGATGCCATGGTCGTTCTGCAGTTTCCAGGCAGAAAGTACAGTAAAACTGCAGGCAAGGGCACTGGACAAAGCACAGCGGTTGTACATCGCGGGATCCCGGGGACAAGGTAAGTAACCTCTTCCAGGATCCAGCGATGCGATCCCGAGGTGGCTCTGGGTTACCACTAATGGTTCTGAAATCTCACCCCGAGCCACACTCGGGAATACCGAGCTGTGTTTCTAACAGCTTAGAAGCACCTGTTGCTTGCAAACATTAGAATAAGGGGCTCAAAAGTTTTCAGTATGAGGACCACATCATATATTTTACAAATATTCACGGGCCAAAAAAATCCCCATCAAAGTTATCAATACATCAGGGTCCCTATCAGAGTTCCCCTTACATCAGAGTCTCCATCCCAGCCCACCTTTACATCAGAGTCCACAACAGAATCCCCCTTACATTAATGTCCCCATCAGAGTCCTCCCTTACATATGGGTCCCCATCAAAGTCCCCACTTACATTAGAAACTGAGACCATAGGTAGCCTCTGGTCACCCTATCCTGCAATTAGTGCACATTGAAGATACATCACCGACCCTAGCTGCGGACTGGATAAAATTATGTAACAGGCCAGATGTGACCTGTAGGCCATAGTTTGGCTGCCTGGCAAGATTCACAGAAACAAATGTCTTTGTTTTGAATTTTGAAAATGAATTTATTTGCAATGCTTATGGATACAGAGATTATTGAAGGGCTTGTTTTAAAGTTTTTATACTACTTGTTTAGAATATGTAAATACTTTAGTGCATATGGACACCGGTTCACTTAAACAGATGATGGAACTTTATTAACAAGTTTGGTAAAACTGATGTTTAATCCCCTGCAAATTGTTTACTTTACCACAAACATTTTCCCCAATTAAAAAAAAAGTTTGAAATAGTAATAAGCAAAATAATAAAATATATAAATCTTAGCAGATACTTTCATAGTTGGAGGGTGAGAAACAGGGATGGCCTATCCATTAGGGTCACCTGGGCGCAGCCCTCTCTCTCTCCAGCCACCCCCTCTATGACTAATGAATAGATTCATGCTTAGCATGAATCTATCCATGGCCACTGCTCCCCCTTATTCAGGTGTCTGGCCCCTTTTTGGACGCCTGAATTCCAGTGGCGGGGGGTGTTTTTCTTGAAGCACCTGATTAGAACCATAGGCTTTCATAGACTTCAAAAAGGTGGACTCGTGGCGCAGAGCATTGCACTCACAATCAACCCAGATGTGTTAGAAAAGCAAATTAATATTTGTTTTTCTAACACCGAACCGCCTCTCCGCCAATCAGGTAGCGTGGGTCTAATACTTATCACCAGATTGGCTGAAGGCACTGGCGCCTCAATTGGACGCCTATCAGAATGAGAAGAGATGCATGGAGGACAGCATAGAGGACATAGGAGCCGTCCCACAGCTCGCCGCCATCACCTGCTGCCTGACCCACCACTAAGATGGGGTAAATCCCAGGCAGACAGTGGGCGGGCGGGGGTCACAGTGGTGGCATTTGGGCACAAGTGGTGGCATTTGATGGACACAAGTGGCAGCATATGATGGGCACGAGTGGCTGCATTTGATGGGCACAAGTAGCTGCATTTTATGGGCACAAGTGGCTACATATGATGGGCATGGGCACAAGTAGCTGCATTTGATGGGCACAAGTGGCTACAAATGATGGGCACATGTGGCGGCTTTTGATGGGCACGAGTGGCTGCATTCGATGGGCACAAGTGACAGAATTTGATGGGCCTGAGTGGTGGCATATGATGGGCAAGAGTGGCTGCATTTGATGGGCACAAGTGGCTGCATTTGATGGGCACAAGTGGCTGCATATGATGGGCACAAGTGGCGGAATTTGATGGGCTTGAGTGGCTGTATTTGATGGACACACTTGGCTGCATTTCATAGGCCCAAGTGGGTGCATATGATGGGCACAGTGGCTGCATATGATGGGCACAGTGGCTGCACATGATGGGCACAAGTGGCTTCATATGATGGGCAGAGTGCCTGCATATGATGGGCACAGTGACTGCATTTGATGGGGCATAGTGCCTGCATATGATGGGCACAAGTGGCTGCATATGATGGGCATACCTGGCTGCATATGATGGGAACAGTGGCTGTATTTGATGGGCACAGTGAGGCTGCAATTGATGGGTTTTTTTGTTCAGTATTTTTCAGTTTGTTTGCGCCCCCCCAAAAATGTTGAACACCAGCTGTCACTGGCTAGAAATAATATAAGAACTGCAAGTGATCAAACATGATTCTAAATAAAGTAAGCCAAAGCTTTAAATATATTAACAGCAAAAACACAAGGTCTGGTCACAGACAAACCTCTAAAATATTACAACTCTGAACTAATCAATGGAGGCAAAGAAAATGCAAATGTATCAAATGTGTGTTTTATCTGTGTATACAAATAAATGTGATGATCCTGATGCTGGTATGGTCCAAAAAATATATGAATAAAACAGCTGGACATGATAGCTTACACTCACCTTAAAGAACTAAACTCTGTATAAGACAGTGTTTAGAATTTTTAGAGAATTTAATAACTGGCATGGATCGAAATTATTTTAACTGAATATTTTAAAAGGACCAAGGTCTTCACCAAGCAACTTCAGACTTGTAAAATTAACATCTGTTGTAGTAAAGATACTTAAGGGATTGCTCAGGAACCACAAGCAGGAATACATAACAGAAAATACAGCACTTCCACTGCACCAAAAATGCACAGGCATGGTCCTTCAGCATAAATCAAACATTCTTTTTAAATGTTTGTTAATGAAATGTTTTTTTACCTTTATATAATGCAGAGGTCTGGTACAGTAATTCATTTGTAGATTTATTTAGACTTTATCCATTCCTGTTTCAGTCGAAAATGAAATTTATTAAGAAGGATTACAAATAATTACATTGCTTTCAGCTAGTTCCAGATTATGAAGCAACTTAAATGAACAAGCTGTACCACAGCAAATTTACCAGGCAGTCATTAGTTTATAAGTTTTACCTAGTGTTAAAACAACACATAGTAGAAGGTTGATTCAGGGATTTATGCAATTGCCATTTAAGGCCGGGAAGGTACTCCATTCTTTCTCCCATTAAAACAACACATTAAATGGGTTCTTTGATTTTGTCTGGATTAAATAGTATTTGTTTTCAAAGCTTTAAGCTTTTTTTCAAAATGTGATCAAGGCAAAGGGACAATTTAAAGGAACTTGACAGATCTCAAAAGTTAAGTTGACTTGATGTTTAAGCTTGCTTGGTGAAATGACCCTAGAACAGTGGTTCTCAACGTTTCTAGTGCCGTGACCCCTTAATAAAAGTTCCCAAGTTGGGGAACCCCTAACAGTAAAATTATTTTTGTAGCGTGGGTTGTCAGCATCCAAGGCAAGACAAGTAATTTGCACACCTAACCCACGGACATTTAGCGCTCCCTGAGTCCCTTCCACTCGTACAGCGTTAAAACCCCTTATGGTACATTTTAGGATGTACCACTCTTTCTCTTTGTTCTCCTTTCTTTCCCTAATTTCATGTGTTTTTTTTTTCCCCATCCCTCTCTAGCCGTCTTTCTTGTTCTTTCTCTTATTCTTTCTCTACCTTTTTCTTTGTTCCTCCTCCTCTTTTCCTCTCCCTTCCATGTATTCTTTTTTTTTTCCTTCTCTTACTCCTTTGTGGGGGGAATGGGATGAGTGGCAGTACTGGTGGGGGGTGGGATCAGTGGCAGTGCTGGGTGAAGTACCGATCAGCCAATGTAGGTGCTCTTGATCAAGGTCATCTGCTGATCTGAGAACTGTAGTGGAGACTTTTAATGGCAACTCTAATCACAGGTAGTGTTACTCACTGTGTCTCTGGCTTCACTGTGTCCCCAACTTTGTGGTGTCTTGCAGCAGAGACACCTATGCCAAAATCAGGAGATAGGGTCTCCTTCAGCCCCTCCCACTTCACATTACTCACTAGTCAGCTGACCTTTAGACTCTGCCCCAGCCATTCTGTGAACTGAATGGGCGGCTGTGAAGAGGCTGAGTGGGTGGCCGTGGGCTCCAGGAACAGCCCTGCTGGGCGGCCATGAAAAGGCTGGGACAGCAGTGCGGGCTTCAGGAACAGCCCAGGATTCAGTGACCCCTGGCAAATTGTCATTCGATCCCCGAGGGGGTCCCAACCCCCAGGTTGAAAACCACTGACCTAGAAGGTGTACCAGGGGTAAGGTCATCCAGGATGGGAAGGTCTTAAGCAATAACTTAGACAAGAAGGGATACTTTGAGCCTCCTTGATGTTAAACATGGTGGTTACAGCTTACCATGTAATTAACAGAAGTCAGGAAAAAAAAATATAGGTGTCTGAAGTATAAGAGCAAGGAGACTGTAGTAACTATCAAACACAGACACAATATCTTGTAAGGAGAGCAAGTAAAAAAGAGAAAGGAAAAATTTACTGTAAATAAGTTAAAACAGAAAAAACTGAGGAAGGAATATCAAATAGTGACTAATAAAAATATATAAAAAAACTTTAGATAAAGAAATTAGGTAAGATGACAGAAAATAAAGTCTTAATACGATCTCTAGAAAAATTATTATGAAAATGAAAGATGGTGGATTGGTTTGATGTGGCGTGTAGAAAAGAATTGAATATCCTGAAGAGATGATACCACACAATGAAAGAATTATTGTGGCAACTTGCAACTCTAATAAAAATGAGCTTGTCAGTGGATTAAATGCTCTTGTTAAAAGGTTAATTTACCGTTTAAGAAAAAATTTGGAAGATACTCTAACACTGTACACCGTCACCAGCCCCCTCCCCCCCCCCGATGCACTTACCTCAGTGAGTGAAGAGCTGTCAGTGCCCATGCAACTGGTGCAGTGGTCCAGAAATTTAAAATCCCCTCTCTTCTCTTTTTTTCTGTAACACTCCCGGGATGGAACAGAGCAATGCTCTGTGCTAGCGCTGGCCAATCAGAATCAATCTGATCTATCCCAGAAGCACAGCAGAGAGAAGGAGAAGAAGAGAATGGATTTCAAATTCCTGGATCACTGCACCAGCTGCGTGAGAACCGACAGCTCATCGCTTATGGAGATGAGTACAGCAAGGACCAGGGAGTGGGGAGAGCGTATGGTGTTAGTTCACCTTTTCATTTTTGTGAAAAGGTGAACTTACACTTTGGTCATGCAAATACAAAATATGGTGAACATAATAATACATTATACCACCCCACCAGGTGGTGTGTTTCTGGGATGGATCAGGGTGATGCTGCCACTGAACAATCAGAAATGCTCTCATTAATCCTGGAAGTGCTGCAGAAAGAAGGGGGAAAAGAGAGAGAGATTGCTACATTGTCTGCATTGGCACTGACAGCATATCACTCATGGGGGTAAGTACATCGGGGATGGGGGGAGTACATAATTTTAAATTACACCACCCAACTGGGTCTATGGTGGGGGAAGCTGAACTTAAAGCAGATATAAAAGACGCACATTAATTCAGCTTATTATTGTTATCAACCTCTTGAAGTCCCTGTACAGAGTGAGATGAGATCATCAGTCCACTCCTTCTCAGACTGGCCAAGGGAGAAGATATGTAGTGTTACTTACTTCAGCAAAATATCAGATCTCCTGCCCCTCTTTTTTACCTAACAAAGCAGTTGTATGTTTGTTTATCCAGTCCTGAGATATACACAGCTTTGCTATACAACACCGCCCTGTCTTTTTCTTGTTGCAGCAGTTCATACTTCAGCACAACTATTTGCCTCCCTGTGCTGCTTCTTCTTCTTCTTCTTCTTCTTCTTCTTCAAGTCTGATTATTGCTGTACAGGGGATTTTAAAAGGCTCAAACCAGGTCAGATTCAAGTGCTTACACTACATGTAATTAAATAAAAAAATCATTTATTAATGTACTAATGAATACAGAAGTGCATTTATTTGTGTATTTTATAATTGCCAGGGGTTCAACTTTAAAGAAGATAGCGTGACTTACTAGAAGAATCCATCTTTGTTTACCATATATAGATGAGATAGATCTTGTTATGAAGCGGTTTCTTTAAATTAGAGGAGTTAGAAAATAAGGCTTAAAAGCAATCAGGAAAGAAACTATATGATTACATCAGACAGCTTTTGAGGACAGCAAACCATAAAGAACATTAAAATAGGAAATTATAAAATTTGGAAAGCCAATTAATTTTAATATTTCGGATCTATTATTACAGGGAAAAATAAGTAAGCAATGAAATTGAATCTAGAATAAAAGCAGGAAATACATGCTACTTTGTAATTCGCTCAGTATCAGAATTAAATGCAGTGTCCAAAACTTTTAGAACAAAACTTTATAAAGCTATAATTAGATCAACTGTAGCATATGGATCTGTAAAATGGTGTTTGGTACTGTTGGATATGAAGCTGCTTCAAGTATAGGAATGGAAGGTGTTGGGGAAAATGTATAAAGCAGTATGTGAAATGGACTCTAGAGGATAAGAACGAGTGAAGAAATAGCAAACTTTTAAGCAGAACCAGACTTTGTAACACACATAAAGATTTATAGATTTACACGAATAGTGCATGTAGCCAGAATAGAAGACAAAGAAAAGTATTAAGGCCTATAAAGAGAAAGTAGACAAGGTTATGGGTAGGCCAAGGAAAAGATGTATCAATGGCAATGAGAGACTTTTAGGGTTTATTTACTAAAGGCAAATAGACTGTTCACTTTGCAAGGGTCCCTTTTCTTTAACAAGGTTTTTTTTTTACCTTAGATTACTGAATGCAGTGAAGCTTTGCTGACTTCTATCATCCAATTCTGTGCAAACAAAAATACAGTTTTTCTTTATTTTACTTGTAAATGATTGGGTATTCTTTTCAAAGTAAATTTTCACCACATTAACTATCTTAAGGGAAAATTATTTTATGAAGTGGAAATTCCCCTGCAGAGTGAAACGTCTATTTGCCTTTAGTAAATCACCTCCTACATGTCTGGGAATCTGAAACTGGAGAGGGAAGACATAAGATAGAGAACCCTGGATATACATCCCTCAGGATGTCAAGGACTTGCATAGACTGTAGTTCTGTGGAGTAAAGTAGTGAACCTGAGGGAAGGGCATATTTAACCTCTTGCCGACCAGCCGCCTTCATCATACTGCAGCAGGTTGGCATGCTGCGCAAACCGCCGTAGGTGTACATTGGCCGCTTTAAGAGCTATGTGCGACGCCGGAGCCAAAGTGTGTGGCCGGCAGCCACAATGTCTGCCAGCGACCCTGTGATCGCTCCTCAGAGAGCTAGAACAGGGATCTGTCAATGTAAACAGACAGATCCCTGTTCTGTCAGGGAAGCAAAGAGAGATCTACTGTTCCTAGTGATCAGGAACAACGTTCTCTCTCTACTCACTATCAGTCCACTCCCCCCACAGTTAGAAACACCTCCCTAGAAAACAATTAACCCCCTTGATCGCTCCCTAAGGTTAACCCCTTCCCTGCCCAGTGACATTTATACAGTAATCAGTGGCTATTTATAGCACTGATCGCTGTATAAATGTCAATGGTCCCAAAAAAGTGTCAAAAGTGTCCGATCTCTCTGCCGCAATGTCGAAGTCCTGCTAAAAATCGCTGATCACCGCCATTACTAGTAAAAAAAAAAAAATCTAATAAAAATACCATAAATATATCCCCTATATTGTAGACGCTATAACTTTCGCGCAAACCAATCAATATACTCTTATTGCGATATTTTTTTAACCAAAAATAAGTAGAATAATTCTAAATATGTACTCTAAAATAAGAGTACATATTGGCCTAAACCGATAAAGAAAATTTTTTTAAAATTTTTTTTTTGGATATTTATTATAGCAAAAAGAAAAAAAATATTGTTTTTTTTTTTTAAATTGTCTCTCTTTTTTGTTTATAGCTCAAAAAATAAAAACCACAGAGGTGATCAAAGATCAAATACCACCAAAATAAAGCTCTATTTGTGGGAAAAAAATGATATAAATTTTGTTTGTGTACAACTTAGCATGATCCTTCCGGAGCTGAAGTGAATAAGCTTGTGTGAAAATATGCATTTTTACTTCACACAACTTTTCTTTAGTTTTTGAATTCCCCAGTTATGTATTTTAAGGTAATTTATGATCACAGTTATGGTTTCAAAGTGAATTTTCTTCAACATATAATATGTCATGATAAGATAAAGTGAAAAAAATGTTTTCATGCTACTGAATTTTCCATTTAAATTCAGCTTGATTTGTTTTTTCTCATTTCTGAGAGATGGGTAAGTATCCCCTTTAAATTTATATAAAATCTTTTTTTTATTTAATACAGAGTGCACTCACACCACCACTAAGATGGAACGTAAGCACAGACTATCTGTTTGCTTACAGATTCTCCATCTCTCATTTCACCACTTCAGCCCCGGAAGAATTTACCTCCTTCCTGACCAGAGCACTTTTTTGCGATTCAGCACTGCGTCGCTTTAACTGACAATTGCGCGGTCGTGCGATGTTGCACCCAAACAAAATTGACGTCCTTTTTTTCCCATAAATAGAGCTTTCTTTTGATGGCATTTGATCGCCTCTGCAGTTTTTATTTTTTGCACTATAAACAAAAAAAGAGCGCCAATTTTGAAAAAAAAAAAAACAATATTCTGTACTTTTTGCTATAATAAATATCCCCATTTAAAAAAAAAAAAAAAAAATGCAAATTTTTTTTCTCAGTTTAGGCCGATATGTATTCTTCTACATATTGATTGCTTTGCGCAAAAGTTATAGCATCTACAAAATAGGGGATAGATTTATAGCATTTTTACTATTTTTTTATTTTACTAGTAATGGCGGCAATCTGCAATTTTTATCATGACTGCGACATTATGGCGGACACATTGGACAATTTTGACACATTTTTTGGGACCATTGGCATTAATACAGCGATCAGTGCTATAAAAATGCATTTATTATTGTAAAAATGTCACTGGCAGTGAAGGGGTTAACACTTGGGGGCGATCAAGGGGTTAACTGTGTTCCCTGGGAGGTGATTCTAACTGAAGGGGGAGGGGACTGACTGGAGGAAGTGACGGATCGTGGTTCCTAGCTAATAGGAACACACAATCTGTCATTCCTCTCAGAACAGGACAGGGATTTGTGTGTTTACACACACACTTCCCAGTTCTGTCCCTCGTGCTCGTGATCGCTCATGGCCGGCGGGCATCGGGACCGTTGACCATGAGCATCGGCACCCGGCTATCCCGACCCCGCAAGCCATCGTATAGCTACGACGGCTCGCACAGGGGAGCCAACCTGCCGCAGTACAACTGCGGCGGCTGGTCGGGAAGCTGTTAAAAGCTGCATTCCTCTGACTTCTCCAACTCATTCAGCTCTGTGTGTGAGCTTTAGCTATTGAACTTTGTAAATAGCAGTCACATTTTAGTATGGTAAACTCTATCTGCTGGCTGGAAACAATAACTATGAATGATTAATCTACAAAACTTCATACTAGCAAAAGTATGTCTGTCTGGTGAATGGGGTAGATTCAGAAAAAATGCATGTCTAATAATATGAAAATATTGTAATGATTAGCAGTATGGATCATAATACATAACAGTGGAATGACGTGGAGTATGTAACATACTGGACGGTGCAGGAGGCAGCTGGTCTGTGATATCGAGTAGGAGCACACGATCTCATCCATGGCTTATCGCAATTAAGGCATGCTATAGAGCGGTGCACTAACGCACCAGACCCATGTGAGTACCCTATAATAGGGCTTTGTTTGCATCAAATAAAATCTTTCAAAATGTTATTACACTATGGAAGTTTCTTTTTGATATTTATATATGAGGATGCTACATCTTTGAGCAGCATTTGGACCTTGCAACCTGACCTGGAATCCGTTTTGACGATTCAAAAGCATGTATTGACCAAACTTAATTGCGAGGTCACACGCTCTAAGGTGAGCGGCCATTACCTTGGGGTGGGGAGCACCTGAGTGTAATCACTGCTGAAGATCGCTATATTCACAGTCACTTATCAAGTCATGTTTATTATCTTTGTATTAAGGGTGCTGAAAACTGACCCTGGATGGTCAGAATATAATGGACCTATATGCACCTGAGCACTTTATGGATCACTTTTGTATCAATATTTATATTTTATGAAATGTGTGTATATTCACACTATATGATTTTATAAGCTGTATGACAACAACAGTCACTTGTATATACCGTATTTATCAGCGTATAACACGCACCGGCGTAAAACACGCACCCCAAGTTTAGGAGGGAATTTTAAGGAATTTCTCGGCTCTTCTCGACGGCTTTCAGCGGCTCTCGGCTGTTCTCGGCGGCTTTCGCCGGCTAACGCGGGACCGCGAGAGCCGCCGAGAGCAGCCGAAAGTGGCCAAGAACAGCCGAGAGTAGCTGAGAACAGTCGAGAGCGGCCAAAAGCCGCCGAGAACGGCCAAGAGCGGCCAAAAGCCGACGAGAGGCTCACAATCAGCGGGGGATTGGCGTATAACACGCATCCATGATTTTCCCCTGATTTTAGGGGGAAAAAAGTGCGTGTTATACGCCAATAAATACGGTATATATTTTTATTCTTGGGATTGAATGTATAGGCACATCACTTTAGTTAACAATTTTGTTTTTTAGGCTTTTTGCTGCAGGTTCAGCAGATCATTAAGGGGGTAGCGCAGCACATGATTTATTTATTTATCTGTGATTCTCACACGTTAGTATGGGATATGATTAGTGCTAGCAGCTGTCATCACACTACTATAAGATAGGGAATCTTTGATTTGGTAGCTTGCAAGACCTTTACTACTATTTCGAGTATGTAACATACTGCTCGATGTAAAGAATGGGACAATTTGGACTATGTTGTGTAAAGCAGAATATATCCGCTATTCAGCCCAATACACTCAGCATATCCAACCGATAACTCCAATATATTCAGCACACCCCACCATGCACCCTATAATGCTCAGAACACCCCACCATGCACCCCAATACACTGAGGACATACCAACATGCACTCCTATAGACCCATACACATAGACCCATTGGGTAAGCTTTACTAAAGGCAAATAGAGAGGCAATTTTACTAAGACTTAAACAGACAGAATATGGAGCAGCTGTGCATGGCAACCAATCAGCTTCTATCTTTTATCTATAACAACTTGACCTCTGGAAGATTTACCCTTCTTCATGATCAGGTAATTTTTTGCAATATGGCACTGCGTTGCTTTGACAATTGCGACGTTGTACCCAAATAAAATGTAATTGTTTCCCACAAATAGAGCTTTATTTTGGTGGTTGATCATCTCTCCAGGTTTTTATTTTTTCGCTATAAACAAAAAAAGGTTGACAATTTTGAAAAAAACAAAACAAAAACATTTTTTTTCTTTCTGCTATAAAACATATCCAAGACAATTATGTAAAAAATCGGATTTCTTCATCAATTTTGGCCAATATGTATTCTGCTTAGGGATGAGCCGAACACCCCCCAATCGGTCCGCATGGGGTTGTGGGGATGAAGCACTTCTCCCCATCAACATGGGGACAAGATGCTATGGGGGGCCACTACCCCAAAGCACCCTCCCAATGTTGAGGGCATGTGGCCTGGTACAGTTCAGGAGGGGGGTGCTCTCTCGTCCCCCCTCTTTTCCTACGGCCTGCCAGGTTGCGTGCTCGGATAAGGGTCTGGTATGGATTTTTGGGGGACCCCACTCCATTTTTTAAAAATTTTGGAGCGGAGATGCCCTTAAAATCCATACCAGACCTGAAGGGTCTGGTATGGAATTTAGGGGGAACCCCACGTCATTTTTTTTTTAAATTTTGGCCGGGGTTCCCCTTAATATCCATACCAGACCTGAAGGGCCTGGTATGGAATTTAGGGGGACCCACCACGTCATTTTTTTTTTTAAATTTTGGTTCGGGGTTCCCCTGTGGGGAATTCCCATGCCGTTTTTATCAATGAACTTCTATGTGTATTGTCGGCAATGCAATAGCCGCGAGTAGTTTTAAATGGGTTTTTTCCTTCGAAATGTCATTTTGCTGTCAGACTGTTCTAAACACGGGAAACATGCGCCCCTTTACAGGCATACTATAGACACCCCCCAGCTACGAAATTTAAAGGGATATTACACTTTTATTGTTTGAATATAAGCATTATTAAAATCACTGCTCCTGAAAAAACGGCCGTTTTTAAAACTTTTTTTTGCATTGATCCATGTCCCCTGGGGCAGGACCCAGGTCCCCAAACACTTTTTATGACAATAACTTGCAAATAAGCCTTTAAAATTAACACTTTTGATTATTCATGTTCGTGTCCCATAGACTTTAACGGTGTTTGCGCGTTCGAACAAACTTTTTTCCTGTTCGCATGTTCTGGTACGAACCGAACAGGGGGGTGTTCGGCTCATCCCTAGTCTAGTGCTAATAAAGCACGGTTTGAATGGCCTGGGGCCAGAACCTGCATATTTAAATATGCACGTCTGATATTAAATGCAGTATGATATAACCTTAAAATAAGAAAGTATAGGTGGCAGTGGATCCAGAAGGGGGTCTAAAGGCATCAACATGGATTTCTCCCAGTTTATACCTAGATCGGAAAACCTTCCAAACTCCTTAACATGCTCCATTACTACCAGCAGGCATGAACAGACATTAGATATGAAAAAGAGAAGATCATCCGCATATGGTGATATCTTTTCCTCCATGTCTCCCCTAATCAGACCAGTAACATTAGGAGAGGCCTGTATAAGACATGCCAAAGGCTCTATGGCCAGGGCAAAAAGCAGGGGAGACAACAGACTCCCCTGCCTAGTGCCCTAGAAAAGTCTGAAACTAGGAGATTGTAAGCCATTCATCCTAACCAATGCCCCCAGAGCAGTGTATAACAACCGGACCCACTTACACAGTGGCGGCCCGTCCATAGGGGGCGCCTGGGCGCCGCCCCCCCTCCAGGCAGTCAAAAAAAAAATGTCAAAAAAAAAAAAATTCTAAAGTTGGCCCTTTAAAAAAAATACAAAAAATGGTCCTTAAATGCACTGTGTTTGGACGCCGGACACAGTGCACTTATGGGAAGCGCCACGTCTATGCAATCACGAGATTGCAGACGTGGCGCTGCATTTGCGGGTGTTTAGCCCGCCTTGCAGCTCTTTGTGAAGCGCCGAGTAGCTTCCGCCCGGCCCTAATATCTATTACTATGGTCGGACGGTTTGATTGACATCTGAGTATGATGTCACTTCCTGCTTCTCTCTCTTGAGAGGAAACAGGAAGTATGAGAGGAACGGAGCTCTGCATAGGAAACACCGCTGAAGAGGACAACACATTGCAAATTAAGTAACGGGCGGAGGGGGGATTGGTGGTGACACACGCTGCTGCAATTTGGGGACACATACTGCTGCAATATGGGGACACATACTGCTGCAATTTGGGGACACACTGCTGCAATTTAGTGACACATGCTGCTGCAATTTGGTGACACTGCTGCAATTTGGTGACATATACTGCTGCAATTTGGTGACACTGCTACAATTTGGTGACACATACTGCTGCAATTTGGTGGCACTGCTGCAATTTGGTGGCACTGCTGCAATTTGGGGACACATACTGTAGCAATTTGGGGACACATATTGCTGCAATTTGGTGACACTGCTGCAATTTGGGGACACATACTGCTGCAATTTGGTGACACTGCTGCAATTTGGTGACATATACTGCTGCAATTTGGTGACACTGCTACAATTTGGTGACACATACTGCTGCAATTTGGTGACACTGCTGCAATTTGGGGACACATACTGCTGCAATTTGGTACCACTGCTCTGCACCAGTTTCCAAACGACCACCAGATGTCAGTCTTTTCCTGGTGTCTCTTGGCTGGTCATGCAGGGTCCTCTTCCTCCTCTGTTTTTTCCTGGCGGTTGGCAGTCCTTTTTTGTCACTGTTCTGAACAAACTTCTTTTCATTATGTCCTGATTCCTGGTGGGACAAGGTTTAGCTCAAGAACCACCAGGTGGTTCCATCAGTACATCAGTATCACCAGCAAAGCAGCTTCATTGTTATCCCATTAAAGAAGAAGAGAATGTGCACTGCATTTCGATATTTCATAATTTGCCACGTCACGAATGTTAATACTCCATTACGAATGCTAGTTTACAAGACCGATCGCTACTGGCTCGTCCTTGCTTCCAAGCATGCGTGTTTGTACTTTGGATTTTTGTCCAACGGACTTGTGTACACACTCGGAAACAGGCATTTGTCCGCGGAAAATTTTAAAGCCTGCCATGCAACATTTGTCCGTGGAAAATCCAACAACAATTGTCCGATAGAGCATACAGTCGGATTTTCCACCATCTACCTGTCATCACACATTTCCCGTCAGAAAATCCGATCATGTGTATGCGGCTTAAGACTTCATTAAGTTTAAACATTCTGTCACTGGCCAGGCTGCAGACGGATCTGCATATTGTGCAGTCTTAAATTCACTCCAGCTTTTTAAAGTAAACCAAAGGAAGGTCTGCCTATTTATTATTCCCCCCTCCCCTCCTCTTGCTTCTGGGAATTTTGCCATGTGTGGAGACCCGAATAAATAGGCAGACATTGATTTCTAGTGAAAAGCCTGTTTTAAGTACATTATGCAACACCCACTTATGTACAGTATATCATCTTTCTGCCCCCTCTCTATGCATGCTTACACTAAACTCTTTCATATGATAGGTTGGGGGTGCTGCTTCACACTTACTGGGCACTGTCTTTAATATTTGTCAGGGTGCTATTTGGAATGTGCATGTGCTCAGGAAAAGTCCTGGCATAGTTGCCATGATTGTGCTCTTTTGTGAAGAAATGCGCACATGCTCACAAATAGGGATGAGCTTCGTGTTCGAGTCGAACATCGGCTGTTCGATCGTTCGTCGAATTGCGAACGATATGGGCCGTTCGCGCCAAATTCGTGTGGCGCGTCACGGCCCATAATTCACTGCGGCATCGCAGTGCATTACATAGTTACATAGTAGGTGAGGTTGAAAAAAGACACAAGTCCATCAAGTCCAACCTATGTGTGTGATTATGTGTCAGTATTACATTACATATCCCTGTATATTGCGGTCATTCAGGTGATTATCTAATAGTTTCTTGAAGCTATCAATGCTCCCCGCTGAGACCACCGCCTGTGGAAGGGAATTCCACATCCTTGCCGCTCTTACAGTAAAGAACCCTCTACGTAGTTTAAGGTTAAACCTCTTTTCTTCTAATTGTAATGAGTGGCCACGAGTCTTATTAAACTCTCTTCTGCGAAAAAGTTTTATCCCTATTGTGGGGTCACCAGTACAGTATGTGTAAATTGAAATCATATCCCCTCTCAAGCGTCTCTTCTCCAGAGAGAATAAGTTCAGTGCTCGCAACCTTTCCTCATAACTAAGATCCTCCAGACCCTTTATTAGCTTTGTTGCCCTTCTTTGTACTCGCTCCATTTCCAGTACGTCCCTCCTGAGGACTGGTGCCCAGAACTGGACAGCATACTCCAGGTGCGGCCGGACCAGAGTCTTGTAGAGCGGGAGAATTATCGTTTTATCTCTGCAGTTGATCCCCCTTTTAATGCATGCCAATATTCTGTTTGCTTTATTAGCAGCAGCTTGGCATTGCATGCCATTGCTGAGCCTATCATCCACTAGGACCCCCAAGTCCTTTTCCATCCTAGATTCCCCCAGAGGTTCTCCCCCCAGTGTATAGATTGCATTCATATTTTTGCCACCCAAATGCATTATTTTACATTTTTCTACATTGAACCTCATTTGCCATGTAGTCGCCCACCCCATTAATTTGTTCAGGTCTTTTTGCAAGATTTCCACATCCTGCGGAGAAGTTATTGCCCTGCTTAGCTTAGTATCGTCTTTGCTTGCTGATGATTGGCCAAGCATGCACTATGACCCGCATGCTTGGCCAATCACAGCGCCGCCTTAACAGAGAGCCGTAATTGGCCAAAGCCAAGGAGGCTTTGGCCAATTATGGCTCAGGGGA
Organism: Aquarana catesbeiana; assembly: GCF_042186555.1. Lineage (NCBI taxonomy): Eukaryota > Metazoa > Chordata > Amphibia > Anura > Ranidae > Aquarana > Aquarana catesbeiana. Next base: position 460,752,634 of record NC_133328.1, read on the forward strand.
TTTAGTACACGCCCCACACTATATAAGGCCGCCTGCACGGCGGCCCTGTGCAGTGTGTTCCGGTGTGCTGAGAAATAGAGAGAGAGAGAGACAGTGTCATTTCATTTGAGTTAGCTAGATTAGGCAGGACAGTCAGTCAGTTAGCTGCACTTAAAGTGTATTGTCTATATATATATGCATCCCAGGTGTTGCATATACATATATATATATACACTGTATTCAGTTTAGCTAGATCCGTTCCTGTTATCTTCTAGACTATTTACATTTAGTGCAGTGCGTCCTGCTCACAGTGTTCAGCTAGATCCGTTCCTGTTATCTTCTTACTGACAGGCAGGCTTGTCTTGTTACAGTATTTTGAAGAAAATTACTGGTGTTCTTTTGATCCTATTAGTACCACAGTTAGGCAGCTAGACTATTTACATTTAGTGCAGTGCGTCCTGCTCACAGTGTTCAGCTAGATCCGTTCCTGTTATCTTCTTACTGACAGCCAGGCTTGTCTTGTTACAGTATTTTGAAGAAAATTACTGGTGTTCTTTTGATCCTATTAGTACCACAGTCAGGCAGCTAGACTATTTACATTTAGTGCAGTGCATCCTGCTCACAGTGTTCAGCTAGATCCGTTCCTGTTCTCTTCTTACTGACAGGCAGGCTTGTCTTGTTACAGTATATAAAGCTACCTGAAGAAAATTACTGGTGTTCTTTTGATCCTATTAGTACCACAGTCAGGCAGCTAGACTATTTACATTTAGTGCAGAGCGTCCTGCTCACAGTGTTCTGCTAAACCTACAAGTTAGTGGGGTGCGTCCTGCTCACAGTGTTCAGCTAGATCCGTTTCTGTTATCTTCTTACTGACAGGCAGGCTTGTCTTGTTACAGTAAATACAGCTACCTGAAGAAAATTCCTTGTGTTCTTTTGATCCTATTAGTACCACAGTCAGGCAGCTAGACTATTTACAGTTAGTGCAGTGCGTCCTGCTCACAGTGTTCTGCTAAACCTACAAGTTAGTGGGGTGCGTCCTGCTCACAGTGTTCAGCTAAACCTACAAGTTAGTGGGGTGCGTCCACCTCACAGTGTTCAGCTAAACCTACAAGCTAGTGGGGTGCGTCCTGCTCACAGTGTTCAGCTAGATCCGTTTCTGTTATCTTCTTACTGACAGGCAGGCTTGTCTTGTTACAGTAAATACAGCTACCTGAAGAAAATTGCTTGTGTTCTTTTGATCCTATTAGAACCACAGTCAGGCAGCTAGACTATTTACAGTTAGTGCAGTGCGTCCTGCTCACAGTGTTCTGCTAAACCTACAAGTTAGTGGGGTGCGTCCTGCTCACAGTGTTCAGCTAAACCTACAAGTTAGTGGGGTGCGTCCACCTCACAGTGTTCAGCTAAACCTACAAGCTAGTGGGGTGCGTCCTGCTCACAGTGTTTAGCTAGATCCGTTTCTGTTATCTTCTTACTGACAGGCAGGCTTGTTTTGTTACAGTAAATACAGCTACCTGAAGAAAATTGCTGGTGTTCTTTTGATCCTATTAGTACCACAGTCAGGCAGCTAGACTATTTACAGTTAGTGCAGTGCGTCCTGCTCACAGTGTTCTGCTAAACCTACAAGTTAGTGGGGTGCGTCCTGCTCACAGTGTTCAGCTAAACCTACAAGTTAGTGGGGTGCGTCCACCTCACAGTGTTCAGCTAAACCTACAAGCTAGTGGGGTGCGTCCTGCTCACAGTGTTCAGCTAGATCCGTTTCTGTTATCTTCTTACTGACAGGCAGGCTTGTCTTGTTACAGTAAATACAGCTACCTGAAGAAAATTGCTGGTGTTCTTTTGATCCTATTAGTACCACAGTCAGGCAGCTAGACTATTTACAGTTAGTGCAGTGCGTCCTGCTCACAGTGTTCTGCTAAACCTACAAGTTAGTGGGGTGCGTCCTGCTCACAGTGTTCAGCTAAACCTACAAGTTAGTGGGGTGCGTCCACCTCACAGTGTTCAGCTAAACCTACAAGCTAGTGGGGTGCGTCCTGCTCACAGTGTTCAGCTAGATCTGTTTCTGTTATCTTCTTACTGACAGGCAGGCTTGTCTTGTTACAGTAAATACAGCTACCTGAAGAAAATTGCTGGTGTTCTTTTGATCCTATTAGTACCACAGACAGGCAGCTAGACTATTTACAGTTAGTGCAGTGCGTCCTGCTCACAGTGTTCTGCTAAACCTACAAGTTAGTGGGGTGCGTCCTGCTCACAGTGTTCAGCTAAACCTACAAGTTAGTGGGGTGCGTCCACCTCACAGTGTTCAGCTAAACCTACAAGCTAGTGGGGTGCGTCCTGCTCACAGTGTTCAGCTAGATCCGTTTCTGTTATCTTCTTACTGACAGGCAGGCTTGTCTTGTTACAGTAAATACAGCTACCTGAAGAAAATTGCTGGTGTTCTTTTGATCCTATTAGTACCACAGTCAGGCAGCTAGACTATTTACAGTTAGTGCAGTGCGTCCTGCTCACAGTGTTCAGCTAAACCTACAAGTTAGTGGGGTGCGTCCACCTCACAGTGTTCAGCTAAAGCTACCTGTAGAAGGTTGGTGGTGTTCTCACACTACAGGCAGGCAGTTGATTTTGCTAGCTGCAGTATCAGTACATATATATATATATATATATATATATATATATATATATATATATATATCCCAGCTTAGTGCAGCTACAGGCCATTAGTATGTCTGGAAGGCCAAGAAGGAGAGGCAGACAGTCACAAGCCAATAAGAGAGGGCAAGCAGGCTCTGTGTCTAGTGCTGGTCGTGGAGACGGTGCATCCTCATCAGCACGTGGCCATGGGACACGCTTGGCCTTTTTTTCGGCAGCTGGACATGTTGAGCCACAACATGCGGAAGACTTGGTTGAGTGGATGACCAAGCCGTCCTCATCCTCCTCATCCTCTCTCACCCATGCCCAGGGTACTTTGTCTGGCAAAGCAGCGGCCTCTTCCCTCGGCTCAATGTCATCAGTGACTCCTTCCCTAGCCCCACCATGTCCTACTGAGGAGTCCCTCGAACTGTTTGACCACAGTGTTGGGTACATGCTCCAGGAGGATGCCCAGCGTTTGGAAGGCTCTGATGATGATACTGAGCTCGATGAAGGCAGTAACATGAGCACGGACAGAGGGGGTGCCCAAGAAGGACAGCACCTGGCAGTCATGCTCCCCCTGCTGCAGCATACTGCCAGGTTTGCTCCAGTGATGAGGAGGGAGGGGATGATGAGGTCACTGACTCAACGTGGGTGCCTGATAGGAGAGAGGAGGAGGAGGAGGCGGCACATCACCAACGGGCAGGATGCCCTCCAGGGGCCAGCCTAAGGGCAGCACATTGACTGCATCACACCCCAAAGCTCCACATGTGCAGGGCGCTGCAGTCTCTGCACGTTATTCAAAAAGTTCTTTGGTGTGGGCCTTTTTTGAGACGAGTGCATCAGATCGCACCGCTGCTATTTGCAACATATGTCTCAAGCGTATCTCGCGTGGCCAAAACATCTCCCGCTTGGGTACCACATGCTTGACCAGACATATGTTGACCTGCCATGCAGTTCGTTGGCAAGCGTATCTAAAAGACCCACACCAAAGAACAAAGAGGACCTCTCCTTGCTCCTCATCAGCTGAGATTTCCAACCCCACTAGACCTCCAGTCCTCTCTGAGACCTGCACTGAGAGGAATGAAGGTGTAGAATTAGGTGTGTCACAGCCAAGTACTTGTGGGCAATCTGATTTTGGTACACCGACGTCAGATTGTACCAGGCAAATTTCCCTGCCCCAGCTGCTGCACCGCCGAAAGAAGTTTGCTCCCAGCCATCCCCATGCCCAGCGGTTGAATGCTAGCTTGGCAAAATTGCTAGCACTTCAACTGCTGCCTTTTCAGTTGGTAGACTCTGCCCCCTTCCGTGAGTTTGTGGAATGTGCGGTTCCTCAGTGGCAGGTACCCAAACGCCACTTTTTCTCACGGAAGGCGATTCCGGCTCTCTACCAGCATGTGGAAGGCAATGTCCATGCCTCGCTGGACAGGGCGGTCAGCGGTAAGGTGCATATTACTGCTGACTCATGGTCCAGCAGGCACGGACAGGGACGTTACCTAAGTTTCACGGCACATTGGGTGACTCTGCTGGCAGCTGGGAAGGATGCAGGACAAGGTGCAGTAGTGTTGGAGATTGTTCCGCCACCACGCCTCCAAAATGCTAATGATTGTGACACACCTCTCTCCTCCACCCCCTCCTCTTCTTCTTCCTCCATGGCCTCTTCCTCGGAACCAGCGGTGCTCCGTAGTCGTTCAAGGGGCTACGCAAGTACGCAGGCCAAAAGATGCCATGCGATGCTTGAGCTGGTGTGCTTGGGGGACAGGAGCCACACTGGGGCAGAGGTTCTGTCAGCTCTGCAGGGGCAGGTTCAGAGGTGGTTGACGCCACGCCAACTTAAGGCAGGAATGGTGGTTTGCGACAATGGCACCAACCTCCTCTCTGCCCTCCGACAGGGACAAATGACCCATATGCCCTGTTTGGCTCACGTCCTTAACTTGGTGGTGCAGCGGTTCTTGGGCAGGAACCCGGGCTTACAGGATGTCCTGAGGCAGGCCAGGAAAGTCTGTGTGCATTTCCGCCGGTCATATAATGCCAGTGCTCGGCTGACGGACCTCCAAAAGGAGTTTAACCTGCCCAAGAACCGCCTAATCTGTGACATGCCCACCAGGTGGAACTCAACGTTGGCCATGCTGCAGCGGCTGCACACGCAGCAGAGGGCCATCAATGAGTACCTGTGCGACTATGGCACCAGGACAGGGTCAGGGGAGCTTGTTTTTTTTTCCCCACGCCAGTGGGCCATGATCAGGGATGCATGCACTGTCCTGTCACCATTTGAGGAGGCCACGAGGATGGTGAGCAGTGACAGTGCATGCATCAGTGACACTGTCCCCCTTGTCCACCTGTTGGAGCACACGCTGCGTGGAATAATGGACAGGGCACTTGAGGAAGAACAGAGGCAGGAAGAGGAGGACTTCCTTAGCTCTCAAGGCCCCCTTTATCCAGACAGTGTTCCTGCGTGCCCGCCGATCACACAAGAAGAGGACGAGGAGGAGGAGGAGGAGGAGGAGGAGGAAGATTGTGTTAGTATGGAGGTGGAGCCTGGCACTCAGCATCAGCAGCAGTCTTTAAGGGATCAGTCCCAAGAAACACATGGACTTGTACGTGGCTGGGAGGAGGTGGCTGTGGACCATGTCGTCCTTAGTGACCCAGAGGACTCCGGACCGAATGCCTCAGCAAACCTACGCTGCATGGCCTCCCTGATCCTGCAAAGCCTGCGTAAGGATCCTCGTATTTGTGGTATCAAGGAGAAGGACCAATACTGGCTGGCAACCCTCCTTGATCCACGTTACAAGGGTAAGGTTGCGGACCTTATCTTGCCATCGCAGAGGGAGCAGAGGATGAAACATCTTCGGGAGGCCTTGCAGAAAGGTCTGTGCAACGCGTTCCCAGAGACTGGGAGGTTACAAACTCCTGTTTCTGGACAACGTGTTGCTGAGGCTTCGGTCAGTCAAAGAAGGAGCGGTGGAGAAGGTGGCCATCTGACCGATGTGTTCAGACAATTTTTTGGTCCGCAGCCCCAAGGTATGATTGGTTCCAGCAACCATCGCCAGCGTCTGTTTTACATGGTGCAGGAATACCTAGGGGCAAGATCAGACTTGGACACCTTTCCCACCGAAAATCCTCTGGGTTACTGGGTCTTGAGGATGGATCACTGGCCAGAGCTTGCACAGTATGCAATTGAGCTACTGGCCTGTCCTGCATCCAGCGTTCTTTCGGAACGCACATTCAGTGCTGCTGGAGGCGTGGTAACTGATCACAGGGTGCGTCTGTCCACTGACTCGGTCGATCGACTGACCTTCATAAAAATGAATGAGTCTTGGATCACCACCAGCTACCAAGCACCTGATGCTGATGTAACCGAATAATTTTTTTTGAAATCTCAGATCCCTTCAAAGACTGCCTATGCTGATGCTGAGTGACTATCCCTGAGTAATTATCCTCTTCCTTCTCAATCATCACGCTGATAGCTTGTAAGAACATTTTTGGTTCTGGGCGACACCACCAGTGCCTAAGGCACAATTTTTCAGCCCCTGTTTAACAGGGGCGTGTAATTACAATTTTTGATGTAATACTTTGCAGCAGGGCTCGTTCCTGCATTCCAACTAGAGTGTCTGTGAGGGGTTGCAGTGTTGTGGCACCAGCACCAGTGCCTAAGGCCCATTTTTTCTGCCCCTGTTTAACAGGGGCGTGTAATTACAATTTTTGATGCAATACTTTGCAGCAGGGCTCGTTCCTGCGTTCCAACTAGAGTGTCTGTGAGGGGTTGCAGTGTTGTGGCACCAGCACCAGTGCCTAAGGCCCAATTTTTCAGCCCTTGTTTAACAGGGGCGTGTAATTACAATTTTTGATGCAATACTTTGCAGCAGGGCTCGTTCCTGCGTTCCAACTAGAGTGTCTGTGAGGGGTTGCAGTGTTGTGGCACCAGCACCAGTGCCTAAGGCCTAATTTTTCAGCTCCTGTTCAACAGGGGCATGTAATTACAATTCTTGATCTAATATTTCACAGCAGGGCCCTGTGAGGGCTTACAGTGTTGTGGCCACAGCAACACCTAAGGCCCAAATTTCTGCTGAGTATATAGGGCAGGACCCTACTTTCAAACAACTAACTTACAAACGACTCCTACTTGCAAACGGAAGGAGACAACAGGAAGTGAGATGAAATCTACCCCTAGGAAGGGAAATTCTCTCCTGTAAGAGTTAATATGGGAAAAACATTTCTCCTTTCCACTGATGCTTTCCAATCCATTGGGACAAAAAGTGAGGTGAAATCTTCTGAAGAGGAGGAAAGACAGCAAAACAAATGTCACAGGGGTGATAACCCTTCCCTATGTTTTCCAAAAAGCTTAAAAAAGATTTTTTGGCTGGAGCTAAACACGTTAAAAATGTACCCGTTCAAAATTACAAAGAGATTCTACTTAACAACAAACCTACAGTCCCTGTCTTGTTTGCACCGCCTGTATACTGCTGTTCAGAGTATATAGGGCCTGGTGGCCCCACACCTTTCCTTATTTTAATTTGGGTGTGGGGTTCCCCTTAATATCCATACAAGACCCAAAGGGCCTGGTAATGGACTGGGGGGTACCCATGCCGTTTGTCCCACTGAGTTTCATCCATATTGCCAGGACCCGACATTACATTAAACCCGCAAGCAGTTTTAAATGAGATTTTTTCCTTTAAAAATGACATTTGGTGCAGGGACTGTTCTAAACACGGGAAACACGCGTCACTTTACAGGTATACTATAGACACCCCTCAGGTACGATATTTAAAGGAATATTTCACTTTTTTTTTTTTTACTTTAAGCATCATTAAAATCACTGCTCTCGAAAAAACGGCCGTTTTTAAAAGTTTTTTTTGCATTGATACATGTCCCCTGGGGTAGAACCCGGGTCCCCAAACCCTTTTTAGGACAATACCATGCAAATTAGTTTTTAAAATGAGCACTTTTGATTTCGAACGTTCGAGTCCCATAGATGTCAATGGGGTTCTAACGTTCGTGCGAGCTTTCGGTCCGTTCGCAGGTTCTGGTGCGAACCGAACTGGGGGGTGTTCGGCTCATCCCTACTCACAAACAAGCATGAACGTTTGCACTGCCGCATGCCAGAACTAGCACCAAATGCCCTATATAAGATCAGTGGTTGCACTTTGACTTTGCTGGATGATCTTCAGCTACCAGTATTCCTTACTTCTGTGTTTCCTAAATTCTTTGGATTACCTGTTACCAACCCAGTTTGCTTCTGGACTTCTCTGCTGCCTGATCCCTGGTTTTGACTCTGTTTCGCTTACTCTACCGTGTATGACTCTGGCTGGCTTTTGACTACCCTTCTGCCTGCTCCACTGGATCCCTGTGAATGATATTGGCTCTGTTCTTGACCACGCATTTCTGTCTACTCTTTGGCTTGCCTTCCTGTGTATGACTTCCCATTCTGACTATGCTTCTTCAGTGTGGTCCTACTAGCCTGATCCTGCGTCTTCCTCAGGTGCCACCTTGCCTGTGGTCACTGTCTTGGTTCCACTACATCTTCAGGTGCTACGGACATCCTGCCATCTGCCCTGACAGACCAGCTGACAGCTATCCAGTTCCAGCAGCTGTGCTGCAAGCAGCTACCAGTAGATCTACCTACTGTGCTTCTTTGAGCCAAGCACTCCCTTTTCTCACCTTCAGGGGTGCTTGGCACTTAGTTGCAAGGGAAGTCCTCTCATCAAATTGGCCCCATACCAGGTACGGGACCATATTACTATGCAATTTACCAAACTAAACATGATTTCTATTTTTTTTTATATAAATGTTGTTTTTAGCCCTCAACATAAGTATAAAAAAACCCCCCAAAAAACCCCATAGATTCTGTTTAACGACTTGTAATAGATAATCGGATGTAGACTGCAGGTTCAGATCCTCCAGATCACCCATGGAGTCAGTCCAAGAGGGATTTTCACACATACTTTCCTAGGAATGTAATATATTTCTAAACTCTGCACTAACCAAGCTAGCAAGCCGCTGCAATGCAAACAGAGATCATCAGTACTGGCTGTCACTGCCTGTAGCAAAATAGATTTGAGTCTTAGGGGAGTTAATTAATAGGCTGAACAGACAGTGACCAAGAACCTGACTCTTGTAGGCCAACAATTTGCATTTTCTAATATGAACAAACTAGGAATGTTACAGGTGTGGATGCGTGTAAATGTGCTCATTCAGGTATTTAAACAACAATATGCTCTTTTGCATAAAAATGATCTAACAGCCGATAAGGTCATAACTTTACTTTGAGTGGTCTGGTTTTACTTGAGTAGTTAGTACACTTTTGTCTATGAGACATGTACTTTGGATATGATAATAATAAGCAAGAAATACAAAGGTACTCACAATTTCTGTAACTTATGGATGCATAAATAATTCTGTTTTTTAGCGGACCTCTTCAGGACGCACTGCATAAAAATAAAATCCTAAGGTTGGATCCACACCACTTCTATTGCATTTAGCACACATTGCCATTGTGTTTCTTTGATGTGTATCTCTTTACTGTGTTACATGTGATGTAAATGTGGTGCAAATATAAAACCACTTACAATTCTGGCACTTGTCACAAGTGCACAAATGAGCGCTTTGTGTATACACATCTAATCCAGTAAGATGGAAGTGGGCAACGCCATGCGGCTCCTTCCCCGGTATGCGTTAAGTCCTAGGCAGGACTTCGTCAGCGGGTACGGAGCCACACTAATCTCCCCCCCTTAAATAGACTTGCCTGTAGTGCCAGATTCTTTTTATTTGCTTTTATATCGATATCCACAATCCTACTGAGGAACTGGCTGTCTTTCATCCACTCAGACCATTGGGAGACTATTAGATCCCTTCATGGGAATGCTTGTTTGACCGTCCTATTGGTCCAGGGGGTCATGATCCTAAGGTGAGCGACCATCTGTGTGTATGGTGGAAGTGCTGCACATTATATGGCACCTGCATGTTCAATCTAGGGACTCCAGATCTTTTTTATGAACTTTTTATGGAAGTTTATTTGGACTTTGTCTTATATATTTTATTTGATTTATGTGTTATTTTAATATATGAATCTTTCTTGCCCCACAATTTTCATTTATTGGCTTATTTGAAGATATTGTGTAATTAGCCTTGAGTGTTCAATTATTAGTATTTACTCAGGATTGTTTGCGCTGATTATTTTTAGTTTATATTGAGAACATTTTCAGCAAGTACACAAAATACCTGTTGATCTTGCCAGAAATGCAATGGCCTTGTTACTTTATGTGAACTGTACTGTAGCCAAAAAAGTTTTCTTTCTTGCACTGTTGCAAAAAAATATATATATATTTTTTTCTTATGAAAACTACTAACCCCATCACCCCATCAGCCAGCACAATGTCACTACAAGACACATACCCATATACAGTATAAACGAGTGACAATTTCCCCTTTTTTTGCAGCTCAGCATAGTTATTCAGTGGTTTATATAAAGATATCAAAATACTTTGTGGGAACAAATTCACCTGTATGACAAACTTAATAGAGGAGGGTAATATTTAGTAATAATTGGAGCTTGTGTCCTCAAATGTAAATTAAATTTAGCTTCTTAGGTTAACTGCACAGAGACAATTGCTAAGGATGTGTTCCCTGTCACGAAGACAGTACATGCATGTATATATTTTCCACTAGTTGCTGGTGTCAACCAATGACATTATTCACAGGTGGAGTGGCAATCTAATGAAAGAGAGGTGTCTCTGTTCTTGTGATTGATACAAAGACGTTGACAAGGAGATGCTGGAATTTTTGACCGTTAAAGAAATATAGCGGCAGTTCTTTGTTGTTCTGGCAAAAGATTAGACATCTTTTAATCTCATAAATCAGCCTGTTCAACAATCAATCGAGAAAGGAAGGACAAGACATTTTTGTTGCATGTTTCTTGACTTCCATTTGCAAAATCTCAATACTCTGGTGACAGTTTCATCTAAAATGCCTGGACTATTGAAAACAACTTAATCCTAGAGGGTATTTGAAGGTGGTCATCTTTTCTCGTCAGAATAATGTATTTCCAGCAACTGTATAAAACAGCCTGTTCAAAAAGCAATGAGCAGATACATCAGTAGGACAAAAACATTGTCCTTAAGCCTATCACATTATTTCCACAAGCAGTGTAATTTGCAATCTATTATCTGCTAATTATGCAAATCATAGCTAATTGAAGTTGTTGGGGGTGGTTAAAAAATCCTAATTTTAGAGATTTCCTGAAAGAAAAGCAGAAAACAATTATTTTTTCTTTAGGAACAGAAACAAAATGGATCACTAGTAACAGTTAATTAGATTGCATTGCTTCAGAATGAATAAGTATCAGGGGTGTTGTTTATTATTAGTGCCCGGAGTACTGCAGGGCACCTTATAGACTAGGAAGCTGTAACACACAAAGTTCAAATAGTATATAGAGGTAGGTGTCATGGTTTAGGGGATTGATTAAAATGGTACTAAATGGCTTTAAAGTGTATCTTTAGGAAAAAAAAAATAATTATTGGATAGAGCTGGAAGACCCTCTGCCAATGTTTTAGAACTCATACATACAATCCAATGAGAGTAGCAAACAAATGTCCCAGATTTTCAATACTAAAATTGATATACAAAAAAAAATTAAATGTGTTTTGAGGGCTGGGCACATTCCCCTTTCATCAAGACTTTTAGATATTTAAATGTGGGTCACTGCAGCTAGCTTGAAGCAGCTGGACATGGTATTTTTTTCCCTTTCCATCAATGGACCCCCACCTCCATGAGTAAGCCTCGGGGGTGGGGAGAAACGTGTTTGTGGGTGGCTGAATTAATTGAGCTGTGGCTGCTTTTACCTGTTAACCACTCAGGCCAGGCAAGTTGTGCAGTGGCTAGGCTATCTCTCCCTATTTCTACACCGTGCTTTGGTTCTGGGCGAACCTTTCCCCAGTCTGCATTCTCACTAGTCAGCAGAATCCAATCAATTGGACCTTGTCAGTCAGAGCGGGGACCCCTAAGTATTCTATATTGCTACTACAAATTTTATCCACAGCACTGGTCCCATGTAATGTACTGACTATGCTAACAGCTGTCCCGCTGTCTGTCCTTGATTTAGATTTATTTTATGGTAAAATCTGCTGCTGAAAGTTGTAGTCCGTCTGTCACCCCTGCCCAGCCCGGCATTCACCTCTCAGTCACTCTTGAGACAATGAACATTCCTGTGCTTGTGGTTTTTGTTATTTTATTGAGGGGATTTGAACTTGGATGGGGAAGGGGTTTATGGGATGCCCAGAGATCAACGGTTGGATCAATAAATGATTAATAGGACACTTTACAACTCCATTCTCCTCCAGCACATCACTTGCTTGCAGACTCTTACGCCGCATACACACGAGCAGACTTTTTGACCGGAGTGGTCCGACGGACCGAATCTAGGTATTTAAGGAGGCTTGCCCCTGCCAACCCAAGTTGGGGATTGGTCAGGGCTGCTCAGAACACCACCAGGCAGCTCCACCCCTCTTCCCCTCCTCTCTTCTAGAATCCTCTAGAAGCCAGAGGGAGGTAACCAAGAAGTTATGCTGCATGCGAGTCACCTGCTGCTACTCTAGGCCACTCCCAGCCCACACAGATCAAAACAAACAGGTCTAGCTTACAGCTAGGCTTGATTAAATTTACCTAGAGAGAGAGAAAAATATCACTGCTCTGAAGGAGGTCTGTGAGGAACAAACATTTTTGTAACAGGTGCAGGCAATGCTGGTAATTGAGAGGTAAACAAGAAATCCTGGACAGCCGCACTCAAAAGTAATCTTCGATCTTTATTTAAGTATAATCATAAAAATACATGCCACTGCATCACAAAGCAGGAAAGCTGATGCGTTTCACACTGTAGTCAGTGCTTAATCATAGCTGATTAAGCATATGATTAAGCACTGACTACAATGTGAAACGCGTCAGCTTTCCTGCTTTGTGATGCTGTGGCATGTATTTTTATGATTATACTTAAATAAAGATCGAAGATTACTTTTGAGTGCGGCTGTCCAGGATTTCTCGTTTACCTCTAAATTTACCTGCACTTACAAAAATCCTACTTCTAGCACCTACCTAAAGTAGAGGGTGTTACACTCACCCCCCACCTGAATCGAGCTGGTTCCTCAGCTGGGAAATTTACAAAAAAATGGCTGTGCCAGAGAGCAAGAGCATCCCAGACAATAAATTGGAAGGGGGGAAAGGGAAACAGCTTATGTGCAAAAATATAGAAAGATTTCTGGTAGTATTTACACCTGTACAGAAGAATAACACACACCAAGCTACAGGTCCCGGCAACTAACAGTATATACACATTTGAGCCAGAACATCTCTTCCTCGAGAAAGATACTCTGCCCGCAGGAATTCTTGTCTCCAGCCAGAGGGGATGAATGGCCATCCCATCCCAGAAGATCCTAAGAGGGAACAAAGCAGAAAACATCCTACACTTAAATCTATCTACACACTGTACACAGTTTCTGTCGGGAAGGAATTAGCATCCTGCTGACAGAAATAACAAGGTATCCCACTTTAACACATTTATTTCTGTTGTTCTGTCAGGAGGGAGTTATGGCCTGCTGACTGAAACAACTGGGGAAAAAAAACAGCATCAAAGGGAATAGTTCCCGTTTGGAGTTCCTGATGGGAGGGGGCCCTCCCGGGGGCCCTCCCCGGGCAAACAGGCTCCTTAGAAAAGAGTTAGATAGGAACAGACCTCACCCAAGCGTCCTTACAATGGGATATGTCTCATCCGTTGGGCCCCCAGAGTGGCAGGCCAGTCTGTTCCTGTAAAGTCAGGGAGAGAAGGAACATGCTGCTACCCTACAGCAGTCCATGTGGCACATTTTAATGACAGGCTCTACTCTCCAACAGTCCATCTCAAGGATAAAAATGTGGGTCAGGCAGTCTCTTCCTATCTCCCCCTCCTCCCTGATGGAGACCGAGTGGTTCTTCGCAGGCCATCCTGCCTCCACCCGGTCTTTGTGGATTGCTCTCCCCAGCCGCCATTCACACCAAATGTCCTCAAAATGGGCCCAGGTCTCGCTCTTTGGCACCTGCAAGGGCTTGGGGATGTGCACATATTCCCAGACCAAGTTATCTTCCCACTCTCCCCGGGAGCTCTTGATGACATCCAAGGTCTCGGGAGGGACATAGTGATAGTCCAGAGCCTACTCCAGAGAAACTTTGCGCTGAACCTCCCTTCTAGAACCAGGAAAACCTAGGCAGTTCTTTGTGCTTTCCTTTTCCAGGGAGGACACAAGCATCCGGGGACCTCTTGACCCACTGCCTGCATTCAGCTGCCCTACTCTGAGTGGTGGAGAGTCTGTTCAGGAAAAGTTGTCTGCTACTGATGGGGGTTCCTGCAGCTTCTTCTCCTCTTCTCCTATGTCACTTGTTTTCACAGGGGAGTCACCAGGCTTAGACTCTACCCCACCTTTCGGTGATAACTGCAGGCCCGCTCTGGCCTTCCGGGATGTCCGCAGCTGCAAGCAACACAGTCCTGAGTGCAGGTCCACATTGTAGTAGTGTGGCTCCTGCTTGCTGGATGCAACCTGGGTGAGCAGTTCACCACATTGACTGCACCATATCCAGGAACTGACCACTGCAGCCGGTATTCAGCTTTCTGGACATAGCAAGCACAGGCACTCCATCCCATCAATCATCCCAAGGGCGAACCCCCCGTGATGCTCCAGCCGGACACCAGTGTCCACCAGTGTCCGCTCCTGCAGATCAGGCAACCAGGTCAGCGATGGGTATACACGACCACCCTCCGCCATTTTGCTCCTCTGCCTCGTGTTGTCTAATAGCAGGGAACGCTGGGTCTCCTCTAGGGCATGGCACCACCCCCTTGTTTCCAGACAGGCTGGCGTCTGTGAAACTGAGTGGCAGGCCCCTCCCCTGGCATGCTACTGTAACCCCTTGTTAGACAAATTGAAGTTTGCAGGCATGCTGAGACTAGTAGGACTTGTACAGGCATGTCGCTCGGCACCGACTGTGCCCGAGCAAATGGGAACAAATGACCGCTGATTTTTTTCGGTGGCTGCCAGTAGCAACAATAAAGTTTGTAGCCAATGCCTCACTGAAGGGAACATTTGTAGTACAGTCCCGCCCGCAGGCACCTGCAGGCTTACCCCAATATGCCTCCTATCAAGGTCATTCTTGCTTTCGAGAAAGGCTCCATCCTGCACTCAAACCCTCAGGCCCAAGGTCACCCCCTAGAATGGGGAGCTCCCTCAAAGACCCCGACAACCTAGGGCTCCATCTCCAGTTCTTCCACCCGACAACTCCTCCCCAGCAGGGTTGACTGTAGGTATTTAGGGAGGCCTGCCCCCTGCCAATCCAAGTTGGGGATTGGTCAGGGCTACTCAGAACACCCCAGGCAGCTCCACCCCTCTTCCCCACCTCTCTTCTAGAATCCTCTAGTAGAGTAGAGAGTGCTACAGTATTATCACAGTTGACATCGCAAGCTGTTGCAAAAGAGTTAGCATGGGGCCCTATCAAAGTTTTTCTTTGGGGCTCCATAATTTGTAGTTACACCCCTGGTCCTAGACTTTAAAGACCCAACTCACCACAAAATGTTTCATTTTATTTTGGATAGAGCATTAAGGGGTTTGAGTTTTTCCAGGTTTTTATTGCTATATGTGCCCCTAATGGGAGATTTCCTCACATTTTTTTTAGGAAAGGAACTCTCTCCAACAGGTATGCAGAGAAAAAACAAAAATACATGTTTAGTAGTGTGAGTAAGGTATAGTTAACGTGCCCCCTTACTTATAAATTGCCAAATAGTGCATGCAAATATATAATACATACATAACACAAGAACCTCTCCTTATTTCAGTTTTTCTCAATTCCAGCGATGTGCATGAATTAATTTTCTTTACCAAAAACTTTACTGGAGAAAAACACTTACAAAAGTCACTTCTGACACATACAGTGTGTAAGTTGTGCTATAGTCAGGGTTACAGCAAAACATACCTGGAATACAACTTGGAATACAACTTTCATGTAGTTTGAGCAACAGCTACATCAGCCAGTAGATGGCAGTGTTTATATGTTTGTAGCTGCTCTATGGTAAATTCTATGTCTTTTCTCTGTATATTAAAATGGATGTAAACCCTCACATATACCCAGTGAAGTGAACAGCTACACAGAGATGAAACAAATTCTCCTACATAAGTTTTACATGTATATCTGTTGTCTTCATCTTTATATACTGTTTAGAAAGTGCACATTGTGTTAGCATTTTCACTTCTTCATTCAGCAGTTGCAGTGTAGTGTTGGATTACACTGGAAGACAGATGATTGGTGGAAAGGCACACACCCCCTCCACATAGGCAGAGACTTTTAGAGGTGTCCTGTGAGTAGAGCAGCTTTCTTCTAATCTATTTATAGCACCCTCCCTGACACGTGTCAGAACTTGTCAGAAGTTATCATGCTGATAACAGAAGAACGGAGCAGGAGAAAACCACAGGACTGAGTGCTTTGAAGAGTGATAAGAAGACACTGCAGATATATGTGCCCAGCTCAAATTTCATGAATCGGGTTTACATACACTTTAAAGTTTCCTGTTTCTGTCTGCAGTTAAGTAGCAAAGCACATTTGGACTGTGCACTATCTGTCTGTTCTGTAGGACTATATACAGAATTTCTAACAAGCTATGGGCCCTGGCATAACCCAAACACCCACCCAGATGCCCAGTCATAGCCAGCTATAGCAAAAGAAGTGCAAGATACAGCAACAGAAAGAAGACTGCAAGAGAATAACAGAACACGGCCAGTAACACAGCTGCAACAAAGCTTTCATTTGCAAATCTGACAAACCAGAACTATTGGTCTTGGAAATTCAAGATGAAAATCCTGCTAATATGAGATGATACATGGAAATGTATAAATTAAGTCAAGCCAGAACACTTTTCAGATGAGTGGATAGAGACAGACCAAAAAGCTTAGAGCACAATCTCTCATAGTATAGAAGATGATCAGATCATACATACGTTATATTACCAAAAGTATTGGGATGCCTGCCTTTACATGCACATGAACCTTAATGGCATCCCAGTCTTATGCCCCGTACACACGGTCGGACTATGTTCGGACATTCCGACAACAAAATCCTAGGATTTTTTCCGACGGATGTTGGCTCAAACTTGTTTTGCGTACACACGGTCGCACAAAGTTGTCGGAATTTCCGATCGCCAAGAACGCAGTGACGTACACCACGTACGACGAGACTAGAAAAGGCCGGTTTAGAACCAAGCGCGGCACCCTTTGGGCTCCTTTTGCTAATCTCGTGTTAGTAAAAGTTTGGTGAGAGACGATTCACGCTTTTTCAGACTCGTGGCTTTCAGATCGTTTTCTGCCGTTCAGTTTGTGCTTGTGGGTTTGTATCTGCTCTTCAGTGCGTGCAGTCAGTTCGTATCGGAGTTTTCTGTGCGATCTTGCCCGCTCGTTGCTGTTTTTCAGGTCGCTCTTCACAGGCCTTGCTGTTCTTCAGTGCGTTCTGTTACTTCGTTCTGAGCAGCCGACCGTTTTCTAGCCATGTTTCGTATTCGTACTCCTCGTAGAGTTCGTGCTGTGCGGGGGCTTGGTGTTGGGGTCCTGACCTTGACACAAGTCCAGTCCATGAACAGGGTGGGGAGGAGTTCATGGACCAAGAATTGGTTGCTTCAGCGTGACCAGTTCTGTCATATGCCTTTGCTCCGTGAGATCCGTGAGAATAATCCTGATGATTTCAGGAACTTTCTCAGGATGACGGACCCCGTGTTTCACCGTTTGTTGGCTTCGCTGACCCCCTATATTAGCAGGCAGGATACCTGCATGAGGCAAGCCATCACACCGGAGCAGAGGCTGGTCGCTACCTTGCGGTATTTGGCCACAGGGAGAAGCCTGCAGGACCTCAAGTTCTCGACAGGCATCTCCCCCCAGGCTCTGGGGATCATTATCCCAGAGACCTGTTCTGCCATCATCCAGGTCCTGCAGAAGGAGTATATGAAGGTAAGATGTTTATCCTTTTATATCACATTTTATTGTATTGAATGTTTGATAATATATTGTATTTCTTCCCTCATTCCCTAATTACCATGATTGTAATATGCTGTGAATGTCCCCTTTGTTCTCATGCATGCTGGATTTTTAGGTAATTATTATTTTATGTCCTTCATACATATTTGCCCTTCACTAACCTCCCCAGCATGGTGTCTCCTGCCCTATATTCACCTCATGTAGTCACTTAACAATGTATTTTATCAGCTCCATAGTAGTGCTTTACCCCAAACACCCCCTAAAATGTTTGGAAATGTTATTTTTGATTTAAATTCAGGCAGAGTGCCAGAGGCTTTTTTTTGTGGTGTCCCCAAATTTTTTTTAACCCTCCCCCCCAACTGCTAAGTCAGCTGATCCCAATTCTCTATCCTCAATCATCTATCTGCTGACTTTGCCAAACCCATACACACTATACCCATCTCTTTACTGGTCAGATTTATGGATGAATTCCCCAAAGCATGTAGTGCAAGGGCCTGCCTGTATACTTTCCAATGGTACTGTTTAAAGTTTTTGTATCCTATTATTATCTTGATAGGTAATAGCAGAAAGTTCAAATGTCCTCAAATGCATACAGTGTGTATTTATATCTTTGTATTATGACACTTCTTACCTGTCCAGTGGTCTGCCAATAGTGTAACTAAGGAGGGGCTGTTCCAAGTAATACCCTGTATTTAGGCATTCATCTCTCAATGAAGTGAAGAGGGTTACCTGTCCAAGAGTCCCCCCCCCTATAATGTTAGAAATGGCCCATGAGAGGGGGGAGGGGGAATATGATAGGTGTACCTTATACTTTGTTGTTGTTAAATTCCCTTTAGTAAATGCTATCTGGAGGTTGCCCCATAATGTTTGTGTCTAATCTGCTTGCCATGTTTCTGTGAAAAAATAGTAATGTTTATTTTTTTTTCCTCAACAGTTTCCTTCAACGCCACAGGAATGGCAGACTGTGGCCTCCCACTTTGCCCAGCGGTGGGACTTTCCTAACTGCGGAGGGGCAATTGATGGGAAACACGTCCACATCGTCCCACCACCTAACTCGGGGTCGTACTATTATAATTACAAGGGGTTTAATAGTATAGTGATGTTGGCGGTGGTGTCGGCTAATTACGAGTTCTTGTATGTGGACGTGGGGAAGAATGGCCGGATGTCCGATGGTGGAGTGATCGCCCAGACGGAGTTCTACAGGCGTCTCCAGAATGGCAGCTTGGACTTGCCACCTCCAGAGGACAATGTTGAAGGTCTCCCATTTGTGTTTGTTGCTGATGAAGCATTTGCGCTGGGGGACCACCTGATGCGGCCATTCCCGATGAGGACCCTCACCCCGGAACAGAGGGTTTTTAATTACCGGCTGGCCAGAGCCCGAAGAGTGGTGGAGAACACATTTGGAATCCTGGCCAGCCGGTTCCGATTATTTCTGACACCCATCCATATGGCGGAGTATAAACTGAACCATATAATACTTGCCTGCTGTGTTCTCCATCATTTTTTAAGAAAACATTCAGCCAACTATGCTGGCTCAGTTGGGCCTGAGGCCGGAATCCCTAATCCATCAACACTGACGGCGCTTGAAAGTGGCCGTCCTGGCTTGCCCTCCCTGAATGCCCGTGATGTCCGGTTACACTACCTGGAGTTCTTTGTGGGTAGGGGGGCTATCAATATGCCAGACAATCTGTGACACCTTTTTCAAATAAAAAACAACCAAAAGAAATTCTTTGTGGACATTTACTGCTTGTGTTTGTTTTAGCTGACCCTGACAGAAATGTGTTGAGTGCAGAAAATGTCGTGATTGGGTAACCTTATAAAAAACAGTGTTGGCTGGTACTTCCTAAATGCAAAAACACATTTCACTACAAGTGCACTTGCAACTGCACTGAACCTGCACTTGTAGTGCAAAGAGGATTTGCCCTTAGGAAATAACCCCCATTTTTGCATAAAACAGCAATTACATCACCCCAAATGTGTTGTAGTGTTGAGACAATAATCCACACATTCTTGAGTAAGGCACTTTTTTATACCTGCACAATCACATGTGCATTTACGAAAGGTTTTTAAAACAAACCAACATGTTTGTTGTATAACAATGTTTGCAGTAGCATTATCAAAAATCGAAATATCCATTTCAGATAAGAGTGGTGGAGAACACATTTGGAATCCTGGCCAGCCGGTTCCGATTATTTCTGACACCCATCCATATGGCGGAGTATAAACTGAACCATATAATACTTGCCTGCTGTGTTCTCCATAATTTTTTAAGAAAACATTCAGCCAACTATGCTGGCTCAGTTGGGCCTGAGGCCGGAATCCCTAATCCATCAACACTGACGGCGCTTGAAAGTGGCCGTCCTGGCTTGCCCTCCCTGAATGCCCGTGATGTCCGGTTACGCTACCTGGAGTTCTTTGTGGGTAGGGGGGCTATCAATATGCCAGACAATCTGTGACACCTTTTTCAAATAAAAAACAACCAAAAGAAATTCTTTGTGGACATTTACTGCTTGTGTTTGTTTTAGCTGACCCTGACAGAAATGTGTTGAGTGCAGAAAATGTCGTGATTGGGTAACCTTATAAAAAACAGTGTTGGCTGGTACTTCCTAAATGCAAAAACACATTTCACTACAAGTGCACTTGCAACTGCACTGAACCTGCACTTGTAGTGCAAAGAGGATTTGCCCTTAGGAAATAACCCCCATTTTTGCATAAAACAGCAATTACATCACCCCAAATGTGTTGTAGTGTTGAGACAATAATCCACACATTCTTGAGTAAGGCACTTTTTTATACCTGCACAATCACATGTGCATTTACGAAAGGTTTTTAAAACAAACCAACATGTTTGTTGTATAACAATGTTTGCAGTAGCATTATCAAAAATCGAAATATCCATTTCAGATAAAACAGGCCTGTGTAAAACCAACAAGAAAGCCAAAAAACTTGAACTTACAAAGTTCACATATGGTTAAACTTGAAGGCTATATCAGACATGAGTATTTATGAACTGTATTTGATATAGCGTTCAGATGGGGGGAAATCACCCCTGGAAAAGCCAAATTTGGAAGATGCACACCAATTTACGAATGTCAACATGTGCTATCTACCATCAGGGGGGATCAAGGGACGTGTTTTGGGGGAGCAAGCCCTTCCTCAACGCTACTTTATAATTGAGGAAGGGGTTGCACCCCCAAAACGCGTCCATTGATCTCCCGTGATGGCAGATAGCACATGTTGGCACACTGTGTGCATCCTCCAAATTTGGCTTTTCTAAACATTTAAAAAATTTTGGTACGATAAAACAGGTGATTTTGTGGGGTTTAAATTCGCCCCAAAACATCAATGATGTTATTATTTTTTTTAATAACATCACTGATTTGTTGCTGGATGTTTTGCAATTGGAGATTACACCCCATGATCTCCCCGATCAGTATCTGGGCACTTTCAGATGTAAAGCGTTCTGGATCACGATCACCTAAAAAGAGATAAAGAACAAAAAAAAAGGTCTCAAAAATCTGCCACCATCCATCTCATTTACCTGAGCCTGTGGTCGCAGACACTCACCTGTTGTGGTGCCAATCTCCACCATGTCTTCTTCTTCCTCCTGCTCAGCTTCTTGTGTTGGTATTTCCCCTTCTTCCAGAGGGGGGGGTCTCTGGTCTCCTGGGATGAGGGGTGTCCGAGTCTTTTCTCCCCTATGTAAAACAAAAATGGTATACTTAGCACACAGATATTTGATGGCAGAACTAGAAATAGGAAACATTGCTCGGAAGTGGGGTACAATTGTCTATTTTAGCAGAGTTCCAAGATGTATATTTTTTATTGCCCTTTGTCAAGCTGCAATACTTTACCTGTTTGGTACAAGCTTCACAGATGTAGCCCCCCCTATAGTATACACTGGAGCACCTGTGTGCCCCCCCTAATAAAAAGGGTGTTCTTGTGTCCCACACTAGTGCTCCAGTGTCCAGATGTGAAAACAGCTGCTCAGTGTCCTCTCCTTACACACAATCTAGTTTGCATTTCATTCTAGTAACAAACCCATCTACACAAACAAATATTTGGCATCCAAGTAGGCCCCCAAAAATGTGTGAAAATGCATATGGCCTAAACAATGGTGTTCTAGAGGCCGAAAGAAAAATGTTTGATACGAACGAATAATGTGCCCATGAACATTAAAGTTGACCTTTTGAAACGTTACAACTAATAAAAGCATATGGAGCAGAACGAACGTAATAAAGACAGAAAGAATAGGAACACAGCACAACTACTTACTTTTTTGCAGCACTCTCCGGATCTTTCGGTACTGCTCTGGCTCTCTCAACTTCAGGTCCGACCACCGCTTCCTGAGCTGATCTTTAGACCTTCGTACCCCGAAATTCCGCTCTAGACTTCTGACCACTTTCGCCATGATCTTGGCCTTTCGGATGTTCGGGTTGGGGTAAGGCCCATATTTTCCGTCATAGTCGGACTTCCTCATGATGTCGACCATCTCCAACATCTCCCCAAACGACATATTTGTGGCCTTAAAACGTCTCCTTCTGGATCGGGACGTGCCTGGATCCGCCCTTTCCTCCTCCTCCTCCTCGTTGCTACAATTAGCCCGCACCTGCTGTATGTCCGCCATCATGCTCTTCCCCCACTGCGCCGAACGAAAAGGGGCGGGGAATACACTAGAAAGAACGTCAGGGGCGGGCGGAGTTACACGCATGCTCAGTGTATATAAAGCGTAACACGCGTGCGTATTACGTTTGATCTGTGAGCGGAGGAAGGAGCATTGGACGCGCCGATCGTAAGAACGAAGGTAAGAGACAAACTTGTGCCTATACTGCTTCTAGATTGAGGCCTATATTGTAACAAGATTAGGAGAGTTTTGTGTGACATTAGGCTTTGTCTTGTGTTGTGTCTTGCAGTGAACATGGATATGGTACTCAAAGATAAGGACTTCATTTCAGTATTCATAGAGATGCTAAGGGAGCTGCCCTGTCTGCGGGCGATTAAACACCCCCATTACAAGAACCAAGCAAAGAGGAAGGCAGCACTGGAGCAATTGTGTGAAATTGTGAAGCAGGTGATCCCCACGGCAGACATCACTTATTTAAAGATTTTTATTGGTGGCCTGAGGAGCACATATCTGAGGGAGCGCAATAAAGTCCTGGATTCACAGAGATCCAGAGCAGTAGGTGACATCTATGTCCCCAGGATGTTGTACTACGACAGGCTGCACTTTCTGGCAGGCCAGACTGAACCCAGGCCATCCCTCTCCAGTCTTCCTTCCACGCTTTCTTCCCCCCCGGCTGAGGCTTCTGACGCCCAACCTGGCGATCAAGGCCGCATGTGGAGGAGCCCAGATTGAGCCAGGTATAGCATTCCTCTAAATATTTCTGCTTGTCCAATCAATGATGTGAACTATATGTTAGTTGGGAGTACTAATTAAGGATTGTGATTGATGATGCAAAACATTGCAACTATGTCCCTTTTTCATACACAGGGAAGTCTCAGCCAGGAGGTGGCAGGGCCGAGCCGGCTGGCTGATATCAAGGTCCCTCCACCCCCCCTGAAAACAGAAAGTGGCAGTAGGACGAGTGTCCTAGAGGAGGCGGCTATCAGATTCTTTTGGAGGGCTACAGAGGTCCTGGGAGCACCACACACCAGGCAGGAGAACATTGCTGCATTCATAGCCTATAAAATGCAGAGGATGGAGGAGGGCCAAAAAGCCATGTGTGAGGCCCTCATATCGGAGGCTCTGGCGAAAGGTATGAGGGGCCAAATTACACCTCACACACAGCTTTGGGATGGTCCTCCTCCTCCTCCTGCAGGTCCTACTCCTCCTCCAGGTCCTACTCCTCCTCCTGCCACATCTCCAACTGCACAGCCACAGCCGGGAATGAAGCATGAAAGGAAGACCAGACAGTGAGGACCCTGGATCCAGTCTGTTAGGCAAAAAAATGCAGCCTCTTGTGGTACCACAGCCTGCGGACACACATGTCATCTGCTGCTATCCAAGTCTCTGTGAATCCCGGACCAGACTGCCCTCCCTTACATATGGACTCCTCAGGCCACCAATTTTGATGTTGAAGAATTGATGTCTGCCGTGGGGGTCCCAGGCTTCGCTAATTTCTCTTGTTGATCCAGTGTTGCCTTCCTCTTTGTTTGGTTCTGATCCCTTAATAAAGGATTTTTGTTTTGAATTATACTCTCCTATGTGTTTTACTTCAAAAATGACAGTTTGTTTGTGAGGATTCAGGTACATTTCAAATATACAATGTGAAATGAACAAGGGACACCAACAACAAACAATCTCCTTGAGATTAAATAATAAAAGATATCAGTGGTGTTGGGGTAACTTGACACACAAAACACACCCAAAAATATTCTGGAGTAAAAATAAAAATAACATTGAACAAAGATCAGCCTTGGAAAAAATACAAACATTAAATTAAAAAAAAGGCTTAAAATCCAAAATAAAAAAAAATTAAAAAATATCAAACTGTCAGATGTGACAACTAATAACAATATATTCAGGGAATCCCACTAAAAAAACACAAATAAAAGTTTGTGAGAAGTGTGTGTGAATACGAGCAGCAAAACGACTTAATTCTTGTCACATTATAAAGAAGAAGAGAGTGCGCTGTATTAAACCATTTTTAACATTGCAGCGTGACGAAAGTGCTGTATCCATTGCGAACGCTAAGTTTACCAGAACGAGCTGTCCCGTGTTGGAATTTCTTCTGAGCATGCGTGGCACTTTGTGCGTCGGAACAGGCCACACACGGTCGGAATTGACGCGATCGGATTTTGTTGTCGGAAAATTTTATCTCCTGCTGTCCAACTTTGTGTGTCGGAAAATCCGATGGAAAATGTCCGATGGCGCCCACACACGGTCGGAATTTCCGACAACACGCTCCGATCGGACATTGTCCATCAGAAAATCCGACCGTGTGTACGGGGCATTAGTCTGTAAAGTTCCATTTTGAGTTTGCCCACCCTTTGAGGCTATAACAGCTTCAACTCTTCTGGGAAGGCTGTCCAAAATGTTTAGGAGTGTGTCTATGGGAATGTTTGACCATTCTTCCAGAAGCACATTTGTGAGGTCAGGCACTGATGTTGGACGAGAAGGCCTGGCTTGCAGTCTCCGCACTAATTCATTCCAAAGGTGTTCCATCGGGTTGAGGTCAGGTCAAGTTCCTCCACCCCAAACTCGCTCATCTATGTATTTATGAACCTTGTTTTCTGCACTGGTCCAAATCATTTGGTGGAGTGGTGATTATGGTGTGGGGATGTTTTAAAGGGGTTGGACTTGGCCCCTTAGTTCCAGTGAAGGCAACTCTTAAGGCATCAGCATACCAATACATTTTGGACAATTTCATGCTCCCAAATTTGTGGGAACAGTTTGGGGATGGCCCCTTCCTGTTCCAACATGACTGCGCACCAGTGCACAAAGCAAGGTCCATAAAGACATGGATGAACGTGTTTTAGGTGGAGGAACTTGATTGGCCTGCACAGGTTGAGTCCTGACCTCAACCTGATAGAACACCTTTAGGATGAATTAGAGAGGGGACTGTGAGCCAGGCCTTCTCATCTAACATCAATGCCTGACCTCACAAATGCACTTCTGGAAGAATGGTCAAACATTCCCATAGACACACTCCTAAACCTTGTGGACAGCCTTTCCAGAAGAGTTGAAGCTGTTATAGCTGCAAAGTGTGGGCCAACTCAGTATTGAACCCTACGGACTAAGACTGGGATGTCATTAGAGTTCATGTGCATGTAAAGGCAGGTGTCGCAATACTTTTGGTAATATAGTGTATATGTAAGTGTGAAACTGCTAAAGAAATGTGGGAAGGATTACAAAAGGTGCATGAAAGAGCTAATCTCAGCAATAAACTGTATTCCATTAGAAAGCTTTATCGAACCAAGCTGATGAAGGCCCAGGATATGTAGGATTATATAAGGCACACCTTGGAAATGGTTGAACGTCTGAGAGGTATAGGAGAAGAAATAAAAATTTTCATGTCACAGGACTATTACTAAAAGACTTACCAAAAATTTATGAAATGCTGGTCACAGCAATTGATGCATGTCCAGGTGATGAACTGACATTGGAATATGTTAAGGACAAGCTTGTGGATGAATATAAGCGTAAAACAGAAAGCATTATTAGTGATGGTGCTTCTGTCGCAGAGTCTGCTTTAAAAATGCCACAAGAAACACGTGATTGTTTTGTGCAAGAAACAAGGTGATTTAAAAGCATTCTGAAGATACTGAAAACCTAGAATGCAAAAACAAAGAAAACAAAGTAAATTACAAAAGGCCAAAACTGTGAAGGAAGAAACAGATTTTGCTTCAGATAATG
Organism: Aquarana catesbeiana; assembly: GCF_042186555.1. Lineage (NCBI taxonomy): Eukaryota > Metazoa > Chordata > Amphibia > Anura > Ranidae > Aquarana > Aquarana catesbeiana. The sequence continues at coordinate 460,778,617 of NC_133328.1, forward strand.
AATATGTTTTTCAATTCAAAAGTTGTACCTCATCTTTGTAGGCATGGTTTGTTGATTCAGGAGCTACAAGTCACGTGACAAATGACAGAAATGTCTTTATTCACCTTGACCAGAGTAAAACAGAAAACATCACCATAGCTAATGGACACATAATGGAATCAGAAGGAATACGAGATGGTTTTCTTTACTCTCCTATTTCCCAGAATGCCACCAGAAAGATACCCGTGAAAAATGTCCTCCACTGTATGTCCCTGCTCTTGAAACTAATCTTTTGTCAGTGAAGAAGCCCACAAAACAAGGCAATGTATACCTCCCAAGATGACAGTTGTGCCATCACAAAAGGGGATATCTTCCGTGCAAAGGCTAAAATTAGAGATGAACTGTATCAGCTGAACTTCAATGAGGTGGTTTATACTGCCAAGGAGGAAAAACATTCAAACTGCATTCACACATGGCACAAGTAACTTGGGCACAAAAGTCCTGACATAACAATATAAATTAACTAAGAATGACTATGTACGTGGAATAAAACTTAGTTCATGTGATCAAACAATGAAATGCACCAGCTGCATGAATGGAAAAATGACAAGAAAAAACTTTCTAAAGCAGATTAACAGCAGAGCTAAGAAACCTCTGGACTTAATTCATTCAAATCTTGGCGGTCTGAAAAATTAACTCCAGGAAAGAAGAGATATTTTCTCACTTTTATGATTACTTCAGGTATACTACACTATGTCTGCTACAAAACAAAAGTGAAGTACCAGTGAAACTTGAACAGTATTTGGCTCAAGTCAGCAACAAATTTGGCAAAATGCTGAATGCATTGCGCACAGACAATGGAACTGAATATACAGGTGATAACAAACAGTTGATTTAGAAAGCATGACATAAGATTTCAAACTAATGTACCATACAACCCAGAAAAAAAATGGGTTACAGATAGAGTGAACTGTACTCGTGGAAGAACCATGCTGTTTGATGCAGATATGCCAACTACATACTGGGGGGAGGCAATTATGACCGCATGTTATCTCCAAAACTGACTACCAGAAAAATCAACTGAGAAACTCCTTATTAACTGTAGAATGGAATAGCCCCAAATTTGAACTATCTAAAAAATTTTGGAAACAAAGCCTATGTGCACATCCCAAAAGAAAAATGTACATAATGGGATGAACCAGCACAAACACTTCAGAGGGAAGTTACACATCAGTGTTACATGAAGATAAGCAACAAAGTGACAGAAATTGAATTTGACTCAAACAATCCAAAACTGGAACCAATTTGCATATGTGTGAACCTGGTCTAAAGGTCATCACAGAAGACAAGGGGGCACTCTTTTTGTCTAGGGGAAAAGAGATTTCCTCCCCAAATACGGAAAGGTTTCTTCACAGTAAGAGCTGTGAAAATGTGGAATTGACTCCCTCCAGAGGTGGTTCTGGCCAGCTCAGTAGATTACTTTAACAAAGGCCTGGATTCTTTCCTAAATGTACATAATATAACTGGGTACTAACATTTATAGGTAGAGATGATCCAGGGGAAATCTGATTGCCTCTCTGGGGATCAGTAAGGAATTTTTTTCCCCCTGCTGTAGGAAATTGGATCATGCTTTGCTTGGGTTTTTCACCTTCATCTGCATCAACTGTGGGTATAGGATTGTATAAATAGGATTGTGTGATTTTTTATTTTTTATTGGTTGAACTAGATGGACCTGTGTCTTTTTTCAACCTGACTAACTATGTAACTATGTAACTATGTTTGGCCACGCCTCCTGATGATTTCCAAATGTAGACAAAACATGTACTTGTAGAGGCATGCACATCCTCTTGGGTTTATGAACTGCGGATCAGAGCGGGCTGGCTCATGGAGTAGATCGGTGGTAGTTCATACTTAAAAAAAACGGCAGATGATTCCTGGGTGCTAGGGTGGGCACCATCAAATGTGAGTGTGTCTGGTGAGATTGGACCCACTGGGGTCGAAACACAAACCTGCACGGAATGGAGTGTTGGAGGTGGGGAGCACCTTATTTTATATAGGAGGAAAACATCACTTTAGCACTTCTTTTGAGCACTGGCACTTTATATAATAAGTTGTATTGATATCACAGTTCTGAGTTTTTTGATCATTTTGTAGACACTTTATCTTAATTGTATATAGATGAATTTATTGTGTATCAGTTGTATTTATTTATCTTGTGATTTAAAAAGGGGTTCCTCAAGAGTTGGATTTTATACAGACCAGAAACAGTAATAAACTTATAAAAGTACAAATTTTTTGTTACATAGAATTTTAGGTACAAAAATGTGATAAAAACAAACACAAAATGAAGAAAACAGCATGAGACCAGCTAATGGAATGACCCAGATGAACTGTCACGGAGACAGGAGGGTCCAACACGTTTCAACATACAAGTTGAAAGTCTTTTTCAGGGACAATAAGCTGGGAAATTTCAAGTATATAGCTTTAATCTACAATTATAAAATGCACAAAATTATAAACAAAATCAAAATACAATAAATACCATGTAGAAAAACTTTCAAGACAGGCTGAACATACTGATCCCATGTGTGAATGATTCGACCAAGGGAGATCATAGCTCAAAGGATGAGAGAAACTGGACCGTCATGGTTGCACCAAGCAAACAAGACAGAAAAAAGATGGAACTGGACAAACACAACCCCCATACCATATCGTCAACTCCCAAAAAGGGGCAAGGGCGTATGGGAGATCAGTGCAACGTGTTCTGCGGCCCCAGGAGTCTAAATGGATAGAAATGATCGATTTATTAATTAGAATGCAATAAATGTAATCTTTATGGCAGAGAACATTTGTGTGTGTGTTGGTCAGATTTTTAACTGATTCATTACTGCACTTATTTAATGTGTTTTTTGTCATCGTAGTTTGAGCACGCTCCAAACAATATAGATTACTGTTCAATGTGCATACATTGAGAAAGCGCAGCTGCTAACAATTGTATTGTTTAGTCTGTTGACCCGGCAAATAATAGTATTTTCATAATGATAACAGAAATCACCCAAATGGCCCTGATCAAAAGCTTCCATACCCTGAAATGTTTGGCCTTGGTACAGACACGCAAGGTAACACACACAGGTTAAAATGTCATATAAAAAGGGTAATTTTCCACATCTGTGGCTTTTTAAATTGCAATTAGTGTCTATGTATAAATAGTTAATAAGTTTGTTAGCTCTCACATGGATGCAATGAGTAGGATAGATACTGTGCCATGGGGAACAGAAAAGAAATGTCAAAAGACCTGCGTAACAAGTTAATGGAACTTTATAAAGATGGAAAAAAATATAAAAAGATATCCAAAGCCTTGAATATGCCAGTCAGTACTGTTCAATCACTTATTAAGAAGTGGAAATCTCTTTGATACCAAGCCAAGGTTAGGTAGACCAAGAAAGATTGCAGCCAGAACTGCCAGAAGAATTATTTGGGATACAAAGAAAAACCCGCAGGTATCCTTTGGAGAAATACAGGCTGCTCTGGACAAAGATGATGTGGTTGTCTAAAGGAGCACAATACGACAATACTTGAACATGCTGCCAGAAAGAAGCCTTTACTGATCCGATGTCACAAAAAAGTCCAGTTCCAATATGCCCAACAACACCTTGACAAGCCTCACAGCCTCTGGCACACTGTAATCTGGAATGATAAAACCATAATAGAGCTTTATGGTCACAACCATAAACGCTATGTTTGAAGAGGGGTCAACATTGCCTATAGCGACAAGAATACCATTTCCACTTTAAAGCATGGTGGTGGCTCACTGATGTTTATCGGGGTAAGTGAGCTCTAAAGTCAAGGGGAATCTTGTGAAAATTGATGACAAGCTGAAAGCAACATGTTATCGGAAAATACTGGCAGAAAGTTGGATTCTTCTTCATGAAATCTGCACATGGAACGCTGTTGGACTTTCCAGCAAGACAAGGCCTAGTTGTCCCTCCAGTGGCTATATCAGAAAAAGGTGAAGGTTCTGCAGTGGCCATCACAGTCTCCTGGCCTCAATATCATCAAGCTACTATGGGAATATCTCAAACTTCTGGTTCATCAAGACGACCAAAGACTTTGCATGAACTGGGGGCATTTTGCAAAGACGAATGGGCAGCTATTACACTAAAGGAGAGGAATTAAGATTTTAAGCTTTAGGACTTTAACCTCTTGCCCACCACTGCTAGCGGGCGCTCGGACTCAATGTCCTCTGGTGTCCCGGCGATCATGTCATAGAGCCGCAGAACGGGGAAGTGCCTATGTAAACAAAGCATTTCCCCATTCTGCCTTGTGACATGACAGAGATCACTGCTCCCTGTCATCGGGAGCAGTGATCGCTGTCATGTGAGTGGAGGCCATCCCCCCACAGTTAGAATCACTCCCTAGGACACACTTAACTCCTTCATCGCCCCCTAGTGTTTAACCCCTTCCCTGCCAGTGTAATTTACACAATAATCAGTGCATTTTTATAGCACTGATCACTGTATAGATGACAATGGTCCCAAAATAGTGTCAAAAGTGTTCGATGTGTCTGCCATAATGACGTAGTCTGGATAAAAATCGCAGATCGCCGCCATTACTAGTAAAAAAAATTAATAATAAAAATGTCAAAAAACTATCCCCTATTTTGTAGACGCTATAACTTTTGCGCAAATCATTCAATATAAATAAGATCAAAAGAAAGCTCTATTTAGCTATATCATATTATTTCTCACAGAGGCCCCTATTAATTCGTCTACTCACCAACCCAACTCCACCAGTATTATCTGTACTGACACATAACCACCTTGGATGTTGTCCTGCGTTGGTTGGCATCGGTTGGCGCTCCACCTCAGCTCCCGGAAATGACATTCCTGGGTGACTCGCAGCCCTCTATACCTTACCATCATCACACAGTTACCCTGTAAGTAATACGCCCTAGGGGGATTTTTATATCCATCCCATCACTGCCACCTATCAATTATGCCCATTTTTTTTAGGAAATTACAATATTACAATTTTTATCTATTTTAGATTTACATCACATGCTTCGCTCCTGAAGATTGGCCCAAGCCATGAAACGTGTCAAGCTATAGATGCCGTGTTTTACTAAATATATCCATTTCAACATTTTATGCATATTACCCTGATACTAGTTTCCATGCGTATTTATAACAATTCCTCATAGGATGGTCGCTTTCTATCATCTCTTATCGACTTACCACCAATGATAGGGAATAGTGAGGCTTCAGACACATTGGACATTACTGTGTTAAATTTGTGTGTGTATATATGATTTAATTGGACTTTGTATCACTCTAATGTATAACTTGGTTTACTCTAAATGTTGGGGATTAGATTATATTGGCCAACAATGTATTATAATTGTTTTACATTATGAACTTTATTCGGTGTTGTATCATTACCATGTATGAATCGAATTGGATTTCGATAAATTACCATAATATACCCCGTTTATGAATAATTAAAAATTAAGTTTACCAATTCATTCATCTATTTACTTGCACCAGCATGCTCCATTTAAAGTCCCAATTTTCCCTTTGCCCCCCTTTTTCAAGAATGGGCAGCTATACCACCTGCAAAAATTCAGGGCCATCATAGATAACTATTACAAAAGACTGCACGCTGTCATTGATGCTAAAGGGCGCAATACACAGTATTAAGAACTAAGGGTATGCAGACTTTTGAACAAGAGTCGTTTATTTTGTTTACTTGTTGCCATTCTGTTATGCCTTATAGTTGAATATGAAACCCATAAGAAACTAGAAAAGCTACAATTTCTGGGGAAATTATGAAAAGTGTTCTTGCCTCTACAGCTGGAGTGGGCGGAGTAACTGGGTGGAGTGGCTTGAGTAACTGTTGTGTGGTTGGAGTGGCTGGAGTAACTGTGAAAAGTGTTAAAAAGCTTAATATTTTAAAAAGTATAAATAGTAGTAAAAAAGTTGAAGTCCCATCATTAGCTGAAAGAGCTGAACATTTTTTTCAAAAGTTTTTTTTTTTTCAAAAACTATGAATTTTTTTTTCAAAAATTATGAATTTTTTTTTCAAAATGATTTTTTTTTCAAAAATGTTTTTTTTTCAAAAATGAATTTTTTTTTTCAAAAATTATTTTTTTTTTAAAAATGAATTTTTTTTTTAAAAATGAATTTTTTTTTTCAAAAATTATTTTTTTTTCAAAAATGAATTTTTTTTTTTCAAAAATGATTTTTTTTTTTTTTATAAAAATGAATTTTTTTTTTTTATAAAAATGAATTTTTTTTTTTCAAAAATGAATTTTTATTTTTTTCAAAAATATTTTTTTTTTTTACATGGGGCGGTCATAATGTTTTGGCTGATCATGGGGTGGTCATAATGTTTTGGCTGATCATTGGGTTGTCAGCTTTTGTCACCTCCCACTCTAGTTTTGAACATTTCACCATTCATTCCTATGGGACCAATTCCGCCGCAAAATTGACGATATTTCGTTCCACGAAGTAATAGCACACCAATTAAATGACATTGATTCCGGATTCACACTGGTATTTTTCACCTTTTCACAAAGTTCCACAAGGTAACAGCACACCAATTAAATGACATTGAACATTTCGCCATTCATTCCTATGGGACCAATTTTCCGCAAAAACTATGATATTTCGTGAGAACATTCCACAAAGTAATAGCACACCATTCGGGAACAATCCGCATGTTTCGGTATATTACTGTCTATGTAGTTTAAAAGCTGTGGGAGGAGTTAGGGTGGTATGATCATGGGGTTGTCAGCTTTTGTCACCTCCCACTCTAGTTTTGAACATTTCGCCATTCATTCCTATGGGACCAATTTCGCTGCAAAAACGACAATATTTCGTGAACCATTCGGTGAAACGTTCCACAAAGTAATAGCACACCAATTAAATGACATTGATTCCGGATTCACACTGGTATTTTTCAGCTTTTCACAAAGTTCCACAAGGTAATAGCACACCAATTAAATGACATTGAACATTTCGCCATTCATTCCTATGGGACTAATTTTGCCGCAAAAACAACAATATTTCGTGAACCATTCGGCGAAATGTTCCACAAAGTAATAGCACACCAATCGGGAACAATCCGCACGTTTTGGTATATTACTTGTCTATGTAGTGTAAAAACTGTGGGAGGAGTTAGGGTGGTAAATTTGGCTATAATAATAATAATATATATGTGAGATAACAGTAAGTGGTCTTGCTATGCAAGAACACTTAATAAAATAAATATTTTGTGCCTGTTTTCTTTAAAAATGGTACATACTAATACCAATTCTTCAAGGGGGTTCATACTTTTGAGCACAACTGTAGGTAGGGGCAAGAAATCTGAAAGATATGCCTGAAGGAGCCCAACATTGCACCCGCGATCCTCTGATCACGGGTGCAATGCTCTGCAGGCTTCTGTGCATGAAATAATAAATGCACATTTTTTGCCTATAAAAAATGTATTTGCAGAAAGGTGAGCTTATCTTTTAAAGCATATTCAATAAATCCAAAATGTTAAAAATGTGGGTTCTGTCAGATTGCTTATTGTACGTTCCCCCAATCGGACAGTCAATGCCATATGCTTGTGACAGAAGAAGCATTATAATTGACATTACTTCACAGTATTCATATTTAGAGGCAGAAAGTGCAGATGAACTTATCAACAGTAAGAGAGAAAGGAACTGTAGGTAGGGAAGGACAGCTGTCTTAAAAAAAGAAATTGTGTTTTTGCCCTGTTGCCCTCAAAGGTGTATAAAAGGAAAATGCTGCCTCTACTTATTGGTATTTTTTCCCAGCTCCCCGTGTGCTTTTTCCACAATCCTTTGCTTAACCGCCTACGGACCACCCGCCGTCGTTATATGTGGGCACTTTGAAGAGGGGTATTGTTGTTATGGCAGCAGCTAGCTATCATAACCCCAGTATCCTCTTCTTCAGCAGGAGGTCTGCTTTCAGATAAAAGTGGTCTCTGCGGCAGATTCACAGCCAGATAATTTTTATCAGCGGCCATGCTCTGGTGCCCTCCGTCGCTTACTAGAGCCGGCGGAAGCGATCGGGTCCTCTTCCGTGTGTGGTATGGAGATGAGTGAGGGGAAGATGGCCCCCACCCGTCTCCATACCATTGCAGGGTGGAAGCAATGTCAAAACGTCACTTCCGCCCATAGCACTTAAAGAGACATTTATTTATTTTATTTTTTTTCAAATGACATTTATTTTTATTTTTTTATTGCATTTTAGTTTAAATATGAGATCTGGGGTCTTTTTGACCCCAGACCTCATATTTAAGAGGTCTTGTCCTGCTTTTTTCTATTACAAGGGATGTTTACATTCCTTGTTATAGGAATAAAAGTGACACAATTTAAAAAAAAAAACTTAATTTTTTTTTTAATGCGCCCCATCCCGCCAGGCTTGCGTGCAGAAACAAATGCATACGGGAGCAACGCCCGCAAATGAAAACAGTGTTCAAGCCACACGTGTGAGGTATCACCGTGATTGTTAGAGCGAGAGCAATAATTCTAGCCCTGTAACTTAAAACATGCAGCTTGTAGAATTTTTTAAACGTCGCCAATGGAGATTTTTAAGGGTAAAAGTTTGTCACCATTCCACGAGTGGGCGCAATTTTGAAGCGTGACATGTTGGGCATCAATTTACTCGACGTAAAATTATCATTTACAATATAAAAAAAAAAAATTGGGCTAACTTTATTGTTGTTTTATTTTATATTTCGGAGAGCGGAGAAGAACCAACCGGACGCCGGGAGAAGAGGCCGGAGGGACCCCCGAAGTCGGAAGAAGACCCCCGGAGCTGTCTAATAAATTACTTTAAAAACCTGTGTAGTGTTTTTTTATTGACACTTTTTCCCCCAGGTGAATAGGTAGGGGTACCATGTACCCCATACTCATTCACATAGGGTGGGGGCCGGGATCTGGGGGGCCCCTTATTAAAGGGGGCTCCCAGATTCCGATAAGCCCCCCGCCCGCAGACCCTGACAACCAACTGCCAGGGTTGTCGGGAAGAGGCCCTTGTCCTCATCAACATGAGGACAAGGTGCTTTGGGGTGGTGGGGCCGCAGGGCGCCCCCTCCCCCACAGCACCCACCCACCATGTTGAGGGCATGTGGCCTGGTATGATTCAGGAGGGGGGGCGCTCGCTCATCCCCACACCCTTTCCTGACCGGCCAGGCTGCTTGCTCAGATAGGGGTCTGGTATGGATCTTAGAGGGGACCCTACGCCGTTTTTTCGGCGTATCGGGTTCCCCTTAAAATCCATACCAGACCCAAGGGCCTGGTATGCCCTGCGCCTGCTGCAATAGGAAAATGTGTTTTTCCTATTGCAGCAAGCGCAAGATGCAGTACCCTGCCCTTGCGTTGTATCTGGTCCGTCGGACCAGCATACAGCAGACGAACGGGCTTTCCGTCAGGAACTGAGTCCAGCGGAGTTACGACGTAAAGATTTGAAGCAGGCTTCAAATCTAAAGTACGTCGGATTTCCGACCAAAACGCTCCATCGGAAGTCCGATGCAGACCACACACGGTCGTATTGTCCGCCCGATTTGGTCCGTCGGCGTCCGTTGGACAAGTCCGGTTGAAAAGTCCGGCTGTGTGTACGTGGCATTAGACTTCATTCGAACGGTATTCACCCTCCACCACCCCCATCCATGTTTTTTTCCCCCTCACTTGTAGTGTTGAATTATCTTAAAAACATATACTCACCCGTACATAAAATTTAGCATTGTCCTGATCCATTGCTGTGATCCGTTGTTCCGGGTGCAAGTGGCCACTCCAATTATGTGCCAGACCAATTCCTTTTGGAAGTTAGGTTCTGCTTTATAATGGTTATAAACCTCAGATATGAAAAAGGAAAAAAATCACGTCCCTCTATAATGTGCATTAACCTAAATCCAAAGCACCAAGTCTGGTTCTTCTCTGATCTCTCCTCTCTGTTATCTGCATGACACTCCTAATCAATTAAGCCGACACCACAGCCTCCAAGGAGATGGCCCTTCCCCTTCCAGCACACAGAACTCAAAGACCAAGCTCTGTGTTTTTCTCTATGAGCCTGTTAGAGGGGGTTGTGTCCCCTTTCTCCATCAGCTATCAGATTACACTCAGCTGTGTGCTCTAGCTCTGCAGTGGGTGTGACATCAGATTCCCACCGCTGCATTCTACAGCTGAGAGATGCTATGTAAAATGCGTTTTGGAAGACTATAAAGGATAGAGGGTTGGGGAGACACATGTACAACTCATGTTGGAGGATTTGCTTCATCTCATCATCTTCAGTGGGTAAGGGTTTGCAACCACTTCAAGTTTCAGATTAAGGCCTCATGCACAATGGGCATTTTTACAGCTGCTGTTTTGGGCACCAGACTTTTTTTAATGGCCTCTAAACTCCCCTGCATGTTATCCTATGTGTTCATGCACAAATAGGCTTTTAGCAGCATTTTTGTTGTATGAGGTCCCTTAAAAAAGGGACACCAGTACCCCCCGGTACAATGGGACTTTATGGGCGAACAAGAAGAAAATCATATATAAAATGTCATTTATTTAGAAAAATATTATTAAAAAGGCATGTATCAGAAACATGGTCATGGTTGATACAGCAAATATAATATAAAACAAGATTTCACATACAAGTACATTATTACAAATTCAAAAATGAATATGAATATGAAATTCCTCTATTGGCCTGACATTTTTCGGGAAAGTGTCCCTTCTTCAGAGGCATTTACTAAAGAGGATATAAATATATTCTGAAAAGAAACAAAAAAGTTTTTGTCAGAAAGTTTTTCAGGCAGCATCGACATTTGCAATATATGAACATGTCCAGCATACGTACCAGTGTTGAATTTTAAAGAATGTATATGGATTTTATTTAGAGAAATAATTTATAGAATTTGTCACTGTCTATCCATCAAATTGATGAATCCCAACCGAGCTCGGAACAGCCCCCACAAGGGTTCCCAAAAGGACGACCACCGCAGAATGACCACAAGGGAAAACCCTAAAGAATAATGAAGTATTTAATTAAATGTGTAATATGACACATAACTATATATGAAATGTGTAAAATGACACATATCTATATATGAAACAACAACTGTCCTGGTGTGTATCAAGGATGATCACATTATAGATATTAAGAAAAAGGGCTTGCTTCAAAGTGTATTAATAGAGCTAAAAGAACATGCAGCCAGCATGGATTGCAATGAATCTCTTTTCAGAAAGTACCAAGAAAAAAGCAGACCAAAAAGGAACATATCAGCTCTCTGGGGATGCAGTTAGATCACTTAAAAATACTGATGAAATATATGGCAATATAGATTATGTTTTTATAGTAAAGGAAAAAAGGAGAGAAGGAAGCAAAAACAGACCCCCACATTCACTAAATAAGCTTATTTTAGCCAGATAACTGAGCATATAAGTGCAAATGGCTGAAGCGTTCCTATTTCTCAGGCACAGAGACTTACACTGAGCCATATGTCAGCTGTAGACTTAAAAAGCCGCCGGCGCATGAGCAGTGATCTAATGAGGTTGGTGTCAGTAAGGTATGGCTGTTGTATATGGCATGATCGCGTGTGTAAGCGCGATGACGTCATCGCCTAGCGACATGAAGCGAGACGGAAGGACCAATCAACACACCCAAAGGGCAGACAGATCCAAAAGCCAATCACAGGGAAGCATCTCCGGCCGTCGCCACGGCGACTACAAAGCCGCCAGAAGGCAGCCGAAGCACATGCAAAAGAAAATGGGGAAAATATGTATGTGTTTATTTATTTATTTAGAATAATAGGTATCCTTAACTGTTTGTGGAAGAAGCTGTTGGGGGAGCATCACAGGGGACCCCCAGGGCACAAAATGCATGGCGCAAACAGAAGCGGCAAAGCGTCATGCAGGTCAGACCCTCCGGCGCAAACATTTGCAAAAGCACAAACAGCCCGAGACATGTCAGGGGCTGACAGGGCATGCAACATAACGAGGGCCCGCCACCCCCCCAAAAAAGTAGGGAGAAAGGATGGGCCCCCGAGCGCCGGGCGGAAAAACCAAAATGACAGAAACATCATTAAATATTTTATGGAAAATCAATTATATTAAATTATAAATCAAATAAATTGTTGCAATGAAGAATACAACAAACACTACGCATGCGTGGATGTAACATATATCCAATGGAGCTTCGTTGGAGAAAAAAATAATAGGATGGGACATACACCCATGACTTAGGTATATAGCTATGTAATACAACATATAGTGTGAAAACATACATTATCGTATTATCATCATTCATATTGATTACATCACGTTTAATATGGAGCACGAAAAACGTACATCAATACTTAGGTTATTTGCATTGAATTACATTATAAAATGTTAGATGAACAAAGGAGAAAAAGAAAAAGAAAGAAACCCAGGAATATGAATTACATCAAATTGAATTGAGTGGGATGGAACTTGTATACACATGGGGAAATATGGTTATTCTTTTTTTTTTTTTTTTTTTTTTCCAAAGATTTTTTTTATTAACTGTAAGGAAACATTACAGACATACAGATACATCATCAATAGTGGGAAAGTATAATACCATTACAGTAGTATATAACCAGTACATAAAGAATAGTCCAACAGCAAACTAATAATCTAAACCAGGATTAAATTGACACTGTTGATAACATAATGTGAAGGAATTGAGTGTATAGAGTATTAATCTGATATTTGTTGGGAGGGGAGGGATTATGTTTCACAGACTAAGAGCTTATAACGGGAGGAGTGTTAACAATGATGGTTTGACTTTTTGTGATACCAGATTAATGGTAAGTACGCATCGATTGAGATATAGGTAAGTTAGGGAGTTTTTAGTTCGTTTTAGTTCTCATGTGTGTATGTTGGTTCATATGTGCATGTGTGTGTCCAGCACACTCTGTACTTTTAGCCTGGTTTGTGGGTTAATTGAGAGGAGAGGGGGGGATGGGAAAATGACACTGGGTAACAGGAGTTGGGGGGGGGGGTAATGGGTTTGTGTTGTTGTCAGAAGACATTGGGAAGATATTTTGGTTTTAATTGGTAACTATTAGTTTATCTTTGTGTGTATGTGATTTTGTAGGGAAAATCAATTGGGTTCTCTTCTGTGAGGTTTTGGCGTACCGTAGCCATCTCTAGGATATTGGCCGGTTTGAGCATGTCGAATTGTTTTTGGAATAGGTTTATGGTTTAGTGGCTCTCGTAATTAAAGGGTCATGTGTTTAGATGTGCATCTTTTGCAGGTATTCTGTAGTTGTTTTAAAGTAGATCCAGCAGGCCCAGATCGTGGTGAACTTATGTGGTATGTTTCGGGCTATTGCAATAAGTTCTTCCATTTCTGCAATTCTATTTATTCTTATAAACCAGTCTGATATAGAGGGGATTTTGGGAGTGCCCCATAGCGGTGGTATGCACATTTTTGCTGCATTTACTAGCATCATAGCTAAAGATCTAAAATATGATGTAACATCTGGTTGCTGAAGGTGAAGAAGGAATAGTGCAGGTGAATAGTCTAGTTTATATGTAGTAATTTTTTCGATTAGTTTATGGACTTGAGTCCAGAAAACTTGGATTCTAGGGCAGGTCCACCAAATGTGGAGGAGGTCACCTACTTCCTTCTGGCATCTCCAGCACTTGTTTGATTGGGATATGTTAATCCTGTGTAAGATGGAAGGGGTGCGATACCAACGTGAGATTATTTTGTAATTTGTCTCTTGGGTAGAGACATTTATAGAGCCTTTGTGTGTTATTCGGTATATTGTGTCCCAAGCATTACCTGAAATTGTTATGTTTAGATCCTTGTTCCAGGCTTTACAAGCTATTCCCTCCTCCGTCTTGGTGTTATTCCAGAACATGTTATGTATCATGGAGATAGTGTGGCGTTGTGGTGTGTTGCTAAGGCATATTTTTTCAAATTCGGTAGGGGTTTCGGATAGGTCTGTCTTGCTTTTTATGTTGTCTACAAAATGCCTGAGTTGCCAGTAGTGTATTATGCTTAATTTGTGCGTGGTCCAGGTCGTCTCTATTTGTTCCCGAGTCAGTAATTTGCCTTCGTGAATGATATGATGTAAACGTATGCCTATGTCAGGTTGTGTGTTGGATAATGGGTGGCGTTCCATTCCAGGGGCAAATTGTGGATTGAACAGGATTGGTGTGAGGAGACCTGGAGTGTTGGTAAACTTGAATGTGCGATTGGACTGCGCAAAGCATTCCAACGTGGGGCCTATCGTTGGGTGATCCATGAAGGTTTTTGGTATAAGGGTGTGTTTGATCCACGGTGTCCCAGTAATGGGGTGATGGGAGAAAGAGTTTTCTAATGTTACCCAATCTTTTGTCTTTTGGTTCGTATGCCAGTCGACAATCCGTTGTAAGTGACATGTCCAATAATAATGTTGTATGTCAGGTAGGCCTATACCCCCTTTGTCTTTTGGTTTTATTAATTGGCTGTATCTAATTCTGGGGTGTTTATGGTTCCAAATGAAAGTTCTAATAATTTTGGAAATCGATCGCAGGAACGTTGTTGGAAGTTTAATGGGGATCGTTTGAAGAAGGTAGAGTATGCGCGGTAGAATATTCATCTTGATTATGGCCGTTCTTCCGAACCAGGAAAAATTTGATTTGTTCCATTTCTTTAGGTCATCTGTGATAGTTCTGAGCAAAGGAAGGAAATTTTTAAGAAAGAGGTCTGGTAAGCTAGCAGGCAGTTGAATTCCCAAATATGTCAGTGCATCTGATTTCCAGATAAATGGAAAGTTTTGCTTGCATTGTGAGATCTGTTGTTTTGTTAGGGTTATATTGAGAGCGTGTGATTTCGAGAAGTTGATTTTAAAGTGGGTTAAGTATTGGAATAGTTTGAAGTCTTTTAGGAGATTAGGTATAGTAACAAGGGGGTTAGATAGGAATAGGAGGATATCATCCGCAAATGCGGCTAGCTTATAATTTTTTCCCGCTATAGTAAGGCCATGGACGTCTGGGTTATCTCGTATTCTACGTAGGAAGGGTTCAAGTGTGAGGACAAACAGGATGGGGGAGAGGGGGCAACCCTGACGTGTACCGTTTTTTATTTGGAAGGCCTTTGACAGGAGTCCATTTACTCGGACCTTCGCTTTTGGGTTTAAGTATAGGGATGATATAAAGTTTACCAAGCGGTCACCAAAGCCGAGCTTCTGTAATACCGCTATGAGATAGTCCCAGGCTAGCCTGTCAAAGGCCTTTTCAGCGTCTAATGATAGGAAAAAGCCAGGAGTTTTAGTGGTGGAGAGCCAGTGATGAATGTTTATGGCTTTGAGGGTGTTGTCCCTGGCCTCCCTTCCTGGAACAAACCCTACCTGATCTATCGATATAAGATTTGGGATTAGAGGAAGTATGCGATTGGCTATTATTTTTGCAAAAATTTTTAGGTCGGAATTCAGTAGGGAGATGGGTCGGTAGTTTGAGGCTAACTCGCTGTCTTTGCCAGGTTTGGGAATTACACATATATGTGCTTCGAGCAATGTGTTGGATGTTGTAATGGGTTGGGATAGCAGGTTAAAGGCTCTTAAATAAGGGATTGTTAATGAATTTGAAAAAGTTTTATAATATGTCATGCAAAACCCATCTGGGCCCGGACTTTTACCTGCCTTCATTTGTTTTATAGCAGAGAGAAATTCTTCTCCTGTTATGGGGCCATCTATTAGTTTTGCTTGTTCCGAGGAAATAGGACTAGGACTGTTCTGTATGAGGAATTCTGTGATGATATCTTCACGTGTTTTGTTGTCCGAGTGCGATTTTTGTTCAGGGGGAAGGTTGTATAAGTCTGAGTAGTATTGGGCAAAGTGGTTTGCGATGTCGTCACTTTTGGATAGCGTTGTGGTAGGGGACGATCTGATTTTATGTATCGTGCTGTTTGCTTTTTTGGCTTGCAAGGGTCTGGCTAGTAGTTTACCATTTTTGTTGCTTTGTTCATAAAAGAGTTTTTGGGACAGGATAAGGTTTTTCCTGGTCTGTTTCCCTAGTTCTTCTTTGAGGAGGTTACGTGTTTGTTCCAGTTCCTGTAGTGTGGAACGGGCCTTGGTCTGTTTGTGTGTCTGTTCCAGTTTCTGTATTTTGTTTAGTAGGGCATTTGTTGATTCCTGTTGGGAACGTTTACGTATGGCTGCAAGTTTGATTAGTGCTCCCCTGACCACGCATTTGTGGGCTTCCCATTGGGTCATGTATGACGTGTCGGGAGTGTCGTTCATTACAAAGAAATCTTTGATGTGTGTCGTAATGTCAGCCATATGTACAGGGTTTGTGAGTAATGATGCGTCTAATCTCCAGATATTGGTGCGTCGTGTTTGTTCCGGAAGTGATAGGGTTGCTGTGATGGGGTTGTGATCAGATAGAAACGTAGGTTCGATGGTTGCTTCAGATAAGAGTGGGAGATCTTTTTGTGTGATAAACAGATAATCTATTCTGGAGTGTCGGTCATGTGGTCTGGAGTAAAAAGTAAAGTCTCTGTCGCTGGGATGTAAGGTGCGCCAAGAGTCGTGTAGGAGTAAGTCTTGTAGTTGGGCTTTGATCTGTTTAAGAGCTTGGAATGTAAGGGAAGATGTTCCAGAGGATGTGTCTTCGAGTGGGTTAAGAGCAACGTTAAAATCTCCTCCGAGTAAGAGGATGCCTGACTGGAAGGGGGCTAGGTTTAGAGCTATCTCACGAAAAAAGCTCACTTGACCCGAGTTAGGACTGTAAATGTTGGCTATCGTGATAGGCCTGTTCCATATTGTGCCCTTGATAAAGACATATCGGCCGGAGTCATCTATTTGTGAGTCTGTCACTATTAAAGGTATATGTTTGGCTATTAGGATTGATACTCCTTTCGTTTTAGCTGACGGATTGGTAGCGTGGAAGGTGTTTGGAAAATTTCTGTTTGAAAGCTTAGGTATTTGGTCAGTTCGGAAGTGCGTTTCCTGAAGCAGGATTATATCGGCTTTAATTTTTTTCATATATAGTAGGAGTTGTGCTCTTTTCTCGGGAACATTAAGCCCTTTCGCATTTAGGGAGACTATCTTGAGTTTATTTTTCGTGGGCGGTTGGTTCGTTATGGGCATTTTTATGTTTGTTATGTGTCACTATTTGTGCGTTATAGGTGGTGTATGATTTGTCTCTTCTGACTAACAAAGAGGTTGGGAGTGGAGAAGCACGGGGGGGGGGGGGGGGGTGTGGGGTAGATCAGGGGGATGCAGAGAGTTCTGCTGAGCGGAAGATATTTATGTATGTATAGGTGTAGGTTGTTCCGACGGCAGGGATAGGCCCGCTAACCTGCCTTAATTAGGTAATAGTGTGTCGGAAAAGGTCAGCACAGGTTTTATAGCTGTGCTGTTGCAGGGTATGGTAGGACTGGTGAGGATAGTTGTATCAAATATACGATAGGTATGGGTACTTAACCTCGTGACTACTCGTACGGTCATCCTGCTAGATAGGGTATGGATAGGAGAGTTATTAGTGGTAAAAAGATGTCATCTACAGGGGTGTTTAGTTGTCACAGCTGTCTCAGAATGAGTTGGTTGAGTACATTTTGGGTCTGTATAGGTGTCAATTAGAGATATATGGACCTTGTGAAGAATCACATGGAGTTGGAGGTTTTGTCATAAAATTTGTTAGGGGGGGGATAGGATATTTGTCATGTGATATGGTAAGGTACACACGATAGTATACAGAATCTACATATATATATATATATTGCAGGCCTATGTATCTAGGGTGATCGGGCTTGTCTGTTAGGTCATAATGCCTTTTACCTTTCATATTGTTTCCCCTTTGTGGAGCTAGTGTGATTGACCTTCGTTGGAAAATTCACATGACGGAGGAAGAATTATTGCTCCGATTGGAGATTCTCATACGAACAAATGGTGTGTATGGAAATCCAACTTTAATGACGGAGCCTGGGAAGCTAACCAATAGCTGCGTTTTTGTGGTTCCGTGTATACATTAGGCTGTAGAGCCGTTTGTTTTTTTTTTTTTTTTTTTGTTTTTTTTTTTTATTATTATGCTGTAGTGCATACCCCTATTGGGGGTGTGTTGGGGTGGGGCCGACTTTTGAAATCCTTGAACTAAACATTCAACTAAACATTTTAACAATCAGCAACTTTTAAAGTATTATAAATAACCGCTTTTGCGGTTTAAACCGCTCACATATACTTATGATAATAATCAACTTATGTTTAAGCATAAACCATTGCGTTTTGAGTAAAAGAAAAGATTGGAGATACATCCTGTCCCCCTATAAAATGAACTTTGGAGGTATCCTGTTGGAACCTACTTTGGAGGTGTGGAAGAAACTCTGGGCTATGTATCTCCATACATAGGGGGGGGGAGCAATAGATTTGAGAGCTGGCAAGAGGACAGGATGTATCTACAGCGTGTCTAGTTACAGGCGTATGTCTCAATACATTGTCTCTGAGAGGTGAATGTAATACTGTTGCCTGAAATGGTTTGTTCAAGTCCGACATATGGTGAGTAACTTGTTTTCGCCTCTAGTGGCCTTGATTGCAGATGTTGGGGTGTGCTTAGAGTATCTGTTTTTTTTTTTTTTTTTTTTTTTTTTATAGGTGGTTGCTTTATGGAGAGTCATGACACTTGCAGAAAAGGGATATGGGATCTGCCTATATGATTATGGGCAGAATGTCTATGTGGTGTCCCATATTCTCAAGAAAAGCATATACCCGTATCCATGTGCCGTGGTGTGCAAACATACCTTCATAACGGAAGTCACAAAACTTTTGTCCCAGGTCGTGTCTACGGCAACATGTGTCAGATTGATATTGGTGTATCCTAAAATATAGGTAAACTTACCCCTCCGAGAGTTCTAACGGGTATAGTATGTCCATATATCTCTGTTAGGGGTGAGGAAGAGAATAATCTGTCATCGTGACATGTTTAATCCTTTCTTGCCTTTCTATGAGCCGGTGATGCTGGGACACTGCCTTCTCTTGGGGAGCGGCGGTTGGCTGGCGGAGGTGAGACACGTGTAGAAAGTCGACGTCTTCTGGTTGTAGACGGGTTTTCTCGGTGATGGACCTCCATCTGTTCCTCCCGCTGTGGAGTGGCGATTCGCGGTTCTCTATGCCAGTCCGGGATCGAGATTGGTGGAATGCCCAGGGTCTCACAGAATAGGAGTGCATCTTCTGGGTTTCTTAGGAGGGAGGTCCTTCCTCCAGAGCCAGCTTGTAAGCAAAAAGGGAATTTCCATCTATACGGGATATTCCTATCCCTCAGGGCGTCTAGTATCGGGCGTAAGGCTCTGCGTTTGTTCAGTGTGATTTGAGACAAGTCATGGTACAGTTTAATTTCTGTGCCTCGGAATAAAATGTGGTTCCTAAGTCTAGCTTGTCTCATGATTTCTTCTTTTAGCCTGAAGTTTGTGAGACAGCCTATGACATCTCTTGGGGGGTCTGTGTCTCTACCCCTGGGACGAAGTGCGCGGTGTAGGCGCTCCATATCTATGGGTGTTTCAGGTGGGCGTCCCAGGAGGTCATTAAAGACATTTGTCACTGCTTGGAGAAGGTGATCTGGTTCGATTAATTCCGGGATTCCTCTGATTCTAATGTTATGACGGCGACCCCTGTTATCCAAATCTTCGACGTGCCTCTGCAGGTCTTGTAACTGTGTGGTATGTGTACTCAGGGAGCGTTGTGCGGCAGTAATGGCTGATTCATGGCGGTCAGTAATGTCTTCCACTTCTTCTAAGCGACCTGCCACCGCTTGCATGTCTAATCTGAGTTCTGATATAGCTGCAGACAGAGTGTTCTTAATGTCTGCTGCTACTGATCTAAGGTCTTCTAAGCTGAGGCTGCTAGTGGCTGGGGATTGTGAGTCTCTGGTGCGTGCTCCCGTTCGCCTCGTGGGGCTGCAGCTTACCTCTCTGGAGGCCTGTGATGGCGGCGCCGGCTCTCGTGTTCGAGATCTGAATATCTCAGGAATATTGCCTGAGAGCTGCGTATCTTGATCCCGGGGCGATCGGGACCGGGAGGCTGACGAATCCCTGTCAGTTTTGCCCATGGTGATGTCGGGTTTTCTCCTTTTTTGCTTAAGAGATGACCGAGGAGTAGCGGAGTGAGAGATCTAAGCAGCCATCTTCAGCCACGTCCAGGCCACGCCCCGGTTATTCTTTTTCACATCCTCCTGAAACAAACCCATCCAGAAAGGGGCGAAAGTTGCATTGAGTATTAAGTCCTGGAAATGAAGTTACATTAAGGTCGGCAATCCAGCGGACCTTCCTCTGGAGCAAGATTTTGTTCCGGTCACCACCTCTACTGTTCCGGATGGACTTGATCGAGGATGGTGAATGGAAGATGGGGAAACCTGCCCGCATGATGGTCTCATATGTGTCGCCCCAGAGCGAGGTCCGGATTAGCATACTTCATGCTGGTGATGTGACGTGCTGCTCTCTTAGAGAATTCTAATTTGGTTTTGCCAATGTAAAAACATTTGCATTGGCAAGTTAGTAAGTAGATGACTCCAGGCGTTTTGCAATTAGCATAGTGTTTAGGTCTATGCATTTTGCCATTCGGTAGAACAAATTTTGGTTGTGTATTCATATAACAGCAAACTGTACACCCTCCACAGGTAAAGTTCCCAGGTCTTTTCCAATGTCTGACCGAAAGGTACCCGTATATTCACTTTTAACCAAATGGTCTTTATGAGTATGAGTTTTTGAGTTTGAGTATGAGTTTTTTAAACTTGGATCAATTTGTAACAAATGCCAATGTTTTTGTAAGATTTTTTTTGATGGCTTTATCCTGTTTGTTATAAGTGTTTATCAATCTAGTGATGGGTTTTGAAGTATCAGATGTTTTTTTGGAAAATAGTACATCCTGTCTTACTTGTCCACATGCACGTCTTTTTGCCTTTTTGAGGCAGGTAGATGAATAACCTCGGTCTAGAAGACGTTTTTTGTGTAGATCTGCTTCGCAGGTAAATTCTATTTCTTTAGAGCAGTTGCGTCTGAGCCTCAGATACTGCCCATAAGGAATGGACAGAACCAGGGGCTTAGGGTGCGAGCTGGACGCATGCAGAATGATATTCCCAGCAGTCTCTTTGCGATAGAGACCGGTGGAAAGTCAACCATCTGCTGATTTCATGATATTTAAATCCAGGAATGTAATGGAAGTATCGCTGAAGGTCATGGTGAAATGGAGGTTGAATGTGTTGTTGTTCATAGCACATATGAAGGCTTGTAAGTTCTCTGGTGTGCCATCCCATATCATCAGTACATCATCTATATACCTAAACCATGCTGCAACATGGAGCGGTATAGGACGATAATCTTTCATCAGACAGAAGAGACTGCTCCCACTTCCCCAGGTACTGCATTTTTGGTAGGAGGATTTAAGTTCAGAAAAAAACCCCTCTGGCAGCACATTCCGGAGCATCAGCGTTTTAGCAAGCTGACAGTTCTTAAACTCTAGCTTGTCGTGATTGACTATGGATCACCAGCAGGAGACATTTTTTTTTTATTTTTTGTTTTTTAAATAAAGGACTCATCAAAAACTACCTACTGTTTTTTTTACACTGCACTTTTTTGGGGGGTGAAAGAGTAGGGGGTACTATGTACCCCCTATTCATTTACATGGTGGTGGTGGGATCTGGGTCCCCCTTGGTAATGAGGGCTTCCAAACTCTGATAAGCCATCAGCCCGCAGACCCCCCACAACCACTGACCAGGGTTATGGGGAAGAGGCACTTATCCCCATCAACATGGGGACAAAGTGCTTTGGGAGGGGGAGCGCCCCTGCCCCAAAGCACCCCCCCATATTGAGGGCATGTGGCCTGGTATGGCTCAGGAGGGGGGCATTCACTTGTTACCTCCCCTTGCCTGGCCTGCCAGGCTGCATGCTTGGGTAAGGATCTGTGTGGATTTTGGGGGGGACATTTAACCACATGCCGACCAGCGCACGAGATGTACATCGGCACAATGGCACGGCTGGGCAAATGGGTGTACAGATAAGTCCCCTTTAAGAAGCGGCATTGTGGATACGCGCTCCCACCGCATGCTCTGTGACCGCAGATCCCGCGGACTCAATGTCCACTGGGTGCCCGCGATCGTGTCACGGAGTGGAAGAATGGGAAAATGCCTTTGTAAACAAGGCATTTCCCCTTTCTGTCTAGTGACATGACAGAGATCACTGCTCCCTGTCATTGGGAGCAGTGATCGCTGTCATGTGAGTAGTAGCCCATCCCCCCAGTTAGAATCACTCCCTAGGACACACTTAACCCCTTGATCGCCCCCTAGTGTCTAACCCCTTCCCTGCCAGTGTCATTTACACAGTAATCAGTGAATTTTTATAGCACTTATCGCTGTATAGATGACAATGGTCCCAAAATAGTGTCAAAATGTGTCCGCCATAATGTCGCAGTCACGATAAAAAACGCAGATCGCCGCCATTACTAAAAAATAAACAATTAATAATAAAAATGCCATAAAACTATCCCCTATTTTGTAGACGATATAACTTTTGCGCAAACCAATCAATATACGCTTATTGCGATTTTTTTTACCAAAAATATGTATATAAATAACAATACATATCGGCCTAAACTGAGGAAAAAATTATTTTTTTAATATATTTTGGGGGATATTTATTATAGCAAAAAGCAAAGAATATTGCTTTTTTTTTCAAAATTGTCTCTCTTTTTTTGTTTATAGCGCAAAAAATGAAAACCACAGAGGTGACCAAATACCACCAAAAGAAAGCTCTATTTGTGGGGAAAAAAGGAGGTCAATTTTGTTTGGGTGCAAACAAAATCGACGCAGTGCCGAATCGCAAAAAGTGCTCTGGTCAGGAAGGGGGTCAATTCTTCCAGGGTTGAAGTGGTTAAAAAACAATTGAGCTAATGATCTGGTATTGATTGGGGGGACCCCCACGCTGTTTTTTTCACAGGTTTTTTTTATTCCCTGTAAAGGCTTTTTTTTACATTCAGCTGTCAGCTGTCGATGCTGATCATCAGTTGTTAAGGACGCGGCAGCCGGCTTCCCAGTTTGCTCCTCAAAAACCAGCTATTCCCTGGTTGTAAAGGAGGCTGGCGACCACCCGCTCCTCAACGCTAAAGCTACTAAACATAGCTTACACAGTAGGCTAAACACTGCTAAACACTGTCAAAAAGTGCTAAAACATTACCGTTTTTGTCCAGTATTTCAAAAGCAGTTTTTGCTTTCTAGTGTGCATGAATCCTAAAACTTACAATTTTTTAGCTTTTAAGATGGGTTCAGTGAAAGGACCATGAACTGAACCCATGCCAATTTGCTCATCCCTATTTAGGACCCAGCAATTACAGTAAATATTGATAGACTAAAGAGAGGTGTCTCTTATTAACCACTGGGACAGCAGAAACAATACAAATACTGCAAGCAACGTTTGAAATCAGGGTCAATTGCTACAGATCTTTTATGGGCAGTGGTTCTGCAGAAAAGTCCAGTCATTTTCATGGACATGCAGAAGGCATACAAAATGTAATTCTGTCCAAATCTCTGCTAGCACTGAACACGCCAACCAGATTATTTAAGAAAGAGTTTATGGGAATGTAAACAATACTGATTATGGGTAGAACTAACTGTTTATTGTGTATAGGATGCATGATACAAGCAAGGCAGAAAACAATGCAAATTTAAAGACTTACTCAACATTTACAAGAATCCTATTTATAGCCAACTAAAAAAAATTGTTCTGACATTTTAAGAATCAATATCCCCTTTTCTGTAAAAAGCTTTAAATAAGTCACAGTAGAGGCAAACTGCCACAGTTGCCAACAAAGCTAGATGTTTAGCATAAATGCTTGGCTATGAAACGTGTTTGACTTTAAATGACCAAAATTGCCACTGCAAAATAGTTTAACATTAATATGCTTTGCTCAAGACTTCACTGTTATTACAATGCTCTCTGCATCTTTATTCAAGTGTTAAAAAGACTGATAGTGACATTTCTGTGTATCTCTTTCAGTGAATAATAGTGGACAAAGATGTTTATGTTTGTGTGTGTTTGTGTGTATGTGTTTGTGTGTGTGTTTGTTAAATTGCATATGAACCTTAAGTGAGCAGAACTTCCCCTTTTGGGTGGAGCTCCGCTTTAAGCTTGATTCACAGATTTAACACCACAGGATAGGGATCCTTATTGAAATAAAAAAGTGACAGTTATTTTCAGCTGAGTACACTGAGATTTGAAAACTACAGTCATATATCTGAAATAGATCCTTATCTTTTTGTAAAGTGTGTGTTTGTGTGCCTGGAATTAAGAAGAATTGAGCCTAAAGCCTTGTACACACTAATAGTTTTTTTTCGTTCAACCCAGCAGGCTGAACAAAAAAATAAACCTGAAAAGCTCAGGAGGAGCCGCTGTACTAATAATCCAATGTTAGTACATGGATCTCCCCTACTGAGCTATTGTGTTTTGACAGGGGGACAGCCTCTCCCTCCTCAAGAACACACCAGTCAGCACTCTCAGCTATTGGCTGAGAGCGCTGATTAGGTGCTGATTGGCAGACCTTTTTTGGTTGGACTGCTTGCCGTACACACGTTTCTTTTGAACCGGCTGATGCTGCCTGATATTCAGCACATGTGTGGGGGGTGGAACTGTAGGGTGCCTGGTGCATTTATTAGGAGGCAAACATAAGTTGGCTTGAGCTGTGAGGAAGGGGATGCATCCCTGAAATGCATCAGCTTGCCATCATCTGGTTGTTCATTGCCACACTGGTTTAACATCGGAGTCTGCTGTTATGCATGTCACTTCTGTCCTTTGTGAGTATTTATTTTATTGGCTAATTGGTTTTCTTTTAATAAATCTTGGGTAATGCACTAGGTGTTTGCACCCCCTGTGGTTTTTTTTTTCTTTTTGCAGTATATGGTTGGATTCCACCATCTGAGAAGGGCTGCACCTTTGAAGCATTGCTCTTGAGGAAACACAGTCACACACTATCTTTGTCTGATGACTATCCTTTCAGCGCTGGAATGGTTGTTTGGTTTTCTCTGCATGTGTCACTGTTGGGGATTCTCCAGCGGCTCAAGACTGAACCTGCTTATTGGGAACTGGTGGTCGTTGGACAAGTAGCTAAGGATGGTCCTTTCCATGGAGGAGAGCCTGGTTAGAAGGACCTCACTTGCTAAAGAATTTAATTTGAAAGACTTAATGAAGCTAGGGTGGATCCTACAGTTGAAAATCCACCATCTGAATGCCTCCAGAGCACTGTTAACAAGGAGGAAGGATGCCTGATCTCAAAGTTTTACACATTAAAACATATTCTTGAATATGAGATGATCCAGTGGTGTCCTTACAGAAATACCTTGAAGTGAAACAAGCACCCAGGGGATTGAGAATCACAAAAAGATGTAGCTTTTTGATGGAGGATCTCAGAGATGAATGGTATGACTATTCCAGGGAGTGCAGCAGGAAATGGATAGAAACCATCATGGGCTAGCACAGATGGGATTCAACAATAAAGACATACACTGTTATTTAAATTTCAAACAAAATTATTTATTTATTTTTGGCAATTTATATGGCCACGGTGTTATCCACGGGGTTACCTAATAGTACTCCATTTTATTTAAAAGAATATAAAGCCATCCTGGCTAAAATGAACAAATTAAACGGTGTCCATCCAAACAATGCTGGACGACTACTCCCCTCTTGGACAACATCATGACAAAATTAGGGCGGGTGGGTGGGCGTCTGTCATGAACAGGTGTGACCAGAACCGTGTGATCTGCGACAGAGGACACCCAAACGTATATAAGTGAAAATATAATAATTTATTAAGGAAAGTGAGTAATATAATACAACCAACTCCAATGTAACACAGTGCAATAACCAACCACAGACAGAGACCCACAAATAACAACAGACAGATAAGTGCAATAAATGGGAAATACCAGGATCATAAACAATAGCCAGGCCAGGGTCATACACAGCAGATCAGCAGATGGACAGGGGATGTTCCAGAGACATAAACGTAAGCCAGGCCAAGGTCATACACAGGGAGGTCAGTAGATGGGGTATGGAACAAAGGACAGGGAGAGGATGGATGGGTCAGACTGCAGGCAGGGATGCAAGGTAACAGGTGGGACAGGATAGGGTCCGAGACAGGGAGACAGGATCAGGTTCAGGTTCAGGGCACAGGATCAGATCGCTAGCAGGTCAGGAGGCAATGAAGAAATCAAGGCAAACATGTGAATGTTTGTCGGGTATTTATAGGCTTGCGATTGGCCTCAAGTGACACCTGATTGTAGGAGGTACTGTCTGCTCCACACTGCCAGGATCCATCCGCTGGTGGACGCCAGTACTGCGGCCCAAAGATGATATATTAACAGGGAAAAGCTCTCCTGACAGTTCCAAACTGCCAGGAGACACCTGCTGGTGGACCTCAGTACTGCATGCCAAATAACAGGTATTACCAGAGGATGGAACATTTCCTGACAGTACCCCCCCTCAAAGGAGCGGCCTCCGGACGCTCCAATTGGTTGTAATTGTCCATAGTCTATGGCATCAAACAGAACAACAGGTGGTGGCACAGCAGGCATGGGCACTTCAAGCTGGGCAGCAGGCATGGGCACTTCAAGCTGGGCAGCAGGCATGGGCACTTCAAGCTGGGCAGCAGGCATGGGCACTTCAAGCTGGGCAGCGGGCTCATCAAGCTGGAGATCAGGCACTGGTACTTCCGGCTGGAACACTGGCACAGAGACATCAGGCTGGAGGGCAGACACCGAGACATCAGGCTGGAGGGCAGACACCGAGACATCAGGCTGGAGGGCAGACACCGAGACATCAGGCTGGAGGGCAGACACCGAGACATCAGGCTGGAGGGCAGACACCGAGACATCAGGCTGGAGGGCAGACACCGTGACATCAGGCTGGAGGGCTGGCACCGAGACATCAGGCTGGAGGGCTGGCACCGGGTCATCAGGCTGGAGGGCTGGCACCGGGTCATCAGGCTGGAGGGCTGGCACCGGGACATCAGGCCAGGCAACAGGTACTAGAACTTCAGACTGGGCAGTAGGCACATCAGGCAGAACAGCAGGTGCTGGCACAACAGGCTGAACAGCAGGTGCATCGGACTGGATAGCAGGTACTGGAACTTCAAACCGGTCAGCCGGTACTGGAACTTCAGATTGGATAGTGGGCACAGGTGCTGGCACATCAGGCAGAACAGCAGGTACTGGCACAACAGGCTGAACAGCAGGTACATCGGACTGGACAGCAGGTACTGGAACTTCAAACCGGGCAGCTGGTACTGGAACTTCGGACTGGACAGTGGGCACAGGTGCTGGCACATCAGGCAGAACAGCAGGTACTGGCACAGCAGGCTGAGCAGCAGGTACATTGGACTGGATAGCAGGTACTGGAACTTCAAACCGGGCAGCTGGTACTGGAACTTCAGACTGGACAGTGGGCACAGGTGCTGGCACATCAGGCAGAACAGCAGGTACTGGCACAACAGGCTGAACAGCAGGTACATTGGACTGGATAGCAGGTACTGGAACTTCAAACCGGGCAGCTGATACTGGAACTTCAGACTGGACAGTGGGCACAGGTGCTGGCACATCAGGCAGAACAGCAGGTACTGGCACAACAGGCTGAACAGCAGGTACATCGGACTGGATAGCAGGTACTGGAACTTCCAACCGGGCAGCTGGTACTGGAACTTCAGACTGGACAGTGGGCACAGGTGCTGGCACATCAGGCAGAACAGCAGGTACTGGCACAACAGGCTGAACAGCAGGTACATCGGACTGGATAGCAGGTACTGGAACTTCAAACCGGGCAGCTGGTACTGAAACTGCAGACTGGGCAGCAGGCACAGACACTGGCACATCAGGCAGAACAGCAGGTACTGGCACAACAGACAGAACAGCAGGTACTGGCACAAAAGTAGGCATCGGAACATCAGGCTGGGTGGCACACAGGAACACATCAGGCTGGAACAGATCAGCTGTCGGGGAGGCAGGATTGAACACTGACATGATGGTATGGGTTGGATTAGCTGGTGCGGAGGCAGGTTGGGTTACTGGCAGGATCGTCTTGGTTGGAAAAAACTTTCGTTTTTTCTTTGGCTTAGCCACTGAAGCTCTGTAGGTGAGGCGTGCAGCAGACTGGAAAGGAGGATTGGAATATGGCAGAGAAGAGGTGACAGTAGCTGGAGGAAGTTCCTGTGGGTTTGTGGACAGCTGAGAAGAGGCAGGTGGGTTGAATGCAGGGTATGTGCAGCAGGTAGGGACAGGGTATCGATATTTGGTGGGAAGCAGGGTATATTGGGCCGAAACGGAGGTTGCCATGGGTGAAGGGAAAAAAGACTCCTGGGCAGGCAGGTGTCTAATAGCAGGTCTGGGTTGTGCAGAGCTGACCAAAGCTGGAAATAATAAGTCTGACCATGCCTGTAGTACAGGTTGAACAAACGTGGGTTCACATACTGCCTGTCTAACCAGGGACTGCACTGAATCTATACAATCCACTAGCACCTGTTTAGGACAAGCTGAATAGTCCTCCAGAAAGTATACAGCATCATCCTCCAACAGCCACACCAGAGACTCCACCTGATCACTACTGAAGGGGGGAGAAAAATCATCACTTCCTTTAGAACTGCCAGACAAGGCTAGCTCAGCACACACCTGTATCAGGGGCTGAACGGTCTCAAACAGAAATCTACCCTGATCAACCAGAGAATGAGCCAGACGGATACACTCCAGGAGCTGATCGCTGGCCCACTCTTTCAATACCAAACGACAGTAATTGTTATCCTCCAACACCAGTGAGGCAAGAACAACTGTTTCTGATTGCATTTTAACAGCACTACAATGGTTCCTCTGTGCAGTCACTTCTGGTCAGAGATGGCCTTGATTTACTGTCATGAACAGGTGTGACCAGAACCGTGTGATCTGCGACAGAGGACACCCAAACGTATATAAGTGAAAATATAATAATTTATTAAGGAAAGTGAGTAATATAATACAACCAATTCCAATGTAACACAGTGCAATAACCAACCACAGACAGAGACCCACAAATAACAACAGACAGATAAGTGCAATAAATGGGAAATACCAGGATCATAAACAATAGCCAGGCCAGGGTCATACACAGCAGATCAGCAGATGGACAGGGGATGTTCCAGAGACATAAACGTAAGCCAGGCCAAGGTCATACACAGGGAGGTCAGTAGATGGGGTATGGAACACAGGACAGGGAGAGGATGGATGGGTCAGACTGCAGGCAGGGATGCAAGGTAACAGGTGGGACAGGATAGGGTCCGAGACAGGGAGACAGGATCAGGTTCAGGTTCAGGTTCAGGGCACAGGATCAGATCGCTAGCAGGTCAGGAGGCAATGAAGAAATCAAGGCAAACATGTGAATGTTTGCCGGGTATTTATAGGCTTGCGATTGGCCTTAAGTGACACTTCTGCGCTGGCTCAGCGCCCGCCAAAATCCTCCAATCCAACGCTGGCCCTTGCTACCAATCCCCTGGCTGTTGCTGCCCGGAGAAATAGTGGCAACCAATAGCAACCTGAAATAAAATAGAAAAGGAAGAGAGAAAACTGCAGTCCCCTCTGAGCCATCCGGTGTGGGCCCCAGCATAATGCTCTGACCCTTCATGGGCTAGCACAGATGGGATTCAACAATAAAGACATACACTGTTATTTAAATTTCAAACAAAATTATTTATTTATTTTTGGCAATTTATATGGCCACGGTGTTATCCACGGGGTTACCTAATAGTACTCTATTTTATTTTAAAGCCATCCTGGCTAAAATGAACAAAATAAATGGTGTCCATCCAAACAATGCTGGACGACTACTCTCCACTGGCTGAGGTCAGCAGCAATGCTGCCGGCCGAGGCCCCCCCAACACCGTGGCTGATTCAATCAAATTTTGCAAACCCATGTTAAATATATCTAAGCCTATCACAGATAAGTGGACCATATCTTTCCGAAATAAACCCTGGACAAAACCTTCTAATTCTGAGTGGCGAAAGGATATACCACCGGAAGAACTTAGAAAACTATGGATTGTCCTATTGAGCCATCTCCTAATCTTGTCTACATAGAATAAATTACTGGCAGGAGACCACAGAAGATGAGGAATCATCTCCAAAAATGCCAGTATAGCATTTGGGAATAAAAGTTTTATATAACAAAGATCTTTCTTCATCTCACATAGAAGATCCCAAGTCTTAACCTTTCCTAAATCGTTGGCCCCGGCATGAATAACTAAAACTTGGGGGAAAGGCCAAATGCTAGCTAAGTGAAATAAATGATCTCTAAGATTTCGTCACCTCAAGCCCCTAATACCCGACCACAAAACTGTGAAAGACTTAGAGTCCAGACCTAAATTAGCAGAGTAGGTTCTAGTTTCAG
Source organism: Aquarana catesbeiana (assembly GCF_042186555.1). Classification (NCBI taxonomy): domain Eukaryota; kingdom Metazoa; phylum Chordata; class Amphibia; order Anura; family Ranidae; genus Aquarana; species Aquarana catesbeiana. The sequence continues at coordinate 460,808,988 of NC_133328.1, forward strand.
CATGCTTGGCAGCCCAAAAAACGTAGGAATGTCCTACTATCCAAACCGTTGTTTTGGGAGAACCTGAAAAAGAAATGATAAAGTTAGAAGATCAGGGCAGACATAAATCTATCGCTCCCCCAATGGCCTATTCTCTTTAAAGTTTCCGCTGAAAAACCTAGAGAGACAGCTGTGGTGGCTGCCCCAATACGAAATGAATGTGATGAAAAACAAAAACCTGAAAGGTTCAGGCATTTTAAACAGGCAGCCAAGAAAACTGATACCTAGTCAAGGAGGACAGATCCTGATGAATAAAAAAGGAGTCGTCAGAACAGGGTCTGATTGACAAGTATTTGGAAACCAGTAGAACCGGGCATATTGTAGGGTTGATAGAGCTAGCTAGAGAAATCCAATGACCCTCATCTATCGGCAGTGACCTACAAAGTAAAGGGTTAAGGGACCCATCACACACAACAACATGGAACCTAAGAAGAAAAGATGAGGACCTTTTATTTTCGGCTGTGAATTCCCCAATTCTGAGGGCACCAAAGAAGGCAACCGAAAAAGCAGCTCTGAACAAAAATAACTCAAATTCTGAGAAGCACACTTCCTCCAATGTCCTGAGAAGATCAACCAACAGTGCAGCCGAAATAGGGCGCCTGTTATCCAATGAAGGTCTGGACCTCCTGAAACCTTTTAATACTTGATTAACTTGAAAGAAAGAGGTTAAAGATGGTAAACCTGCAAATTTTAGACAAAAGGAAACACCCGCTAAGATCTTGCTTATAGAAGCTGGGCTGAGATTTGCCTGAATCAACGAATACACGAAAGACAGAGAGACATAAGATGTTACTACAAGAGTATCCAGACCCAAGTCTCGACAAAAGGAACATCATTTGGTCCAAGATAGGCGATAGTCTAACCACGTTTTCTTCAACGCTGAATTCTTGAGGTTACCAAGTATTAACTCCAGATTAAGCCCCAGTGGAAATCTGGGCAAGGGGTTCCGCATTGATCCGATGTTGGAGCCAATTCCCGAAACTTCCCTGAACTGCGAACGAGACAAAGCATCAGCAATGTTATTTCGTACACCTGCAATGTGCTCTGCCTTCATCCAGATATCGAAACGCATGCATTGTAAAACAAGAAAACGTAGCAGTTTAATCACTGGCTCCGACTTAGAGGATAATGTATTAACCGCATACAGAACACCTTTATTATCAATGTGAACCAGGACTCTGCGGTCCTCAAAAACATCTTTCCAAATTACTAGGGAAACTATAACAGGGAAAAGTTCCAGAAGGACCATGTTCTGAAGAATGGCCTTCTGTAACCAATCCTGATGCCACTCACCTGCGCACCCATGACCATCCATAAATGCTCCAAAGCCTGAAGACAAGACCCAGCTGCATCCGTGAAAAAATTCAGCTGATAGTTAGTAACAAAGTCTTGCTGCCATATGGTAGAACCATTAAAATTACACAGAAAAGCATCCCAAATTTTTAGGTCTTCCCAAACGCTCTTGGAGGTATGAATATGAGAATATGGATTTTTAAGACCTTTGATGGCCAAAGAAAACCTGTGCGAAAACACCCTAGCCATTGGAATGACTCGGACTGCGAAAGCAAACAGACCCAAGAGAGATTGAGCCTCTTTCAGAGTACCTTTTTCTTTAAAAGAAAAACTGAGATCAAGAATCTCATTTTTTGGATTTTTTGCAGGGGCAATCTAAATTCCATTGCTGTGGAATCGATGGTAATCCCCAAAAATTCAATAGAAGTAGAGGGCAAGACTGTCTTTTCGGATACTAGAGGGACCCCAAAGTGTTCACAAATGTTGAAAAACAGCTGAAGAGATTCTAGGCAAGAAAGGGAACCAGCTGGGCCAACAAATAAAAAATCATCTAGATAATGCAGAAAACCCCCACAGGAATGAAGATCTGACAGAATCCAGTGTAAAAAATGTCGAGAAGGCTTCAAAATAGAAACAAGACAAAGAAAACCCCATGGGCATACATTTGTTAAAGTAAAATTTTTCCGAAAATTGAAAACCCAGAGAATTGAAGCCTTGCGGATGGACCGGGAGCAGCCGAAATGCTGACTTAATATCTGCTTTGGCTAGCAGAGCACCCTGTCCATGATACCTTAAAATAACCAAAGCCTCATCGAAGGATGCATAAAAAAACAGAGCTTCAATACCGGTCACTTCATCATTCAAGGAGGAGTCCACTGGATATGAAAGGTGATGTATCATACGATAAGAACCTTGTTCTTTTTTAGGAATTAATCGGGGAGAGCCTAAAATTCAGAAATGGAGAAGCAAAAGGACCTGCAATTCTCTCTTCTGCCAGTTCTTTGGAAATTTTGTCTCGAACCACCGATGCATTTGTATAAACAGATTTCAAATTCTGAACCATAGAACAGCCCGTGCCCTTGAAGGCAGGGACCAAAAAACCTTCTCTGAAACCTTCAGTTAGCAAAGCCGCCATCCTGCGATCTGGATAACGCTCTAACCACGAGAGCATTCTTGGTAGGTTCACCGGAGTCATCCGGTCTTCCCATGAGCGTGCCCGGGAAGTGGATGAAAGGCTGCTGCTGCAGATTTGCGAAAACATCTACTAGCCGGATGGCTCCCGTTACAATAGGAGCACTCGTGTTTGTATCTGCAATTCGCGAGAAACTTGCATTGTCCTTTGTTGAAAGAAAAGCAAAATCCTTTACGAAATGCAGACTGTGGGTTAGACACCAACTTTGGAATGAACTGAGGCTTAGGGGGTAACATGAGATTTAACCATAATCCAACGTCTTTGGACCCCCAATGTAAAGAGGGGTGGACTGCCAATTTTTGCCGAAAATTTTCATAATATGTGAACCATGCAGAGCCACCGAAATGACGAAAAGCCTAAGCAACAATATCCAAATGTTGGAATAAACCTGAACACTTTGCAGGGAAACGTTCACCCATAACTGCTGCATAAATGCAGAAAGCCTGCAACCAGTTTTGGAAGGTCCGTGGTATAGCCCTCCTTCTGTCCTCTTCAGACCTATCCACTGACAGCCTGTCAGATTTAAACAAAAATTCTTTAGAAGCTGGCAAAAGTGACAATATGTCAATGACTTCCCCCCTCCAAATCTTTTCCTTAACAGACTTAGCTAAATGGAACCCCAAAGGCGATAATTTGCATGGTAGGGATTCCTTAAAAGAAGTCTCCCCGACTGCCACCGCCGAAGGCCTGAGAGGCAGGATGGAATCAAAAGATAATGGAGGCTTAGCGGCATTATTGTGGTTTAAATTGTCATGATCAGCAATTTGTGACTCATTTAAATTTTGCCATACTGAACTAATTTCATTCATATAATCATTAATTGGTAAGTTTTCTACAGCACCATAAGAATGTGCCCCTGTAAACATTTTTTCTGCATAATTTCCAACAAATCTGGAAGCACCAGATACCTGTGCCCTCTGACAAATTTGCTTGTATGTATATATGCCTTGCACCAATTTTTTCCATTTGTGCTCCTGGAAACTGACCAACATTAATGTTAGGTTGATTAACATTCATTGCACCAGTGACCTGTGCTCCTTTTACACTATTACTAGCACCAATAGACTGTGCCCCTTTAAACTGTTGCAAAATATTTGACAAAGAATTAATCAGAAGTGACACTTCAGAGACATTAGAAAACTGACACTGCTCACCATCATTTAAGACTGACGGATGCTCACAGTCTGCTGCCTCCTGGGGAAGCTGTGTAGCACTGCTCTCCCTCATACAAGGCTCCCTCTGTGGTATGGAACTGCCAGCTCTCTCCCCTCTCGTCAGCTGAGGGGAAGCAGCTATCCTCTGGCGTTTCTTCTTCCTGCCCGGCTGTTGCCGAGTCCCACCTCTGACTGAGACCGAACCTTCCTCTGCCTTCAGGCTTGCGAGGGATGTCCCCGCAGGAGGAGCCGAGCCGCGCTCCTCCCCTAAGCACTGCAGGAGCCATTCTTCACCGCCCTCTCCTTCGGCTTTCTCGAGAAGGCGACACAGGAGTGTCTCCCGACTGCCGGCGAACGGCGCTTCATGCTGCGGAGCTCCGCGTCGCTCGTCCTGCTTCAAACGGTCAGTGAGCCGCTGTGCTTAGTCCCTTATATAGGCTCTTTCTGCGCTGGCTCAGCGCCCGCCAAAATCCTCCAATCCAATGCTGGTCCTTGCTACCAATCCCCTGGCTGTTGCTGCCCAGAGAAATAGTGGCAACCTGAAATAAAATAGAAAAGGAAGAGAAAAAACTGCAGCCCCCTCTGTGCCATCCCATGTGGGCCCCAGCATAATGCTATGACCGTTCATACAACAGCAGGAGAGGTATATTCAGAAAGTACATGCACAAACCAAAGCTGTTGAAGATGAGTTGGATTAATTTACCCATTTGCCTGCTTTTTCAACCTGGAATACTAATATCAATGACCAACTAATTGAATTTGAAGCCAATCTGATTAGTATCAAGTCTACTAAATTTGAAAGACAGAAGATTACCTCCAGGGGCAGGAACATGGGTGGAAAAAAGATAAAGAAAGAAATAAAAATAAAAATAAAAAATAAAAAATAAAAAATGAAAAATGAAAAAAAGTGAATAAAAATAATAAAAATAAAAATGAAAATAAAAATAAAAAAGAATGAAAAATAAAAATAAAAATGAAAATAGGAAAAAAATAAAAATGGAAAACAAAATGATAATAAAAATAAAAATAAAAGTAAAAATAATAATAATTATAAAAATAAAATAAAAAATAGAAAAAAAATAAAAATAAAAGTAAAAATAAATGAATATCAAAAAATGAAAAAATAAAAACGATAAAGTAAATAATAAAACTAAACACAACCCCTAACAGGACAACAGCACCAAACCTCCCATACTAAAAATTGGACAAGAAACAGTTCAGGTCTAGTTCGACGTTCAACCCCTGAGGGTTCATAGTTCTTAAACGATGGATCCACTGAGTCTCATTGTAAGATTACCGCCTCTCCAATGCCCTTCAATTCTGTCAATACCACAGAAGGTAAGCCCACTTGGGTCCTTACCGTGGACCAACTTAAAATGATTGGATAAACTATGATGTTTTAAACCCTTTTTAATTCTGTTAACATGTTCACATAGTCTGACTCCCAATGCCCTAGTGGTCCTGCCTACGTACTGAAGACCACAGGGGTAGGACAAAAGGTAAGTGACATGGGTCGTACCACACGTGATGAACTTGTTGATTTTCTAAAGACTCGCCTGAGGCATGTGAAGTGAAATCCATAGTTTTCCTTACCTAATGTTTGGATGTTTTACACATTACACACCTCCCACAACTAAAAAAAAACCACCTGATCCAAAAAGTACATGTTTTCTTAGGTGGATCAACAACATTGGGTGCTAATCTGAAACGTAAAGTGGGGGGTTTGGTGTAGATAAACTGTGGCTTGTTTGGTAGCACCTTAGCGAGATCATTATCCTTCAACAGAAGGTGCCAATTTTTACCAATTATTTTTTTCACCTGTTTGTTCTGACGGGTGAAACTTGTCATAAATGAGATGCCAAAGTCTCTATCGTTCACCACTTTTTTCTTAAACAGTTCGTCTCTATCAGTGCCTCTTACAGCTGCCAAAGTCTTATTTAACTCACAAGGGGAGTATCCTTTTTCCAAAAAACGGTCAAACAAAATCTTAGCTTCTATGTCGAAATCCTCGATTCTGGCACGATTCTGCCAAAGTCTTATTTAACTCACAAGGGGAGTATCCTTTTTCCAAAAAATGGTCAAACAAAACCTTAGCTTGTAGGTCGAAATCCTGGATTCCATGAGGTTCCTACTATCTTTAAGATGTGCAGGACAACTCTGAGCCTACGACTGCAAGAAACTGCCCAAGTATTCGCCAATTGGCAAACTTTTTCTGGCATGACAAGCAGTTTTATAGGCAAAAGAGAGGGGTAGCAATGGGGGCTAAGTACGCCCTCCAGTTGCCAACTTGTTCATGATTTACTGGGAAAAAGATGCCATCTTTAGTAGTAATTTCCCTCAGCTTAAGTTTTACAAGCATTATATTGATGACTCATTATTGTTTGGGCAGGATCAAATGAGTCATTTTTACTTTTCTTGTCAAAAATTGGTGAGAATAGATTTGGTATCTCCTTCTCGTCAATTTCTGACAATCAAAGCATACATTTTTTGGATTTAGTCATCTTCAAAGAGAACCATCAACTGTCCACTAAAACCTTGTTTAAGGAAGTGGACAGAAATGGGTGCATTCCACTAGGAAGCTGTCCCCACCCCCGATGGCTTAGCACAATTCCTAAAAGCCAATTCCTGAGGGTTAGGCGGAATTGTGCCAGAATCAAGGATTTTGACCTACAAGCTAAGGTTTTGTTTGACCGTTTTTTGGAAAAAGGATACTCCCCTTGTGAGTTAAATAAGACTTTGGCAGTTGTAAGAGGCACTGATTGAGACGATCTGTTTAGGAAAAAAGTGGTGGACTATAGAGACTTTGGCATCTCATTTATGACGAGTTTCACCCGTCAGTACAAACAGGTGGATATGAATATTTAGACAATGCTGGAAGACTTGTCCTTACACCTCTGACTGATCGTTGTTTCAGGCTTCACTATTGCTGCCTTTTTTCCATTTGGGTAATGCTAAATTGGTGAGTGGCTATCATATCTAATGAAAGTAAAGTAGCGGCGCGCTAATAAGTGACGATTTTGATAGATAAGCTAATTGTGATAATAATTTGTGATTAGAATTTTGCTGCTGCTGTCACTAGTGTGATTCCACAAATAACAATATAAAATGAAAATGTCACAGCGCTGCAATGATACAATATATAATATGCCAAAAAACCTTCTAGTGATAATGCAATATACAAAAAATAATAAAAATGAAATGATGCAATGTATGATGAAAAAAAGTCCAATAATCAATCTATGAGAAATCCTTCACAGTGATATTTCTTCTAAAAAAACTTTATCCTGAGTGCTCCCACCACCGCATGGCCGCTCACCTCCTTTATGTGACCCCAAAGGGTCAAATACGCCTTTGCACTTAGTGCCAATAAACCTTTCAAGATATCCTCTGTAATCTTTAATCGGCTCAAACGGCACAATCAATGGCTAGCATGAGTCCCATCCACTGTGCTGCTTTCACGTTTAAGACCAATAGATGTGGCAATACATATGAAAGAACAAGAAAAAAGTGCCTCCTATAGTGCAGTATCCGAGGAGTTAAATAATGAAACCTCTCCACCCCAGCTAGCAATAAACTCACATTTAATAAAATGATTAAAAGCATGGGAAAAACAAATCTGAACAATCTCACTCAGAGTCAATCAGTCCACCGCCAGGCTCCACCTCTACTAGTTTCGCCACCTCCCACGTGGCTTCATCTGGAGGAGATCTCCTGTCATTGGCCAATATTGTTTATACTCACTTTAGGCCCAGGTCTGTCTTCCACCCACCATTGGACGAAGGGCCAGTTTATTTCCTCTTTTTATGAAGTAGTTTATTCCGAGCTGGCCCAATTATGTGAGAGGACCAGACAGGAGCACCCTTTTGCCATGTCTAATCAGGAGAAAGTAACATTTGAAGGATTAAAGAATAACTCCAATATTGTTATTAAGCAGGCTGACAAGGGAGGTGGTTTGGTCATCCAGAGCAGAGAGGACTATCTATCTGAGGCCATGCAGCTTCTTGGAGATACAGACGAGAGGATGTTAGGTGATTCAATAGGGCAATATAATGACACTCTTAAGGAGCTGTTCGATGTGGCATTGAAGGTTGGGATCCTGAACAAACATGAGTGTCAGTTTTTGTTTAGGCCATTCCCTTTGACCCCTTAACTTTTATCATATCCCCAAGATCCACAAGTATTCTACCAATCCACCCAGGAGACCCATTGTTTCTGGTATTGACAGTATTATGAGTAATATGGGCAGCTACATTGACCACTTTTTACAAGAAATAGTTGTACAGCTCCCATCTTATGGTAACAACTCTGGTCATATGCTAGATATCTTGTTCCACTATCCACTGGGTCTCACTTGATGTAGTCTCCCTGTACACCTCCATCAGACATGAGTATGGACTTTAAGCCATGCAATACTTCTTGACACATGAAAACACCCTTCACCCCACCCAGGTGATGTGTATCATTTGGTGCATCAAATACACTTTAACTATTCACGCATCAGGATGTCTTCTATAGACAAAGTATGCGAGCCAGGTTCGCCCCAATTTACGCCAATCTATTTATGGGGAGAAATTCCACATTTGGAGTGATAACCCATTTGGTGTGAACCTTGTCCTTTATGCATGATACATAGACGACATTCTGATTATTTGGGATGGAACCAAGAGTGAAGAGGCACAGAATCCAAGTTGCATGAGGTCCAGTGTGAAGTTTCCACAGACAGCGAGGATTTGGGGAGCCATATCATCTTCTGGCGTTGGTCCACTGTGTTTTATTAAGTCCAAAGTCAGCGCAGCCCTCTATCAGTAAATTCTAGAGCACTTCATGCTTCCCTCTGCTGACCAGCTTTATGGCGATGCTGTTTTCATTTTCCAGCAGGACTTGACACCAGCCCACACTGCCAAAAGTACCAATACCTGGTTTATTGACCAATGTATGACTGTGATTGATTGGCCAGCAAACTCACTTGACCTAAACCCTATAGAGAATCCGGGGGGGGGTACTGTCAAGAGGAGGATGAGAGACACCAGAACCAACAATGAAGATGAGCTGAAGGCCACTATCAAAGCAACCTGGGATTCCATAACACCTCTGGAGTGCCTCCATGCTACGCCGCACTGATGCAGTAATTCATGCAAAAGGAGCCCAGACCAAGTATTGAGTGCATACTATACTGTACATGGACATACTTTTCAGTAAGCCATCACATTTTCTGAGATGCTGAATTCTGGGTTTTCACTAGTTGTAAGCATAATCATCAAAATTAAAAGAAGGAAATATATCACTCTGTGTGTAACGCAGCTATATAAAATATTTAATTGAATTACTGAAATAAATTAACTTTTTGATGATATTCTAATTTTATGAGATGCAGCTGTGTGTGTGTGTGTATATACAGTGGGGACGGAAAGTATTCAGACCCCCTTAATTTTTTCACTATATTGCAGCTATTTGCTAAAGTCATTTATCCCTTTCATGACTAAGCCTATTTTTTACATTTTTTGCTAGAAAATTACTTAGAACCCCCAAACATTATATATATTTTTTTCTAGAATCTAGAGAATAAAATGGAGATTGTTGCAATATTTTATATCACATGGTATTTGTGCAGCGGTGTTTTAAGCGCAAATTTTTGGGAAAAGAGACACTTTCATAAATTTAAAAAAATCCAAAGAGTAAAGTTACCCCAATTTTTTTGTATAATGTGAAAGATGATGTTACGCCAAGTAAATAGATACCAAACATGTCATGCTTTATAATTGCATGCACTCGTGGAATGGCGACTAACTACGGTACCTAAGAATTTCCATAGGCGATGCTTTAAATTTTTTTTACAGTTAACAGGTTAGAGTTACAGAGGAGGTCTAGTGCTAGAATTATTGCTCTCGCTCTGACAATCGTGGCAATACCTCACATGTGTGATTTGAACACTGTTTACTTATGTGGGTGCGACTTCAGTAAGCTTTTTCTTTGCTGCGCGAGCTCGCCGGGACGGGGGGTGCTTTAAAATTTTTTTTTTCTTATTTATTTTATTTATTTTTATTTTTATAAATTGTGTTTAAAAAAAACAAATTTTTTTTGATGACTTTTATTGCTGTCACAAGGAATGTAAACATCCCTTGTGACAGTAATAGGTGGTGACAGGTACTCTTTACGGAGGAATCGGGAGTCTAAAAGACCCCCAATCCCTCCTTTGCACTTCAAAGTATTCAGAACGCTGAAAGCGGCGATTCTGAATACTGTGTATTTTTTTAAAACCGGCGCCATTGGCAGCCGAGTAAACGGGATCATGACGTCGCTTCTGCGTTTACAATTGGAAGGCTGGAACGAAGCCACCCATGGCTTTGTTCCAGCCCGCCCCCAGCCGCCAGAGGCAGCTGATTGGCACGGGAGGCCCGGTAAGATCGGCGGGAGGCGGCGGGAGGGGGGTGTCCCCTCCCGCTCCTCCGGTATAATAGCCGAGCGGCTTTTAGCCGCATCGGTTGTTATACTCGGATGGCCGATAGCCCGCTGTAAACAACAGTACCGGGATGATGCCTGCAGCTGCGGGCATCATCCCAGTATAACCCCGGAAAGCCGAGTATGCACATCTGCGTACGCTTGGCGGGAAGGGGTTAAGTTCATTTTTTTTCTCATTAATGTACACACAGCACCCCATATTGACAGAAAAACACAGAATTGTTGACATTTTTGCAGATTTATTAAAAGAGAAAAACTGAAATATCACATGGTCCTAAGTATTCAGACCCTTTGCTGTGACACTCATATATTTAACTCAGGTGCTGTCCATTTCTTCTAATCATCCTTGAGATGGTTCTACATCTTCATTTTGATTATACTGATTGGATTAGGAAAGCCACACACCTGTCTATATAAGACCTTACAGCTCACAGTGCATGTCAGAGCAAATGAGAATCATAAGGTCAAAGGAACTGCCTGAAGAGCTCAGAGACAGAATTGTGGCAAAGCACAGATCTGGCCAAGGTTACAAAAAAAATTCTGTTGCACTTAAGGTTCCTAAGAGCACAGTGGCCTCCATAATCCTTAAATGGAAGACATTTGGGATGACCAGAGCCCTTCCTAGAGCTGGCCAGGGGAGAAGAGCCTTGGTGAGAGAGGTAAAGAAGAACCCAAAGATCACTGTGGCTGAGCGCCAGAGATGCAGTCGGGTTTTTTTGGAGAAAGTTGTAGAAAGTCAACCATCACTGCAGCCCTCCACCAGTCGGGGCTTTATGGCAGAGTGGCCCGACGGAAGCCTCTCCTCAGTGCAAGACACATGAAAGCCCACATGGAGTTTGCTAAAAAAACACCTGAAGGACTCCAAGATGGTGAGAAATAAGATTCTCTGGTCTGATGAGACCAAGATAGAACTTTTTGGCCTTAATTCTTATGCCCTGTACACACGGTCGGACATTGATCAGACATTCCGACAAAACAAAATCCATGGACGGAATGTTGGCTCAAACTTGTCTTGCATACACACGGTCACACAAAGTTGTCGGAAAATCCGATCGTTCTAAACGCGGTGACGTAAAACACGTACGTTGGGACTATAAATGGGGCAGTAGCCAATAGCTTTCGTCTCTTAATTTATTCTGAGCATGCATGGCACTTTGTGCGTCGGATTTGTGTACACACGATCGGAATTTCCGTCAACAGATTTTGTTGTCGGAAAATTTTATAGCAAGCTCTCAAACTTTGGGTGTCGGAAATTCCTATAGAAAATGTGTGATGGAGCCTACACATGGTCAGAATTTCGACAACAAGGTCCTATCACACATTTTCCATTGGAAAATCCTATTGTGTGTACAGGGCATAAGCGGTATGTGTTAAGAAAACCAGGCACTGCTCATCACCTGTCCAATACAGTCCCAATAGTGAAGCATGGTGGTGGCAGCATTATGCTGTTGGGGTGTTTTTCAGCTGCAGGGACAGGACGACTGGTTGCAATCGAGGGAAAGATGAATGTGGCCAAGTACACGGATATCCTGGAGGAAAACCTTCTCCAGAGTGCTCAGGACCTCAGACTGGGCCGAAGGTTTACCTTCCAACAAGACAATGACCCTAAGCACACAGCTAAAATAACGAAGGAGTGGCTTCACAACAACTCCGTGACTGTTCTTGAATGGCCCAGCCAGAGCCCTGACTTAAACCCAATTGAGCATCTCTGGAGAGACCTAAAAATGGCTGTCCACCAACATTTACCATCCAACCTGACAGACCTGGAGAGGATCTGCAAGGAGGAATGGCAGAGGATCCCCAAATCCAGGTGTGAAAAACGTGTTGCATCTTTCCCAAAAAGACTCATGGCTGTATTAGATCAAAAGGGTGCTTCTACTAAATACTGAGCAAAGGATCTGTATACTTAGAACCATGTGATATTTCAGTTTTTTAATAAATCTGCGAAAATGTCAACAATTCTGTGGTTTTCTGTCAATATGGGGTGCTGTGTGTACATTAATGAGGAAAAAATGAACTTAAATGATTTTAGCAAATGGCTGCAATATAACAAAGAGTGAAAAATTTAAGGGGGTCTGAATACTTTCCATCCCCACTGTATATATATACACTTGTTTGTCCCCTGTCATATATATATATATCTTCTCAGCTAGCATTGTTAGCATACATTATTTATATATTTATTTATTTACCCAGCAGTTAATATTTACATTATAATTCAGTTTTTATTATTTAACCACTTCAGCCCTGGAGGGATTTACCCCCTTAATGACCAGGCCATTTTATGCGGTACGGCACTGCGTTGCTTTAACTGACAATTGTGCCGCCACACAACGCTGCACCCAAACAAAATTAATGTCCTTTTTTTCCCCCACAAATAGAGCTTTCTTTTGGTGGTATTTGATCACCTCTGTGGTTTTTATTTTTTGCGCTATAAACAAAAAAAGAGCGACAATTCTGAAAAAAACCCAAAATGTTTTATTTTCTACTATAATACATATCCCAAAAAAATTCAAAAAGAAATAATTTATTCATCAGTTTAGGTCAATATGTATTCTTCTACATATTTTTGGTAAAAAATTTCAATAAGCGTATATATTGGTCTACAAGATAGGGGACAGCTTTAGGGACTTTTCATTTTTTTATTGTTTTTACTGGTAATGTCGGCGATCTGCGATTTTTAGCGGGACTGCGACATTGGAAAGAATTAGAGTAGAAACATGGACTTTATAGGCACACGTGTATATTAGGTAAAAAGTTTAAAGTTTTTAATAGGTAAGTTAAAACCCATTGTATACAAACACATTAAAAAACATATAATTGCCCTGTTTCTTGTCTTCCTTTTTGGTTACCTGTTCTGGGCTGCATGCATTGTTGGGCCTCACCTAAATGACTGTCATAACTTTTTTTATCTTTAAATAATCATGTTTTTTCTGGATATTACAATGTATTCTCATAATACCTTCTTACATGCTTATTAGATACGCTCCTGAAGAAGCGACCCATGCGCATAACATGTAGAGCGATTCTCTGGGCGACCTCTGAACACAACTCAACCTCTCCATAAATCCAAACAACCATTGGATCTATATCACTCTACGTACTTCAAACCTGTGTGCTTGTTACATGTGGTATATATATATATATATATATATCACTCTACGTACTTCAAACCTGTGTGCTTGTTACATGTGGTATGCCACATGTAACAAGCACACAGGTTTGAAGTACGTAGAGTGATATAGATCCAATGGTTGTTTGGATTTGTGGAGAGGTTAAGTTGTGTTCAGAGGTCGCTCAGAGAATCGCTCTACATGTTATGTGCATGGGTCGCTTCTTCAGGAGCTTGCGTATCTAATAAGCATGTAAGAAGGTATTATGAGAATACATCGTAATATCCAGAAAAAACATGATTATTTAAAGATAAAAAAAGATATGACAGTCACTTAGGTGAAGCCCAACAATGCATGCAGCCCAGAACAGGTAACCAAAAAGGAAGACAAGAAACAGGGCCCCTCCATGTGGACACACACACACACACACACACACACATATATATATATATATATATATATATATCATGGTAGCATATTCGCAGAAAAGATACATAGTTGAACATATGGCCAATATGTATTGCATCATTGTACTCTAGTAGCAAATAAATTTTGGCATAATTGAAAAGTTCTCACAAAATAATAACAAAATATAAAGATGTATAAATGAAAACGGGCAAAAAGGATTGTCCCATAGTTTCAAAGTAAAAAATCTAGCATACATATATGAACACATATAACACCCAAAAAAGGCATACCCCGCAGCACGCACATACTGGAGTCAAGCCTGCGGGTGTCATACACATGGCCATTGGTTTAAAAATGTTCAAAACAAAATGTTCAAAACAAATTACAGAAAAACAGATATTAAAGGATGGCTTACTATAGGCTAAGTGCAGGCATGTAGTCAAAAGCAAGTATGGCTAATAAGTGTCACCACCAGAAGGAGGTGATAGACACACAACAGTAGATACATATCTACACAATGAGTGAACTGACGTAAATATACATTTTTGTAACAATAACCAGCAAGGTCCAATGGTACAAAAAAAGTGTTTGACTCAAAAAGCCGATCACCTAAAAGCCAGGGGAAGATAAAGTAAGAATAGTAACAATGGGTATGATAAACAAAGGTAAAGGTGTTGGCTGTTTTTTTTTTTTTCTTTTTTACTGCAAAATAGATAAACTCAACATTGGCCATTATTCTTACCTTTAAGGACAAAAGCTGTGGTGAATGATAGAAGACGAGCAACCACCGTGTGTGGTCAAGTAAAGGTATAGTAGTCGCCTGACTGACTGAGCCAAAAAGCAGCCCCATATTTATGGGCCCCAAACCGGAAGTGCATCACCGGAAACCGGAAGTGCGTCACCACAAACCAGAAACCGGAAGTGCGTAACTGGATACAGGAAACGCCCCACCCGGCCAGGCCCAGACTACCGTGCATGCGGCAAAAAACGTGCAACCACGGCAATCAATGGACTATGCAACGGCAGCAGAAGTGGATCAAAAAGGGTGAATGGACACCTGAAAGACCCACTAATCTCCGCACACCTGGTCAAAAAAGAGAGACAAGGTGTGCGGCGCTGGGTGTCCACACAAGGGTGGGCAAAAAGGCCTCAATGCCTCCCCAGGTCACAAGAATGGGCGAAAAACATGTTGAACCAAAACAAAGCGACAATCATAAAAAATACAGTATAAAAGGGGAAAGTAACACGAGCGTCCCCTAAAACAATTAATGTACATAACAAATGTACATAAATTCATAACCCTAAGTTCGGTACAAAGACATACATTGCAACGGGTTGCCATAGATTGTTAATATTAAATCTTTTTGAATGTAGGTTTTTGAAAAGATTATTACTGGACCAACAAGATGGTAGAAAAGTAGTCAGAGGAGTGGCTTCCGCATTGTGGATGGTGGCGTGCTCAAAACGGTTTGGTACAAACTGTATTTGAATGATTGAATAAATCAATAAATACTGTAAAATACTGTCGAAATAAACAATAATAAATAAAAATACTTTTTTGTGCGACTGTGACATTGCCGTGGACAAATCTGACCCTAAGTGCCACTTTTTGGGGACCAGTGACACCAATACAGTAATCAGTGCTAAAAAATGCACTAATTAATGTATAAATGACAGTGGCAGGGAAGGGGTTAACACTAGGGGCGATCAAAGGGTTAACTGTGTTCCCTCAGTGTGTTTTCTAACTGTGTTTGTTCTAACTGTGTGGGGGATGGGCTCACTGGGACAACACAGAGATCGCTATTCCTGATTACTAGGAACAGCCGATCTCAGTGTTGTCCCCTGTCAGACTGGGGATCCGCCTTGTTTACATAGACAGATCCCCGTTCTGCCTCTCTGTGGAGCGATTGGGGTGATCGGCGGACATCAAGTCCGCCGGACACATGCCCTTGCTCCACCGGCGTGCAGTGGGTGCACACGCGCGCCCACAGTATCTCATGCATGAAACAACGTACAGGTATGTCGTTTCATGCAGCCAGGCCGCCCTGCTACAGTATATGTGCGGTGGCTGGTCTGGAAGTGGTTAATATACTTTTTACATTTATGTACAGAATAGATTTTTGAAGAAACTTTTCCCCTTTCCCTCCCTTTTGTTGCGTTTCCCTTCGGAGTGGTGCTTCTTGGCCCATAATTTTGTTTTTTATTTAATCAGTTTGATTTTTGCTGCCAGTTCCAGTTACTGGCCTGGATGGCTCGCACTGCAGGATAGAGCGAAGGGCTCCATCTTGTGGTGACGCCATTGCCCCGTGACGCTTCCCGGGAGTGACACCGAGTAATACAATTCCCGCTCATTGAAGCGTACACCCGATCGGCTTACGTTCCAACAGCCATTACGGCCTTGTAACACTTGGCTACTAGCCGAGGACACAGTGCACCCCAAAAGAGGGGCATCTTTCTCTTGGGATCTAGATATGACATCTGCTTACGAGTACTGGTTGTAATCTTTTCAGCGAAGAACACTGAATTACAGTTACAGGTAACCATTCCATTATCCAAATGTACATATTAATTATCAAACAACAACTTCCCTTTCCCTCCTTTTTCATTTTTTCATTGGAGATGTGTATATATATATATATATATATATATATATATATATATATATGTATTTGTTGAACACATTATTTAGGATTATTATGATGACTTCTCTGACCATGTCTGATGCTGCAACACCCCCTCTCATTTTGGGGGGTAGAGCTGTAGGTAGCCTGGTGCATTTATTAGGAGGTAAACATTAGTTGGCTTGAGCTATGAGGAAGAGGATGTGTCCCTGAAACGCATCAGCTTGACTACATCTGGTTATTTGTTGCCACACTGGTTTACCATCAAAGTCTACTGCTATGCATGTCACTTCTGTTCTTTGTGAGTATTTTTTGGCTAATTGGTTTCCTTTAATAATTGCTGGGTAATGCACTAGGTGTTTGGTCCCCCTGTGTGTTTTTTTTCCACCTGAATGTTAACTCTTGTCAACTCCTATGCAGCCTCCCAGTTAACATTTTTCATTGACACCACTATAAACACTGGATGAGAAGCAGTCACTTACCTTTACTCATTTTCCATACTTTGCTAAAATAGCAAAGATAAAATGTTTTTGTAAAATCTTTATTTGTACAGGCATGGTTTCTGCTATAAATGACAAATCATTCAAAAAAGCATAATACATGGCATAATTACAGACACTTATAGGGACTATTATGCTTCATGAATGAATGATGAAGAGTTCTGTAAAGCACAGCAAATCGTTTTCTCTGGCTGTGGACATATCCAATACATCTTTCCAATGGTTTATTTGTACCAATTAAAGAACCTTGGATTTGTTTTGGGCATTGCTGGTTTGCACAGAAAGAAGCATCTTATCTAATAAAACAAGGTATAATTTTTAGTAATCAGAGACTACAGGCTCAACCGATAAAAGGTATTTATTATACAAAGCATGCAGGGTTACTCTCTATTTCCTAAACAAATATATCAAACTAAATTTATTGGGATGGGATAAAGTGATTATAGAGTCATAACCTCACTGACTATAGTGCTATAATCTCACTTACCCCTGCTATAGTTCTGTACGCCCTTTACCTTGGTGTTCAGCACTAAACCACAAAAGAATTACTGGAGGAAAATGACTGGACTGAAAAATAATATGTGAAGTGAACAATGTAAAAGACTCTTTACAAAAATAATACAAATACAGTAGAGTCCTAATGCCTTCACAATATTTGAGTGAATATAAAAGTGCAGGTACAAGGTAGTCATCATCACACAGTAGTAACATATGTAACAGGATTTAGCAACAATATGGTGTACTGCAATACAACTGTAAGCTAACGTATTGGGATGGATTGGAATTCATCTGCCAAAAGTCTATTTTTGCAAAGAGATAGCACTAAGAGGAGATATAGGAGTAAATCTGTCACTATACAAATGTTATTAAACCATGCCATACCTGAAAAAGAATACAGTACATACCTTTCCTGCTGCCTACTTCATCAAACTTTGCTCCAATCCTGGAAAATCTACAATCTTGTGAAATCTGGGGGAAATCAAAACTTCCATTGGTATTAATCTACTCCTCTCCAGTAGCCCTCACTGATTCCTCCCTCTGATCTTTTTGTTTGAATGTATGGAGGAACCAGTGACAGCTGCGGAGGTCTAGGAAATCCACATTATTGGAGTGTCAGTTTCCCTGAGGAGTTGATGGTCCCTGGCCCTTTCCATAAAATGCACAGATGTGAATGTGACCCATAGAAAACCATGAAAACGCACTAAAAAATGCATAGGTGTGAACCAGGCCTGAAGTGGCATATAGTGGCCCAGCCAGCAGAAAACGTGAGTATTGTCTTCTTTTTCAGGTATGCTTTGATTAGAAAAAAATAGTATATTAACAGAGTTGTTTAAAAGTTTATATGGATAAGGAGAAACAGAAAGTGGTTTTATCAGTCAGTTTATAGACTGGTGTAGCACCATCCTAGTTAGGCTGCTAAGCAAATTTCGCTTTTGGCTCCTGCTGTACCTAGAGGAGCAGTGGTTGTTTAGTCTGGTCTGTTAAGGGCTTCACAGGCTAGAAGTGTGATTGCTTCCCTCTACCTCTAGAAGTTTCTAGAGCTTAGGGAAGGAGGAGTCAAATGACATGCTTGAATATTGATCAGGGCCTAGCCAATTCATGGTGGATGTGTGCTCGGTTGGTGGCAGGGATGCTGTTAAATAGTCTGGCGCCCTGATGAGATTGTCTTTCTCCCTCCTGAGGGAATGGATCCATGAGCTGAGAGGAGGAAATAACTGCTTGCCCCTGACGCCCTGGGACTGGATGCATGATGGATTACTGTATAGGAGGCTGCACCTAGTAACTAATCCTGTTCCAGGATTGTGTGAGTAGAGCCTCCTTTCTGTGCTGTACCTTAAGCCTCGGTTCACACTGGGACGACTTGTCAGGTGACTTAGCCGCCTGACAAGTAGAGTCCCGTTCTGTACAATGGAACCATTCTAATTGGAGCGACGCAAGTCGCTCCGACTTAGAAAAAGGTTCCTGTACAACTTTGGGGGCGACTTGCATTGACTTCTATACAGAAGTCGTTTTGCAAGTCGTGTCCTGGGTCGTCTGAGGCAGTCACGCTGCAAGTCGTGCTGCCTCAGTGTGAACCGACCCTAAAGCTACTTCATGATTCCCAGCCATGGACCTATAGACTGTTCCAGTCTAGCTATAACTGTTCTACAACCTATGTCATGGTTCCGAGCTGTGAGTGAAAAGACTGTGTTGCTACTGTTGAGCGAGAGAGAGAGAACTTTCCTCTGCAGAATCTGCAGTGCTTTTGCACTTTTGGAGTATCTCAAACCACCCCTAATCCTATCTCAAGTTATACCAGTAATAAAATACAAAAAGACAACCCCCTAGACTGTTCAATGAGCTGGAGTGAATGGACTGTTGCTGTGTGCCTGGCTGCCCCCATACTGTTTGGGGAAAGAACCTGTTAAATTCAAAGCAGCTCCTGTGGGGTTAGCACTACACTGACTAGCATTGCCTCTTTGTGACTACCTTAAGTGGCTCATTTGCTCCAGTGTAGGTAATTCACGAGTTGCATTAACAACTTTTTTTTTTCTTTTTTTTGTGATTGCAAAAGTAACCATTCCCACAATTAGAAAACTTGGGCATAATCAATTTCAATGTAAGATTGCATATTGACTCATATTTTCATTGCAGTTATCCCCTGTAGTCTCTGTGAGGGCATATTCAAGAACTGCTTGAAACATTCAGATCCCATTGAGGCTGAATATCTGAAATCCTTTTGCCTGAATTTCCTTGATGAATACATTTTTTGGCTTGTTATAATTTACATTCTAATATATTCCTAATTTCTTGAATATATCACAATTTCACAGTAGTGTTTGAAATTAGCATTGTACTGAAAACAAGTTTGGTCTATCTTCTAAGTAATAGAGCTTCAAATTGGAGGGTTTTTTTTTTTTTTGCAAAACAGTTGAGTAATTATTGTAAAGTTTAAATGTTCAACCTAACATTTTATTTGTTATGGGGTCCTGTCTGATATTGTGTTACTTCACCATTTCATTACACAAGTATAGTTTAAGATAAGGTTAAAGTCAGTTAGCAACTGTCCATGATTTCCAGGGGCAGTCCTTGATTGTGAAGTCCCTAAAATATTTTTCACTAAAATGCCCCCGTGTTTCAGCACTGACCAAATGTTTAAAATAAACCTTCTTGATCTGCAAGTTAGAGTCTACTCCTGTCATCCAGTTATAATCAAATGCATCTTTCCCATTGATGCTAATTTTTTGTCTTTGAAACACAAATTATGGATACCGGTTGTTTTTTTGTTGTTTTTTTTTGCATTTTTAGGTGAAGCATACATTTATAAGCCAATAGAAACAATATAATTAGATTTATGTCAAAACTGTGGACATAGAATCTACTCACAGGTTTCCATGATATCTGCTTACTTCATAGGTGGTAGAAATGCTACTTCTATTGATAATAGGGGACCAACGTGTGGCTAGTCTTGCACATGAGAGGGTAAGGATGAGCTTCACGAAAATAGTGAACAAATCCAGGCATTTGTCACTATAGCAACTGATTGACAATAATGCACCTCCTGGCCTCTGAACTGTAGAAGGGCCAATCATAAGGTTTTAAATATGTTCCAGCCCTTCCTACAAAAATCAGAATTCCCAGTAGCCTTTTGTCAGTGTGAGTCTTGGAGTAGATAGAGAGAGATCACAGATGGAGAGATATACTACTATACAGTGCTGCTGGACAGTGCTATATTTACTGTCAGCAATAAAGACAGTCAATATTTTTTGTAGAATTGGAGTATATAGAGAGAAATTGCAGAGCATTTACAGGGTGAGATAGTTGCTGCTATACTACACAGTGCTGAAAAGTACTATTCTCAATGCTATATTGAATTGCAGAGTGAACTGCAGTGTGGTGGGCTATATAGTGTGTACACCCCCGCCCACACACACACACACACACACACACACACACACACTGCTGGGACAAGGTCATTCAGTTCCCAGGGCAAAGATGGCAAACTGTGCCCCCCTTCCCCAATGGGTGAAAGAGGGGATGAAGCTATTTGTGGTGTAATGTTTGTAAGGTATGTGACATGCACTGAAATAGTAGTAATAGCTATGGTACACCACAGTGAAATTAAAATTTAAAATCAGTGCACAAACACAGTATGGGGAAAACAGTGGCAAAGAAAAAAATGTCTGTGTCTGTGGTGTCACCAAAAGGAAAAAATGTCCCTGCATCTATGTCAGTGGGATGTAGGAGGGGAGCTGTGCTCTGAGGTACATGGAACGAAAGAGCTCTAGGGTGCGCTAAAGGGAGAAAGGGGGACTGAAAGAATTCTTCTGTGCTGCAGCCCTGTGCATTGCATGTGGGTAATTTATGCCACATGTACAGCCCTGAAAGGTTGCTTTTTCAGCTGGGTTTTTGGGGTGGTAAAACCATGGCTCAACCACTTGCTTTTACCTCTCCCAACCTGCCTGTGTGAATGAGTCCTAAGGCCTTGTTTACACTTATAAATTGGGGGGGGGGGGTTAAAAACAGGTGGCTGAGCCACAGTTTTACTGTCTCAACCTGTCACATTCAATTGGCAGTATGGCCTGCTAAATGCAACCTGTTTCAGTGCAGCTCTGATCAGTGTATTCTGACAGTGCTGGGTTCTGCTGTCAGAATACAATGTCCTGGCGGGGGATTCCTCCATCCACCCCCTTTGCCTGTCAGTGGTAATGTGATCTGAGCTTGCTCATCTTACACCACACTTACAGCCCACTCTGCGTGCCGCTGTGATGTGACTCCCATGTGCATGCATTGGAGTGATGTCACCATGGCCTGGCCATTTAAGCGACTGAGCTTATGAAAACAGAAAGGAAGACTGAGCACAAATGGAAGCGCTATGGAGCTCTGTTTGCAGGTTAATCTGTCATAATAATTTGACCATTTTTCTTTCATCACCATGGACCTTATATGTTTGTTTGTCCCATTATTTTGATTTTAGTGTATTACCTGGTACTCCTGACGAAGCTCATTTAGCGAGCGAAACATGTAGAGATAAGGTATTTTTTGCACCTATTTTTTCATACTTTGGGGTGTCACATGAGTCACATGGTCTATTGGGATGGTGAACAAACTGTTTATTATGTAGTCATGAGAGCTCTTTTTGACTGAGACTGAGTGGTTTGGATGCAAGCCACCATCCCACGGTAATTGGCCAGTCAAATTGCCTAGTAGGTACAATAAGGATATGAGACCCCCTTTTTTTACTGAGACCAACGAGTGGCTTGGATGCATGACACCATACCACAGTAACTGGCCAGTCAAATTGTCTGAGGAGGCCTTCCTATAGATAGTGACTACAGTGCTTTGCAAAAGTATTCACCCCCCTGGCAATTTTCGTGTTTTGTTGCCTCACAACCTGGTAGTAACATGGATTGTTTGAGGATTTGCATCATTTAATTTACAGAACATACCCACAACTTTGAAGTTTTTTTTTTTTTTATTGTGAAGCAAACAACAAATAGAACAAATAAACAGAAAAAGTCAATGTGCATAACTATTCACCCAAGTCAATACTTTGTAGAGCCACCTTTTGCGGCTATCACAGCTCCAAGTTACTTTGGATAAGTCTCTATGAGCTTGCTACATCTTACCACTGGGATTTTTGCCCATTCCTCCTTGCAAAACTGCTCCAGCTCCTTCAATTTGGATGGTTTGCACTTGTGAACAGCAATCTTTAAGTCTGACCACAGATTTTTCTATTGGATTGAGGTTTGGGCTTTGACTAGGCCATTCCAACACATTTACATGTTTCCCCTTAAACCACTCAAGTGTTGCTTTAGCAGTGTGTTTGGGGTCATTGTCCTACTGGAAAGTGACCCTCCATCCTAGCCTCAAATCACATACAGAGTGGTGCAGGTTTTTCTCAAGAATATCCCTGTATTTATCAACATCTATCTTTCCCTCAACTCTGACCAGTTTCCCAGTCCCAACTGCTGAAAAACATCCCCACAGCATGATACTGCCACCACCATGATTCACTGTGGAGATGGTGTTCTTTGGGTGATGTGATGTGTTGGGTTTGCGCCAGACATAGCATTTTCTTTAATGGCCAAAAATTTCAAGTTTAGTCTCATCAGACAAGAGCACCTTCCTGCATACATTTTGGGAGTCTCCCACATGCCTTTTCGCAAACTCAGAACATGCCATTTTGTTTTTTGCTGAAAGTAATGGCTTTCTTCTGGCCACTCTGCCATAAAGCCCAACTCTATGGGGTGTAAGGCTTATTGTCGTCCTATGTACAGATACTCCAGTCTCTGCTGTGGAACTCTGCAGCTCCTCCAGGGTTACCTTAGGTCTCTGTGCTGCCTCTCTGATTAAAGCCCTCCTTGCCTGGTCCATGAGTTTTGGTGTGGGGCTGTCTCTTGGCAGGTTTGCTGTTGTGCCATGTTCTTTCCATTTGGTAATGATAGATTTGATGGTGCTCCTAGGGATCATCAAAGATTTGGATTTTTTTTATAACCTAACCCTGACTTCTCAACAACATTGTCCCTTACTTGTTTGGAGAGTTCCTTGGTCTTCATGGCAGTGTTTGGTTAGTGGTGTCTCTTGCTTAGGTGTTGCAGCCTCTGGGGCCTTTCAAAAAGGTGTGTATATGTAATGACAGATCATGTGACACTTAGATTGCAGACAGGTGGGCATCATTTCACTAATTTTGTGACTTCTGAAGGTAATTGGTTGCATCAGAGCTTTTTATGGGCTTCATAACAAAGGGGGTGAATACATACGCACATACCAATTATCATTTTTTTATTTCTGAAAAATTGTTTTATGTATATATTTTTCTAATTTTACTTCACCAACTTAGACTATTGTGTTCTGATCCATCAAATATAATTCAGATTAAAAAAACATTGAACTAAAGGTTGTAATGTAACAAAATAGGTAAAAAGCCAAGGGGGGGGCGGGGGAAGAGAATACTTTTGCAAGGTACTCTATATATTTGATACTTCTATATCATAGGGTAAGCCTTAAAAAGAATAGCAGATTAGCATCATTGGGGTATCTTTCTATCTTCTGCTCTCCTACAGAATCAATATACTTCCCATTCTATACACATACACTCATTTGTTTCTTTTTTCTTTCCATGATATACTTCATAACCAACAAAGGTTGATTATCTCTTATTGGCCATTGGTGCGTGGGCATGCGCATCCCTGTTTCTTGTCTTTCTAATATAATTACCTGCCAGCTTAAGAGAATTTTGTGCATGATAGTAGCCAATTTGTTTAGTAGTAAACAGCCACCAATGTACAGACATAAGTTTTCTATCATAAAAAAACTATTTACAATGCTGTGAAAAAGTATTTGCCCCCTTTCTGATTTTTTTGCATATTTGTCACACCTAAATGACTCGGGTCATCAAACAAATTTTATTATTACACAAAGATAACCTGAGTAAATACAAAATGCAGTTTTTAAATGATCGTTTCATTTATTAAGGCAAAAAAGCTGTCCAAACCTGCCAGGCTTTATGTGAAAAAATAATTGCCCCCTAAACCTAATAACTGGTTGTGCCATCCTTGGCGGCAACAACTGCAATCAAGCGCTTGCGATAACTGGCAATGAGTCTTTCACATTGCTGTGGAGCAATTTTTGCCCACACTTCTTTGCAGAATTGTTTTAATTCAGCCACATTGGAGGGGTTTCCAGTATGAACGGCCTGTGTAAGGTCATGATATAGCATCTCAATTGGATTTAAGTCCGGGCTTTCACTAGGCCACTCCAAAACCTAAATTTTGCTTTGTTTGAACCATTTGGAGGTGGACTTGCTGTTGTGTTTCTTTTTTTTTTTTTTTTTTTTTAGCCACATCAGCGAAAAGATTACCATGGGAATACGTTTTTCAAATAGGTATTATTCAAAAATGCTTCCCTTTTATCCTAACATCATTATGGCTTTTGATCTGTTTCATTAGTTAAATTATTTCATAACATAAAGAATAACAGGCCCCCATATGTTTTAACTATTTCCCATTAATTTCTTCCTTCTCCCCCCTCCTCCCCCACCCCGAGACCGTACCTCCTCCCTCCTCACAATTTCACTCTAATTTCCCATTTACTCCCCCTGGGTCCAGATCTATCCTCTCTGCTTCTCAAGTTGTCCACATCTCCGCTGCTCTTGTTGATTTTTTGAATTTTTCCCACACTCCCCATTTTATCCTATAGGCCTCCATTTTTATCCCTTCACTAAACCTTAAGTACTCCAGATCCTGTATCTCATTTATTTTGTTAATCCATTCCCTCATGGTTGGTCTTTCTTTTCTTTTCCAATTTTTAGAAATTAGGCTTTTAGCTGCGTCTATAAGATGGGGCAGAAGCGTCCTGAGATAGGCCTTAGTGGGCATCTCACTCAGATGAAACAGAAAGACCCTAGGATCTTTTGGCAGATCGAAGTTTGTAATCTCTTTAGTATATTTTTTAATCTCATCCCAGAAAATACCTATCTCAGGACACGACCACCACATATGGGCCATCGTCCCTGTTTCACCACATCCCCTCCAACAAAGCTGAGATTTCTCCCCATTAATTTTATGCATCTTATCCGGGGTCATGTACATTCTTGTTAGGCATTTATAGTTTAACGCCAGCAGTTTATAATTGACTGACGTGGCCGAGAGTCGCTTCAATATCGTATCTACTTCTGTCTCTGTTAGCACTTTCCCTAACTCCTTCTCCCACTTTCCTATAAAAGCCAAGGTATCTGACCTCCTCAGCTCTACCAATATGTTATATATTCGAGAAAAACCACCTTTTTCGTCTCTTTCCATGCATAATTTCTCTAATGGAAGTAGGTTTTTAATTGTTCTAATTGGTTGGGGTAAGGATTCAACAAAATGTTTTAATTGACCATAACGCCATGGGTTGATGTTTATCTTATCTCTTCTATTCTTAAGCTCCTGTATTGAACATATTTTACCCCGGTCCACTACGTCTTTCAATTGTACATTCTCCTCTAGGAGCCATTTACCAAACCACTCTTCCTTCCCCGGTGGAAAGTATTCTACATCTTTTAATGACATTAACAGTGAATTGTACTCCCAGTGTTCCCTTTTGTGGATAGCATCCCATATTCTAATTGCATGCCTAGTGATTTCGTGTGCTTCCATGTTATATTTTCTTAGTTTTTGGTGGACACCATATTATTTTGTGTAATTTTAAATTACCAATTTTGTTTTCAATTTCTACCCATTGTTTTCATCTATTTTTAACCCAATCCACCACTCTCGCAAGTGCAATGGCTTCATAATATTTACAAATATCTGGTGCTCCCCAACCCCCTTTACTTTTAATGTTTATCAGTTGAGTATATTTTAAACGTGGTGTTTTCTCTTTCCATATGAACCTTAATATCATTGACTGTAGTCTTTTAAGATATGCTGATGGAAGTGTGATTGGGATCATTTGCATTTTATAAGTTATTTTTGGCAACAAAACCATTTTGAATATATTGATTCTTCCTGCCCACGACAGTTGCCCCTGCTGTATTCTGTTTAATTCTGATTTTACCTCATTTATGAGTGGCATAAAATTCGCCTGATATAGTTTTTCTATAGATGTTGTAATTTTGATTCCTAGATAGTTTAAAGCTTCCTTCCCCCACCTAAAAGGAAAGTGTTTTTGGTATGCATAATCTTTTGTCTTATTGGGGTTTATATCTAACACTTCTGATTTAGTGGTATTCACTTTAAAGTTGGACAGCTTCCCGTACTCTTTTAGTGTGGCCAGGGCGTTCGGGAGGGAGACTCTTGGATTTGTTATATAGAGGAGAATATCATCCGCAAAGGCAGCGAGCTTATACTTAGTTCCACCTATTTTAACTCCTCTAATGTCCGGGTTCTGTCTAATCCTAATAAGGAGGGGTTCTAGTGCTAGCAGGAACAGCATTGGGGAAATTGGGCACCCCTGTCTTGTTCCATTATACATACAGAAGGGCTCAGACAGGGTCCCATTTATTTTAACTCTCGCTGACGGTTTTGTATACAGCGCCCCTATCCAACTACAGATCTTCTCCCTGTAGCCCACTTCTTTGAGTGTCTCTCTCATGAAGTCCCAGTCTACTCTGTCATATGCTTTTTCAGCGTCTATTGACAGAAGTAGTCCTGGGACTCCACTCTTTTTAATTTCCTGGGTTATCAAAAGGGTCTTAATACTATTGTCCCTTCCCTGTCTGACTGGTATAAACCCCACTTGATCAGGGTGGATGACCTTTTTACTCTACCCGCGATTACTTTTGCAAATAATTTTGTATCGTTATTTAATAGGGATATGGGCCTAAAGCTAGAACATAGGTTATCATCCTTTCCCTCCTTGTGGATAATCGCTATGTTAGCTGCTAATGCATCTCTACTCATTCCCCCTATCTCTCCTATCTCATTCATATACGCACATAGTTTTGGCACCAAGTAGTCTTGGTATTTCTTATAATACAATGCTGTCAGCCCATCTGGCCCTGGACTCTTGCCTGTTTGAGTCTCCTTGATAGCCTTCCTTACTTCGGACTCTGTAATAGGGGCCTCTAAGGATGCTCTCTCCTCTTTTGATATTTTTGACATTCCAGTTTCTTTTAAATACTTTTTAATTTTCTCTTGCTTTTGTTCTCTCTCTTTGCCCATATCCTTTTTATTTATTGAGTAAAGTTCCCCATAAAATTCTTGAAAGGTTTTTGCTATGTCCACATCCTTATATCTAAATTCTCCCATTTTAGTCTTTATTTTATCAATGTATTTATTATTTTTCTTTTTACTTAGTGCCCTTGCCAGGAGTCGACCAGGTCTATTTCCAGTGATATATCTTTCTTTCTTGACTAGATTGTACTTCTTATGGTTTTCTAATTCTATCTGCTGTCTCATGGCCTCTCTAGCTCCGTATAGTTTTCTCAAGATCCCCCCTTCCCCCGTTTCCTTGTGTTGCCGTTCTAGTTTTTTAACTTCCTCCTGAAGCACCCGGAAATTTTTAGTCTGCCTTCTTTCTTTCTCCACTCCCGCCTTCATTATAATCCCCCTAATATAAGCCTTATGGGCCTCCCAGACTATTGATTCTGATGTTTCCTTTGAGGTATTTGTTCTGAAGTAGAATTCCAGCTCTTCTTTTATTAACTTATCAATTTTCCTATCATGAAGAAGATCCTCATTTAATCTCCACTTACTTAAAAAGGGTATTTGTATATTTTGTTTTATCCATAATGTCACCGGGGAGTGGTCGGAAAATGTTATAGATCCTATATTTGTATTCTCTACCTCTTCTAGATACCTATGATCTACAAAAAAATCCAGTCTTGAATACGTCGCATGTACGGAGGAATAGTAAGTGTAATCCTTTATCTTTTGATGTTGCATCCTCCAAGCATCAACTAGCTGACAATGATGGAGTTTTTTTCTTAAGTTTATTCAACCACACTCCTCCAGTCCCCCGAACACGCGATGTATTGTCTCTGTCTGGCTCGAGGCACAAGTTCAGATCTCCTGCCACAATAACCCTCCCTCTCCTAAAACCCTCTAATTTCGATAGGACTCCAATTAGACATTTCCCTGGGTTAGTGTTTGGGCAATATATGTTAGCTAACGTATATTCCTTACCATTTAGTTTGCCCCTCAGGAACAAAAATCGTCCCTCAGGGTCAGTTAGTCTCTCTTCTATCTGATAACGTATTTCTCTTGCAAAACCAATCGCCACCCCTTTTGCACCCCTTATCGGGGAGTCACTAAATATCCAAAGCGGGTAGTCCTTAGATATTATTTTCTGGTTTCTCCCCAGGTATAAATGTGTCTCCTGGAGAAAGACCACCTCTGCTTTATTGGATCTCAACTCACCCATTATGTTCGCACATTTTATGGGTGAGTTGAGACCCCTCACATTATACGTTACCAGGTTTATTCCGTCCATTTGCTCTACCTTTCTTGACCTATCTTCGGGAAACAATGAGGTTTGTACTGGTCTCGCCCCTCCCCTATCCCCCCCTCCCTCCCCTCACTCCCTTCCCCCCCTCCCCACCCCCCCATCCCTCCCCACCTATGGGGGCATCAGGACTTGCTGTTGTGTTTCTTATCATTGTTCTGCTGCATAACCCAAGTGCACTTGAGCTTGAAGTCACAAACTGATGGGTGGACATTCTCCTTTAGAATTTTCTGGTGGAGCTCCGAATTCATAGTTCCATCAATTATGGTAAGTTGTCCAGGTCCTGAAGCTGCAAAGCAGCCCTAGACCATCACACTACCACCATGTCTGACTGTTGGTATAATATTCTTGTTATGAAATGCTGTATTAGTTTTATGCCAGATGTAACGGGACGCACACCTTCCAAAAAGTTACATTTTTACATTTCATCAGTCCACAGAATATTTGCCTAAAAGTCTTGGGGATAATCAAGATGTTTTTTGTTAAAAGTGAGATGAGCCTTTGTGTTCTTTTTAGTCAGCAGTGGCTTTGTCCTTGGAACTCTCCCATGGATGCCTTTTTTGCCCAGTCTGTCTCTTTTTGTTGAATCATGAACACTGATCTTACGTGAGGCAAGCAAGGCCTGCAGTTCTTTAGATGTTGTTCTGGGTTCTTTTATGACCTCCTGGATGAGTCGTCGTCATGCTCTTAGAGTACTTTTTGTAGGCCGGCCACTCCTGGGAAGGTTCACCACTGTTCCAAGTTATCTCCATTTGTGGATAATGGCTCTTCCCATGGTTCTCTGGAGTTCCAAAGCCTTAGAAATGGCTTTGAAACCCTTCCTAGACTGATACATGTTTGTTTCTAATCTGTTCTTGAATTTTTTTAGATTGTGGCATGATGTGTGGCTTTTTGTGATCTGTTAGCGTGCTTTACTTTGTCAGACAGCTTCTATTTATGTGATTTCTTGATTCAACAGGTCTGGCAGTACTCAGGCCTGGGTGTGGCAAGTGAAATTTAACTCAGCTTTCAAAAAAATTGGGGTTAATCACAGTCCATTCATGATTCAGCATGCGAGGGGGAAATTACTTTTTCCCTAAATAAATGAAATAATAATTTAAAAACTGCATCTTGGATTTACTCAGGTTATCTTTGTGTAATATTAAAATTACACAATAGGGCCAGGCAGTTTTGAACAGCTTTTTTCCCTAAATAAATGAAATGATAATTTAAAAAGTGCATCTTGGATTTACTCAGGTTATCTTTGTTTAATATTAAAATTACACAATAGGGCCAGGCAGTTTTGAACAGCTTTTTTCCCTTAATAATTGAAATAATAATTTAAAAACTGCATCTTGGATTTACCCAGGTTATCTTTGTGTAATATTAAAATTTTTTTGATGATCTGAATCATTTAAGTGTGAGAAATATGCCAAAAAATAAAAAATCAGGAAGGGGCAAATACTTTTTCACAGCACTGTATGTCAATACTTCACATGGTAACGTGTTATTATGTCATGGTGTGCATTACACATAAGCAGAATGAAGCAAAACAAATTATGGAGCACATTCTTGCAGCTACTGTGATACCACTGGCTTCTTCAAATAGTTTTTAAATGATCTTTTAAGGTTTAAGAGATGTGAAACCAAGTAGTGACTGGACCATAAGAAAATCAAAGTTTTTTACTTACGTTTTAAAGCAGTAGAATACACCTCCATAAAAAAACAAAAAACTTCTCCTTGAACTTAAAGCGGAGTTCTGCCCCCCAGAAAAAAATTAAAAGTCAGCAGCTACACATACTGTAGTTGCTGACTTTTAATATTAGGACACTTGCCTGTCCTGGAATCCAGCGATGTCGGCACCCCACTCGATCTTTCCATTGGCTCTGAGGTGCTGCTGCCGCCGCCATTCGTGGTGGGGGAACCGGCAGTGAAGCCTGTCGTCTTCACAGCCAGTTCCCTACTGCGCATGCGTGAAGCACGCTGTATTTTCTGAATGGCCCGGCAGCAGGGGAAGGAGGAGGGGGCCAAACTTCTTGCCATGGAAATCAAAAACAGGTACCTGCTCCCCCTTCCGAAAGGTGCCAAATGTGGCACCGTAGGGGGGAGAAGGCAGATAAGAGGAGCTTCCAATTTTGGGTGGAACTCGGCTTTAAGTGCATAACTACCAGAGAATTACCTTAAAACAAAGCCCTCTAGTGGCGCCCGGTCAGCGTTGACAGGGCTTCCATCTTCTCCCGGTCTTCTTTCTGGGTTTGCGGGCTCTGGCTGCTTGAATGTCACTCTGGCGCATGCACACAGAAGTCACGGCCATACCACAAATCTCTGAAAGGACAGCATGAACATGTGTTGGTGATGTCACCGGCTGCAGAAACAGTGAATACAGGGGATGATTTACTAAAACTGGAGAGTGCAAAATCAGCTGCAGCTCTGCATAGAAACCAATCAGCTTCCAGGTTCTTTTTTGTCAAAAGCTTATTTGAACAAGCTGAAGTTAGAAGCTGATTGGCTACCATGCACAGCTGCACCTGATTTTTCACTCTCCAGTTTTAGTAAATCAACCTCACAGTATCTCCTAAATGGTGGACGTTTAGCAGATAATCCTTGTACCTACAGGTAAGCTTTATTATAAACTTAGCTGTAGGTACAAGTGTCCATGCTGTGTTTACTCCTTTGAAAGGTATTTACATTTTTGCAGCAAAATAGGGTGATACCTATTTTATATTTGTTACATGCCCCCCATAAATAAATACAAAATTGCAGCTCTTTTTTTTTTTTTTTAAGTTGTTCTCTTCTGGAACTTCCAGCAAGAAAATATTCTGTTTAGTTCTCTTTGTTATGCGGGGGGCTGGGTAGCTGTGCATACCATAAATAATACTGTCTATACTGTGCAGAGCATATATCAACTCATCAGTTGTAGTAGATTTGAACACAGTCTCTCTCAAGCTTGCCATACACTAGTAGATTTTTTAATGGAGATTTCTAGGAAAATTTGTTTGAAAATTCTCAGTACATTTGATGCTCGGCGAATGTCATTTAAAAGTACTGAAAAATTAGTAGTAAGTGATAAAATGACTCTATGGCAAATATAAATGGTATTTTAATTGTTTTAAAGAACAATAGCAGCAATTCTAATAATGCAAAACTTTCATTTTTATAAAGTTGTACACAGTAATCTAAATATAATGGCCCTGATTTATTAAAGGAGAAGTACAGACAAAGCTTGTTTGGCTGTACTTCTCTTGTGGATCACAGGAGTGCACTTCGGTCTGCACTCCTGTGACCTGTTTTTAACAGACAGCGGGCTGACATCACAGGACCAGTCCAGGTTTGGGCAAGATCGTGACAATGGAGTCAAGATCCGCCCACATGCCTGGACTGGCACCCGGCTCAGCCTCAGAGTTAGCAGCTGAAAGCCTGAGCCAGCTGCTACTGCCCCCTTCAACACCCAGTGCTCCAGTGAGCAGAGCAGAAAACTCTGAGAACCGAGCGATCGGCGGTGTTCGGTCACTCGGTTCTCAGTGTTAGAGGCGTCGGGGGACAGATGCAGCATTATGCCTCGTACACACGGTCGGATTTTCCGATGGAAAATGTCCGATCGGAGCGTGTTGTCGGAAATTCCGACCGTGTGTGGGCTCCATCGGACATTTTCCATCGGATTTTCCGACACACAAAGTTGGAGAGCAGGAGATAAAATTTTCCGACAACAAAATCCGTTGTCAGAAATTCCGATCGTGTGTACACAAATCCGACGGACAAAGTGCCACGCATGCTCAGAATAAATAAAGAGATGAAAGCTATTGGCCACTGCCCCGTTTATAGTCCCGACGTACGTGTTTTACGTCACCGCGTTTAGAACGATCGGATTTTCCGACAACTTTGTGTGACCGTGTGTATGCAAGACAAGTTTGAGCCAACATCCGTCGGAAAAAATCCTAGGATTTTGTTGTCGGAATGTCCGAACAAAGTCCGACCGTGTGTACGGGGCATTAGTCTGATGCTGCATCCACCTAGGTAAGTATGAATCTAAAAAATAAAACCCATACATCTCTTTTAATGTGTGAAGTAGGGAGTAGTAAAGTGCAGAAAAAAATAACCTGTGTTTAGACACCAATTATTGACAAAACAAACTGATTTTTAAATGTGTCTTCACATGATTGGCTCTTTATGTATACTTAATTTTTCTTCATCCATAAGTAAAACAGACGCATTAAATAGTGAATAATTAACTGAAATGTCATACATGCTCAGAAATAAAAGTTCCCAGGAGATAGAAAAGATGTTTAAAAGGTTGTTTTGGTTTAAGATTTAAAATAACCAAATACGTATAGGGGAAGTCACAGCAATGATAGTAATTTAAAAAAAAATGGTTAATTATCTCATGTTTTTCTACTGTGGTGGTTTTCCTGCCATGACTTTGGGGTGAAAAAGAACATTTATTCTATTTTTAGATAAACAGGTTTCCTAATTAACCCCCAAGCTCTCATTAGCACACATACACTGTTTCTGAATCTTTAACCTACATTACCACAGCAGCATGATACAATAAAATTCTTTAAAATTGTTATAAAAGTACTTAATAAAATAATAATAATAATTTTAAAAAGTTTTGCCAGGCACATTCAACTAGTATTTGAACTACTAACATCTCATTTAGATAAAACAAATATCCAGAACTTGACACAAACTGAAAGACCTAAAGCAGTTCTCCTTATCTGAGCAGTGCTACATTGGGACTTGCCATAACTCAGTACGGCACCAGTTCAGTGAAATGATTTGGGTTCCAGGCATTCAGCAGCAATAGACCTCCATCTGGCAGAACTCTCCAGAGAAGCTTTGTAATGCTGTAGGCACCTCATTTATCATGGAGGCTTTAAAATGCAAACTCGATCTGGCATATCAAAAAGAGTCTTTCTGGAAGGATTTTTTATTTTTTTGAGATGTTGCCTAGGTTAAGCCAAACACTGACTGAGGTTATTTTTGTTCAGAAAAACAAACACCGAAGTTTATTTTTAAATTAAGAAAATCATGAAGTAATATATCTAGAAATCTAGGGAAAAAATGTCCCTGATGCCTAAAATAGAACACTACAATAAAACTGCTGGGAAACCTACACAATATTATGTTCCATGCACATATTTATTTACTTATGTAAATTGTAGGTATGCTAAATGTTACAAATCAGTTTTTCCCAGTTGATGTATCATCTATTATTTAGAGGTTTAATTAGAATAATGTAAAGGGAGAGACAATATTAGCAGCTCCCCTTCATGGAACTACACTAGCCTCCAACCCCCTTTTCTGTTATAGATTAACTAATAATTAAAAAGAGATAGCATGTGAGATACTGTGCTTGAGGCTTGGCAGTTGGAGTAGTGCCACATGTCATGACGGTTAATTCCATATTATGTCTAGACTACTTTCACGCTGAAAGCGCCAGCCCTTAGCGGTAAAGCACGGCTCATTTTGGCAGCGCTTTAGTGCTGTTTAAGTGCTGCTTTTCGGCCGCTAGCATGGCGCTTTTAAGCCCAAAAAAAGGGTTAAAAACTCAAATTTTGCAGCACTTTCAAATCGCTTTTTTAGGCGATTTGAAAGCACTGCCCATGCATTCCAACGGGCAGGGCTTTTTTGGGAGAGCTAAATACAGCGCCAAAGATGCTGCTTGCAGGACTTTTTGAAACATCCCGCAAGCTCACCGCCCCAGTGTGAAAAGCGCTAAAGCGCCTGAAAACCACCCCAGTGTGAAAGGAGTCTAAAGAATGATATACAATGTTGTATAATTAAATATATTATTTTATTATTGCTCATTTTTATTATTTTATTTATTATTATTTTATTTTTATTTGGTATTACAAATTATATATTCAAGTATGGTCGAAACAATATAGAACCCAATAGAAGCAGTATGTATATTATAACAGGATGTATTTATCAAGGAGAAAGATTAAACATTTAGAATGAGAGTGTATAGACGTGGTATATTAAAGGGCACAATCTTATCCATGTATTTCAGCTAGGCCGATATCTGTCCAAATGAACAAATACGACAATATAATAAAAGATTAAACCAAAGATATATACCAATAGATCTACTTCATTTTAATTACATGTAGAGTATAGTAAAGTGTATAATGAATGCTTTCAGATAGCTAAATCATTTCTGTCCTAGCTAGCACTTGTGACCAGGGAGCAAATGGGGAATACCAATTATACGCTTACGTCCATTGTATAGCTGTAAAAAGAGTATGTATTAGTCTGACGCAAGATATGGGTAGATCAGGTATGGGAGCAAATAATAAAACATATCTGAGGTGTCAATACAATTGTTTTGCCTGCTAATTGTGCAACTTTTGCAGTAGCTTGTTGCCAAAGTGGTTGTAGAAATTTACATTCCAGAAAATGTGTACAAAAGTACCATGATCTGGGCAACCTCTAAAGCAGTTGGGAGGAACTGTAGGATAAAAATAATGTATCTTAGATGGGGTGTACCACCTGGTGTGTAGTTTGACAGCAGTTTCTCTAATAGAGGTTGAACATGTACACTTTAATAGATTATTTAACATACTATCCCATCTTCAGAGGAAAAGGAAAGGTCCAGGTCGGTTTCCCATTGTAACATAGGTTTTGACTTGTCTAAAAGAGGGAATTCATTTAAAGTGGTTGTAAACCCATTACAACCACTTTTGCCTACAGGTGAGCCTATAATAAGGCTTACCTGTAGGTAGCGTGAATTTCTCCTAAACAATTTTTTAGATATTCATTGTATACGCATGTGCCGATGTCATCGGCACATGTGCACCGTTTCTTCAGCTGCTGTGCCGTTACCGGCGTGGGAGTGATGTCATCGCGGCTCTGGCCAATCACAGCGTCGGAGCCCACAATCCCGGAAGTAACATCCCGGAAACATGTCGCCCGTCACAGCGGTGTACAGGAACCTCTGCAACAGCTTCGTTCTAAGGTAAGTATTTCATAATGAGCTAGTATGCAACGCATACTAGCTCATTATGCCTTTGTCTTTTAGGTTGTTGTTTTTTTTCTAGGGTTTACAACTACTTTAAGTAATGGTACAAGCAAGATATCAAACTTTGTCTCTTGGAGATGATAAACAAATCTGTTCAAATTGTGAAAATGAAGTCTGTAAAGTTAAAGAATGATAGTTTTGATTATAAAATTGAATTTGATAATATTGTGGGAATTCTGACAGTGGAAAATTAAAGTCTGTAAATTGGCAAAGGGGTGAAATTGGTTGTCGGTAATGAGAGATTTTAAGTTTGCAAGTTTATGTAGCTGCCAAAAGGCAAAAGCGCTTTTAACTCTAAAAGCGATATAAAAATGTGGATCGCCCAAAAATGAGGCCAGAGGAGAAATAGTAGAGGCCATGTTAAATTTATCATTGTGACAGTACCATAAGTGGTAAGAATGAACAACTACTATGTTTGAAGAGTAAATCTCTCGTGGGGAGACTGACCTGGATCATAATAGTCCCTGCAGATTAAAAAGGATAAATGGAATATTCCTCAAAAGAAAGCCATGGAACAAGATTGTTTGAGGAGAGGTAATATAACCACAAATTGGGAAGACTTAAGTCTCCTTTGGATTGGGGTCTATGCAGAAGATAATAGCCAAAAACTGGGTTTTTCATTAGTCCAGATACATTTATTAATATCTCTTTGAAGAGAATCTAAGGTAGATTTCGGGAATATCAATGGAAAAGCTCTAAAATAAAATAATGATTTATGCAGGATAGCCATTTTGGTAGCTACTATTTTGCCGAGAAATAAGATGTGATATGAAGACATACTTTTAGATCATAGAAAGTCTCTAGTTCAGTGATAAGATTGGGTAGAGAAATAAGAGGATCTGATAGAATTAGTAGGACATCATCCACATATAAACTCAATTTGAATTCTTTGGGCCTTGGGTATATTCTTTGATATTGATGTTATTATTATATCAGCATCCAGCCATTTGCAATGACGAAAGGCTTTTTTACGCTTTGGGGGCATGCTAAATCCCTGCACTTTGTGCAATATCACCTAAAGTCACATTGATAAAATGAATAAGTAATCTAAAACCTGAAAATGAGATGGCAATCATCATTTTTTTTTTTAAATAAAAGTGACATAGAGGAAATGTGACAAGATAAAGTTACCCCAATATCACAAGCAGTTCCACTGTATCTGCGATCATGATGTAGGGCCATTATGGACATTACAAGATATTTAACCCAAGTAAGATATCTTCTTTGATGAGGTAGTCTTTCAAGCATAAAATGATGTCACGAGGAGGCTGGAGGTTGTTTCGGGTGGAGGGCCCTATGAATTCTGTTACATGCAAAGGAAGATGGTATCTTCTCAGGAAGGAGACTATGGAACAACTTGGACATTGCAGGCATGAGTTCAGTAATCGATTTGGGGACTCCACAAATCCGCAGGTTATTACGGCAGTTCCTATTGTCTAAATCCTCAACCTGAGATTGTAGAAAAAGTTTTTTAGCCAAAAGTTCATAGTCTTTCCTGAGGTCATTGTGAGCTAGAGATAATTCATCATGTTTGGTCTCTACAATGTCTGTGCGGCCTTCCAGAGCAACTATTTCTTGAGTGAGTGTGCTGGTTGCTTTATGCAATTCTGACTGTATTTTATTTGCTAGTTTTTCATACATGGCAGATAGACTAGCATCTAAGTCAGTTTTTGTGAGCTGAGACGAGTACTCACTGTTTTGAGGAGAGATTACTGGCTCTGGCTGGGGATCGATGGAGACTGCAGTGGTCTGAGGCGAACGGGCGCCATTTTGACTCATCCTGGTTTTCTCCTTGGTGCGTAGTAAATATGTTACTAATGTTACTAATAAGTTAAAGAAGTTTGTGAAGGGAGACCATATGCCTTCCTGCCCAGCGGCATGCACGGAGATGTCCCACAGGGATGTAGATGTAATTTGGCTGGGAATGAGGTATTTTAGCCCTGGGGAGTGAGCCGTATGTCTCTAGGTCCTACGGAGCTCCTACAGAAAGCTGCTGTCTTGCAAGGCACAGTTTTTGTATCTATCTATATACAGTAGATAGATACAAAAACAAATTATATTGTCAAATAAAAATTGTAGTAGTCACATTATTTATTTTAAGTGTTGTGTGAGTGGTGAGGGTTGCCTGTGGCCCCATGGTGGGTTGTTGGATTAAACTTTGTTGTATTTTTATGTGCATATCTTTGTTTAAAGAAAATAGGGTGTTGTTCAAGTTAACTTCTTTTCCTAATACAAGCCCAAAACTTTGTGCACCAGTATGTTTTTTTTTCTTCAATACAAACAGTACAGCGCAAAAATTAAGAATAAAGAACATGTAATGAATATTTAATTGATAATCCAGGAAACTTGTTATACATATAGTCCCAAAAAGATTTTCCAAGATAAAATCAGGATGAGGAGTCCCACATGCCGTGATAGTGATGGAAAGCATCACAGTAGGTGTCACCAACCAAACCTCTTACTGTGCTTACCAGAAACCGTGTGACCCCTTAGCTAAGAGTGGTCAATATGTGCTTCATTTACAATAACCAGGCCAAAGATCCAGACTGTTTGGATATTCTCCCCTGTCCCTGGCTAGGATGGCACCGTAAGGAAAGGCAGACGAATGCCGTGAATGCAGTCCCCAGTATTCAACTCCCCCGCAGGGAATAATCCGTGTCATAAGGCATGCTGCACACACTCTTACTGCGCACCCCTCCACCGTCCTCCATTCTCCACCATAGCCAGAAGTCCTGGAAGTCCTGTGACACCAATTAATCCCTGCAGGGGAGTTCAACACTGAGGGCTTCATTGGAATACTGAGGGCTGCCTGGAATGAAAACAGTGGAGAGAGCCTGCATGTGAAGTTTTGCCCGCTGTAAATTGAGTAAGGCAAAGTCTGATCGCCCACAGCTCCAGGACATTGATTAACAACTGGGACTCCTCTAGTGTTCAAAGGCTGTGAGCTGACCTGTAACCCGAAAATCCTCCCCCAGTTGGACAGGCTGGTGTCTGTTGTGACCACTGCCCAATGAAGAAGGAGAAACAACTTCCCAGCCCAAAGTGCCAGACACTGAAGCCATCAAAGTAGGGAGGTCCTGGCCATTAGTCCCACGTGGATCTGGTTTTCCAAGGACACAGGAACTTGTCCCTGTTGGATAGACTCTCCCTCAGCAGAACCCTTGTATGGGACTCCACATACTGTACAGAACCACCTCAAAAGTGAGCCCCATGAGGCCCAGGACCTGCATTCAGGAACGCAGAGTACCACTTTCAGAACAGCAACAACTGAACTGCAGTCCAGAGTTGTCCAGTGGGAGTAACACCTTGGCCTGTGCTGAGTTTAGCATCAACTGCAGATATCCTGTATGGCTGGTTGACGATGAAGCAGACTTCCACACAAAGCTAAACTTCTGCATTTTGTGCATGATGATCTCCATGTTGTCCATCAGCACAAACTGAGACTCCACTCACAAGATAAGGTTGTCCAGATAGCCTATCATGGCAATGCTAGGACCAGGGCCAGCACCATGGTGAACACCCGGAGAGCGAAGGCCAAATCAAAGGGGAGCAACTAAAATTGATAATGCGTATCCCCAACCACAAAGTGCAAGAAGCATTAATACTTGACAGACATGGGAACATGTAAATATGCATCCTTGATGACTATAGAGGCCAGAAAGTCCCCTTGGTGCAAGGAGGCCACTAACAAGCAGATGGATTCCATTCCAAACTTCAGTGCTTGCACAAAGTAACCCAGAGCCTTGAGGATCAGTATCAGATTAACTCCTTCCATTTTCAGAAGTGTAAACAGGTTGGAGTAAAAGCCTCCTAAATCTCTCTGGTTTTGGCACTAGAGCTATCACCTAGTGAAGCGGCAGAGCTTGCACTATCCCGTAAAGGGTCCGCAAACACAGAGGGTAGAGTTTCAAATTGGAAGGAAATATAAATTAAATTCAGTCTTGTAGCCTGGCAGGATCAGTTCACAGACTCACTTGTCGGAAAGCATAGTGGTCCCTGGGTTCCTTGAACCACTGAGGCAACCCCCCAACCCTGGAGTTGGGTGGGGAAAAAAGCCTTCATGCCAAGGAGGCTTTGTCTGTGGGCTTAGTGGACTTGTGAGGCCAGGAGTGCTTTGTGCTCCCTGCAAGGGCCTCTAAGGGCTTAGCTTCTTTACCAAATGAACCTTGGAGATGAAAAGGTCACTTGGTTGTAGGAGAAAGTACTCTTCCTGCCCATAAGGTTCTTGTTAATGCCATTGAGGGTGCCACCAAAGAGCTGCTCGTCCTGGAATGGTAAATCAGCCAGGGCTTTTTTTAAATGCCTGGTCCACGGACCAACACTTAAGCCATAAAACCCAGCAAAGCACTACTGCCAAGAGCGCGAGAGCACTTGGAAAACAAGGGGGGTGCATCCATAGGCAAATCCACATATACTTGAGGCCCTGGACCAGTTGGTCCACCAGTTCCATGTAAAGTGGAGAAACCTGCTCCTAATGCAGCCCTTGATATAAGAGCTTGGCCCATTCAATAAGCATCTAAGACACCAGGGCCATGACCTGTGGCCAAAGTCGGGTGAAATGCTGGAAAAGCAATTGTGAACATAGTTTTAGTAACCAATTCTGCCTTTCGGTCCACAGGAACCTTGAAGGAAGGAGACACAGTATAATAGTTGCCTTGGGTGACCTAGAGATGAGATGATCCACTACAGAAGGAGAGGACCACTTCCACAGAAGGGCCTTCCCAAGGTGGCAACATACCATAAGTTGCTTCAGAATTACAAAAATATGCTGCAGGCACCCCCAATCCTTGTACACAAACATATCCAAATAGCTAGGGAAAGGAAAGACTCTAGTGGAGTGAGCTGGCTTGTGAGTACCAAATAGGGATGGGCCGAACACCCCCGGTTTGGTTTGCATCCAGAACATACGAACGGACCGAAAGTTTGCGTGAACATTCCCACCACTGTTAAAGTCTATGGGACTCGAACGTGAGAAATCAAAAGTGCGAATTTTAAAGGCTAATATGCAAGTTATTGTCCTAAAAAGCGTTTGGGGACCCGGGTGCTGCCCCAAGGGACATGTATCAATGGAAAAAAAAGTTTTAAAAAGGGATGTTTTTTCGGGAGCAGTGATTTTAACCAGTTGCCGACCGCCGCACGACAGAGCGGCACGGGCAGGCAAAAGGGCTTACATGTACGTCCTTGCCTGCCCGCGGGTGGGGGGTCCGGTCGGACCCCCCCCGGTGCCTGCGGCGGTCGGCAAATCTCCCCCGGCGATCGGTGGTGAGGGGGAGGCCATCCATTCGTGCTCCCCCCCTCGCGATCGCTCCCAGCCAATGGGATCATTTCCCTGCCTCTGTATTGTACACAGAGGCAGAGGAAATGATGTCATCTCTCCTCGGCTCGGTATTTTCCGTTCCGGGCCGAGGAGAGAAGACTGTAATGTGAGTGCACCAACACACACACACACAGTAGAACATGCCAGGCACACAAAACACCCCGATCCCCCCCCTGATCGCCCCCCGATCCCCCCCAATCACCCCCCCTGTCACAAACTGACACCAAGCAGGTTTTTTTTTTTTTTTTTCTGATTACTGTATTGGTGTCAGTTGGTGACAGTTACAGTGTTAGGGCAGTGAGTGTTAGGCCCCCTTTAGGTCTAGGATACCCCCCTAACCCCCCCTAATAAAGTTTTAACCCCTTGATCTCCCCCCCGTCACCAGTGTCGCTAAGCGATCATTTTTCTGATCGCTGTATTAGTGTCGCTGGTGACGCTAGTTAGGGACGTAAATATTTAGGTTGGCCGTCAGCGTTTTATAGCGACAGGGACCCCCATATACTACCTAATAAATGTTTTAACCCCTTGATTGCCCCCTAGTTAACCCTTTCACCACTGATCACCGTATAACCGTTACGGGTGACGCTAGTTAGTTCGTTTATTTTTTATAGTGTCAGGGCACCCGCCGTTTATTACCGAATAAAGGTTTAGCCCCCTGATCGCCCGGCGGTGATATGCGTCGCCCCAGGCAGCGCCAGATTAGCGCCAGTACCGCTAACACCCACGCACGCAGCATACGCCTCCCTTAGTGGTATAGTATCTGAACGGATCAATATCTGATCCGATCAGATCTTTACTAGCGTCCCCAGCAGTTTAGGGTTCCCAAAAACGCAGTGTTAGCGGGATCAGCCCAGATACCTGCTAGCACCTGCGTTTTGCCCCTCCGCCCGGCCCAGCCCAGCCCACCCAAGTGCAGTATCGATCGATCACTGTCACTTACAAAACACTAAACACATAACTGCAGCGTTCGCAGAGTCAGGCCTGATCCCTGCGATCGCTAACAGTTTTTTGGTAGCGTTTTGGTGAACTGGCAAGCACCAGCCCCAGGCAGCGTCAGGTTAGTGCCAGTAGCGCTAACACCCACGCACGCACCGTACACCTCCCTTAGTGGTATAGTATCTGAACTGATCAATATCTGATCTGATCCGATCAGATCTATACTGGCGTCCCCAGCAGTTTAGGGTTCCCAAAAACGCAGTGTTAGTGGGATCAGCCCAGATACCTGCTAGCACCTGCGTTTTGCCCCTCCGCCCGGCCCAGCCCAGCCCAGCCCACCCAAGTGCAGTATCGATCGATCACTGTCACTTACAAAACACTAAACGCATAACTGCAGCGTTCGCAGAGTCAGGCCTGATCCCTGCGATCGTTAACAGTTTTTTTGGTAGCGTTTTGGTGAACTGGCAAGCGCCAGCGGCCTAGTACACCCCGGTCGTAGTCAAACCAGCACTGCAGTAACACTTGGTGACGTGGCGAGTCCCATAAGTGCAGTTCAAGCTGGTGAGGTGGCAAGCACAAATAGTGTCCCGCTGCCACCAAAAAGGAAGACAAACACAGGCCTGTCGTGCCCATAATGCCCTTCCTGCTGCATTCGCCAATCCTAATTGGGAACCCACCACTTCTGCAGCGCCCATACTTCCCCCATTCACATCCCCAACCAAATGCAGTCGGCTGCATGAGAGGCATTTTTATGTCCTCCCGAGTACCCCTACCCAACGAACCCCCCCAAAAAAGATGTTATGTCTGCAGCAAGCGCGGATATAGGCGTGACACCCGCTATTATTGTCCCTCCTGTCAATCCTGGTCTTTGCATTGGTGAATGTTTTGAACGCTACCATTCACTAGTTGAGTATTAGCGTAGGGTACAGCATTGCACAGACTAGGAACACTTTCACAGGGTCTCCCAAGATGCCATCGCATTTTGAGAGACCCGAACCTGGAACCGGTTACAGTTATAAAAGTTACAGTTACAAAAAAAGTGTAAAAAAAAAAAAAAAAACACAAACAAAAATATAAAATAAAAAATAATAGTTGTCGTTTTATTGTTCTCTCTCTATTCTCTCTCTCTATTGTTCTGCTCTTTTTTACTGTATTCTTTTCTGCAATGTTTTATTGTTATTATGTTTTATCATGTTTGCTTTTCAGGTATAAACTTTTTTATACTTTACCGTTTACTGTGCTTTATTGTTAACCATTGTTTTGTCTTCAGGTACACCATTCACAACTTTGAGTGGTTATACCAGAATGATGCTTGCAGGTTTAGGTATCATCTTGGTTTCATTCTTTTCAGCCAGCGGTCGGCTTTCATGTAAAAGCAATCCTAGCGGCTAATTAGCCTCTATACTGCTTTAACAAGCAGTGGGAGAGAATGCCCCCCCCACCGTCTTCCGTTTTTTTCTCTGGCTCTCCTGTCTCAACAGGGAACCTGAGAATGCAGCCGGTGATTCAGCCAGCTGACCATAGAGCTGATCAAAGACCAGAGTGGCTCCAAACATCTCTATGGCCTAAGAAACCGGAAGCTACGAGCATTTTATGACTTAGATTTCGCCGGATGTAAATAGCGCCATTGGGAAATTGGGGAAGCATTTTATCACACCGATCTTGGTGTGGTCAGATGCTTTGAGGGCAGAGGAGAAATCTAGGGTCTAATAGACCCCAATTTTTTCAAAAAAGAGTACCTGTCACTACCTATTGCTATCATAGGGGATATTTACATTCCCTGAGATAACAATAAAAATGATTAAAAAAAAAAAAAAATGAAAGGAACAGTTTTAAAATAAGATAAAAAAGCAAACAAATAATAAAAAAAAAAAAAAAAGCACCCCTGTCCCCCCTGCTCTCGCGCTAAGGCGAACGCAAGCGTCGGTCTGGCGTCAAATGTAAACAGCAATTGCACCATGCATGTGAGGTATCACTGCGATGGTCAGATCGAGGGCAGTAATTTTAGCAGTAGACCTCCTCTGTAAATCTAAAGTGGTAACCTGTAAAGGCTTTTAAAGGCTTTTAAAAATGTATTTATTTTGTTGCCACTGCACGTTTGTGCGCAATTGTAAAGCATGTCATGTTTGGTATCCATGTACTCAGCCTAAGATCATCTTTTTCATTTCATCAAACATTTGGGCAATATAGTGTGTTTTAGTGCATTAAAATGTAAAAAAGTGTGTTTTTTCCCCAAAAAATGCGTTTGAAAAATCGCTGCGCAAATACTGTGTGAAAAAAAAAAATGAAACACCCACCATTTTAATCTGTAGGGCATTTGCTTTAAAAAAATATATAATGTGTGGGGGTTCAAAGTAATTTTCTTGCAAAAAAAAATAATTTTTTCATGTAATCAAAAAGTGTCAGAAAGGGCTTTGTCTTCAAGTGGTTAGAAGAGTGGGTGATGTGTGACATAAGCTTCTAAATGTTGT
The DNA here is from genome assembly GCF_042186555.1 of Aquarana catesbeiana. Classification (NCBI taxonomy): domain Eukaryota; kingdom Metazoa; phylum Chordata; class Amphibia; order Anura; family Ranidae; genus Aquarana; species Aquarana catesbeiana. The sequence continues at coordinate 460,853,401 of NC_133328.1, forward strand.
GCATAAAATGCCAGGACAGTTCAACCCCCCCCCCAAATGACCCCATTTTGGAAAGTAGACACCCCAAGCTATTTGCTGAGAGGCATGTCGAGTCCATGGAATATTTTATATTGTGACACAAGTTGCGGGAAAGAGACAAATTTATTTTTTTTTTTGCACAAAGTTGTCACTAAATGACATATTGCTCAAACATGCCATGGGAATATGTGAAATTACACCCCAAAATACATTCTGTTGCTTCTCCTGAGTACGGGGATACCACATGTGTGAGACTTTTTGGGAGCCTAGCCGCGTATGGGACCCCGAAAACCAAGCACCGCCTTCAGGCTTTCTAAGGGCGTAAATTTTTGATTTCACTCTTCACTGCCTATCACAGTCTCGGAGGCCATGGAATGCCCAGGTGGCACAAAACCCCCCCAAATGACCCCATTTTGGAAAGTAGACACCCAAAGCTATTTGCTGAGTGGTATAGTGAGTATTTTGCAGACCTCACTTTTTGTCACAAAGTTTTGAAAATTAAAAAAAGAAAAAAAAAATTTTTTTTTTGTCTTTCTTCATTTTCAAAAACAAATGAGAGCTGCAAAATACTCACCATGCCTCTCAGCAAATAGCTTGGGGTGTCTACTTTCCAAAATGGGGTCATTTGGGGGGGTTTGTGCCACCTGGGCATTCCATGACCTCCGAAACTGTGATAGGCAGTGAAGAGTGAAATCAAAAATGTACACCCTTAGAAATCCTGAAGGCGGTGATTGGTTTTCGGGGCCCCGTACGCGGCTAGGCTCCTAAAAAGTCCCACACATGTGGTATCCCCGTACTCAAGAGAAGCAGCAGAATGTATTTTGGGGTGCAATTCCACATATGCCCATGACCTGTGTGAGCAATATATCATTTAGTGACAACTTTGTGCAAAAAAAAAAAAAATAAAAAAAAAAATTGTCACTTTCCCGCAACTTGTGTCAAAATATAAAATATTCCATGGACTCAACATGCCTCTCAGCAAATAGCTTGGGGTGTCTACTTTCCAAAATGGGGTCATTTGGGGGGGGGTTTGTGCCATCTGGGCATTTTATGGCCTTCAAAACTGTGATAGGTAGTGAGGAGTAAAATCAAAAATGTATGCCCTTAGAAATCCTGAAGGCAGTGATTGGTTTTCGGGGCCCCGTATGCGGCTAGGCTCCCAAAAAGTCCCACACATGTGGTATCCCCAAACTCAGGAGAAGCAGCTAAATGTATTTTGGGGTGCAATTCCACATATGCCCATGGCCTGTGTGAGCAATATATCTTTTAGTGACAACTTTTTGTAATTTTTTTTTTTTTGTCATTATTCAATCACTTGGGACAAAAAAAATGAATATTCAATGGGCTCAACATGCCTCTCAGCAATTTCCTTGGGGTGTCTACTTTCCAAAATGGGGTCATTTGTGGGGGTTTTGTACTGCCCTGCCATTTTAGCACCCCAAGAAACGACATAGGCAGTCATAAATTAAAGGCTGTGTAAATTCTAGAAAATGTACCCTAGTTTGTAGGCGGTATAACTTTTGCGCAAACCAATAAATATACACTTATTGACATTTTTTTTACCAAAGACATGTGGCCAAATACATTTTGGCCTAAATGTATGACTAAAATTGAGTTTATTGGATTTTTTTTAGAACAAAAAGTAGAAAATATCATTTTTTTTCAAAATTTTCGGTCTTTTTCCGTGTATAGCGCAAAAAATAAAAACGGCAGAGGTGATCAAATACCATCAAAAGAAAGCTCTATTTGTGGGAAGAAAAGGACGCAAATTTAGTTTGGGTACAGCATTGCATGACCGCGCAATTAGCAGTTAAAGCGACGCAGTGCCAAATTGTAAAAAGTGCTCTGGTCAGGAAGGGGGTAAATCCTTCCGGGGCTGAAGTGGTTAATGATGCTTAAAGTGAAAAAATAAAAGTGAAATATTCCTTTAAATATCGTACCTGGGGGGTGTCAATAGTATGCCTGTAAAGTGGCACGTGCTTCCTCTGCTTAGAGCAGTCCCTGCACAAAATGACATTTCTAAAGGAATAAAAGGCATTTAAAACTGCTTGAGGCTTTAATGTAATGTCGGGTCCCAGCAATATGGATGAAAATCAGTGAGACAAATGGCATGGGTCCCCCCCCCAGCCCATTACCAGGCCCTTTGGATCTTGTATGGATATTAAGGGGAATCCCGCACTCAAATTAAAAAAAGAAAAGGCGTTGGGCCCCCAGGCCCTATATACTCTGAACGCAGTATACAGGCAGTGCAAACAGGAAAGGGACTGTAGGTTTGTTCTCATGTAGAATCTGTTTGTAATTTGGAACAGGTACATTTTGTAAATGTAGCTCCAGCCAAAATATCTATTTTAAAGCTTTTTGGAAAACATAGGGAAGGGTTATCACCCCTGTAACATTTGTTTTGCTGTCTGTGCCCATGTTCAGAAGATTTCATCTCACTTTCTGTCCCAATGACAATTGGATTTTGAAAATTTGGGGTTTTTAAAGGAAACAAGAATTGGTAATAAATCTGTGGAGGAGACACCTTTTCCTCATATTAACTCTTACAGGAGAGAATTTCCCTTCCTAGGGGTAGATTTCCTCTCACTTCCTGTTGTCTCCCTCCGTTTCTGATCAATACATCATCTTATTAACTGTCTATGAGGTGGTTGTGCCTCTTGCACAGAGATTTTTTGATTCTACCGAAGGTACTCTTCATTTTCCATTATAATGATCAGTATGGTTGCCCTCCTTAATTTATACATTTTTAAATACATTTTCAAACTCCTTACTTATTTCATATTTTTATATTTTCTTATCTTTCCTTTGTTTAAGGATACACAAACTTACACCCCTCTGTGGCCAGAGGTACTTCTGATGTGAGAGAGACGCAGTTGAAATATCCTATATTGGGGGGCGCATGCGCGGCGCAATGCGGGACAGACGTGTCTGCTGAGAGCTCCGTCTGACCGGGATCGCCAGGCCTAATTCCCAGGGCTATTTTCACTCAAAAACCGTCTAAAACATCCAAGCACCCCTGAGGAACATAGCGGTGCATGAGATCGAACAAAAAGAGGAGCAAACGGGGCTCCGGACATTCTCTAACTAACTACCTCCTCGGCCTGGAACAACAGCAGGGAAAGATGTCCCAAAATGGCACCGGCTCACGGGCTGCATCTAACAGCTCCACACCGACACATCTGCGGCCTTCCAAGGAATGTGAGTACAACATGCCCCTGACCAAAGCTGACCTGGATGCCAGTCTCTCAGCCAAATATGAGAAGTTAGCTGATAAGATACAGCTACAACTCCACAAATCGACCAATGCCCTAACACAGGAGATTGCTAACATAGGAAGCAGGACAGATGTGCTGGAAACAAAACATGACAAACTCTCCCTTGCACACAGTGACCTCAGGAGGGACTATGAAACACTTGCAGACAGCTTTTCCTTTATGCAGGCACACGTGGAAGATTTAGACAATCGCAATCACAGAAGTAATATTAGAGTGCGTGGGGTCCCTGAATCTACCACAGATCTCTTCCCTGCAGTGTCTAGAGTCTTTCACATGCTTTTGCCAGACAAGCCCCTGTCAGCCTTTACCTGCGACAGGATTCATAGAGCACTTCGCCCCAAACCACCCTCTGACAAGCCTCCACGCGATATAATACTGTGCATGAAGGATTTTCTCACTAAAGAGGATATCATGAGGGCATCCAGAAATACACCAAATATTGAGCTGGATGGTGTCAGATTGCAAATCTATCCCGACATCTCCCCAGCTACCCTCGATTGCAGATGCAGGATGAAAGAAGTCACTACAATCCTTCAGACAAACAGAATCAAATATCGCTGGGGTTTCCCATTCAAACTGTCAGTGATGCATAATGGCACCACGCACACAGTATATAACATCATCGAAGGAAAAGATCTACTTATCAAACTGGGCTTGTTACAACCAGAACCCCCGAACCGTCTCCCTGCAACACCCCGCTCTTCCCCCATATGGTCTACCCCCTCTTCTCGCCACAATCAAAGAGAACAGAGAAGATGGCGCCAATCTTCCCAAGACCAAGCCTGAGAATCCTGTCTAGTCCTCTTGCCACATGCTCTGCATGCATCTAAAAACAAAGCAGCAAAATCCGTCAAGAAAAGTTCCTGTTTTTCTGCATTACTCCATTTTATATGACTGCCGTCACACAACTTTCATTCTAGTAAGCCTCTTACAACAGCCATACTGATCTGGATTGGGAGAGACATTTTTCCTTTTTTTTTTTTTTTTTTTGAAAAGATGATGAAGGGTGTCCTTTGATTTCTTCCTCATATTCCCATTACGCAACAACCATGGGTCGGACTCAGCCCATAACACTTAAGGGTTCATCACCCCCTATTCAAAATACAATACTATGCTGAACTTTACTTTCTTCCCAGATGGTATCCCTACCACCTACAATATAATGCTGATTTTGCTGGTTCATCGAATCACCCCCGTACCCCCTGCCCCCCCCCCCCTTTTTTTTGGGCTCCCCCCCTTTCTACCCCGTCTCTCTCAAGTGACTACTATAGAGGTAGAGGTTATAATAACTTTAAACCCACTTGTTTGCACCTCACAATTTACTTGTTCAGTTACTCTTGAGGTTTTGTTCAGAATGTTATTCCAACTTTGCACCTTAATGTTTGATATATAATTTTCACCTGGCTCATCCGCCGTCGCTGGTTTGTCCCCATGCTCTCATCCACAGCCTGGTGCGGCTCCTCCATTGATCTGGATGCCGCGGCAGGCCTGGTTTGTGAGTTTAGGACTTTTTTTTGTCCACCTTTAAAATTTGTAAGGTCAGACGACACTGAGTCCTCTGACCCCCTTACGGTTTATTACAAATTACAACTTTTCTTTGGCCTTATGGCATTGTTTCTAAATATAATAATTTCTGGAAGATTCTACATTTATCCTTCTACAGGTTTACTCAAGAAGGAATTCAAACTTTTATTATACAGTTGTTTCATTATTCTATGCTATAGCTTTATACTATATTGCACATCTCTAATCTATGTTGGTAGCACTGGCACTGGTAACAACTGGGTACACCCTAATATATATCAAGTCTTAGCCCACTTCCCATACAGATTTTTCACTAGCCCAGTCAAAATAATTTGCATGTTTACTTCTGTTAAAAATGGGTCTTAAGATATTTTCACACAATATACAAGGATTTAACTCCCCACATAAACGTAAAAAGGCCTTCAGACACTATAAAAGACTGGGTGCAAACATTATCCTCCTTCAAGAAACCCATTTTTCTACTGAAAACCACCCATGCTACTTTGACAAAACCTATAACCAACTCTACTTCACTACATTCTCTAATAAATCTAGGGGGGTAGCGATTTTTATCCGTAACTCTATAGTATTGAAATACAACACATTTATAAGGATATAGAAAGCAGATACATTATACTGAAAGGCATAATGAACAAACACTCACTTACAATTGCCTCCATATATGCCCCTAATGATGCTCAAACATCATTTTTTAATACATTTTTTGAAACTCTAGACCGCCTTAGCTCCCCCATATAGTACTAGGAGGGGACTTTAACTTAGCTGCCCACCCTTCCTTAGACAGAAGCAAAGTTGCCCTCACGATGAAAGCATTCTCTAAATCAATTAATCGCTCACTTAGCAAATTCCAACTAATTGATTCCTGGAGAGCTCATAACATTGGGGTAAGGGCTTTTACCCATTACTCCCACCCACATGACTGTTATGCTAGGCTCGACTAAATCTTCACCACCCCTATCTTATTGGCAAACTCTTCAAGAGCCCGAATCTACCCCTGTCCATGGTCTGACCACGACATGGTTGAATTTGAAATCTCTCACATTGGTCTTGCCCCTACCCTATTTAATTGGCGTCTGAATGATTCGATCTTATCAGATCCATCCACTCTTCAAAACATAACCACACACATTGAAGACTATTTCAAGAATAACTCAACTAATGACATCTCCCCCACCTCACTCTGGTCTGCACATAAAGCAGTCATCAGGAGACATCTGATTAGTATAACAGCAGCTAAGAATAAAGCCAAACTCACAGATATCAAAAGTCTCACCAAAGACCTAGACCTCTTATTTAACAAACTGAACCAATCCCCTTCCCTCGAAACTATGAAACTAATTAAATTTTAACGTCAGGCCCTAGATACGATTCTTTCAGTGGGCACTGAAAAATCCCTCAGATTTTCTAAGGCCAACTCTACCTCTACCATGTTCGCAAAAAAACTCAACCAAGAACATAAACCCACCCATATATACAAGCTATGAAACCAATCGGGTAACCTGGTCACACACTCTAAAGAAGTTCTAGACATATTCTCTTCTTTCTATAAAGATCTTCTCTCAGGCCCCCAAAGTCATCCCCATCACACTTCAATTAAGTGGCTTGATAAGTTACATCTCCTCACTCTCAACGAACAACAAGCTTCCTCCCTTAATGATCCTTGCACAGACCTTGAAATTATCAATATAATTAAATCTCTGAAAACTTCAACAGCACCCGGCCCAGATGGTTTCACTTCATTATATTATAAGAAATTTGCTCCCCTCTTAGCACCCAGACTAACCAAACTATTTAACCATATTCTGATGGGCGGCCAGTTTCCAGAGGATATGCTTCTAGCAAATTTATCCCTTATCCCTAAACCTCTTAAAGATCACACCCTCCCTCAAAATTTTCGCCCCATCTCAGTTCTCAATGATGACTTAAAAATTTTTGGCAGACTTTTAGCTGACAGATTGGCGAAAGTCATTACTTCTCTTATACATATTGACCAAACGGGTTTTATACCCAGTAGACAGATTACAGACAACATCAGACTTGTCACTAACATAGTGCAGGACGCCAACCTCTCTTCTCGCCCAGTCTGCCTTCTCAGCCTTGATATACACAAGGCTTTCGACCGTGTAAACTGGTCATACCTTAATCACCTACTTCCTAAATTCGGCATCACAGATAAATTTATCCATGGATTTAATGCCCTTTACCACCTTCCTCAAACTAGAATTAAAATCCCAGGCCACAACTCAGACTTCTTTTCCCTAAGTAGAGGTACTAGACAGGGCTGCCCCCTCTCCCCACTTCTATTTGCATTAGCAATAGAACCTCTAGCTCAAGCTATAAGAAATAATCCAGACATCAAAGGATATAGTAAAGGCCCAAATTAATTCAAATTGAGTCTCTACGCAGATGACGCCCTACTATTTCTTACAAACCCTCTCATATCTATACCCAACCTTATATCTGAACTTAACTCTTTTCATGCTCTATCAGGCTTAGGTATCAACATCAACAAATGCTCAGCCCTTCCTCTTAATCTTTCCCCTAACTTGATCACCAACCTACAGCAAAATTTCAACTTTATATTGTGCTCCAAATCATTCAGATATCTTGGTATCCACATTACATCCCATCACAAACTTCTATATAAAACCAACTACATACCTCTCTTCTCACATATTAGTTCTCTTCTTAAAATTTGGTCCTCATATCATATCTCCCTCCTTGGTAGGATCTGTGCCTTTAAGATGACGATTCTCCCCAAACTTTTATACTACTTCCGTGCTCTACCTATCAATGTCCCCAAATCCAGAATAGAAGCTCTACAAAGAGAGATTAACAAATTTATCTGGTCTAATAAGAAACCAAGATGCAGCTACTCTCTCATGTTCAGACCCCAAAATAAGGGTGGACTTGGCCTCCCAAATATTTGGCAATACTTTATAGCAACCAAACTCACACAAATAGCCCAATGGTTTGCCCCTAACTCAAACATCCCATGGCTAAACTTTGAATCAAATTCAATCTCTCCACACTTCCAATCTAAATTCTCACCACAGATTTCTCAAATTAAACAACATTGTTGCCCACCATCTCCAACTATGGCTTAAAATTAATAAAACTTTTAAACTATCATCAGACACCCCCCCCCCCTCTAGCATCCTTTCTAGGAGATTCTAGACTCTTACAAAACCACAATAATAATAACTCATTCCCTCACTGGCGTAGCAATGGTCTGACTACCTTAAGATCATTGTTTCCATACAAGACGTTTATCTCCTTCCACACCCTGCAATCTAAATACAACCTTCCTTCATCTGAACTCTCAAATTATCTCCAGATAAAAAATTTCTATACAGAATACTACTCATTAAACATCCAATCTCAAACAACCTTATTTGAGCACATCTGTATAAACTCCTCAAGAGACAAAGGCTTGATTTCTCTAATTTATAGATATCTCAATGATATAACGATACCTGAAAAATCTGGCCCAATGTTACAATGGGAAGCTGATTTAGACAGTCCTATCACCATAGAAACATGGAATACCATGACAGATAACCTTTGTAAGTGTAATATTGCAGCTTCATTTAGAGAGTCACCAATGAAACTATTTTTCAGACTATACCTGACACCCTCGAAAATTCATTCTTTCTATCCGACGGCCTCTCCATACTGTTTCAGGGGCTGTACTATACCTGGCACATTTCTTCACATGTTTTGGAGCTGTGTATATCTAGAGCCTATATGGAAGGCCGCCGCTAGTAAAATAGAATCAATAGCGAAAAAGAAAATCAACCTCTCACCACAATTATGCATACTATATGCAACAATCCCTGATATACCACCTGCATATGTTAGACTGATCCACTCCCTATTCAGTTATATCCAATGGATGATAGTCCTAAACTGGAAATCCCAAAACCTACCTTGGCCTCAGGTCCTGTCCAGGATGGATATGCTTAAACTTTCAGAGAGAATCCATCATACCCTACATGATAGTATGCATACCTTTAATAAAAAATGGACTCAATGGACTTATGATTAAGTCCCAGTTTACTATATTTTGCCTACCGCATACACACCCTCAGATGATATTATGGCTATATTTGCTATATACCTGTGGAATACTCAAATTATACTGTATACTGTCTCTTATGTACATTACTATATATTCAATTGTTACTATCGTCATAACTTTGTATTTTTTTCACTGAATCTTCCAAATAAAACATTTGTAAACAAAAAAAAGAAATATCCTATACCACTGACGCCAATTACTGGCCTTGATTATTAAATTTAATTTTGCCTTCTTTGTGCGACAGCCTGGTAAGAATACCAATACTGCTTTATTATTATTATTATTGTTTTCTTTGATCAAGGAATACTTTAAATGTTTGCTGAGCTGTATGAATTATTTATCCATATACATACTATCTGTAAATTATATCAATTACAACAGTATATCTGTAACGAGCCCCTGCTCGCTCAGTTCCACTCTCCCGACACTCCTCTGCGGCTATTGAATCAGATTGCAGATCGCAACGTCTGATGGTTCAGTCATCTGATGCTCCGGGATTTGAACTACAGCTATGTGCCGATCGAATCCAGTTGTGATAGCTCAGAAACAAACACCAGGCAGGCTGTATGTAAGTTCAAACAGGAATCTCTTTTATTGAAAGGAATACAGGCTATTTTATACAGTAAAAGAGGAGGTACATACCTCCTGCTCATATTACTTTGAACATACACCTGTGACCAGAAACCTAATTAACATGGGCTAATTAACTAATCCCTTTAGACAGCCTAGTTGACTCAGTCATGACCTTTAGGCCAGACTGGCCGTCTTGTAGCTCAGAAAACACAATCAACATTATCACAAATCAACACGGAACTCTTCTTCACACAATAGCAGAGTTAATTAACACAAACAACAATGGGGATCTAATGACTCTTAGATCCCATACTAGACTTATTTACAATAAACACATTATAGCAGGCAACAGACAGGTGGCTGGATTGACATCAGCACTCCTAACAGTATTTTTCCCAGCATTATGAATCAGCCACTATTTCTAATATGGCAAATCCAGGGTCCCAGAGTCTGTGTCTCTTGGGGAGATATGGACCTGAATCCAAAGTAACACCACCTCAAGGGTCCTCAGGCATACAGCTCACAAAGAGCACCGTTCCCCCAAATGCCAGGGCCCACAATCGATCGGCAAGAGGCTAGCATTCAGTCCCCTCCAAAAGTCTCTCTCCCGGCTAGGTCTGTCACATTTATCTTATTTCTGTTTTCTCTATTATCTACAGTATATCTTATCTTATTATATTGCCAAAACTCCTGAGGAAGCTCCGAATCTGAGTGAAACATGTAGAGTGGCTTTTTTAGTCAAGTGGTACTCCTTCGATCATTTGCCCATCAGTCAATGTGGCGTCTGTGATATCCAAATATTGTTTTTAAGTGAAAACTGCTTTGTTGTATATCTGTTTTAAATGTGTTAAATCAAAATTATTTTTATGGATAAAAGTCATACATGTTATTCTACTATATCTACTTTAATATACAAGCACCTTAAAAAGTCCCCCTTTCCTCCCCTTTTTTCCTCTCTATATGTATAAAGTGCAAAAAGGTGCTCAGCTTTTCTAAACATCAATAGTTCATCTTTCTTTGCCGTGAAGGAATGATGATAACATGCACCACCGAAGAAAAAGTGCTCCCAAAAGGAATCACCACAAGTGATTAAATGAGCTCCTTACCAGCAGCTCTAATTTCACAAGGCGATCATTAGGTGCCCTGCTGCATAGCAGACATACACCACAATCTTGCATACAAAGGTTCCACAATCGCTTAAGCCAAGATAGACTCCATGGAGGAAGTTAAAGTACAGAGGAATATCCACATAGTGTAGTATTTCACCAAGATTTTAATAAAATGCTAAAATACAATGTATGAAGGAATTACACAGCATGTTTTACAAACAACCAGCAGGTCCAAGCAGTCAGGCTGACTTGCGGAATAATGTTATGTGTGAGGCCCCTCCCAACGTGTTTCTCTGTAACCAGAGTCATCTGGTGATTCCTTTTGGTTGCCCTTTTTCTTTGGTGGTGGTTTCTTCACGGCAAAGAAAGATATTGATGTTTAGAAAATCTGAGCACCTTTTTGTACTATATATGTACTATATATATATATATGTACTATATATATATATATATATATATATATATATATATATATATATTGTAATAGTGAGAGTCCCTGTCGCTATAAAAATGGGGTTAAAGTGGACATAGGGTATGCACATTTGCTTGAGGCAAGGCTTCAGAGCATAAATGTGGACTGGAGAAAACTGCTTTTGCAGCTTTCTCCAGGTTTTGAGATCCACCAGCAGATTGACTGGTCAGGTGTGTGTTGGGCTATTTGTAGACACCTGACCATAGTTCTGGGCTCCACCCTCCCGAGGAGTCCAGGCAAGCAAGGGAGAAGTGTGCATGTCTGCACAGGTCTGTCAGAGTAGACAGAGGGTTCAAGCCTATGGGCTGGAAAAGGAAGCTGGAAAAGAGTGCTGAGGTACTGGGTGTACAGGAAATCTGTTATAGAGCCGAGAGGGCTGAAGCATGTGTACAGGAAATCTGTTATAGAGCCGAGAGGGCTGAAGCATGTGTACAGGAAATCTGTTATAGAGCCGAGAGGGCTGAAGCATAAGTTTGAGCAGCAGTGCTGCTAAAGAGAGCCAGGTGGCTTGGTATTTCTGATTGAACTTACATTGTTGCTGTGGAAAGCTGAAACCCCTGTGTGGGCAACACTTCTGTTATCGGACATTTTCTTTCTTTAATAAAAGTGGGCTGACAAGCCCTTAAAACTGCATATCTGGCGTGGACTCGGCTCACTGGTAAGCTCTACCTTTAAGCTAAACCAACCCCCGATGTTACAAGTGGTTGTTGAATGCGGGCAGAAGACGGTGGAATCCGGGTCCTTGCTCCACAGTGAGTTCAAGTCAGGAACTATTGGCTGTGTGTGGAAGTGCAGCCAGGCAAAAGGCATTGTGTGTTGCAGGTGGTGTACCTGTGAATGAAAAGTCAAACTTATTTTTTTTTTTTCCTGCTATGAACTGTGTTTGTGTGCATGAGACAGCACAATCTGTGTGTGCACTGTGCAGGTGAGGAAATCTTGCATGAAGTGAAAAGCAACTTGCTTTAAAGTAACAGTGCTTCATTTTTTTTTGCTGGAAAGCGCAAAAGTGTGGTGGAAGTGAGCTCAGCGTGGCCTGAGAAGATGTCGCCACCTAGGAGGGCCAGTCCAGAAGGCCTAGTGATGTGCGATGCTGTAAATGAATGGTTCAAGCGGAATCGCAAAGAGTGGGCCGCAGTGCAAGGGGCTGAGATTGTGGCCTCTGACTATGTGCAACCCATGCTACCTACAGAGGAGGTTGGGGACTTCCTGAAAAAATTTGAAAAAGTTGCTGTAAGGAGAAAATGGCCTAGGGATCGGTGGCCAAAATTGCTGCAACCCTTGTTACGGATAGAGTTCCGGTCGGTTTACCATTTAATGGATTGGGAACAGGATGACTACTGCAAGTTTAAAGAGGAAATTCTTCTTAGAGGAGTGTTCCAGCGTATCATGGGCCACCAGCAATGCTCCAGGATGGGAGAGGTGTCACCGGAAGACCAAGGTTTTGGAAATGCAGAGAAACGCAAAGTTTCGTGTCATGGCCGCTTAGGGAAAGTGGTCAGCCCAGAAAGGAGGGTGCAACAGTCTACATCCTGCATGAGGTATAGCCAACCAGTTTTGGAGTGCAAGTCTGCTGTTATCCCTAGCAACAGGAATCGTGTGTTGCCTACAGGGGGCATCAGTGGGTCTAGAAAGGCTGCAGTGTTGCTCTGTGACCACATGGGGGTGTCAGCCTGTGGAGACACCACAGATGAAAGACATCGCACTCAAGTGAAGGCTATGACACCAGCTGCAGAAACGGGTAAGACTGTTTCAGTTTATGATGCTGAACCCGGTGAAGTGGGAGTATGTCCAGTGGGGAGATCCGCAGTACAAATGGACATAGACTTGCTGCAGTGTGCTACCCAGAGCAGTGGGGAGGCACAGCGTAAAGCCCAAGTAGCTGCAGGGCTAAAGACTGGAAAGGACATGGGGACTCTGCAAGTGCCTGCTATAATCCAGCAGATGGCTGGAAAAATTGAGCTAGGGGTGACCAAAACAGTGTTGGTGCCATGTTCCCTAGTTACAGGTGCTGCAGGGTTGCCCAGGGAAACTTCCAAGGAGCTCGCAGTGACGGAGCAGAGAGTTTCCCAGGTCAGCTATGGAGCTGCCCAAATAGGTAAGAGTGCCCCTTTACAGAGAGCAGGCGCTGTGAAGAGTCACTCAGAGGTTATGGTGGCTCATAGACAACCCATAAAAACGGCAGTTGTGTCTACATGCAATGAAAATGCTAATGATTGTGCTGACAAAAGTGTTACTATGGGTAAAAGTGATGTGGATTGTAATGACATTGAAACATGTATTTCTTGTAATGTCATATCTGAGAGTGAGGTTGGTAATGTGTTCACTACCAATGATGAGAGTAGATCTCACGTGACAGGCAGAGGCATAGGATTGTCCATGGAGGTCTCAGGGGGTCTCCATGTGATGAAGCCAGAGTCTGTCCAGGATGGTTCTGGTCCTACTCTGGTGGAACAAGGTTGGACTGAGTCACACAGTGAGTGTGTGTGGGCACAACCTGACAACCCTAAGTGTAGCCCAGTTGGCAAGGGGTTAATTCAGCCTGTAAAAGCTGAGAGTTCAAAGCTAGATGTGTTTGTAGCGCCACCAGAGCAAGGTGGTCAAAATAAGGCATTGCACATTGCCTTGGTTGAGGATGCAATTTCTCAAGTTGATATGAGTAAAAAAATATTGTCACAATGTGAGGTAGCTAGAAGTGACAAGTGTGCTGTTTTGGCTAGTGAATCCCAGGTTCCTGTGGGGCCTTCTAGAGCAGTTGATGCAGCGCTGTGGAGCACTGGTGATGGAACCACAAGGGACTGGGATGATTGGTGCAAGGAAACACTTGCAGCGCTAGACCAAGTGACAAAGACTTACGAAACAATGATGTGTAACAAAGGTGTGGACAGGATACCTGCTATGCCCATTGGAGGGGTCACAGAATGGCCGATGCTCATGGGTACACTAGCCCCTGTAAAGACTGAGGCCCTCCAGTCTGAAGGAATGGTTCTGGGCACAGGCATGGCAGATGGGTTGTCCACAACCCAGCAACTAAGTAATAGCAAGTGTCAAGGTGACAATGTGACTATTGTTGACCTGCAGAGGCTCATTGTTGAGTTGGAGGGGAAGAGGAGACATGTGGCTGACAGTGCTCCAGGGGAGCAACAGGCAGTGATGGTGAGTACCTCCAAAGAGGTGGAGGTCTCTTCCAAGGTCTCAACCTCTCAGACTACAGTGGATGAGCCCCTCCATGTCTCGGAGGAGGGAAAGGTCCCTAAAGAGGTCACAAATTTAGACTTGGAATGTATTGAAATGACAGAAACTTTACTTGAAATGCTGGAGTTGGCAAAAACACGCTCACTGTACACTTGGGTGTCTCCATCGTGGTCGGACCAGGTGGTGCTGCGTAGTACCAATGGGTGGAGCCAGGTGATACAGGCGGTGCTGGAAAACCTTGCCCAAGAGTGGAATTGGTGGAACCAATGTTTATTAACCATTTGGCACAGGATCTCTCGATTCCCGGTGAGAGTACTTCCAGTTGTTGATTGGTATGGAGGTCGCTCAGGGGAACTGTTGGAGATATCAGAGGTCTCTCCGCCTGGTGCAGTGACTGAGAACATCTTTGCTGGTGCAGTCCGAGGTGCGGCTGAGCAGTGGTCAGTAGAGGGCGCAGACACTGTCTCACCTGCTAGACCTCATGAAAAGGAAGGGCCCAGAATGGACGCGGCAGTAGTCGAGATGCTTTCTGTCACTGGCCAAGAGGTACAGGTTAAGGTACCCGGAGACACTGTAGGAGAAAGTGCTGAAGGTTGCTGTAGCAATGTAATGTGTACACCAGTTGGCATTATCGCAGTAAGGAATGATTTGTGCTTGGGTCTGTGTTTGTTAGGACAGCCGCCCATGGAGCGTTGGACAGCAGGTGAGGTGGAGCTTGGTGATAGTTCCATGGAGCATAGTCACTCGCCTGTGTGTGGTCCCTCCTCAGGACAGGTCCTAACAAACTCTGAAAAAAGCACTGGTGGTATCGGAAGTTGGAATCTCAAAATTGGTGATCTGATGATTGGTGCTGTTAATAATGACGTGGTTGCCGTAGACAACCAGAGAAAGATATTAGAACCTATAGTGAAGGTTAAAGCTGATGTCAGTGAGTTGAAAGAAAGGATCAGGGAAAGCAGAGTTTCCCCTAGAAAGATGAATAAGCCCAGGCACCCAAAAAGAAGAGGGAGAAGGCTGAGTATAGGGAAATGTAGGACCCTGTTAAGATCCAGGGTGGGACGTACCTGGAAGCGCACCCGAAAAAAAGGTTGGGCCTACGTGGCTGACAGCCAGCACAGAGGTGTCCCAACCATGACGGGTGCTGGTGTTCCTCCCTCCGGATCGAAACAAAGGGGGGGGATATGTAATAGTGAGAGTCCCTGTCGCTATAAAAATGGGGTTAAAGTGGACATAGGGTATGCACATTTGCTTGAGGCAAGGCTTCAGAGCATAAATGTGGACTGGAGAAAACTGCTTTTGCAGCTTTCTCCAGGTTTTGAGATCCACCAGCAGATTGACTGGTCAGGTGTGTGTTGGGCTATTTGTAGACACCTGACCATAGTTCTGGGCTCCACCCTCCCGAGGAGTCCAGGCAAGCAAGGGAGAAGTGTGCATGTCTGCACAGGTCTGTCAGAGTAGACAGAGGGTTCAAGCCTATGGGCTGGAAAAGGAAGCTGGAAAAGAGTGCTGAGGTACTGGGTGTACAGGAAATCTGTTATAGAGCCGAGAGGGCTGAAGCATGTGTACAGGAAATCTGTTATAGAGCCGAGAGGGCTGAAGCATGTGTACAGGAAATCTGTTATAGAGCCGAGAGGGCTGAAGCATAAGTTTGAGCAGCAGTGCTGCTAAAGAGAGCCAGGTGGCTTGGTATTTCTGATTGAACTTACATTGTTGCTGTGGAAAGCTGAAACCCCTGTGTGGGCAACACTTCTGTTATCGGACATTTTCTTTCTTTAAAAAAAGTGGGCTGACAAGCCCTTAAAACTGCATATCTGGCGTGGACTCGGCTCACTGGTAAGCTCTACCTTTAAGCTAAACCAACCCCCGATGTTACAATATATATATATATATATATATATATATATATATATATATATATATATATATATATAGATAGATAGATTTTTTTTGCACAATTCATATGGACTTTACTCCCACAGGGATCTTACTCCTACACTAAGCAGAAAAAACAGAGCTGCCTATAGCAGGAAGGGGGTTTACTGCTTATTAGGACTGCCCATAGGTGGTGGTGGTGGATTCTTTTTTTGCCTAGTGTCCTACTCCTATAGGGAGCAGTATAATCATATGGTCAACAGTTGTGTCTGATGCTATATTTTTGGGGGGCGGCAAACAATCTGCCCACCACCCCCCGGTCAGTCAGATCAGCCGTGCCTCCCCATCAGTTGGTAATCAGCCCCATACTTACCCCATGTAGGTCACGGGCAGCGCTTCCTCTGGGCGTTGAGCTGCAGCTTCACCTTGCGTCTCCATCTCCTCAGCTTCGTGGAGGCTTCCCCTGCGTTTTCTCCTTGGTGGACAATAGGATCGCTTCTCCTCTCAGCCAATCGAGTCTCAGGACCTGCTTCTTGATTTGCCGGGAGGAGAATCAGGAAAACAATAGCGAATATTCATTTACTATTGTCACACAAATGGGTGGGCTCAGAGCACAGGGCTCTGCACCCCAAGCTCACCCTTTTTTGAAGCCAATTAGAGCCTCGGGCTCTAATCACGTGCTTCTGAAAAAAAGAAAAAAACTATTGGAATCCATGCATCCGGCACCCAGCATGGAGATTAGGGGCTTTGTGCATGGATTAACCACTTGACCACTGGGCACTTAAACCCCCTTAATAACCAGACCAATTTTCAGCTTTTGGTGCTCTCACATTTTGAATGACAATTACTCAGTCATGCAACATTGTATCTATATGAAATTTTTGTCCTTTTTTCACACAAATAGAGCTTTCTTTTGGTGGTATTTAATCACCGTTGGGTTCTTTATTTTTTGCGCTATAAAAGAAAAAAGACCGAAAAATCTGTAAAAAAATGCATTTTTCTTAATTTCTGTTATAAAATTTTGCAAATTAGTAATTTTTCTTCATATATTTTGGCCACAATTTATACCGCAACATATCTTTGGTAAAAATAACCCAAATTGGTGGATATTATTTGGGCTTTGTGAAAGTTATAGGCTCGGTTCACACTGGGGCGACTTGGGATCCGACTTGTACGCCCTCAAGTCGCCCCAAGTCGCCCCAAGTCGCTTAGCATTTAGATTACAATTGTAGTGAATTGAACCGTCTTAACTGACACTACTGAAGTTGCTCCGACTTCAAAAAAGGTTCCTGTACTACTTCTATCCGACTTGTAGGCGACTTGTACCCATTCAACTCAATGTAAGTCGCCTGCAAGTCGGATCTCTCAAGCGACTTTGCAGAGAAAACCCCTCCCTCCCCCCTCCCTCCCAGAGAGGTGATTGGCCACAGGCGAAGTCGCCTGTCATGGAGGCGACTTCAAGTCGCCTCGTAATTTGCCGAAGTCGCGCTGAAGTCGCGCTAAAGTCGCGCTGAAGCCGCGTTGAAGTCGCGGTACAAAGTCGCGCTAAAGTCGTGTTGCCCATGTGTGAACCGACCCTTAGAGTCCAAAAGCTATGGTGCCAATATCTGAAAATTGATCACACCTGAAGTACTGATGGCCTATCTAATTTCTTGAGACCCTAACATGCCAGAAAAGTACAAATACCCCCTAAATGACCCCTTTTTGGAAAGAAGACATTCCAAGGTATTTAGAAAGATGCATGGTGAGTTTTTTGAAGTTGTCATTTTTTCCCACAATTCCTTGCAAAATCAAGTTTTTTTTTTTTACTTTTTTTTCACAAAATTGTCATATTAGCAGGTTATTTCTCACACACCGCATATGCATACCACAAATTACACCCCAAAACACATTCTGCTATTACTCCCGAGTATGGCGATACCACATGTGTGAGACTTTTACACAGCGTGGCCACATACAGAGACCCAACATGCAGGGGAGCACCCAGGCCAATTCTGACATTTCTCTCCTACATGTAAAAATCATCATTTATTAGCTAGAAAATTACATAGAACCCCAAAACATTATATATTTTTTTTTTAGCAAAGACCCTAGAGAATACAATGGTGGTCATTGCAACTTTTTATCTCGGACAGTATTTGCGCAGCAATTTTTTGAACGCGTTTTAAAAAAAACCAAAACAGTAAAGTTAGCCCAATGTTTTTGCATAATGTGAAAGATGAAGTTACGCCAAGTAAATAGATGCCCAACATGTCACCTTTCAATATTGCACACGCTTGTGGAATGGCACCAAACTTCGCTACTCAAAAATCCCCATAGGCAACGCTTTAACATTTTTTACTGGTTACATGTTTTGAGTTACAGAGGAGGTCTAGGGCCAAAATTATTGCTCTCGCTCTACCGATCGCAGCGATACCTCACATGTGTGGTTTGAACACCGTTTTAATATGTGGGCGGGACTTACATATGCGTTCGCTTCTGCATGCGAGCACACAGGGACAGGGGCGCTTTACATTTTTTTTTTTTTTATTGTTCATTTTACTTTATTTATTTTAGTTTGATGCTTTTTTAAATAAAAAATTTTTTTGACCACTTTTATTCCTATTACAAGGCATGTAAACATGCCTTGTAATAGGAATATGGCATGACAGGTCCTCTTTACAGTGAGATATGGGGTCAATAAGACCCCATATCTCACCTCTAGGCTGGGAAGCCTGAAATAAAAAAAAAAAAAAAAAAAAAGATCCTGGCTTCGATCATAGCCGTGAGTCGGTAGAAGCACCGGAGGGCGGTGGGAGGGGGGACATTCCCTCTCGCCTCCCGTAAGAACGATCAAGCAGTGGGACAGCCACTATGATCATTCTTATGGTATAGGGAATCGCCGGCTAAAAAAGTTGATATCTGAATGATGCCTGTAGCTGCACCCATCATTCAGATATCCCCGCACAAAGTCAAGGACGTCGTATGACAGCCGGCGGGTGGGAAGTGGTTAAAACGCATTTTTTTTTTAACACAAAGTTGTCCATTTATACAATATTTATAACACATTGCATGTACATACCAAAAATGACACCCCAAAATAGATTCTCCTACTCCTCCTGAATATGGCGATACCACATGTGTGAGACTTCCACAGCCTGGCCACATACAGAGGCCGAGCATGGCAGGGTATGGCCGAGCATGGCAGGGTATGGCCGAGCACGGCTGGGTATGGCTGGGTATGGCTGGGTATGGCAGGGTATGATAGAGTATTGTGGGGTATTGCAGAGTATGGCGGGGTATTGAAGAGTATGGCTGAGCATGGCTGAGTATGGCTGAGTATGGCAGGGTATTGCAGGGTATCACCGAGTATGACTGGGTATGGCTGGGTATCACCAAGTATTGCAGAGTATGGCTGGGTATGGCAGAGTACTGTGGGGTATTGCAGAGTACTGTGGGGTATTGCAGAGTACTGTGGGGTATTGCAGAATACTGTGGGGTATTGCAGAGTATTGCGGGGTATTGCAGAGTATTGTAGAGTATTGCAGAGTATTGTGGGGTATTGCACAGTATTGCAGAGTATTGCGGGGTATTGCAGGGTATTGCAGGGTATTGAACAGTATTGTGGGGTATTAAAGAGTATTGCAGAGTATTGCGGGGTATTGCAGAGTATTGCGGGGTATTGCAGAGTATTGCGGGGTATTGCAGAGTATTGCAGGGTATTGCAGAGTACTGTGGGGTATTGCAGAGTATTGCGGGGTATTGCAGGGTATTGTAGAGTATTGCAGAGTATTGTGGGGTATTGCACAGTATTGCAGGGTATTGCAGAGTATTTCAGGGTATTGCAGAGTATTGCACAGTATTGTGGGGTATTGCACACTATTGCACAGTGTTGTGGTGTATTGCACAGTATTGTGGGGCATTGCAGAGTATTGCACAGTATTGTGGGGTATTGCACAGTATTGCACAGTGTTGTGGGGTATTGCAGAGTATTGCACAGTATTGTGGGGTATTGCAGAGTATTGCACAGTATTGTGGGGCATTGCAGAGTATTGCACAGTATTGTGGGGTATTGCACAGTATTGCACAGTGTTGTGGGGTATTGCAGAGTATTGCACAGTATTGTGGGGTATTGCAGAGTATTGCACAGTATTGTGGGGGCATTGCAGAGTTTTGCACAGTGTTGTGGGGCATTGCAGAGTATTGCACAGTGTTGTGGGGCATTGCAGAGCATTGCACAGTATTCTGGGGCATTGCAGAGTATTGCAGGGCATTGCAGAGCATTAGGGATGGCTGAGCATGGATGGATGGATGGCTGGATGTCACTGAGCAGCGCTGTGGGCACTGCCATCCATTCATCCCCCTCTCCGTCACAGTGTACTGATTGGTACACAGAGGGGAGGAGAGGAACCGGCGTCATCAGATGATGCCGGTTTGTTTACATGTGATCTCTCCATCATTTGATGGAGCGATCACATGGTAAACGCCTGTGAACAGCACCCATTTACAGGAATCCGTGATGCGGTCACGGATGTGTTCGGGTGCGTGCCCCAGGGGGCGTGGGAGAGGGGAATTCTGGGAGGACGTCATAGTACGCCCTCCCAGGGTTAAGCAACCACCCTGCAGCCGTCATTCGGCTATGGGCTGGTTGTTAAGTGGTTAAGGGGGCAGTGCCCCTGCGCACTGTATGGACGGGCCGCCACTGGTCAAGAATATGAAGAGGCTGTGTCTGTCAATGAATGAAAGAGAAATGCCTTTAAGCTTGCTAGAAAATGTGACCACTCCAGGGACAGTCATGGAGTGAAGGGGTACAATATTGAGTATTTCTTGAGTAACAGCCCTGAGTCTGGTGAGACTGCTGGCATCACATTCAAAATAGCGGCACACAGCAGCAGACTCAGGGATGTCCCTTAAGTGACATTTGATAATGTTTTGATTTGCTCCTCTTTGGAAGTCTACACAAGGGTGGCTTTTACAGGCGAATAATATGTATAAAATTCACTTACATTTTATGGGAAGTTTTTGTTGAATTGGTCTGGTGACAGGGTCCCTTTATTGACTATGTTTGTTGTATGCAAAATTAAAAAAAACTTTAAAGTTGTTGATTGAAATATCATGAAATATCATGATACCTAATGCCTTATCAATCCAAGCATTAGTGTTTTATTATGTAGATACAGTATGTGATGAGAGCTGAGGCTTTTCCATTGTCTGCCTCCTTAGTTATATAACAAAAACACTGAGCAAAAGTCATCTACACACTCACTGCAATCTTAAAACACGCCCAAAGAACAGCAAAATTCTTTCCTGTATCTGTTTGTTCAGAGAAATGCAAAAATGACCTTCTTTCTCCTTTAGTATGAAATAGACTCCCAAGATGGCTTTGTTTGTGCTGCTCCATACACATCGTTTCAAACACAGCCCCGAGAAGGGCTTCAAAGCCAAAATCCCAACTCATAGACATCTGTTTTACTCGTGTTTGGGATTTTAAAGATAGAGGGCCACATCACCAAAGGTAATATAGGATTTTAAATCATATTTGGAAATTTGAGGGCTTCTGATAAATTCTGAACTCACAATCTGTAGTAGTTTACTTTTTGTTGAACAGTTTAACTTCCACATAGCTGTTAAACATAACCAGCCTTATTCAGTAAAATTCAAGTGTTAAAAAAATAAAGACAAAGCCGGGCAGAAATACTTTACTGAAGACAGTATATTACTAGATATGTTATGCATAATTTGCACCTAAAGCATTATTTCTGAATGTAAACCTAGGCTTCATTGGGGGAAATTTACAAAACTGGAGCAGACAGAATCTGGAGCAGTTGTACATAGTAATCAATCACCTTCCAACTTCAGCTTGTTCATTGAAAGTGGTTGTAAAGTCAAGTTTTTTACCTTAATGCATTCCCTGCATTAAGGTAAAAAAAATCCCACTATTTGTATTGTCCCCTCACCTCCCTAAATACTTACCTGAGTCCTATCTCAATCCAGTGTTGTGCCCATCTGCA
The DNA here is from genome assembly GCF_042186555.1 of Aquarana catesbeiana. NCBI lineage: Eukaryota > Metazoa > Chordata > Amphibia > Anura > Ranidae > Aquarana > Aquarana catesbeiana. Next base: position 460,875,528 of record NC_133328.1, read on the forward strand.
TCTTTGTTGGTCTGTGTTCCTCTATTCACAGGACAAGGAGGCAGCAGCGGTAGCCATTGACTCCTGCTGCTGTCAGTCAAATTCTGTGTGGAGGAAGTAATGATGGGGCTGAGCCACTCTATTTGTGTCTATGGACAGGAAATGAGCCTACACGTCTGCTTCCATAGCATGTAGCTTCTATGGGGACAGACACAGATGAGAAGCAGTGGACACCACGGGCAGGGGGGAACCTTAAGAGAGGGTTTGGGGCCTCTCAGAGCACAAAACAGGTAAGTATACCGTGTTTATTATTTAATAAAGAAAATGTAACCTTTACAACTGTCTTTGCAAACAAAAGTGCTGCAGTCACCAGGGTGATTGTTTTTTTGTTTTTTTTTGGCAATAGAATTTTTAATGTGTTTCAAGTAAGGCAATCATAAAGGTAAAACCTCTCATTAAACAGGTGCACAACCGTCAGTATTAACAACTTGTATATCTACTTATTAAAGATATATAATACAGTGATATCAGACTAATGTAAGCAATTAAGCTCAAGACAGAAGTTTCAAGAAGTATTTCTTCAATGCTGTAAAATGTTGCACTTTTACTCAGTATAATGAATAAGTCAACATACTATAGCGTTGATATAGGTTGACGTAAGTTTGCCAATATCACAACTTTTAATACCAGACCAACTAAAAAAATCTGTTATATTTTCAAGTTATGAATATGCCATTTCAGTATTTTGAATACTTATGGTGGAAGTTTCCATTTCAATAAGTACTACATTTTGCATTTTTTGTACCTTGTATCCTGGTCATATTTTACTGGACCTGCGAACAGCTCTGGAGAGAAGATATGATGTAAAAAGTAAATGAAGCGGATGTACAATTTAAGGGTCTAATATTAATTATTGAGGGAACCCCATGTAGTTTTTCATTTTTGTAAACTGTCATTGGTTTGTTTGGCAAACCATGCCAATATGGTGCACCATAACAAAAAAAGATGAGGTGGTCACCATCATCCTAGTAACCAATGATATCAACAGTTGCTAGGATGTGGGCATCCAGCCTATGCAGCATCCTTGGTTGCTAGGAGGCAAGCAGCCATGTGAACCCCACATCTGGTGATGATCCTGGAGTTGAGATTTAAGTTAGCTTAAAGGACAGCCCAATTCAATAGAGAGTGTTAATTATTTAGCTCGTACTGGTCTGATTTCAAAAGGTAAATACAGTAGTGTTTCACTTTCAATGAGCAAATCTTAGGCGGTTTCAACAGGCAAAACGTTTGTATTTCTCTATAATACAGAAGAAAAAGGAAACTCAAACTGAGAAACTCCTCTATAGTACAGAAGCTTGTCAGCCCCTTCCTGTCTCCCTCACTTTCTTCTTGGCCAGTGAAGCTCAAGGTTATGGAAATTGCTAGCAACAGGCACCTGGGGCATCTGCCCTGCATCTATTGTCCAGTACCCCAGGTGCTGAGGCTGTTGCCCATATTATTTGTACGCTGGTCTCTGTCTGCTAAGGACACTGGCTCCAGTTAGAGAAACTGGGCTGGAGCAATAGTGAATAGACAGCCAGGGAAAATGTAATGTATGATAATAAAGCCAAATACTCCTCACCCAGACCATTTTTTTTAACACCCAGTGGCCAAATTACAATTTATTAAACAGCATTCAGTCTGGGTACAATACTTTCAATATGTAAGCAACTCAGGTACCCTGTCTTTTTCCCCACACTCCCAGGATATTACTGTAGTGTGCTTACCTAAGTTTTCACCTGTTCACCCCTATGGACCCAAGCAATTTTTGCAATTCTGCCATGGACTTTTTGTTTGACAATAACATTGTCATTGCTTAAGATACCAAAGTAATACATACAGCATATTAAGGCTTTCTTTATGTGATATTTTCTTGCAACAATTTTTTCTTTTTAGCAGTCCTTAGACCAGTGTTTCTCGACTTTTTTCCAGTTGGAGCACCCTTGAAAAGTATTTTCAGTCTTGAGGCACCCCTGTCCAAAGCTTGGTTCACGTTACTGTGTGTCATGGAACACGCACAAAATTGTGCTCATTCCTGACACACAGACAAATTCTCTGCTCTTTAGGGGTGCCAAAAATTCTTAATGATACCCCACACATTGGCAAAACATGGGGTGCTTTTGGTGCACAATTTTAAAAAAAGTTTGGGGACTTCTTTCCCTGCATTTCATACAGACACATGCACACACACACATACATATGTACATACATACACATACCACATACACATGTGCACATGTACACAAACACACACACATGCACACATACATACATACATACACACACATGTACAGACACGTACACACACACATACACACACACACACACACACAGGCACATACATGTATGAAGCTTTTTTAACACAAATCTAGCACAGTACCTTTCAACAGCACACTCCCTCTCCTTTTACTTTCACGTTTGAGGCTGACAGAGCTTCTCACAGTGCTGATGTACAGTTCGGCACGGGATCGGGAGATCAAGCTCATCTGACAGCCCTTCTCTCCCATGATCCAGCGGCACACCTGAGGACCTCTGGCGGCACACCAGTGTGCCGCGGCACACTGCTTGAGAAAGGCTGCCTTAGACAATAAAATGCAACAAAAGTATACAAAAAGCACTTTTTCTTTTTTATGACCAGTGTTAGTTTAAAAATAGATGTATTGCTGCAGGTAAAAAAGTGTGCATTTTCTTCTGTACTTTGTCCTGTTTAAAATGACACCAAAATTTTGTTTCTGGTACAAAGCATTGCAAAGTTATTTACAAATGAAATATAGTATTTTTTTTTTTATTTTGCTCTTTTATTAATTAGGAAATGTATACATATGTTAAATGTGTAAAAATATTAACAACAAATAGAATAGAAACAAACAACAAATCAGCAGGAAAATAGTGTGCATCTTTGAGTGTAGGATTTCTCCGTTCACCCATGCTGTCACTTTTTCCCTTGGTCTCTATGCCACTTCTGTAATCTGTATGATTTTCCCTCTGCTGCAGGTGAAGAGGGACACTGATGTTTCTAACAGTCCAAAACCCAGCTTTTCAGACACGATGGACCCCACACAGAACTGGTGTTAACATCTGCAACCCTCTTCCAACACTACTATCTTCTGCACCCTTTGCCACCCTTGCCCAACTCACCTCATCTCTGTATCACCTGTGCACCTTTTCTAACATTGCTTACATCTACATCCCCTTTCACCGTCTTCTAACACAACACTACTCACCTCTGCATCCACTGTTGCCCTCTTCCAACACTGCTTCCTTCCTCATCCCCTGCAACCCCATTCTCAAACTGCTCACCTCTGCATCCTCTGCCACCCTCTTCCATCACTGGTCACCTCTGCACCCCCTGTAACCCTCTTCCAACATTGACTGCAACCCTGTACTGTTATTCCTCACAGCATAGCTCCCAACTGTCCCTGATTTCGAGGGCCTGTCCCTGATTTGGAGCAATGTCCCTCTGTCCCTCTTTCCTCCTCATTTGTCCCTCATTTTGGTCTGATCTATATAGTTGTATATAAAATGTACATTTTATCTTTCAAAAAGTGTTTCCCAGTGCTAAATCTTTCATCCAAATTCTAAATTTCTGCATTTGTAAATTCTAAAAGCCAATATAAAGGAATAGTAGTGGTAAAACAAAAGTCCTTGTAGATTTAATAAACCTTTTTTCGGCTTAATTCTCCTTTAAGGGGTGTGGCGGGGGGTGTGTCCTATGCTTACATATGTTTGCTAGTAGGTGTCCCTCATTACCATCTGAAAATGTTGGGAGGTATGCTCACAGCTCGATTTAGTGTAAAGGCAGGGATCCTGCTCCTGCCAGCAGAGATACCAGAAGGTGTGGGCGGTGCTGGGGTCAAGAAAGTGATGCAGCACTGCCAACATGATCCCTGTCACTCCATACACAGGGACTTATGGTTGGTGGGTCTCCCTTAGCCACTGGACAAGTACATGGATAGCATTGAGACTGGCTGGACAGTTTTGTCCTCAACTAATACATCACCTGAGGGGGTTGTAGTACAATGGCAGCACAGCACAGAATTTTAGTAACAAAATGGTAGATGGGCATGGCAGCCTTGGGATCCACGGCACCAAGTAGGAGATGTGTTGCATGTGCCCTTGGTGCTTGCTGCTACTTATACCTCTGTCCCTAACACTGGTGGTTAGTGCAATACCCCATTACATTTTTGGCCAGTCTGTAGTTGCCCCATTATATTGGTGGTCAGTGGTAGAAGGACATCCTCATATTGGAGCTTAGAGGTGGAAGGACCATTATGACATTGGTGTTCAGCGGGAGAAGGACATCCTCATTAGGGATGAGCCGAACACCCCCCGGTTCGGTTCGCACCAGGCAAACAATTAGTTTGAACCCCGTCTATGTGTCACGTGTCATCATCATGTGAGTACCCCAGTGTGGGGAGCATTTTCTTTCTTTTAATAAAAGTATTTTGACTATATTACACTATATTGTTTCCTTTTCATTTATATGTATGGCGCCACATTGTTTCCAGCTGGAGGAGTGCAGCAGACACTGAGACTGAGCCCAGGGGTGGCTCCAAAGTGTATTTGGACTCAGGGTAGAAGCTGAGTCACATGCTCTGAGGTGAGCACATTAGCTTAAGGGGGTCACGAAAGAGCACCGAAGCATGCTTTGCAGCACTCAGGATATCTTTGGCGTGATGTTGGATGGTTGTCACAGCTGAACACCACCTGCACGCATTGTTTTATTATCACTGCTGGACATTATTTGCACGCACTATTTAGAGTGCCAAAGAGAACTTTTTTCCATTATTTATTATTTATTAATTTTTTTCATTTAAACAAGCAGGATACTTTATATTGAGCACTAAGCATGTTTTATGTTGATTAAGATACTATGTATGGTGTAACAAGCACTATTAAGCACTAATTTATGGTGTAACAAGCACTTGTTTTTTCACACTTTGTTTATTTATTCAACATTCATATTATTTGTATTTAATATTATCGCACTAGTAAGCACAGAGTTGGTTATTATAAATATTAAGGGGAACCCTGTGCCAATTTTTTTTTTTAAATGGCATGGGGCCCCCCCCAAAATCCATACCAGAGCCTTATCCGAGCACGCAACCTGGCAAGCCACAGAAAAAGATGGGGGGGACGAGAGGGCACCCACCTTCCTGAACCTTACCAGGCCACATGCCCTCAACATGGAGAGGGTGTTGTCTCTTCCCCGCAACCCCTGCCCGGTGGTTGTGGGTTTCTGCAGGCGGGGGGCTTATTGGAATCTGGAAGCCCCCTTTGACAGACCCCACCCCCCCTATGTGAATGGGTATAGGGGTACATTATACCCCTACACCCATTCACCAAAAAAAGTGTCAAAACTGTAAAAATGACAGTAGACAGTTTGGGACAAGTCCTTTATTTAAAAAAAAAAGCGCAGATGACCCGAAAAAAAAACCTGTAAAAGCACTGCATCCATGGGAGGCGTGCAGCGACTGCAGGCTTTTTGCAATGACAGCTGTTATATAGCTGAGGGCAGGGCCACCCGTTTACGTCACTGGGTGGCCCCGCCCTCAGCTATATAACAGCTGTCATTGCAAAAAGCCTGCAGTTGGCGGGAGCCTTCCATCGAGGCAGAGTTTTTACGTTTTTTTCTTTCTCAGGTTGTCGGCGCTGTCATCGAAGATGAAGTTACATCGCGGGACACACTTTTTTTTTAATAAAGGATTTGTCCCAAACTGTCTCCTGTCATTTTTTACTATTTTGACACTTTTTTTGGTGTATTTGTAGGGGTACAATGTACCCGATACCCATTCACATAGGGGGGCTGGGATTCGGGGGGCCCCCTTGTCCCCTTCCGATAAGCTCCCCACCCGCAGACACCCACAACCACTGGGCAAGGGTTGTGGGGAAGACGCCCTTGTCCCCATCAACATGGGGACGAGGTGTTTTGGGGGAGACCCCAAAACACCCTCCCTATGTTGAGGGCATTTGGCCTGGTACGGTTCAGGATGGGAGGGGCACTCTCTCATCCCCCCTTTTTTCTTCGGCCTGCCAGGTTGCGTGCTCAGATAAGGGTCTGGTATGGATTTTGGGGGGTACCTCCAAGCCATTTGTTTTTTACATTTTGGTGTGGGGTTCCCCTTAAAATCCATACCAGACCAGAAGGGCCTGGTATGGATTTCGGGGGGACCCCCACACAATTTTTTTTAAACTTTGGCATGGGGTTCCCCTTAAAATCCATACCGGACCTGAAGGGCCTGGCATGGATTTTGGGGGCAACCCAAGCAATTTTTTTTTATTTTGGCGTGGGGTTCCCCTTAAAATCCATACCAGACCTGAAGGGCCTGGCATGGATTTTGGGGGCAACCCAAGCAATTTTTTTAAATTTTGGCACAGGGTTCCCCTTAATATCCATACCAGACCCAAAGGGCCTAGTAATGGACTGGGGGGGGGAATGATTTTTATGTATATTGCTGGGATCCAGCAATACATTACAGCAGCGAGCAGTTTTAAAAGACATTTTTTCCTTTACAAATGTCATTTTGCTGCTCTCATTCATAAAACTATGTACGGCTGCCGTGTAAGCAGCCTTACATAGTGTGGGGTGTGGACTCAGCCCCCTGAGCCATGATTGGCCAAAGGCACCCTGCCTTTGGCCAATCATGGCTCTCACAGCAGAGCATGCTGTGATTGGCCAAAGCATGCAGGTCAGATGGTAAGCTGCAATATAGTAAATGTTTTCTTTTGGGCCTATGCCACTTTAAAAGGGCAGTTCCTCTTACCGCACATGACCTTATCATACAAAATTAACTGGTTTAGAAATGTTTACAGGGAGATACAATGGGAGGAGCCAGTTTATCCATCCAAGAGCTATGGATTTACTAGCCATGAATAATAATTCTCATAAAAATATTCTTGTATATTGTGGCTAGTACTCCTTGCCTAAATAACCAATAAGGCAAACCTCAGGAGTAAATGGAATAGGAATAGTTCTTGGATGTACTGGCTGTATTTGTTTCCTGTTTTGAGGGTTTTTTCCCTTTATTTTCCCACCAGTTGATCCGGACAGTAAGTCTTCTATTTTTCAACTTCTTTTAACAGACCAAACTTTCCAGACAAAGTGGTAGTTAGAGATTTGAACCCAACCATTTGACATTGATAGGGGTGCTCACAATGGTTAGCTTTTTCCCATTTATGTAAAGCATTATTCCAATGGGAAAAACACTCTTGCTGTAACAGTTTAAAAAGCATTTACTGGACTTCAGCTTTATTTTGTTTGTCTTTTAAGTCATTTAAGTCTGCTAGTGCTTCTAATGCCGCGTACACATGAGCGGACTTTCCGGAAGACTTGGTTTGGCAGACAGGACTCCGTCGGACAATTAGATCTTGTGTGGGCTCCAGCGGACTTTTTTTCCCAAAAGTCAGACGGACCTAGAAATAAAACATGTTTCAAATCTTTCCGACAGACTCGAGTTCGGTCGAAAAATCCGCTCGTCTGTATGCTAGTCCGACGGACTAAAACCTGACGCTAGGGCAGCTATTGGCTACTGTCTATCAACTTCCTTATTTTAGTCTGGTCGTACGTCATCATGTATGAATCCGTCGGACTTTGGTGTGATCGTGTGTGTCCAAGTCCGTTCGTTTGAAAGTCCAGTGGACCTACGCTGCAAAGTCCATCGGAAAGACTGTCAGACCTAGTCCGTCGAAAAGTCTGCTCGTGTGTACATGGCATAACACTACCCTCTCCCCAGGTTGACAATGCTGCTGTCCAAAGGTATCTCCATTGCTCCTTCATCCAGAGTGAAGACAACTAAAGACAAGAAGTGTGTTAACAGATTGATCAAAAAAAAAAAAAAAAGAGAGAGAAAAAGCCTAAAAAAAGAAAATTAATGCAGCCACCACATTTAAGGATAGGTATGCTGCAGTATATACCTTTTTTTGTTTTAATACTGCTTGAAATAGATTTGATGGACAATACACTGAATCAAACAGTTGTTAGCTGCCTGTAGAACATATAGCAGTAAGGAGTATATACATCAATCCAATTTGCCTCTATCATAGTAGGGATAGGGGCTTGTCATTTAGTTTGACCATAATCAGGGATTTGCCCAATTTAGTGTTTAATGGTTGAGGATATAAATTTAGAGACCAGCTCTTTAAAGCATTGTGATCTCAAGATACTGATCAAATGATAATTTACTTGAAACTGGAAAACCCAAAAATGTGGTTGTCAAATTACTGTGGTTAAAAGCTGACAGAACACTGGTCAATTTTAGACATTAGGTGCATACAGCAAAATGATATATTTTTTTCCTTATGAACTTGAATGTTTGTTTCGACTAATGCTTCCACATCTTTTTATGAATTTTTACTTGGCTCCATCTATTTTGTTAAAGTGCACAAATATGCAATTAGTATTTATTTAAAAAAAGTCAGCAAGCAAAAATCTGTTAAAAATTTTTGCAGGAAACAAATATTGTCAGCATTATAAACATAACAAAACCAAACAATATTTTTCAGCTATTTTACAATGTAGCCCTAGATAAGTAGTATAGAAAATGTATTGTGTATAGAGAAGAAATTAGTAGTTTTATAGCCCAGAACAAACTTAGGGAGAAAAAATGTGCATAACTTCTAGATAAATGTGTTTGTCTATAAATTCCCAGATGAATACAGGAAGATTTTCTGTTCGTTTCATTTTATATCTTGCTGGATCTTCATCCATAATTTGGTTTATCTTTTTTCTCTGCAAAGTGGTGATAACTATTGGTACATCAGAAGGAATTTATTTGTGTAATAAATTTTCTGTCATCAACAGATACACAAAGCAGTCAAAAAGCACTTAGCTGTGTTTTTAAAGGACATGCACTTGAATACGTGATTGCAAAGAAGGACAGGTTTAATTGAATCCCCTGCAGACCTATTTCATTTTTAAGTGGTACTTACATAAAAAATACAATATCTAGTAGCATATGGCATTATAGCAGCACATCTGTTCATAAGTTAAGCCAACATATAGAACTTGATAAAGTTGAAATACTTTACTACTAGCACATAAAATAATAATATAAAAATACATGTGTACTAAATGGTAGACATTGACATTTTATTGAAAAATTTGAAAAAAAAAGAGTTAGAAACATCAATTTTCCCAGGTGGTCAGAAACATTTCCCATTTCACACTTCAAATGTTATATTGGCGTCACTTGTGAAACTCCCAAAATCTCATGATCTGTTATGTAGTACTGGTCCTTAAATTTTTGATACTTAGGTACTCATCATTTGTGCATAAAACTGTAAAAAAACGAAATGAAAATTCACTATAATCACCCAAACCAACTATCACCGATGCCACAAATATATTGTCACCCTAACATTTAACCCATCCCACCCAATCCTTAGCACCTAACCTTCCTTCTAAACCTAACCCTTAATACTGTATGTAAATCTAAACCCAAGAACAAAAATGTAATGCATTGCAATTTATCAGTTCTTTGGTGTGGCAGCTATGTTAGTTTGAATTTTTCAAGCTATGAACATTTTAGCTAGCAGATACAATATCTATTGTTCTTGCCAGAAATTGAGTGACCTTGTTACATTCTGTGAGCTAAATTGGGGAAAAAAGTATCTTTCTTCTGTAAACTACTAAGCTCATCACATCCCCTCATGTAACAGAGTTGAACAAAGGCAGACATGTTTGAAGTACAGCTCTTTACCTTGGACTCTTGGCTGAAAGGTGTTTTGAGCCTCACTGGTTACTGCTCCAATCGTTCACTTGGCCTTTGAGGACCTTGTTATTACTTGGATTTGGGGGATGATCATTACCTTAAGGAAATATTCTAATATCCCAAGTTATATTTTTATACAAATTTTGGTTCCTTGGATCTTGTTGAGGGAGGCACCTATTTGAGCTCACCTGGGGGTTTACTTTAACCCTCTCTCACCATTTAGTTTGCATTTATTTAAATATCCTTTACTCTCCTGCCACTCGGTTCAGCTGCCAGACATTAAGAAATTGTGTGCTTAGTAAAGAGCATGTGATTTGCTCCATATGATAGTCTGGGGCAAATCACCAAACCTTAGCAATGTCACCAGAGGAAGGCCCAAAACCCTGCATAAATTATAACATGGGCAATTCATAGCTTAGACATACAGGCTTCTATTTCTTCTGAAAGCTGAATGGTATGGTTTGGGGGTGAAGGAAAGGTGAGTAGGTGCTGATAAAATGGGTAAATTTAAGTGAACTAGTTGCTTTGCTCTGCACACTTAGACTAATTAAACCTGACTATAGCTTAGCTTGTAACCCATTCCCTGAGACTAAATTGGCCCCAGACACTAAACTAAAATATTGTTTAATTTCAATATTTTTTATTGGGTTTAGTTGACAGAAGGAAATCAACATAATGTACATTACATTGTGAGTATTAGTATTAACATTAACATTCCTCAGTCGCTTGTACTCTATATATACTCTGAGTATAGTGTATCCATTATCACAATATCAATATACAATGCTCTAGTTTAGAGGTATTGCTTAGGCCCTGTGTTTTATCACAGGTTTCTATGAACATCCACCTGCGATCACTCTAGTTTGTCGCCGTGGGCATTGCACTTTGTTGGGATTGTCAACCCCATTAATGTTTGTCTATCAACATGTCTGTTAACTTGAGTATAGCGACCACTTTTTACCCATTTTTTGGGAAGCAACTGAGAATTAAACATAAAAAAACATAAACCATAAAAAGGAAAACAGAAAAACAGTCATAGTGATGTCTGTTCATTCCTTTTGTTAGCTAGTATAGTTATACCTTTCCAGAATTCTGTCAAGTTTGTGCTCTCTGAATATACCATTCCCGCCAAGGAGCCCATTGCTTACACACTGTTTCATAATTCCCTGTGGTTGTTGAGTGTAGAACCTCATATGTGCCATGGTTATGGGTAGTTTGTATTACTTCCGATATCGGAGGGACTATTGTTCCTCTCCAGTATCGGAGAATAGATAACCTGGTGGCTAGTAAAATATGGGCTATCACAGTTCTAAAGGGTGGGGGTATAGAATGTATGTCTAATGATAATATTGCCATCCCTGGAGACATTGTTTGTTGTGTGCCTGTGATGTCTGCCCGCATTCCCTCAACCTGGGACCATAGTGATCTTAGTTTGGGCAGTGTCATAATATGTGGATTAAAGTGCCTGTGTTTCCACACATTCTGCAACAATTTGGGGAAGCATCTTGAAATATCTTTTCTATGCGGTGCGGGGTCAGGTACCATCTAAGTGATATCTTTTGTTGCATTTCCAATAGGTTGGTACTTTTTGTGGAGGAGTATATAAGGCGTATTTTTTTTCCCAATGTTAAGATGTGTACTCTATCCCCAACTCCTGTTCCCACACTAACATGGATTGGGATTTTATACAGATGTTCTTTTCTTGTAGGCCTGAGTATATAAGCGATATACCTTTGTGTATACTTGGGGTTACTTGATAGAATTGGGTTATTTTTTCTGGTAATGTTGTAATTAAGTTGGGGTTCCTTGTTATTAAATGAGCTATTTGTGTGTATTTGTATTGCTCCATGCGGGGTAGTTGGTGTAGTTGCTGCAGTTTAGCAAATGATTTCATTATTGAACCTTCCATGACCTCATCTAGGTGAGTTATCCCTTTTTCTTTCCAAATAGATAGGTTACTGTCTGGAATTATTTGAGTAACTGCAGAGATGGGAAATTTTAAGGGAGTCACTGCGCCACTCCATTTTTGATAGTCGTGGAGATGTACCACTGAGCACAGGGCTTCAGGAGAGCTATGTTGATGAGGGGAGAAAGGGACACCCACCTAGCCAATCAGATCTGCCCATACAAACACTAGCGATCAATGAAGTGACAGATGTCACACCAAATCACCCTCACATCCCTAAAATATTGTTTAATAGTCTTACATGCTCACACTAACAGTAGTTGCGTGCCTAGAGTAATTGACACCCAAGGTGAATTAAAGGTTTATATAGTGGTACATGTAGGGCTACAGAAAGTTCCTTAAGCACTTTAGACTCTGTTATCAGCTTAGTCTTTACATGGTCCTTAAAAAGGATACACAGTTTATTAGAATGAACAGATAAAAAGCTTATATGGTGTCTGCCAAAAAAAAAAAAATGCCAATGTGTCAAACCATTGATGTAATGTACCCATACGGTATAGCCTGTCTCTGGATTGAAAGGTCCCAGATGTGTCACTATGCGCCAATAGTATGATGGTCAAATGGCCACAACCGCACACAGATTGAACAATGAGGGAACCTCTTACCCTTGCCTAGATGGATGTGAAGCCGACCGGAGTTCCTGTGGATCTCTATGCATGGAGACTGTGCAGGGGCGGCAGAGTGCTGGTACCCATCAGTTGTGGGGAGGACCTCTGTATGGTGCAGGAAGTGGTGTATGACTCCGATCTTCTGCAGGATTCCTGACAGTGGCACAAGGGTGGCGTCTGAGTGATGAAGTCTTTAACTGCACCGTCAGGCTGGGCTGTGACTGAGGGATGTGGGTGGAGCAGAGGCACTGGGAGGCAGGTCCTGAGCATTGTCCCATCACCGTAACGACATGTTTCACTCTGCGCGCTTTGTCAAGTCATGGTAAGAGGTTCTCTCATTCCATAAATTACCAATAAGACTGTGTTTTTTCAACAACCATACTAAGCTGATAACAGTGTCTAAAGCACTCAAGGAATTTTTCTGTAGCCCTGCACCCATTCCCTCTCCTTCCCAGGAGTGATCGTCAGCAGCTAAGACTTGGTGGACTAACAATACTTTCTCCTACAGGGGCTCCAGCAGGCGCCTGATCTATTTTGTTGCATAGTGGTTTATGTAGTACACCACATGAAACAATAATACATGAAGTGAGGCTGATGCCTGACATTCATGTAAAGAGGTTGATAAATGGAGAGCAATTATGAATCAAAATGCAACATTGAGCTCCATTCACAAAGCGTTATCTTAACGCATTCAAGCATATGGTAAGATACCGCTCAGTGTTTTCAAAAAGTTTTTGGGCATTCATTAAAAATGTTACCAAAATACCACATGATTTGTCAATAGGATATTGCTTCAAATGGAAATTTTACTATGGTAAGGGTGGGTACCATCATCCATATATTATAGAAAAGGGTGCCTGGGGTCACCTCAGAAGTGCCCCTAGCTAGAAGGAGAAAAATTTGGACTATCTCGGGACCTCAAGGACATAAACAAGGATATATATTGTTTTTTATAAAAAATATGATTTAATAATATATAGAGAATAAAAACACTGTGGAATAAAACCACATTGACAGAAATTGTTAGCGACAATCAATAGTTACAGCCATGTATGCTGCTTAGACATTGCAAAAATAATTGAGATGACCTCCAATGTTGAAATAGGGCATCAAGTATGATGCATCTTGGCGATTGTCCTTTACTAGCTTCACAGCAATTCGACAGTCATAAGCATCTATTGAAATAAATCATAATCATAATTTCATGTTTGAACCATTATTTGTAATATTGGTACATATTTTACAACAGAAAAAATATTTTCTTTAATATCGTACAAGACTGATATGGGTTCTGAGAAAAGGATACGCAAGCATTGCTTACCTAGAAAGAAAACTGCGGCAGTGTAGCAGCACTGACAGAGACACCCGAAGGCAATTTTCCCCTCGCGGTGGACGCGGAAGGCACCAGGGACCACTGGGTTCTAGATTTGCAAGATTTATAAATAGTATGTGAATACAATGTCTAAGCAACATACATGGCTGTAACTATTGATTGTATCTAACAAGTGTCAATGTGGTTTTGTTCCATAATGTTTTTATTTTCTATATAATATTAAATCAAATTTTTTATAAAAACTATATATATCCTTGCTTATGTCCCTGAGGTACCGAGATAGTCCAAACTTTTCTCCTCACTAGGGGCACTTCTGAAAATACGACATGAGTTATTTTATGAAGTCATATGGTATTTTAGTAGTGAAAACATGCAGTAATTTAACGCCTGGTGGTAGCCGGCATATTTATTACCATCAGTAAATACCGTGCTGTTAAGGAGCGGGCGGCCGCCCACTCCTTAACAACCAGTAACTGTCATAATTGTTAAGGAGTGGGCGGCCTGTATGTCCTTAACAACCAGTGAGTAATTAGCTGTCAGCACGATTCCCCACAGACAGTTGAATGTAAAAAAAAAAATGCAATGAAAAATTAAGAAAATAAATCGTGTAGGGTCCCTCCCAATCCATACCAGGACCTTCGGCTCTAGTATGGATTTTAAAAGGGAACTTTTTTTTTAATAATGGCATGGGGTCCCCCCTCAAAATCCATACCAAACCCTTTACCTAGCATACAGCCCAGCAGATCAGGAAGGGGGGGACGAACAAGATCCTCCCCCTCCTGAACCATACCAGGCCACATGCCTTCAACATGTTAATGGGGACAAGGCCTCTTCCCTACATCCCTGGCCAGTGGTTGCAGGAGTCTGCAGATGGGGGGCTTATCAGAATCCGTAAGCCCCCTTTAAAAAGGCCTCCAGATCCCACCCCCCCATGTGAATGAGTAGGGGTACATAATACCCTCACTCATTCACCAAAAAATGTGTAGTGTAAAAAAAGACAATATACAGTTTTTGACAAGTCCTTTATTGAAAAAAAAATGTCCCCTGGTGTAGATCCATCGTCAATCATGATGCCAGATGCCACCACCGACCCAAAAAAAGAAAAAAAAGCTCAGCCGCTCTGCTGTCTGACAGTTCTTAAATAATTAAGGGGCAGTGCCACCGGATGATGTCACAGGCGGCACCGCCTACTTGTGATCTCCCTGACCCAGCATGCCCCGGTTGGTAACATCACAAGGAGGTGGTGCCAGCCGTCACCGGGTGATATGCCCCTTAAGGAATGTCAGACAGCAGGTGCCTCTGTCGGGAGAGGATCGGTTTCTTTTTTTCCTTTTTTTGGGTTGGCGGTGGCGACGGGCATCGTGATTGATGACGGATCTACACAGGGGGACATTTTTTTTAATTTTTGTTTTTTCAATAAAGGACTTGTCAAAAACTGCCTACTGTCTTTTTTTACATTACACTTTATTTTTTGTGAATGAGAGGGGGCGGGATCTGGGGGTCCCCTTGTTAAAGGGGGCTTCCAGATTCCCATAAGCCTCCCACCAGCCTCCCACCCGCAGACCCCATAAACACCAGCCAGTTTTATTGTCAAAGCTTAATTGAACAAGCTGAAGTTAGAAGCTGACTGGTTACTATGCACAGCTTCACCAGATTCTGAGTGCTCCAGTTTTAGTAAATCTTCCCCAATGCTCTAAGTGTAGAGTTTATTTTCAAATTTGGGCAAGAACATTTGTGGACCCCCTAGATCACAGCTGCCTTTGCAGTCATCTCTTGAAAGCATATTATCCATTTTGTCTTTTATGCCAATACTTTTAGCGCAAGAAAGAAGAAGGTTTACAATCTACCTAAATATACTGTACAGGCCTAAAGGATTTAAGCGTGGGTGGCTTTCTGTAGAATAGAGGAACCTTGCTGGTACTAGCCACAGCATTACCTGAAATGTTGGAATTGCTCAAATGAAAATGCACGTACAAGCCAGTGCCAAATAACTGTCCTAAGTGCATAGCATGTTAGTAATGAATGAATGTAATTTAAAGAACGGCAAAGTAGAATAGTCACTGCATCTTTAAAGTAGTTGTAAAGGCAGAAGGTTTTTAAAGGCTGAGTTCACTTTTTTTTTCTTCTAAATTCCAGCTCCCCATGAACAATTATAGCACTAATGTACTACTTTTGCAAAAATAAAACAGCTTTCCATTTATTCTACATATATTTACCACACTGTCTTCGTGGCTGTTTTAAAACACTGCTCCATTACTTCTGCCTTACTTCCTGGACAGACTATAGGTCATGACACAGGAAGGAGTTGGTCAGCTGACCTCATTAACACACCCTGCATCCTCTACCCACCCACTGCATGTTTATTAAATGAAATGCAATCAGTAATCACCATTCTCTATGAAAAAGACAGGCATCTTTTTTTTGTTTTTCTTACCTTAACATTAATCTTGCATAGATCGTTCATTTGGCCTTTTGAAATGTGCAGGATATGAGAGGTGAGATAACAGCCTATGTGAATCGAGCTGTAATATTGAAAACAGGAGAAGTGTGTCCTGGGTTCTGAGAAACTTAACATACACTATACCATCTGATAGTATGATCTCCTTTAGATCTACCATCAATTATGTAGTGCAAGGGCCTGTCTGATTGGACACAGAGTGAATGGATAGATAGGTGAGCATTTTCACTCATCACGCATAGGGCAGTCTATCCACCTGAATGGGCTCCCCTACACACAACAATTGCCCCAAAAAAGCTTCAGAACTTTTTTTTAAAGTGGAGCTTGGTGCGTTTTTACTGGGATTTTTAGTGCAGCGCATTTCAGGGATGCAAGGAAACACAGATGTGAATGGAACCCCATTGTTCTTGTGTAATTGCACCGATTTCACTTTCAGGCCCCATTCACATCTAGCATAGTGGGAGTGCACATTTTTTGGCTTGTTTTTCCCAAGACACGCATAGGGCGGGCCGTTGATTTTAACCTCTTGCCCACTGGGCACTTAAACCCCCTTCCTAACCAGAGCAATTTTCAGCTTTTAGTGCACTCACATTTTGAATGACAATTACTCAGTCATGCAACCCTGTACCCATACGAAATTGTTGTCCTTTTTTCACACAAATAGAGCTTTCTTTTGGTGGTATTTAATCTCCCTTGAGTTTTTTTATTTTTTGCGCTATAAATGAAAAAAGACAATTTTGTAAAAAATTGCATTTTTCTTCATTTCTGTTATAAAATTTATACTGCTACATACAGTATCTTTGGTAAAAAATAACCCAAATCAGTGTAAATTATTTGGTCTTTGTGAAAGTTATAGAGACTACAAGCTATGGTTCTAATCATTGAAAATTGATGACTCCTGATGTACTACAAGCTAGGAAAGTACAAATACCCCCCAAATGATCCCTTTTCGGAAAGTAGACATTCCAAGGTATTTAGTAAGAGGCATGGTTAGTTTTTTGAAGTTATTTTTTCTCACAATTCTTTGCAAAATGAAGATTTTTTTTCACAAAATTGTCATATTAACAGGTTATTTCTCTCACATGGCATGTGCATACCACAAATGACACCCCAAAATACATTCTGCTACTCCTCCTGAGTATGGCGATACCACATGTGTGAGACTTTTACACAGCCTGGCCACATGCAGAGGCCCAACATTGAAGCAGCATCTTCAGGCGTTCTAGGATCATAAATTACACATCTCATTTCTCAACCACCTATTACACTTTTGAAGGCCCTGAAGCATCAGGACAATGGAAACGCCCACAAAATGAGCCCATTTTGGAAAGCAAACATCCCAACATATAATCTATGAGGCATAATGAGTCTTTTGATTGGTTCATTTTTTTCCAGAAGTTTTTGGAAAATGTGGAAAAAAATTGAAACAATTTTTTTTTTACACAAAGTTGTCCATTTATATGATATTTTCAACACACAGCACGTACATAGTAAAAATGACACCCCAAAATACATTCTGCTTCTCCTCCTGAGCTTGGTAATTCCACATGTGTGAAACTTTTAAACAGCCTGCCCACATACAGAGGCCCAACATCAAAGGAGGATCATCATATGTTCTATGGACATAAATTACGCATCTAATTTCCTGACAACCTATCACATTTTTGAAGGCCCTTCATATTTCTAACACATAGCATGTACATAACAAGAATTACACCCCAAAATACATTCTATACATTCTGCTGCACAAAGGGTAAACAATAGATTACCTGTGGTTAGCATTAATACATGTCCCCTGGGGCAGGACCCAGGTCCCCAAACAATTTTTATGACAATAACTTGCATATTAACCCTTAAAATTAGCACTTTTATTTTCTCACATAGACAATTTACTATAGCCGACACCGCTATTACATCATGACTTTTTTTTCCCATTAGAAATGTAATTTTGCTCCCGAAAAAACGGACGTTTTTAAAAACTTTTTTTTGCATTGATACATGTCCGCTGGGGCAGGACCCGGGTCCCCAAACACTTTTTTATGACAATAACTTGCATATTAAGCCTTAAAATTAGCACTTTTGATTTCTCCCATAGACAATTCACTATAGCCGACACCGCTATTACTTCATGACTTTTTCTTCCCTTTAGAAATGTCATTTTGCTCTCGCACTGTTCTAAACACAGGAAAAAAGTGCCACTTTACAGGCACACTATAGACACCCCCCGGTACGAAATTTAAAGGAATATTTCACTTTTATTGTTTCACTTTAAGCTTTATTAAAATCACTGCAGTTTTTAAAAACTTTCAAATGAGCACTTTTGATTATTCATGTTCGTGTCCCATAGACTTTAATGGTGTTTGTATGTTCGAACAAATTTTTTGCCTGTTCGCATGTTCTGGATGCGAACCGAACCGGGGGTGTTCGGCTCATCCCTACAGGCCAAGAAAGAATGGGGACAGGGGGTAGAGGCTTCTCCCACCCAAATCTCTTTGAAGCCTCTGGACTCCAGACCCTAATCCGGGAATTACAAAACTAAAAAGTTTGTTTTCTTCATCCAGAAAAACAATTCTGAAGCCCCTCACATATGTGAGACCCCTGCGTTATGAATCCCACTACTCTAGTAGCAGGGTAAAAGATCAGTCCAAGAGGCAGGCAAAAAATGTGGACAAACAGTCCAGGGTCAGTTCAACGGCAGGCAGAGGTAGGTACAGTTTAGCATTAGGCAGAAGTGTGGTCATATAACAGGCCAGGCTCAGTTCCAGAGCAGGCAGAAGTATGTTTAGCACTAGGCAGAAGTGTGGTCATATAGCAGGCCAGGGTCAGTTCCGGAGAAGGCAGTGGTATGTACAGTTTAGTGCAGTGGCTTAAAGGGTGTGGAGGTAAAATGACAATTACGTTTACCATACTTCTCTAATAATGTAGAGAGGTATGTTAATGGTGGAAACAGTCACCTATACAGAGGCCTGGTTGGGAAGGACATTGGGGACAATAATACACAGTGTCTCTTCTAACTCCTCCTCTGGAGCATACCCCGCATTTCTTTTGATGTCTTTGGCCTGTAAGTGGCGTTCTTGGAGTCTGCTCACTGAATCAGAGCAAATATTTTCTGGTGGGCCTTCAGGGTACAATAGAGCGGTGAAAATGTCTTCTTGATAATGAAGATAAGATACAGGGGTCTCGGTAGATTTTTGGTAAATAACATAAGTGTTATACATGGCCAAACTGAAAAAATAAATAGAGATTTTTTTGTACCAATGGCGGAATTTTCTTTTGGGAAGGTAGGGTTCGATCATCTGATCATTGAAGTCGACTCCCCCATTAACAAATTATAGCCGTGGACATAAGCTGGTTTCCGAATTGGGCCATTTCTTCTGGGGATTTCCACATAGGTGTCATCATGGATCGATGAGAGCACGTGGACATTTCGCCTGTCCCTCCACCTGACAACCAATAGCTCATTGTTCCGCAAAGACACCGCCTCCCCTCGTAGCCTTTTTTTAACAAGCCTTTGCTGGAGTCTTCCTCCAGTAAAGATTGTGGAAGAGGGGCAAGCTTGTGTAGAAATTATCTACATATAGATGGTATCCCTTTCCAAGAAGTGGGTAGACAAGCTCCCAAACAACATTTCCACTGGCTCCAATGTACTCTGAGCATTCAGGGGGATGCAGCTGGGTGTCCTTTCCTTCATACACCAGGAAGGCGTAGATGTACCCCGTGGCTCAGTCACAAAGTTTGTAGAGCTTAAGCCCATATCAGGCTCTTTTGCTGTGGATAAACAAGCCCAGCCTGCCTGTGAATTTGATTCAAAGTGACTCATCCATGGAGATATTTTGGTCGGGGTATATAAAGTAGCCGAATTTGAAATAGTTTGTCATAAGCTGGGTTATTTCAAGGAGGGCACTGGGTGTTGTCAATATAATGGAGGAACCACATATTAATTAGGTATCCTGACAATGTATATACTTTTTTTTGTGAGTCCCATGTTGAAAGTTAGGGCTAAATTTTTTTCAATTCCTCCATGGTAAGTTTTCTCTACTCAAAGAGACAGGCGAAACTAGAACCAGGGTTGCTTGCCATGAACTGTTGTGCACAGTAGGTTTTCAGTAAAAATTACATTTAAAAAATCAAGAAGGGCAAAATTATTAGTGTTCACCTGGACATCTGGCTGGACAGTGAAAGGGGGGATGTTTTCTGCTCCTGAATTCGGGGGAAACCACAAGGGGTTTTGAAGGGCATAAGGAAGGCTGGCATGGGTCCTAACCCTTTGGGGCTGAGATTACATCCCATGAGTACTTGGCCTTTGTTGCAGTGGTACTCCATTTGCCATGGATGGTACTGCGCTACTTGTAGTAGCCTGCTGCTCTTCGCTAGAACGCCTTTGTTTCATGGGCACACGTTCTTCATCCTCCAATTCTGTATCAGACCCACTGCTAAAAATGGTTCATATGTCGAATCAGAATCACATGCAGACTCAGAGAGATCCCCGCTGCTCTCATTGCTCAGGCTAAGAAGCTGGTATGCCTCCTTAGTGGAAAAATATTTTTTTGCCATACTGGTGACTGTGGATTGTGGTGTGATAGGGACACTAGGACAGATATGGCTGCACTGATGAGTGCTGATGAGGCTGGTCTAATGAGGCTGCACTGGGGGGTGCTGAAGATTCTGCACTGATGGGTGCAGATGAGGGTGCACTGATGGGTTCTGATGACAGTGTACTGATGGGTGCTGATGAGGGTGCACTGATGGGTGCTGATGAGGGTCCACTGATGAGTTTGCACTGATTAGCTGGCACTGATGAAGTGGCACTGATGGGCGCTGATGTGCACTATTGGGCACTGAAGTGGCACTGATGGGCTCTGTAGACCACTGTAGTAGAGCACTGTAGTGGTGCAGATGAGCACTGATGGTACTGTAATGGCACTGATGGGCACTGTAGTGGCACTGATAGCACTGTAGGGCACAGATGAGCACTGTAGGAGCACTAATGTAGCACTGTAGTGGCAGTGATGAGCACTGTGGTGGCACTGTAGATCACTGTAGTGGTAAAGGTGAGCACTGATGGCACTGTAGTTGCACTGATGAGCACTGATAGTCACTTTAGTGGCACTGATGGGCACTGAAGTGGACCAGGTGGCACAGAGCAGGTAAACATAACATGTTATTTAAAAAAATAGATTTACAATCATGCCTTGTGTTATAACAACTAACAGTTGTTCACCTCTATCCACCACAGTGGTGCCGCAGTGCAGTGGCTGACACTGACATCAGCTAAGCTCCGATGCACTGTGGAAAAATCCAGTATGTCTTCCACTTTTCTGCACTCTGCATCAGGTTTGAATGGGCATGTGTAGCTTGAATTGGGCACATTGAAAATTATTGTTTTCTGTGTGACCGGAGTTGATCCGGTGCTGCTCTTCAGTCACTTCACACAGCGTGAATGAGCCCTAAAAGTAATTTATAGCTTTTGCTTTTTACGATGGCCATAACTAAAAAATATAGAATTTTTAAAATGTTTTACTTTTTGGCTTAGTAAGTAAAGATAAAATGTTGTGAATATTTATTATCTTCATTTACAGCCAAGAGACTGTTCTAGGCTCCTAAAAAAAGCTTGTTTACAGACCCCAATAGTTTAAGCTCAATTTTTCACATTGGACTGTAAGGAGTTTCAATTGAAGAGGGGGAATCTGAAAGCAGTCTTAACCAATCATTTTCACGGAGGCTTCTTCATCATCTTGATGGTTTATATCCAATTGCCAAGTAGCTTTTTTAAAGTAGGTATAGGTTAGCAGCTTTGGAGGAGAGATGTGTTTTGTATGTAGTAGAGATCATGTGCCAAGAGGATGAACTAGTAAAAATATTCAGAGGATTATGGTTACTCAAATGTGTGTTACCTTCAGCATGGTGAAATAATTACATTATTTGTGAGATTAAATTCCTCCGTAAATAAGAACTACACTAACTGCAGCCATTTAAAAAATATTCAGGTTGATAAGGGGGTAATTTCAATTAGGTGTATACTACTATGCATTCTGAGAAGAGAGATGCAACTGCTCTGCCCGCACCTTCTCGCCACTGTCCATTCAGAGAAGGCTTCATTTTTTGTGAATGAGTTCAAATAACACACCTCCTGTGACAAGAAGAGATCAGGGGTGGGAAGAGCGGCTGCATACAAATCTGCAGCTTCTGTATCTGAGACCCTAAGCTCCAACAAAAAAGTATAGGGATCACTTTACTCCTGGCACTCAGTAAAAATGTAAATAGTAAATAAATGAGAGACATACACCTTGTTGGACTTAACCCCTTATAAACCAGCGGATTTTTAAAACTGCTGCAATTCCTGAATTTGTTCCTAAATTGGGGTATTCAAATGTGAGTTATAGTTCAGTTCTTAAGTGCTGTGTCAAGGAAACTAGGTAACCAAGTAATTATGGGAAGGATTGTACTTTTATCTATAGTGCCAGAATACCTATAAATGTAATGTATAAGTGAGACTTTAACTTTTTGACAATGATTTTACATATTACAATATAATACAGTACATGTTGGGGTCTGGAGTAGCCACACCTACATACCCCAAACTTCATATGTTAATCCATATAGAATAAAAACACATCTTAACATAAAAGGAAGCGGTTGCAACAAACATCCCACCATCAGGTAAAGGTGTGTTTCATCCTCTACAAAAAAAGTGTGGATTTCTGTATTTGAAACCTCAACCCTATGTGTTTCACCAGATGGGGCTTTGTTAGGGGGCTTTAAGTGTGATGTTCTCCAAACCAGTGAATACCCTTCTGTATAACTCAAAGTCCCTGGATATGTGAACCAAACACATTTTAACAACTACATTACTTGTTATTAGAACAAGTAAAACTTTTAATTTCCAGATCAACGCTTAAGACAGTGGGTACTAAAGTATCCAGTTAACAGCTACTCTATATTACTTGTTATTAGTAAAATTATTAAAGGCCAGATCTATATTAACACAGTGGGAGCCAAAGTATCTAGTTCACACATCCATTTAGTCTCTCTCTTTCGCAAATACCACTCTTCACTTAAAGAGCAACTCCAGTTTTGTTGAGCAAAAAACATTCCCCTCTGGATGATCTATGTACAATGTACATTTTATCAAACGTTGTTGCAGATTCCTACCATTTGTTATTCTGAAGAAATCCCTGTGTGCTTCTTTGTGCCCATGTGCTCGGCTAGGAGAGAAGATGGCCGAAAAGTTAGAGGGGCTTTTAAACTAGGTGAGGGGGGGTCCAGAAGTAGAGATAGCCAGTGTGGAACAAATTTCAGAGGGTAGTATTGGGGGCATTAGTGGTAGGTTGACTAAAGCACTTAAACCCGAGGTAAGTAAATTAGCAAGTCCAAATTGCAACCTCAGAACAACCAAAAAGGAAATAGTATGCGACCGAACAAAACTACACGGCTTGTTCACTAATGCCAGGAGTCTGGCTGACAAGATGGGAGCTGCTGTTGTATGAGGAGGATTTAGATTTTGTGGGAATTTCAGAGACTTGGTTCAACAGCACCGATGATTGGCTGGCAACCATTCAAGAGTATTCCCTATATTGCAGAGATAGGGAGGGTAAAAAAGGGGGAGGGATATGCCTGTATATCAAGAATGATGTACAAGTGAATGTGAGGGACAACATCACTAATGGAGCAAGGGAGGAGGTGTTGAGTAGAGTTTCAAAGGGAGGAAACCAAGGGAAAACTAATATTGGGAGTATGCTATAGCCCCCCTAACCAGAGGGAGGAGGGGGAGATGGACCTCCTATCACAGCTTGGAATGGTGGCAAGGATGGGAAGTGGCATTATAATGGGAGATTTTAATTATCCAGACATTGACTGGGATGGAAGGAACCGCGCATTCGTCTACAGCTTGCCATTTCCTAAATGTCTAGCAGGATAATTTCATGAGTCAGATTGTAAACACTCCAACAAGAAACAATGTGTTACTAGACCTACTGATTACTAACAATAGAGACCTGATCGAGGATGTGGAAAATAAGGGGCAATTTAGGAAACAGCGATCACAGGTCAATTAGTTTGAGCATAAATCACACAAATAGGAAACACAAGGGTAATACAAAGACACTGAATTTCAAAAGAGCCAACTTCCCTAAACTATGCCCCTTGCTAGAATATATTAAATGGGATAAAATCCTAGGAACAATGAACACGGATGAAAAATGGGTGTGCTTTAAGAGCATATTAAATAAAGGTATTGGCCAGTGCATCCCAATGGGAAAAAAATTTAAAAGCGCTAACGAAAGTACTGGGTGGCTTAACTCCAGCGTAAAAATGCATATACAAGCAAAGGCAAAGGGCTTCAAAACATACAAGGCTGAGGGGTCATCATCAGCATTCCAGCTTTACAAAGAATGCAATAAGAAATGTAAGGGTGCAATCAGGGCGGCTAAGATAGAACACAAAAGGCACATAGCAGAGGAGAGTACAAAAAAAACCCAAGATATTCTTTAAGTATATAAATAGTAAGAGAGGGAGGTCAGAACATATTGGCCCATAAAGAATGATGAAGGGAATCTGGTTACAAAAGATGGAGAAATAGCGAAGGTTTTGAATTTATTCTTCTCCTCAATCTTCACAAGGGAAACGGGGGGATTCAGTAACCAAGACTGCATGGTTTATCCTCGTGACACGTCACAGGAAGCACCCTCATAGCTAACAGAGGATAGAATTAGAAATATACTTGAGAAACTAAACATGAATAAGTAATCGGGACCAGATGGCTTGTATCCGAGGGCCCTTAAGAATCTCAGTCAAGTGATTGCCAGACCATTGTTCCTAATTTTACAAGCAGTCTACTGACTGGAATGGTACCAGCTGATTGGAGAAAAGCCAATGTAGCATCAATATTTAAAAAAGGGCCAAGATATATCCTGGTGAAGTACAGACCAGTTAGCCTAACATCAATAGTTTGCAAGCTCTTGGAGGGGATGATAAGGGACTATATACAAGATTTTAGTAATGAAAAAGGTATCATTAGCAGTAATCATCATGGATTCATGAAGAATTGTTCTTGCCAAACCAATCTATTAACCTTCTATGAGGAGGTGAGCTGCTATCTAGATAAAGGAAGGCCTGTAGACGTGATGTATCTGGATTTTGCAAAGGCATTCGATACAGTTCCCCATAAACGATTACTGCACAAACTAAGGTCTGTCATCATGGACCAAAGGGTGAGTACATGGATTGAAAACTGGCTACAGGGGTGAGTCCAGAGGGTAGTGATAAATGGGGAGTACTCATAATGGTCTGGTGTGGAAAGCGGGGTCCCCCAGGGTTCTGTTCTGGGACCAATCCTATTTAATTTATTCATATAGATCTGGAGGATGAATAAACAGCTCAATCTCAGTATTTGTGGAAGATACTAAGCTAAGTAGGGCAATAACTTCTATGCAGGATGTGGAAACCTTGCAAGAAGATCTAAACAAATTAATGGGGTGGGCAACTACATAGCAAATGAGGTTTAATGTTGAAAAATGTGATATAATGCATTTGGGTGCCAAAAATATGAATACAATCTACTTGCTAGGGGGAGAACCTCGGGGGGAATCTAAGAGTAGATAGTAGGCTCAGCAATGGCATGCCATGCCAAGCTGCTGCCAGCAAAGCCAACAGAATATTGGCTTGCATTAAAAGGGGATTAACTCCAGAGATAAAATTATAACTCTCCCACTCTGAAAGACTCTGGGCCGGCCGCACCTGGAGTATGCCGTCCAGTTCTGGGCACCAGTCCTCAGGAGGGATATGCTGGAACTAGAGAGGGTCCAGAGAAGGGGAACAAAGCTAATAAACGGACTGGAGGATCTCAGCTATGAGGAAAGACTGCAAGCACTAAACTTATTCTCTCTGGAGAAGAGACGCTTGAGAGGGGATATGATATCTATGTACAAATGCCATACTAGTGACCCCACAATAGGGATAAAACTTATCCCGCGCAAGGAAGTTTAAAAAGACACGCAGCCATTCACTAAAATTAGAAGAGAAGCAGTTTAACCTTCAACTGCGTAGAGGGTTCTTTACTGTAAGAGCGGTAAGGATATGGAATTCTCTTCCACAAGCAGTGGCTTCAGCGGGGAGCATCAATAATTTCAAACAACTATTAGATAGGGATATACAATGTAATATGAACATAAAAGCACAAACACAGGTTGGACTTGATTGACTTGTGTCTTTTTTCAACCTTACCAACTATGTAACTATGTAAGTGAGTCTAATGTGAGTAGCTTCATAATTATCAACCAGCTGCTGCACCTGCAGGGCTTTAATGAGGAAAATTGCAGGGTCTGCATCCCTTTAGATGTGATTTCCTGTTGGGAGTATCTTACCAAAAATTACATTTTTGTTGCAGGGGATGCCAAAGATATAACTTGTATCTTAGTGCAGACTGGGAAAATCAGTGAGTCAATCGCACAAGCAGGAAATTTTGTGTCTGTGGGGGAGTGCTGTACACATTCTGTGTACAGAACATCTCCAGGTAGTCATATTGCACTGCACCACTTTTAATTTCTAATATTATATAAATACATAGAGCATACAGGCTCACAGTTGTCAGATCAAATAGTTGTTACATTTTGTATTGGGAAAATGTAATAATTTAATTTGCCATCCCTTGAGAGGTAAGGGTTGATATGCAAGTCTCATAGAAAAAAGTAATCTAATTGGTTGTCATGGTCCAAACGTTAAAGAACTATATGAATAAATATCACTCTTATCATGTTATGTATAAGAGCATAAACCTAGTGCTCTTATTTTAATGTCTATAGTAGGGATCAAATAAAAGTTATTGTTACATTTATCTTGCTTTTTTTTACATTCACAGCTTCTAAGTTGATCCCCACAATTATTTATTTATATGTCACTTCAACAGCCATTTTGAACTCTTACAGAAACCTCCCCATTCTGTCTTTTGCTTATTTGAGACACAGTCATCAAAAATGAAACGGTTCTCTAGGTGAGGCCTCATAAATAGTTTGTAAAGTTGCACTGCTGTCTCCCTTTTTATCTATTCTTCCACTTCTCTCAATATATTTTATCTAATAAAAATTGCAATTACATTTTATTGAATAATCTTAGTCTGTACAGAACAGACAAAACTGGGAAAAGAGACTCATTTATTATGTGTCATGCAACTCCAATAAATTCATTGCTATATTACTGGTTTTGTGGCAGTACTATAACTGTTTAAATTATAATACCATGCTGATAATACCATTATATGTTTTGCTTTGATGAGCTCACTTCTCACTTTTTGGATTCCACAAATGTTATTTCCAACCTAAATCCATAATGTTATTTCCAACCTAAATCCATAATGTTATTTCCAACCTAAATCCATAAAGCAAATCTCCAGAAAAGCACACTTTGATGGAAATATAACTATGTGGGCATTAGGATTAACAGACACTTTTAATTAACAGTCCACATCCTGATGTCCTAATGTATAATTCACTCCTGAAGCACTTAGCATCATGTTTTAAAGGACAATCAGTTAAATAAGAGGTTGAATTACAAGGGTAGGCATAATTTATGTCCTTCCTGAGACACTGTATCTTGAGAGGGCACAAGCTTTAAAACCCAGTAGCAAGCATAATGCTTAACACTATAACAAGAGAACTTCTATTTAAAATACATTTGTACTTAAATAACCCATCATATATACTATTCATTCAGCAGTGTGTATACTGTATATAGAGATTGTTTTCTAATGAGATAATTTATGATCTCCAGAACATAGTTAATACAAGATATTTTTCTTTAAAGTGGAGTATATTAGTTTACTGGGTAAAATACTAGTACTTGTACTTTATTTATGTAACAGGTCTATTTCATTGATTTTGTGATGTTCATGTGCTATTATTTATATATCATGTTTAGAAAAAATGTCCTATATGAGCTGAGTTTACCTTGAAAGATGTAGTATCACTTTTCTTTATTCATCAGAATGTTCTAACAATGTGTGCTCGGAATTATTGCTGGCAAAGATTTCAGACTATCCAGTTAGTGTTGCAAGACGTTTTCTTAAGTAACTTGTCATTTGGAGCAGCTGAAGGTCACAGCAAACAGGAAATGGCTACTTTGAATCTGTCGGGTTAAATAAAATACTGAAGCTTAAAATATGATTTATTCTGAACCAAGAATCAAGGACAGGATCAATGGACGATGCTATAAACATTTGTTTCTTTAAAAATACTTTAACATAGATATTTTGATTACTTTTTCCTGTGTTTTTTGACAATTTTTAGATTGTAAACTTGACTAAAAGGTACCTATACATACTAGAAAATCACCATCTGTCACTAAGTTTTTAAAACAATTTAATTATGAATAAAGTATGAACATTATCAGACAATTATAAACAATTATGAATAATGCAACTATATAACCCCAAGATACCAAAGTGTTTTTTTTTTTTTGATCATTTATATCTCATTATTACTCATGACATTTTGAAGCCTATAAATGAGAGAAACCATGCAAACCCAGACTATAGCATGATCAAACATCAAATATGGGGGAGGGAGATGGGCGGAGCCTAGCAGAGCAGACATGCATTGTTAGAGCTCCGCACCGCTGAGGAGAGAAGAGAAGGACAAAGCGGAGCCTGCAGGCTCAAAAGGTATCCATTTGAACCTTTTTGCCCCAGGGAACAAACTGTGAAAGTTTGGGCAGGAAATATGGTACTGGGAGGAAACCGTGGCAGAAATAAAAATCACCTCACAAAGAGCTCACAGGCACTCACTGCAACTAAAGCAGCTCCAGTCACCTCACAAGATACAGCATCAGGGCGCTCTCACAGACAGAAAATGTCTCTCCATTTGAGTCAGATACAGAACAAATCCTCTCACAAACTTCTCCACAAGCCTCCTCAGCATCCCCAATAATATTATTACAATTTGAAAAGATGCTTCATAAGGCTTTAAAACAAACCTTTAGACCAAATAACAAAAAGCCTAACCAAAGAAATAAGAGAGCTGGGAAACTGCACCGCAGCCTTAGAAATAAAAATGGATGAAATTGAAATTACAACCCAAGTAAATATAACAGAATTGGAACAATTAAAAGAAGAGAATTTAATACTTCAAACTAAGCTCGAAGATTACGAAAATAGAGCCAGACGTTCAAACTTGCGCATAAGGGGAATACCTGAAACTGTGACAGACCTGCAATCTACTATTACTGCTCTATTACAAGAACTATAACCAGATATCCCTATTGAACGTTTAGAACTGGACAGAGTACACAGAGCCCTCACAGCCAAAAAGAAAGATGGACCCCCACGTGATATAATCACAAAATTTCATTATTACAGAACGAAAGAACAAATACTAATTGCTGCAAGAGAAAAAAAGGAACTTAATTTTCAAGGACACAATTATCAAATTTTTGCTGACCTATCCCAACTTACTATTACTAAAAGACGATCCATGAAACCCCAACTAATGGAACTGCAACGCCACAACATTATGTATCAATGGGGCTTCCCCTTTTCAGTCACATTTAACTACCAAGGTACAATTTACAGAAGCAGATCAGCAGATGAACTACAACAAACCCTTTTAAAATTAAATCTAACAGAACCCACAAGCAGCAACTCTCCCACCACGCAGAAGAATGGCATCATCTTCACCTTCAGGCAGCACTCAGAAAATTTCAGAACAAAATGGGAATCATCATTCTCACAAAAGAGGCCGTTATGCCACATCATCCATGGACCAAGAAGATTCAATGGACTGACATCCTAATTCCTGATATCTCTTCATTTATTATACTAAGAGATGGTTCTCTATAAAAAACCTGTATTTATAACTGAATGTAACTGCATTCTGATCGTCACACACTGTGTGGGATCATGTTACATTCCAGTTATATCTCTTATTACTTCTGATTCATATAGCCTTAGAATATATAATTGAAATAAGGAAATTCTTGTTCAGTTATATATTATCAGGTAATAACAATAGATTTATTACTTTTTAGGACAAATATGTTCAATAATCCAGAAGTAATGGAAGCTTTTTCTTTCTTTTCTTAAAACAAATATATTATTACCTAACTAGTTCCTAGAATTATGTTTTTGTTTATTCTAATCTGAAGCAATACAACCTCAATTTTATGAGTTAACATATCTAAACAGTTACATATGAATAAAAAATGTAATTGTTTACTCTAAAAGGGTTAAAATCCCAAAATAATTCAAACTATCTTCATCAATACCAAAGTTATTAACAGTACCTTTCTAACTGAATTATTTAGCCTAGGGCAAGACTAACCATATACAACCACCCTGGAATAAATAATTTCAACAAAAACTATATTCTGCACTCCAATTAATGAAACATCATTTTGATGTCTTTTGACATAGCACTTCTCTCCTGTAAGCGGAAGATCCGTGTACCCCCATTAGCCCTCCTCATTCTCCCAACCATATTATGTGGGAGTGTGACGAAGGCACTTATTCCCCTGAGAGAGATATTTATTCTCTTTCACGGGTAAATTGTGATTACTTGCAAAAAATAATTTATACAATGTATCATCTAATCTCATATGTTTTTTGTTTACTCTTTACTCCAGAATTCACTGGTTTCTTTTCTATCTATTCATCTCTTCAGTCCACACAGGTTGATCTGCGCAGTCAGCTCTGCATAACAAAAAGTAAGTCAAAACTATTTGATCTATTGCCATGGCACCACTGAATATACTTTCCCTGAATGTTCAGGGAATAAATGTCCCTCAAAAAAGGACCAAAGCCTTCCGTACTTTCCATAACAAGAAGGCTCACATAGCATGCCTCCAAGACACACTTTTCACCAAAGATTCTACTCCAAAATATATTTCTCCTTTTTATCAACAAATTTACACGGCTTCTGCCTGTACCAAGCAAAGGGGAACTCTAATTGCATTTCACCGATCCACACCACTCACCTTATCATCAGAAATTAAAGACCCAGAAGGTAGATACCTGATACTCATGGGTTATATAATGGATAGAGCAATCACGGTGATTTCCTACTACGCTCCTAACAAACAACCTACACCATTCCTCTCACATATATTACAAGTGATTAATACACACAAAATAGGAACAGTGATAATGTGTGGGGATTCGAACCAGGTCCTCCTCCCATTTCTAGATAAATCACCTTTTACACCATCCAAAATAACCTCTAGATTACCTTTTTCTCAACTTCTTTCCAAACACAATCTGGTAGATTCGTGGAGAGAAAGTAACCTAATGAAAAAGAAATTCACTTATTTTTCGCACCCTCATCAAACCTTCACCAGAATAGATCATATTTTTCTAACAATAGGAATGATACCAGAAATTATTGCATCAGATATAATTCCGCTTCCGTGGTCTGACCATAATGCAGTATACACTACTATAGCCTCAGCCATACCAAAAGCGCATGACCCAACGTGGTACTTACCGGACATAATGCTCAAACACCCACTACATCAGATGGCCATTGAACAAGCTTTAAAGGAATACATATCAATTAATAATACAACAGACATCTCCCCAATAACACTGTGGGAAGCTCATAAGCCTGTCTTGCGTGGTACAATACAAAGACAAATGGCACTATTTAAACGGGAACGCAAAAATCTAGCAAAAAAACTAGAACTCAATTTTAATGCAGCCTACATATCATTTCAAGATAATCCATCTCAGAGTACAAAATCTCATCTGGAAAAATCTAGATTGGAATACGATCTATTTCTCACTGAGTCAGTTGATAAATCCCTCAAACGCTCCAAACACAATTTCTATATGAATACAAACAAACCAGGTACATATTTGGCTCGGGCATTACATTCAACTAACAAATCTTTCAAACCAATACGTTTGAAATTATCAAAAAATGTTTACACTTGTAATCCAGTTAAAATAGTCCATAAATTTCACTCACATCTCGCAACTTTATACAAGACAAACAATGAATTTAATCCTACAGAGGCTGAATCCTTCTTCTCAAAAATAACCTTACCTGAGTTATCTCAGAATCAAAAAAGCAGTTTGGATGAGCCTATAACTATAGATGAAGTTGCTAACGCCATAAAAGACCTAAAACTTAACAAAAGACCAGGCCCAGACGGCTACTCGGCTTTATACTATAAAACATTCTCAGAAATACTCTCTCGCATTCTCACTGAAACTTTTAACAAACTTCTAGATGGACATTCTTTTCGGCAAGAAACACTAATGGCAATTGTTTGTATGATCCCAAAACCCCTTTCTGATGATACTTCCTGTGTGAATTATCGGCCTATCTCTCTGTTAAACCTCGATATTAAATTATTAGCAAAAATAATAGCAAAACGCCTCAATAGCATTATAGGAAAATTAATACATAGAGATCAAGTAGGCTTCATGCCAAATAGACAGGCAGGCGATAATATACGCAGGGCAGTGTTATTGGCACATATTGCTAAAAAACGGAAAATCCCTTTATGTTTTCTATCTCTCCATATTAAGAGGGCATTTGACACAGTATCCTGGCAATATATGCAATATTCATTACAAAAATGGGGTTTTGGACCCCACTTTTTAACATGGATCAAAGCATTATATAATAATCCCAAAGCCTATATAAAATATGTTGGATACAAATCTGAAGCCTTTAATATCGAAAGAGGTACCCGACAGGGTTGCCCATTATCTCCCTTATTATTTGCCCTTATACTCGAACCCATGGCCCAATACATCAGAACAAACCAAACTATAACTGGCATTGAAGTAGGAGGTATTACACACAAATTATGTATATTTGCAGACGATATATTACTTTTTCTATCATCACCACAGGTCTCTGGTCCTAACTTAATACCAGCTCTTGATGGATTTGCAGCCCTATCCGGCCTTATGATTAATCCTAAGAAATGCCTAGTGCTTAATATTTCACTCACAAACATGGAATTGATCCCAGCTAGGACTGCACTCCCATTCACATGGGCAGAAAAATCAATCCCATATCTTGGAATTCATTTAACAGCATCTCATTCTGACTTATTCTCAACCAATTATCCTCCTGTATTAAGACAGATCACAAATCTAATAAAACAATGGTCGCAACTTCCTTTATCCTGGATAGGGAAGATTAATGCAATCAAAATGACTATTCTACCCAAATTGCTTTATCTATTCAGAGTCCTCCCTATTCCAATTCCTTCCTATTTTTTGAGAATAGTACAAAAAAGAGCAACTTCGTTTATATGGGGCTCTTCTAAACCACGTATACCTATACACACACTACATCTTCCCAAAAATAAAGGAGGCCTGGGATACCCTAATTTTACTAACTACTACAGAGCAGCACATTTGGCCAGTCTGTCCAAATACCATGCAAAACAGGAAATCCCATTATGGGTATTTATAGAGGCTTCAGAAAATGACCCTCTATTAATATCAAATTTATTATGGCTTGATCCTAAAGACCGCTTTAAAATTCATAATCCCATAACTAAACACTTCTTATCTCTCTGGGATAAACTAAAAACCAAATATCAGTTACAATCTCCACACAATCCTCTCCTTTCTTTTATCAGAAATCCGGCCTTTTATCCGGCATGGATCTACCCAAATTCTTTTAAAGCTTGGACAACATCAGGCATTCAGACACTAAATGACTTCATAGCATCTAAATCATTCCTTTCATTCCCATCGCTTAGAGAAAAATATGATCTACCAAACTCTGAGATATTTAGATATCTCCAAATCAAAAATTTCTATACACCATTCCTAAAGGGGGATACACCATTATCCCAATTATCCATTTTTGAATCAATCTGTACAAAAGATCCATTTGCTAAATGTACAATTTCATCACTTTATAATCAATTATATGGAGTAGCAAATCTTAATAGACCCTCTTACGTTCAGAGGTGGGAGGAGGACCAGGGATGAACTTTAGAAGACACGGACTGGTCTAACATATGGCTCACATCTAAGTCATCTTCACCCAACATCTTAGCACTGGAGACAAATTATAAAGTCCTAACTCGCTGGTACCTTGTACCCGCTAGAGTGGCAAAATATTCACCTAATACCTCAACTCTTTGTTTTCGAGGATGCACAGAAATAGGCACATATTTACACATATGGTGGACGTGCCCAGTAATCCAAACCTTCTGGAAGGAAGTCTTCATGATTGCATCTAAAATATTTAAAAAAATAATACAACCAGATCCATATTTAACTTTACTTAATCAAAAACCGGAATGGTTAACACTCTCTCAATTCAAACTTATGATCCAACTAATAACGGCTGCAAAACAAACAGTGGCCAAGGCCTGGAAATCTCCTACATTGGTACTAGCAGAAACAATTCACAGAATGAATAATACAATGTCCCATGCTAAGATGGTAGCCATCGATCAAAATCAAATTCCAAAATTTGAAAAACGTTGGCATCCTTGGATAAAACAACAGTTCCTGTCAAACTTCAATGACTCTGTCCTGTTGCCATGGTAACAGATTAAATGACTTACAGAGACACCCATTCTAAGGCTTCAAAGAGAACTAAAAAGAATAATAAACTGACGAGCGGGACAACCTTGTGGACCATACCTCTACCTTTCAACCCTTTTTCTTCTTTCTCTTTCCTTTTCCTTTTCTCCACCTTACGATTAAAGCTCATTATCAGAATTTATTTGACCTATATACACTCTACTTGTAAACAATATGTATAGTAGGTATAAATCATTTAAATACCTACAAAAGGAACTAAGGAAATGATATATATCTTTAATTTAGGTTTACGTGAACCCAATGTTTAATATTTGAAATTTCATGATATTTACCTATATAAACCCTACTGTAAAACAATGAGCTTACTTTATAGATCCTTGTAAACTTACTTTATGTATTTTTATAACATTGTATACTCAATAAACTTCTTTTGACAAGGAAACATCAAATATGCACATGGTGGTCATCATAGATTACAGGGTGGGCATAGATGCAGGTGTTAAAAGCAAAGCAAGGTCTGAAAAGACATGGATGAGTGAATTTGGGGGGGGGGGGGACTTGACTGGCCTGCACCTGAGTCCTGACCTCAACCCGATAGAACACCTTAGGGATGAATTAGAGCGGAGAATGCGAGCCAAGCCTTCTTGTCCACATCAGTGCCTGACCTCACAAATGTGCTTCTGGAAGAATGGTCAAACATTCCCATAGACACACTCCTAAAACTCGTGGACAGCCTTCCCAGAAGAGTTGAAGCTGTTATAGATGCAAAGGGTGGGCCAACTCAATATTGAACCCAACGGACTAAGACTGGGATGCCATTGAAGTTCGTGTGTGTAAAGGCAGGCATCCTAATACTATACCAATAATACTATCAGTCTAGCCAGCCATCACTCTTTCCTCCCTAGGAGACCAGAGGGCTTAGGGGGAGAAGCAGGTGGACAGACACGTGACATGGGTCTGATTTCTGACCAGAATGTTGCTTAAGAGGCAGTGTCTGAACAGGCAGGGGGACAGGGAAAACTGGGGGACAGGGGACTGGGAAAACTCCATAGCCAGGAGGTTGTAATGTTGAGAATGTTGGTACTTATCACCTGAGAGCAAAGCGCGTGTTTGTGTGGAGAAAAACTGAAGATCTGAGAAGACCTAAAATAGACATAAGGTTGAACATCTCTGTTATGTTGATGTGGTGCTGAAAATCCATGCATTGGAAGCCAGATAAAAGTGTTTGTGGATGAATAACATTTGGAGGAAAACCCTTAAACAAACTTGGTGAGTCCTTGAAAGCTCTACCCCTTGGAGATAAACTCCAACAATATACATATACAGTATCTATCTATCTATCTATCTATCTATCTATCTATCTATCTATCTATCTATCTATCTATCTATCTATCTATCGCTTTCTATTTAGTAATTCTATAGAAAAAGTGCTGTTATTTTGAAGCAGGTTTTCAAATAATGGAAAGCCATCATAGAGTAGAGGAAACTTTTACATACTGCTCTGAATACTATTGGTGATACTGTGTTACAATTTAAAAGAAATTCTATAGTGGTTTTGCATATAATGTATTCATTTATTTATAGTCAGAACTAAAAAAAATGCAATATGCAGTATATTGTATATTTGAATTAAATAAATAAATAAATAAAAAAGCTATATTACTATTTTATATTTCTTTTAAAGTATTTGTAAAGGTAATTTTTTTATTTTGAAAAAATAGCAAACATGTTATACTTACTGTACCTGCTTTG
Source organism: Aquarana catesbeiana (assembly GCF_042186555.1). NCBI lineage: Eukaryota > Metazoa > Chordata > Amphibia > Anura > Ranidae > Aquarana > Aquarana catesbeiana. The sequence continues at coordinate 460,911,878 of NC_133328.1, forward strand.
TGCAATGGTTTTGCACAGAGCAGCCTCGATTCTCCTCTTCGTAGGTCTTGCGCTGGTGCTCCTGGTTTCTCCCCTCTGAAGAGTGTCCCCACAGCAAGCTGCTTGTTATGGGGGCACTCATGCATGCTCAATCCTGAGTTGGTTATGTGTGTCTATTGACAAACAAAGTGCAGCTTGGCCCCACCCACCACTAATGACTCCCACTGTTGCCTCTCTGTTCAGTGAGGAGCACTTTCGCTGGATCAAGATTGGGCTCAGAGAAGTATTTAGGGGGGCTGGGGGGAGCTGCAGGCAGAAGGTTTTTACTTTAATGCATGGGATGCATTAAGGTTAAAAACCTGCCTTTAGAACCACTCTAATTTCATTCAAGCTAGTAGGTGAATGTCTTGCCTTTTTCCATTTTTTCTTAGCTCCTCTGTTTAAAAAAGCCTCGTGTCAACATCGGAAGAAGAGAAGAGGGAACAGGGCAACGGAGAAGACCAGGCCCCCACTAGCAAAAGAGCTGCAAGAAGATAGCGGGGGAGTCCGGCAGAAGATATCGGAGAGCGGAGAAGAACCGGACAGCGGGAGAAGACCGGGCCCCCGATAGCAAAAGAGCTGGAAGAAGATAGCGGGGGAGTCCGGCAGAAGATACTGGAGAGTGGAGAAGAACCGGACAGCGACAGAAGAACCGGACAGCGGGAGAAGACCGGGCCCCCGCTAGAAAAACAGCTGGAAGAAGATAGCGGGGGAGTCCGGCAGAAGATACAGGAGAGCGGAAAAGAACCGGACAGCGACAGAAGAACTGGACAGCGGGAGAAGACCGGGCCACCACTAGCAAAAGATCGGCAAAAGAGCAGAAGATAGCGGACACCGGGAAAAGAGGCCGGACAGCGCGGAGAAGAACTGGACACCGGGAGAAGATGCGGAGAAGAGGCCGGAGAGTATGGAAGAGACGCCCCAAAGTCAGAAGAAGACCCCCGGAGCTGCCTAAGAAATTACTTTAAAAACCTGTCTAGGGTGTTTTTTTCTTGACACTTTTCTCCCCCAGGTGAATGGGTAGGGGTACCATGTACCCCAAACTCATTCATGTAGGGCAGGGGGGCCGGGATCTGGGGGCCTCCTTATTAAAGGGGGCTCCCGGATTCTGATAAGCCCCCCGCCCGCAGACCCATGCCGGTTTTTTATGTAAAATTTGGCATGGAGTTCTCCCTCAAGATTCTTACCACAGTGCCTGGCATTGGCGGGGATCCAAGTCAGATCCCTGTGCTTGTGGCTCATTGGGAAAGGAAAGGAAGCTCAGTGCTGCTATCTGCAGCTGACACAGTGCACAGCGATTACCTGCGGTTATGTGCGGATAGCTGCGCTAACTCACTTGTGGACGCAGTCAATTCTATTTTTTCTATCCGCACCAAACCGCATGTAATCAAAACACAGCTTGACGGAGAGTGTAAACGGGGCCATAGGAAAGCATTGTGTGTGTTTAGCTGCGGTAGAAATCTCAGCTAAAAGCACAATTCTATCCTTCCGTGTGAAAGGGGCCTAAGGCGCTATAGCGCTAAAAATAGCGCCTGAAAAACGGCCAAAAGAAGTGGCAGGACAGTAAGGCCCCTTTCACACTGGGGCGGTGGGGGCGTCTGCGGTAAAGCGGCGCTATTTTTAGCGCCGCTTTATGTCATTTTAGCGCCGTTATTCGGCTGCTAGTGGGGCGGTTTTAACCCCCCGCTAGCGGCCGAAAAGGGGTTAAATCCGGCCACAAAACAACCGGGACTTTTTGTGATGCCTTGCCAGCGCACCGCTCCAGTGTGAAAGCCCTCACTGGAGTGAATGGAGCCGCTCCTTTAGGGCGTTTTTCAGGCACTATTTTTAGTGCTGTATCTCTAAACATGCCCCAGTGTGAAAGGGGCCTAAAAAAAGTCCTGCTAGCAGCACCTTTGGAGCAGTGTATAAACCGCTCCTGCCCATTGAAATCAATGGGACAGCGCAGCTATACCGCTAGCAAAACGCCACTGCGGCGGCGTTTTGCGGGCGGATTTAACCCCTTTTCGGCCACTAGCGGGGGTTAGAACTGTTAGCGGCCGAATACCGCCGGTAAAGCTGCACTAAAAATAGCGCCATTTTACCGCTGCCGCCTGCACCGCCCCAGTGTGCAAGGGGCCTAATCCAAAAAAGTGTAACGGAGGAAAAACCTATTTACTCTACGGTCCGTCATCCCTCCGATCCCCCATAGAGGAGAGCGGCACTCTGACAGGTCCGTCCCTGCACAGTGTGCAGAGACAGACCTGTCATATGCCTGCTCAGCGGGGATCGACAGAGCGATCCCCCGCTGTCCGTGTGAAAGAACCCTAAGGCTAATGCCCTTTGTACAAAAATCCATGGGAAAGTTTGTACAAAGTCCCATCGTGTGTATGAGGCTTAAACAGCAGAAATTCAAGTTTTCATATCTTTAAAGGTCACCATACACTGGCCAATCAGTTAGATCTTCCAAAAATTAGATTCAGTGCAAGAGCCTGTTTGATTTTCTACAATTAGAAGTAATTCTTACAGTGCATCTTTCTATTACCGCTTTAGCCTAATGCTCTGTTTCCACTATTTCAACCCCAAAGTTGCGTGATTTACAATGTGCTTTTTTGGCTTGTTTTCCACTATTGCGACTTGTCATGCCACTTGAGACTGAAAAGTTGCATCACAAGTTCTACCCCATGATTTACAATGAGTACCGTTCATATGTGTGCGACTTCAAGTGGCAGCAACTTCAAAGTAGTCCCTGCACTACTTTGGTCCCACTTTGATGCGACTTGAGGTCCATAGACCTCAAAAATACACAGACATTGCTTCAAGTTTCGGCAAAAAGTTGCGGGAAACTCGCGGCAAAAAACACGCGACTTTGGGCTTGCAATAGTGGAAACCGAGCCTTAATGCCATGTAATGCGACATCGGAGAAAAAGTCGCACTGAAGTTGGAACAAAGTAGTGCAAGAACTTTTTTTGGAGTTGCACCAATTAGAACAGGGGAACATTGAAATACATGTGTTTTGACTTGTCCTGCGACTTCACATGTGTCAACTCGCACAACAACTCGCAGTAGTGGAAAGAGAGCCTAAGGTCACTTGGGACTGAAAAGTTGCATCACAAGTTCTACCCCATGATTTACAATGAGTACCGTTCATATGTGTGCGACTTGCTTACGCCCATGCTGTATACACAGCGGGCACACATCTTTATTACAGAAATCCATATTTGGCATGGAAATTAACCACTTGCTTACTGGGCACTTAAATCCCCCTGCTGTCCAGACCAATTTTCAGCGCTGATGCACTTTGAATGACAATTGCGCGGTCATACTTAAACAAATGTTTTTTTTTTTTTTTTTTTTAAAGTTCCCACAAATAGAGCATTCTTTTGCTGGTATTTGATCACCTCTGTGGTTTTTTTCTTTTGTTCAAAAAAAAAGAAGACAGATTTTTATAAATAATTTTGTAAATTTTTTATATTTTGATATTAACTTTTGCAAACAGGTAATTTTTCTAATTCATTGATGTACGCTGATGAGGCGGCACTGATTGGTTACACTGATAAGCAGCACTGCTTGGGACCACTGGTGGGCACTGATAGGTGGCACTGGCAGGTGGTACTGGTGGGCACAGATGAGGCAGAATTGCTTCTTCGGGACCAATGTCCCTTGCACCTAAGCCGGTGATCAGCTTTTATTTTTATCCCCATGCTGTCAGCTTGAGGAGAAAAAATAAACAATTACCGAGCTGTAGTCTACATCATGTGATCACCAGTGCTTCCCCTCTGATTTTCATCAACTACACTTGTATTGCAGAAAGGATTTACCTTCAATAAACCCCAAAATACCTAATAATTTGGGGTGTACACAACAAAGTGCTAGAGTGCAATTTGCATGATGGGGATACTAGTTAGATTGACCTTTGTGTCCCCAAGGAAAAATATTGTTAGGGTTTTACTCTCACTTCCTGTTTGGCTACATGACAGGAAGCGAAGCCAATTTTAAGAAAAGGGACACAAAGCCCAAAAAAAAAAAAAATAAAAATAAAAATTGGATTTCCCTCAAATGTCCACAATTAGAATAGGATTGTCTTCAGCTTGATTTTAGTTCAGTGCTCTAAATCAGTGCTTCTCAACCCTGTCCTCAAGTACCCCCCAACAGACCATGTTTGCAGGTTTTCCTTCATCTTGCACAGGTGCTTGAAATCAAAGTCAATGGCTTTGTATTTTGGACAGCTATTTTAGATAGGAAATTTATCTTATTACCCCCCCCCCCCCCGACATGTCCTATCGGGGGGGGTACTTGAGGACTGAGGCTGAAAACCACTGCTCTAAAAGAAAATTGAATACTTACCACTCTGAAATGTTACTTTCCTGGTCACTATCCATGGCAGCATACGCACAATCCATGCATGTGGCACCAGGAAAGTAACTTAAAACAAAACAAAAAAAATAAATAAAAAAGGGATTTGTCTAAGACATGCCAATCCGCCTAGTTAAACTGCAGCTGGGAAATCCGTTGCATGAAAAGAACACACATAAAACATAAAAAGTTTGAAACAATTTCATTGGTCCAAAAAAAAAAAAAAAAAAACCCAGGACTTGGAAAAGAAGCAAGGAAAGCAAAATACACACATGCATGTTAATTTGAGACACTAACAGAATTTGTTTGAGGTTTGACCCTTTTGCAGTGTAAAGTAACAGGAGTTAAAAGGAGTGCACCCACAAATGGACATCTATTAAGGATTAAAACAACATTAGGCAAAACATCTTGAGAAAGAATTTTAAAAATAATGCAGCACAGACAGTTAAATCAAAGTGAACAATGTAAAAACAACATAAAAAAGATTTCATGGTAAAATAACCACCACCCAAAAAAATACAACAAACCAAAGTAACAAATAAATTGCATAAAAACACATCTGTTTTGCAACAACATAACAAACATAATACAAATACATGTGTTAGAAACTTGATAAAGACACCCAAATGTATTCTCTTGCCGCCCCTCCCCCACACAATCTTGGCTCTTTTCAGGGCAAAGTAAAGAATGCTATCTGCAAGCTTTATATAACATAGGTTTGTGTGCTAATGAGGCAATTGCAAACACATGGACAGTCCATGAAACACACAAAAAGTTCACCCAATGTAAAGAGAACTTTAAAGTGGGTACACCTGTTAAGGATGTCCTTAAATTACTAACCCAAAAAACACACTCTGAGCATGCCCAGAAACATCCAAGTAATGTTCACACACAAAAAGCACCACCAAAAAAAAACCAAAGTCCCTGAGCATGCCCATACCAACCCAAATGCATTTCACACACCAAAAGGCACAGGAAAAAAACAAAGTCCCTGAGCATGCCCAGAACAACCCAAATGCAGCTAGCACAAAATAAGCCACACCCCTGTCCAAAATTAAGCACATCATCCAGCATGCACCAAAATTACAGATGGGACAAAACACCCCCCAGTCCAGAGGGGCAACTAAAGAGCCTAACATGTGCAAATGTTATACAACAAATACCATTGCAGTCTAAGGGAACTGACTTGGCAATTTTACTAGTCCCCACTTGGCTGGCTTATTTTCTAGTTATTGGCCTTAAAATGTGTATGGGGCCCAGGTCCCACCCTAAGGGACATATATCAATGTCACCAATTGGACAACCCCAAAAACGAAACAAGGAGAAATGCCTTTAAATATGCCAAATTGTTTAAGGGCCAGTTCACACCAATGCAGTCCAGTGCATATTTTATGTATCAAACATGCATGGAAAGTCGGTTATATGGTTTTCAATGGCAAAGTTCACACCAGTGCTTGCAGTTCCAGTGCGTTCCAGTTCCAGAAAAAAAGTAGAACATGCTGCATTTTTTCTGCACTGGACTGTACTGGAAAGCTGTAAAACGCATCAAAAATGCACTGGAACGCACTTGGCCTTATTTAAGGATAAGAAAAAAGAGGGGGGAAAAAACTTGAACTGGACTGCATCAAAAACGCACCAAAAACGCAATGGAACGCATCAAAAACACGCATGCAGAAAAGCACCTGGAAAGCGTCCGGACTGCATTTCTATGGTGTAAACTTGCCCTAAGGGCCAGATCACACCAGAGAAACGCAGTCCGGATGCGTTGCAGTGTGTTTTTGGTGCATTTAGGTGCGTTCCAGTGCGTTTTTGATGCATTTTACAGCGTTCCAGTACAGTCCAGTGCAGAAAAAATGCAGCATGTTGTACTTTTTTTTCGGGAACTAGAAACGCACTGGAACTGCAAGCACTGATGTGAACTATGCCATTGAAAACCATATAACCTACTTTCCATGCATTTTTGATGCAGAAAAAAAACACACTGGACTGCATGTGGTGTGAACTGGCCCTTAAGGAATAAAAGTTATTTAAAACTACTCACGGCTATAATGAAATGTCTGTCCGACAATACACATAAAAGTTCATTGATAAAAACAGCATTAAGAAAAAAACAAAATTAATAAAAAAAAATGTGTGGGGTTCCCCCAAAATTACATACCAGTCCCTTCAGGTCTGGTATGGATATTAAGGGGAACCCCACGCCAAAATAAAAAAAATGGCATGGGGGTCCCCCTCAAAATCCATACCAGGCTCTTCAGGTCTGGTATGGATATTAAGGGGAACCCCACGCCAAAATAAAAAAAATGGCGTGGGGGTCCCCCTCAAAATCCATACCAGACCCTTATCCAAGCACGCAACCTGGCAGGCCACAGGAAAAGAGGGGGGGACAAGAGAGTTCCCCTCTCCTGAACCATACCAGGCCACATGCCCTCAACATTGGGAGGGTGCTTTGGGGTCCCCCCAAAGCACCTTGTCCCCATGTTGATGAGGACAAGGGCCTCATCCCCACAACCCTTTCCCCAGTGGTTGTGGGGGTCTGTGGGCGGGGGCTTATCAGAATCTGAAAGCCCCCTTTAACAAGGGGACCCCCAGATTCCAGCCCCCCCTGTGTGAAATGGTAATGGGGTACAAAAGTACCCCTACCATTTCACAAAAAGGTGTCAAAAATATTAAAAATGACAAGAGACAGTTTTTGACAATTCCTTTAAATGCTTCTTCTTTCCATCTTCTTCGGGTCTTCTTCCTTCTTCCTTCTTTCCTTCATCCTTCAGTTTCTTCCTCCATCTTCTTCTTCCTCTGGTTCTTCCTCCGATCCTCTGCTTCTTGCTCCATTCCGTGTTCTCGTGCGGCATCTTCTTCCGTGGCATCTTATTCCCTTCTTCCCTTCTTCGTTCTCAGGCCACTCCGCATCCATGATGGGAGGCTCCTGCTGTGTGACGCTTCTCTTCTTCTGAAACTTATATAATGGAACCGTGCTTCAGAGGGGGCGGGGTCACCAGGTGGCCCGCCTTCTGTTATATAAAAAGTGTCAGAAGAAGAGAAGCACCAAACACAGCGGGAGCCTCCCATCATGGATGCGGAGCGGCCCGAGAACGAAGCGGGGAAGAAGACGCCACGGAAGAAGATGCCGCACGAGAACACCGAAGCAAGAAGCAGAGGATCGGAGGAAGAACCAGAGGAAGAAGAAGATGGAGGAAGAAACAGAAGGAAGAAGGAAGAAGACCAGAAGAAGATGGAAAGCAGAATCATTTAAATAAAGGAATTGTCAAGAACTCTCTTGTCATTTTTAACATTTTTGACACTTCTTTTGTACGCTATTACCATTTCACACGGGGGGGGCCGGGATCTGGGGTCCCCTTGTTAAAGGGGGCTTCCAGATTCTGATAAGCCCCCGCCCGCAGACCCCCACAACCAACGGGCAAGGGTTGTGGGGATGAGGCCCTTGTCCTCATCAACATGGGGACAAGGTGCTTTGGGGGGACCCCAAAGCACCCTCCCAATGTTGAGGGCATGTGGCCTGGTACGGTTCAGGAGGGGGGGCGCTCTCTCATCCCCCCTCTTTTCCTGCATTGCATGCTCGGATAAGGGTCTGGTATGGATTTTTAGGGGGACCCCATGCCATTTTTTTTAAAATTTTGGCACGGGGTTCCCCTTAAAATCCATACCAGATCAGGTCTGGTATGGATTTTAAGGGGAACCCCCACGCATTTTTTTTTCTTAATTTTGTTTTTTTCTTAATGCTGTTTTTATCAATGAACTTTTATGTGTATTGCCGGACCAACATTTCATTATAGCCGCGAAGTGAACCAGCATTAAAAAAAAAAAAAAAGTTTAGAGGTGTGCCCGTTTAACCTAGGCAAATGCATTTACGTTGCTTGACATTTACTAAGATTTTGCGGGCACACTGAACCAACGTATTTGAACAAGCGCAAATGCCATTTGAGCATGCGCAGTGCATAAATTGACTTCCCGCAGTTCTAAATGTATTTGCCGGCGCTGCAGACTTGTTCAGAGAAAGTTACTTTCTCATTCTATTTTGGGCATATTTGTGACTTGGGCAGTTAGTACTATACTTCCTCACATCACCCCACATCACCCCAATAATATTGGCACTTCCAGCTTGTTTAAATTTTAAGTTAAAGATGCCGTGTGCCATGTCTATAGTGGTGTACCGATCACCTCCTCCCGTGCGCCGGGAAGAGAATAGTAAATGGGGGATTGCGCTGTGTTACTGACGCATATGTTTTGTAAATATGAAAATGTCATTTGCGCATCAGCGGGCGCCGGAACTCATGGCGCAAATTCTTCGTAAATCAGCCCCAACCTCCCTTCTTCACCTTCTCCTGTTGTTTTCATATAACTTTGCCTGAATTTTCAAATATTCAGTCAGTACAAAAGCAATCAGCTTTTGCTCTTTCTGTTGACAAATCATAATGCTCTTGATTCAATCTTTTTGGTATAGGACTGGTTTGCAGGAACAAAATGTACATGACATGTTAATTATTTTTTTAATGTTTTTAAACCTAAAAAAAATCATAAAACTCCTTAAGTTCCTGTCTTGGAGACACAACAGGATGCAAGTAGAAATCTTTCCAAAGTGAGGGCAAATCCACTTTTCCTTGGAGATTTTTAAATGATCACAAAATCTCTTAATTTTCTATTCTGGAAACACAACAAACAGGAATCCCTTCTTAAACAGGTGTCAATGTGATTGATGGCAATATTGCAAGGTTTCCCCTGACCTATTGTTTCAACTACAACTGTAAAATTGTTGATTTCCCATCACTTTCTGTTCTGGTGACATTTGACAGAGCTACAGACTTTACTTAAGACCTAAATTGGGGTCTTAGATGTAGTTGTCAGGACAAGACCACATTTTCTGAGGCAGCTTTTGGACACAGGCTATTCAAATTCATGGTTGAAAAAAAGTCTACAACAGCCCTTGAGCGGTCTTATAGCATCCCCTCTATAGGACAAGGAAAGGAAAACATGACCCATCCACACTCATAATTACAAGATATGAAAAAAGAGAGGGAGTTTGGGACTTTAAATGAGGCGCAATGAAGTGCCTCCATCCCGATATTTGGTAATACAAAAAAGGGGATTTGGGACTTTAAATGAAGCAATTAGGTAGTGGAGATGAATAATAACATATTTGAATTGCATTATGAAATATTTCTTGGTTAAGATAAATAACAAACAATAAAGAAAGTATGCGTTTCATATACAGTAACAATGTATTCATTTCATATAAGCATGAGAATTATACACATAATGTAATAAAAAATATGCACGTATGCAACACATGGTTTGATATTGAAAATAAAAGAGCATAATATTCTTGGCAGACACATGCCTGGTACCGATCGATGCATTCACATGGTGTGTGTATCATTACCGAATAAAGTAGTTGAAAGGAACAATGGTATAAATAGGTAAAATTCCATATAAAATGTAGCTGGGGCATCAAAAATGGAGCTCGACGCGTTTCGTGGGCATTCCCACTCATCAGGAGCTGATGTACCCCAAAATTCCTAAAAATACATATGAAGATAATGAGCCATGATGTCTGTGTAAAAGTAAAAAATAACAAGTATGTAAATGAATGAATGTTAGTATATCCAAATAGTTGGATCGAGCACACTCACCAACCCGGACAGCAAGTGCAGTGCGCGGCGATGGGCGCAGGACGGGCCAGAAACATAACCCCTTCAAGGGAGCTGAGGCGGCATAGATATAGATGCAACAACGAGCAGGATGGGGATGGACAAGATGATGCAGAATTTGTGAAAAATCAGAAGTATGTGTGATGGGATGAGAACAAGAATATCTGAAAACAAAATATGTGTATATAAGAATTTGCAATAGTGTTATATTAATAACAGTGGTCAATCTGAATGGTGGATGCAGTGAACTCAAAAGAAGTGGTGGTATAGGTGATGAAAAAAGATGGAGGAGTGTAGGAAATCTATGTATTACACATAAGTGACGATGGTGGTGAAAATATAAGGTGGCCAAAATGGGAGAAGGGTGGTGGTGAATGTTAACAAAGAAAAAAGTTGACAGTGAGAGAAGGGAGGAGTGAAACAGGAGGGTAAAAACACCAAAGAGGGGAGAGACGTCTAAGCCCAGGTGGAACAAAAACAACCTACCCTGTTGTGGCAAACCGGAGCATCACCAGCCAAACGTGGTCCGCAGGGCTGGTGTGCAGTCATCCCAGGAAGAGACCAGCCGTATAGACAGCCAGCTCTAAGTGGGAGATATAAATATGCCGCCAGCGCCACGTGGGTGACATAGAGGAGGGGCCGCCGCACCTGAGCTGAGTGTACACTCAGCAATCGGCGCGGAGGAAAACCTGCCGTAATGACACCGGGATGGATACGCCGTACGTCGGCGTGTGACGTCAGAATATGACGTCACACGCCCGACGTAGGATACGTGGCGCCGATGCGCAGAGAGGTGTCCGCCCAAATCTCCCGTCACGAAGTGAATGGGGAGAAGGGGAGGACCCGCTGGCGCATCGCAGCTCCCGCAGAGAGGAAGACCAGCGACGCCCAAACGACCAATACACCACACACAGGCACAGAGACTGGCCAGGTGGAGGGCGCACCTGAAATCCCTATAAGGAGAAAGCTATGTGTGGCAGAAGATCGGTTACCAAGGTGCTGCCTAGAAACATTAGAAAATGACATGAAAATAAAAAGACAATTGTAAACAATATGTCCATGACTAAATTCAATGTAAATAATGTATGAACCATAATGGGGCAGTGTCTAGCATATGACAATACCCTATAAACAGGGCAAAACTCACACCGGGAGGGTAGGGGAACACTACCAATCCCATATACCTAATTGCTTCCATCCCGATAATTTGTGAAAAAAGAGAGGGAGTTTGGGACTTTAAATGAGGCGCAATGAAGTGCCTCCATCCCGATATTTGGTAATACAAAAAAGGGGATTTGGGACTTTAAATGAAGCAATTAGGTAGTGGAGATGAATAATAACATATTTGAATTGCATTATGAAATATTTCTTGGTTAAGATAAATAACAAACAATAAAGAAAGTATGCGTTTCATATACAGTAACAATGTATTCATTTCATATAAGCATGAGAATTATACACATAATGTAATAAAAAATATGCACGTATGCAACACATGGTTTGATATTGAAAATAAAAGAGCATAATATTCTTGGCAGACACATGCCTGGTACCGATCGATGCATTCACATGGTGTGTGTATCATTACCGAATAAAGTAGTTGAAAGGAACAATGGTATAAATAGGTAAAATTCCATATAAAATGTAGCTGGGGCATCAAAAATGGAGCTCGACGCGTTTCGTGGGCATTCCCACTCATCAGGAGCTGATGTACCCCAAAATTCCTAAAAATACATATGAAGATAATGAGCCATGATGTCTATGTGTAAAAGTAAAAAATAACAAGTATGTAAATGAATGAATGTTAGTATATCCAAATAGTTGGATCGAGCACACTCACCAACCCGGACAGCAAGTGCAGTGCGCGGCGATGGGCGCAGGACGGGCCCGTCCTGCGCCCATCGCCGCGCACTGCACTTGCTGTCCGGGTTGGTGAGTGTGCTCGATCCAACTATTTGGATATACTAACATTCATTCATTTACATACTTGTTATTTTTTACTTTTACACATAGACATCATGGCTCATTATCTTCATATGTATTTTTAGGAATTTTGGGGTACATCAGCTCCTGATGAGTGGGAATGCCCACGAAACGCGTCGAGCTCCATTTTTGATGCCCCAGCTACATTTTATATGGAATTTTACCTATTTATACCATTGTTCCTTTCAACTACTTTATTCGGTAATGATACACACACCATGTGAATGCATCGATCGGTACCAGGCATGTGTCTGCCAAGAATATTATGCTCTTTTATTTTCAATATCAAACCATGTGTTGCATACGTGCATATTTTTTATTACATTATGTGTATAATTCTCATGCTTATATGAAATGAATACATTGTTACTGTATATGAAACGCATACTTTCTTTATTGTTTGTTATTTATCTTAACCAAGAAATATTTCATAATGCAATTCAAATATGTTATTATTCATCTCCACTACCTAATTGCTTCATTTAAAGTCCCAAATCCCCTTTTTTATAATTACAAGATATATACAAGCCACCATTCCTTGAGGAGGCAATCGATCAAAAAGTTTCTTTTATCCTCAGATCACAGGATTAGTAAATTTGTTGCACCCAACCTACAATGTACAATTAGAGAGCTCTGTCACTTGGGAACAAATTAGTAAGTAGTGATTTCAGATCTGAGGGTAAAAAGGACCCCTGTAAGAATTTTGGTACTTTTAAATGTTGTAATTGTGTTAACCACTTGCCGACCGCCTAACGTATATATACGTCGGCAGAATGGCACGGGCAGGCAGAATCACGTACCTGTACGTGATCTGCCTCCCGCGGGCGGGGGGTCCGATCGGACCCCCCCCGGTGCCAGCGGCGGTTGGCATTTGACTGGGAGCGTCGGGAGGCGAGGGGGAGACCATTCGATCGTGGCCCCCCCTCGCGATCGCTCCCAGCCAATCGGAATCCTCCCCTGCCTGTGTGTAGTTTCACACAGGCAGAGGATGTGATGTCATCTCTCCTCGGCTTGGCAGTTTCCGTCCCAGCGCCGAGGAGAGAAGACATGTAAGTGCACAACACACACACAGTAGAACATGCCAGGCATACTTTACACCCCCAATCCCCCCCCGATCGCCCCCCGATCCCCCCCCCAATCACCCCCCCCTGTCACAAACTGACAGCAAGCAGTATTTTTTTTTTTTTTTCTGATTACTGCATGGTGTCAGTTTGTGACAGTTACAGTGTTAGGGCAGTGAGTATTACCCCCCTTTAGGTCTAGGATACCCCCCTAACCCCCCCTAATAAAGTTTTAACCCCTTGATCACCCCCTGTCACCAGTGTCACTAAGCGATCATTTTTCTGATCGCTGTATTAGTGTCGCTGGTGACGCTAGTTAGGAACGTAAATATTTAGGTTTGCCGTCAGCGTTTTATAGTGACAGGGACCCCCATATACTATCTAATAAATGTTTTAACCCCTTGATTGCCCCCTAGTTAACCCTTTCACCACTGATCACCGTATAACCGTTACGGGTGACGCTGGTTAGTTCGTTTATTTTTTATAGTGTCAGGGGACCCGCCGTTTATTACCTAATAAAGGTTTAGCCCCTGATCGCCCGGCGGTGATATGCGTCGCCCCAGGCAGCGTCAGATTAGCGCCAGTACCGCTAACACCCACGCACGCAGCATACGCCTCCCTTAGTGGTATAGTATCTGTACGGATCAATATCTGATCCGATCAGATCTATACTAGTGTCCCCAGCAGTTTAGGGTTCCCAAAAACGCAGTGTTAGCGGGATCAGCCAAGATACCCGCTAGCACCTGCGTTCTTCCCCTCCGCCCGGCCCAGCCCAAGTGCAGTATCGATCGATCACTGTCACTTACAAAACACTAAACGCATAACTGCAGCATTCACAGAGTCAGGCCTGATCCCTGCGATCGCTAACAGTTTTCTTGGTAGCGTTTTGGTGAACTGGCAAGCACCATCCCCAGGCAGCGTCAGGTTAGCGCCAGTACCGCTAACACCCACGCACGCACCGTACACCTCCCTTAGTGGTATAGTATCTGATCGGATCAATATCTGATCTGATCAGATCTATACTAGCGTCCCCAGCAGTTTAGGGTTCCCACAAACGCAGTGTTAGCGGGATCAGCCCAGATACCTGCTAGCACCTGCGTTTTGCCCCTCCGCCCGGCCCAGCCCAGCCCACCCAAGTGCAGTATCGATCGATCACTGTCACTTACAAAACACTAAATGCATAACTGCAGCGTTCGCAGAGTCAGGCCTGATCCCTGCGATCGCTAACAGTTTTTTTGGTAGCGTTTTGGTGAACTGGCAAGCACCAGCAGCCTAGTACACCCTGGTCGTAGTCAAACCAGCACTGCAGTAACACTTGGTGACGTGGCGAGTCCCATAAGTGCAGTTCAAGCTGGTCAGGTGGCAAGCACAAGTAGTGTCCCGCTGCCACCAAGAAGACAAACACAGGCCCGTCGTGTCCATAGTGCCCTTTCTGCTGCATTCGCCAATCCTAATTGGGAACCCACCGCTTCTGCAGCGCCCGTACTTCCCCCATTCACATCCCCAACCAAATGCAGTCGGCTGCATGAGAGGCATTTTCTTTATGTCCTCCCGAGTACCCCTACCCAACGAACCCCCCCAAAAAAGATGTTGTGTCTGCAGCAAGCGCGGATATAGGCGTGACACCCGCTATTATTGTCCCTCCTGTCCTGACAATCCTGGTCTTTGCATTGGTGAATGTTTTGAACGCTACCATTCACTAGTTGAGTATTAGCGTAGGGTACAGCATTGCACAGGCTAGGCACACTTTCACAGGGTCTCCCAAGATGCCATCGCATTTTGAGAGACCCGAACCTGGAACCGGTTACAGTTATAAAAGTTAGTTACAAAAAAAAGTGTAAAAAAAAAAAAAAAACACAAACAAAAATATAAAATAAAAAAAAAATAGTTGTCGTTTTATTGTTCTCTCTCTCTCTATTCTCTCTCTATTGTTCTGCTCTTTTTTACTGTATTCTATTCTGCAATGTTTTATTGTTGTTATGTTTTATCAAGCTTGCTTTTCAGATATGCAATTTTTTATACCTTACCGTTTACTGTGCTTTATTGTTAACCATTTTTTTGTCTTCAGGTACGCCATTCACGACTTTGAGTGGTTATACCAGAATGATGCCTGCAGGTTTAGGTATCATCTTGGTATCATTCTTTTCAGCCAGCGATTGGCTTTCATGTAAAAGCAATCCTAGCAGCTAATTAGGCTCTAGACTGCTTTTACAAGCAGTGGGAGGGAATGCCCCCCCCCCCAACGTCTTCCGTGTTTTTCTCTGGCTCTCCTGTCTCAACAGGGAACCTGAGAATGCAGCCGGTGATTCAGCCAGCTGACCATAGAGCTGATCAGAGACCAGAGTGGCTCCAAACATCTCTATGGCCTAAGAAACCGGAAGCTACGAGCATTTTATGACTTAGATTTCGCCGGATGTAAACAGCGCCATTGGGAAATTGGGAAAGCATTTTATCACACCGATCTTGGTGTGGTCAGATGCTTTGAGGGCAGAGGAGAAATCTAGGGTCTAATAGACCCCAATTTTTGCAAAAAAGAGTACCTGTCACTACCTATTGCTATGATAGGGGATATTTACATTCCCTGAGATAACAATAAAAATGATTTAAAAAAAAAAAATGAAAGGAACAGTTTAAAAATAAGATAAAAAAATAATAATAATAAAGAAAAAAAAAAAAAAAAAAAGCACCCCTGTCCCCCCTGCTCTCGCGCTAAGGCGAACGCAAGCGTCGGTCTGGCATCAAATGTAAACAGCAATTGCACCATGCATGTGAGGTATCACCGCGAACGTCAGATCGAGGGCAGTAATTTTAGCAGTAGACCTCCTCTGTAAATCTAAAGTGGTAACCTGTAAAGGCTTTTAAAGGCTTTTAAAAATGTATTTAGTTTGTCGCCACTGCACGTTTGTGCGCAATTTTAAAGCATGTCATGTTTGGTATCCATGTACTCGGCCTAAGATCATCTTTTTTATTTCATCAAACATTTGGGCAATATAGTGTGTTTTAGTGCATTAAAATTTAAAAAAGTGTGTTTTTTCCCCAAAAAATGCGTTTGAAAAATCGCTGCGCAAATACTGTGTGAAAAAAAAAAATGAAACACCCACCATTTTAATCTGTAGGGCATTTGCTTTAAAAAAATATATAATGTTTGGGGGTTCAAAGTAATTTTCTTGCAAAAAAAAATTATTATTTTATGTAATCAAAAAGTGTCAGAAAGGGCTTTGTCTTCAAGTGGTTAGAAGAGTGGGTGATGTGTGACATAAGCTTCTAAATGTTGTGCATAAAATACCAGGACAGTTCAAAACCCCCCCAAATGACCCCATTTTGGAAAGTAGACACCCCAAGCTATTTGCTGAGAGGCATGTCGAGTCCATGGAATATTTTATATTGTGACACAAGTTGCGGGAAAGAGACAATTTTTTATTTTTTTTATTTTTTTTTGCGCAAAGTTGTCACTAAATGATATATTGCTCAAACATGCCATGGGAATATGTGAAATTACACCCCAAAATACATTCTGTTGCTTCTCCTGAGTACGGGGATACCACATGTATGAGACTTTTTGGGAGCCTAGCCGCGTACGGGACCCCGAAAACCAAGCACCGCCTTCAGGCTTTCTAAGGCCGTAAATTTTTGATTTCACTCTTCACTGCCTATCACAGTCTCGGAGGCCATGGAATGCCCAGGTGGCAAAAACCCCCCCCAAATGACCCCATTTTGGAAAGTAGACACCCCAAGCTATTTGATGAGAGGTATAGTGAGTATTTTGCAGGCCTCACTTTTTGTCACAAAGTTTTGAAAATTGAAAAAAGAAAAAAAAAATTTTTTTTTCTCGTCTTTCTTTATTTTCAAAAACAAATGAGAGCTGCAAAATACTCACCATGCCTCTCAGCAAATAGCTTGGGGTGTCTACTTTCCAAAATGGGGTCATTTGGGGGGGGTTTGTGCCACCTGGGCATTCCATGGCCTCCGAAACTGTGATAGGTAGTGAGGAGTAAAATCAAAAATGTACGCCCTTAGAAATCCTGAAGGCAGTGATTGGTTTTTGGGGCCCCGTACGCGGCTAGGCTCCCAAAAAGTCCCACACATGTGGTATCCCCGTACTCAGGAGAAGCAGCTAAATGTATTTTGGGGTGCAATTCCACATATGCCCATGGCCTGTGTGAGCAATATATCATTTAGTGACAACTTTGTGCAAAAAAAAAAAAAAATTTGTCACTTTCCCGCAACTTGTGTCAAAATATAAAACATTCCATGGACTCAACATGCCTCAAAGCAAATAGCTTGGGGTGTCTACTTTCCAAAATGGGGTCATTTGGGGGGGTTTTATGCCATCTGGGCATTTTATGGCCTTCAAAACTGTGATAGGTAGTGAGGAGTAAAATCAAAAATGTACGCCCTTAGAAATCCTGAAGGCAGTGATTGGTTTTCGGGGCCCCGTACGCGGCTAGGCTCCCAAAAAGTCCCACACATGTGGTATCCCCATACTCAGGAGAAGCAGCTAAATGTATTTTGGGGTGCAATTCCACATATGCCCATGGCCTGTGTGAGCAATATATCATTTAGTGACAACTTTTTGTAATTTTTTTTTTTTTTTTTTTGTCATTATTCAATCACTTGGGACAAAAAAATGAATATTCAATGGGCTCAACATGCCTCTCAGCAAATTCCTTGGGGTGTCTACTTTCCAAAATGGGGTCATTTGTGGGGGTTTTGTACTGCCCTGCCATTTTAGCACCTCAAGAAACGACATAGGCAGTCATAAATTAAAGGCTGTGTAAATTCCAGAAAATGTACCCTAGTTTGTAGGCGCTATAACTTTTGCGCAAACCAATAAATATACACTTAATGACATTTTTTCTACCAAAGACATGTGGCCGAATACATTTTGGCCTAAATGTATGACTAAAATTGAGTTTATTGGATTTTTTTTAGAACAAAAAGTAGAAAATATCATTTTTTTTCAAAATTTTCGGTCTTTTTCCGTGTATAGTGCAAAAAATAAAAACGGCAGAGGTGATCAAATACCATCAAAAGAAAGCTCTATTTGTGGGAAGAAAAGGACGCAAATTTCGTTTGGGTACAGCATTGCATGACCGCGCAATTAGCAGTTAAAGCGACGCAGTGCCGAATTGTAAAAAGTGCTCTGGTCAGGAAGGGGGTAAAACCTTCCGGGGCTGAAGTGGTTAATGGGGGGCTATGCCATTATGGGGATCAGAATGATACCCAGCATGCATTAGCTCATCCTGGTTGTTCTTGACATGATGTTTGGTTTGTTTTTGCCTCCCAGTTAACCTCTTCTTGTTTTTTTCATTTGGGCTTATTTGAGGTTGAAAATTCACCTCTGTATTCCCTATTTGCAGTGATTTCTGGCATCTGCTTGTTTAATGGCGGATGAGGGTACTGAGCATGCCCATGCCTCTTCCTGATAGCTGCCATGTGATCTCCTGGTTTTGTTTATGACTTAATTTCGGGTGTCACACCAGAAGTAGCATTGGTTGAACCAGAAGTGGTGGCAATCCATCTTGGTTCCTGGCTTCTCTACTGTCAACTGTGTTGCATTGCCTGTCTGGCTGAAGTGATCATGTGACGCCAATTTCAAATTACTTGGACTATATATACTATATGCCCCTCTGTTTGCTCCAGTCTCCATATACTATGACTGAATTGGTGTGATCTTTGTGTCAATGGACTGGTGATTGCATTGAGGGCTTCTGACATGTTTGATGGTTTGTGCTATGATTCAATTTATATATCTTATTTTGTTGCTGATTTCTTTAGCTTTATCAATTTTTTCCTTGTCAAAAGAAGTTTATTGAGTATACAATGTTATAAAGATACATAAAGTAAGTTTACAAGGATCTATAAAGTAAGCTCATTGTTTTACAGTAGGGTTTATATAGGTAAATATCATGAAATTTCAAATATTAAACATTGGGTTCACGTAAACCTAAATTAAAGATATATATCATTTCCTTAGTTACTTTTGTAGGTATTTAAATGATTTATACCTACTATACATATTGTTTACAAGTAGAGTGTATATAGATCAAATAAATTCTGATAATGAGCTTTAATCGTAAGGTGAAGAAAAGGAAAGAGAAAGAAGAAAAAGGGTTGAAAGGTAGAGGCATGGTCCACAAGGTTGTCCCGCTCGTCAGTTTATTATTCTTTTTAGTTCTCTTTGAAGCCTTAGAATGGGTGTCTCTGTAAGTCATTTAATCTGTTACCATGGCAACAGGACAGAGTCATTGAAGTTTGACAAGAACTGTTGTTTTATCCAAGGATGCCAAAGTTTTTCAAATTTTGGAATTTGATTTTGATCGATGGCTACCATCTTAGCATGGGACATTGTATTATTCATTCTGTGAATTGTTTCTGCTAGTACCAATGTAGGAGATTTCCATGCCTTGGCCACTGTTTGTTTTGCAGCCGTTATTAGTTGGATCATAAGTTTGAATTGAGAGAGTGTTAACCATTCCGGTTTTAGATTAAGTAAAGTTAAATATGGATCTGGTTGTATTATTTTTTTAAATATTTTAGATGCAATCACGAAGACTTCCTTCCAGAAGGTTTGGATTACTGGGCACGTCCACCATATGTGTAAATATGTGCCTATTTCTGGGCATCCTCGAAAACAAAGAGCTGAGGTATTAGGTGAATATTTTGCCACTCTAGCGGGTACAAGGTACCAGCGAGTTAGGACTTTATAATTTGTCTCCAGTGCTAAGATGTTGGGTGAAGATGACTTAGATGTGAGCCATATGTTAGACCAGTCCGTGTCTTCTAAAGTTCGTCCCAGGTCCTCCTCCCACCTCTGAACGTAAGAGGGTCTATTAAGATTTGCTACTCCATATAATTGATTATAAAGTGATGAAATTGTACCTTTAGCAAATGGATCTTTTGTACAGATTGATTCAAAAATGGATAATTGGGATAATGGTGTATCCCCCTTTAGGAATGGTGTATAGAAATTTTTGATTTGGAGATATCTAAATATCTCAGAGTTTGGTAGATCATATTTTTCTCTAAGCGATGGGAATGAAAGGAATGATTTAGATGCTATGAAGTCATTTAGTGTCTGAATGCCTGATGTTGTCCAAGCTTTAAAAGAATTTGGGTAGGTCCATGCCGGATAAAAGGCCGGATTTCTGATAAAAGAAAGGAGAGGATTGTGTGGAGATTGTAACTGATATTTGGTTTTTAGTTTATCCCAGAGAGATAAGAAGTGTTTAGTTATGGGATTATGAATTTTAAAGCGGTCTTTAGGATCAAGCCATAATAAATTTGATATTAATAGAGGGTCATTTTCTGAAGCCTCTATAAATACCCATAATGGGATTTCCTGTTTTGCATGGTATTTGGACAGACTGGCCAAATGTGCTGCTCTGTAGTAGTTAGTAAAATTAGGGTATCCCAGACCTCCTTTATTTTTGGGAAGATGTAGTGTGTGTATAGGTATACGTGGTTTAGAAGAGCCCCATATAAACGAAGTTGCTCTTTTTTGTACTATTCTCAAAAAATAGGAAGGAATTGGAATAGGGAGGACTCTGAATAGATAAAGCAATTTGGGTAGAATAGTCATTTTGATTGCATTAATCTTCCCTATCCAGGATAAAGGAAGTTGCGACCATTGTTTTATTAGATTTGTGATCTGTCTTAATACAGGAGGATAATTGGTTGAGAATAAATCAGAATGAGATGCTGTTAAATGAATTCCAAGATATGGGATTGATTTTTCTGCCCATGTGAATGGGAGTGCAGCCCTAGCCGGGATCAATTCCATGTTTGTGAGTGAAATATTAAGCACTAGGCATTTCTTAGGATTAATCATAAGGCCGGATAGGGCTGCAAATCCATCAAGAGCTGGTATTAAGTTAGGACCAGAGACCTGTGGTGATGATAGAAAAAGTAATATATCGTCTGCAAATATACATAATTTGTGTGTAATACCTCCTACTTCAATGCCAGTTATAGTTTGGTTTGTTCTGATGTATTGGGCCATGGGTTCGAGTATAAGGGCAAATAATAAGGGAGATAATGGGCAACCCTGTCGGGTACCTCTTTCGATATTAAAGGCTTCAGATTTGTATCCAGCATATTTTATATAGGCTTTGGGTTTATTATATAATGCTTTGATCCATGTTAAAAAGTGGGGTCCAAAACCCCATTTTTGTAATGAATATTGCATATATTGCCAGGATACTGTGTCAAATGCCCTCTTAATATCGAGAGATAGAAAACATAAAGGGATTTTCCGTTTTTTAGCAATATGTGCCAATAACACTGCCCTGCGTATATTATCGCCTGCCTGTCTATTTGGCATGAAGCCTACTTGATCTCTATGTATTAATTTTCCTATAATGCTATTGAGGCGTTTTGCTATTATTTTTGCTAATAATTTAATATCGAGGTTTAACAGAGAGATAGGCCGATAATTCACACAGGAAGTATCATCAGAAAGGGGTTTTGGGATCATACAAACAATTGCCATTAGTGTTTCTTGCCGAAAAGAATGTCCATCTAGAAGTTTGTTAAAAGTTTCAGTGAGAATGGGAGAGAGTATTTCTGAGAATGTTTTATAGTATAAAGCCGAGTAGCCGTCTGGGCCTGGTCTTTTGTTAAGTTTTAGGTCTTTTATGGCGTTAGCAACTTCATCTATAGTTATAGGCTCATCCAAACTGCTTTTTTGATTCTGAGATAACACAGGTAAGGTTATTTTTGAGAAGAAGGATTCAGCCTCTGTAGGATTAAATTCATTGTTTGTCTTGTATAAAGTTGCGAGATGTGAGTGAAATTTATGGACTATTTTAACTGGATTACAAGTGTAAACATTTTTTGATAATTTCAAACGTATTGGTTTGAAAGATTTGTTAGTTGAATTTAATGCCCGAGCCAAATATGTACCTGGTTTGTTTGTATTCATGTAGAAATTGTGTTTGGAGCGTTTGAGGGATTTATCAACTGACTCAGTGAGAAATAGATCGTATTCCAATCTAGATTTTTCCAGATGAGATTTTGTACTCTGGGATGGATTATCTTGAAATGATATGTAGGCTGCATTAAAATTGAGTTCTAGTTTTTTTGCTAGATTTTTGCGTTCCCGTTTAAATAGTGCCATTTGTCTTTGTATTGTACCACGCAAGACAGGCTTATGAGCTTCCCACAGTGTTATTGGGGAGATGTCTGTTGTATTATTAATTGATATGTATTCCTTTAAAGCTTGTTCAATGGCCATCTGATGTAGTGGGTGTTTGAGCATTATGTCCGGTAAGCACCACGTTGGGTCATGCGCTTTTGGTATGGCTGAGGCTATAGTGGTGTATACTGCATTATGGTCAGACCACGGAATCGGAATTATATCTGATGCAATAATTTCTGGTATCATTCCTATTGTTAGAAAAATATGATCTATTCTGGTGAAGGTTTGATGAGGGTGCGAGAAATAAGTGAATTTCTTTTTCATTGGGTTACTTTCTCTCCATGAATCTACCAGATTGTATTTGGAAAGAAGTTGAGAAAAAGGTAATCTAGAGGTTATTTTGGATGGTGTAAAAGGTGATTTATCTAGAAATGGGAGGAGGACCTGGTTCGAATCCCCACACATTATCACTGTTCCTATTTTGTGTGTATTAATCACTTGTAATATATGTGAGAGGAATGGTGTAGGTTGTTTGTTAGGAGCGTAGTAGGAAATCACCGTGATTGCTCTATCCATTATATAACCCATGAGTATCAGGTATCTACCTTCTGGGTCTTTAATTTCTGATGATAAGGTGAATGGTGTGGATCGGTGAAATGCAATTAGAGTTCCCCTTTGCTTGGTACAGGCAGAAGCCGTGTAAATTTGTTGATAAAAAGGAGAAATATATTTTGGAGTAGAATCTTTGGTGAAGTGTGTTTCTTGGAGGCATACTATGTGAGCCTTCTTGTTATGGAAAGTACGGAAGGCTTTGGTCCTTTTTTGAGGGACATTTATTCCCTGAACATTCAGGGAAAGTATATTCAGTGGTGCCATGGCAATAGATCAAATAGTTTTGACTTACTTTTTGTTATGCAGAGCTGACTGCGCAGATCAACCTGTGTGGACTGAAGAGATGAATAGATAGAAAAGAAACCAGTGAATTCTGGAGTAAAGAGTAAACAAAAAACATATGAGATTAGATGATACATTGTATAAATTATTTTTTGCAAGTAATCACAATTTACCCGTGAAAGAGAATAAATATCTCTCTCAGGGGAATAAGTGCCTTCGTCACACTCCCACATAATATGGTTGGGAGAATGAGGAGGGCTAATGGGGGTACACGGATCTTCCGCTTACAGGAGAGAAGTGCTATGTCAAAAGACATCAAAATGATGTTTCATTAATTGGAGTGCAGAATATAGTTTTTGTTGAAATTATTTATTCCAGGGTGGTTGTATATGGTTAGTCTTGCCCTAGGCTAAATAATTCAGTTAGAAAGGTACTGTTAATAACTTTGGTATTGATGAAGATAGTTTGAATTATTTGGGGATTTTAACCCTTTTAGAGTAAACAATTACATATTTTATTCATATGTAACTGTTTAGATATGTTAACTCATAAAATTGAGGTTGTATTGCTTCAGATTAGAATAAACAAAAACATAATTCTAGGAACTAGTTAGGTAATAATATATTTGTTTTAAGAAAAGAAAGAAAAAGCTTCCATTACTTCTGGATTATTGAACATATTTGTCCTAAAAAGTAATAAATCTATTGTTATTACCTGATAATATATAACTGAACAAGAATTTCCTTATTTCACTTATATATTCTAAGGCTATATGAATCAGAAGTAATAAGAAATATAACTGGAATGTAACATGATCCCACACAGTGTGTGACGATCAGAATGCAGTTACATTCAGTTATAAATACAGGTTTTTTATAGAGAACCATCTCTTAGTATAATAAATGAAGAGATATCAGGAATTAGGATGTCAGTCCATTGAATCTTCTTGGTCCATGGATGATGTGGCATAACGGCCTCTTTTGTGAGAATGATTATTCCCATTTTGTTCTGAAATTTTCTGGGTGCTGCCTGAAGGTGAAGATGATGCCATTCTTCTGCGTGTGGGAGTGTTGCTGCTTGTGGGTTCTGTCAGATTTAATTTTAAAAGGGTTTGTTGTAGTTCATCTGCTGATCTGCTTCTGTAAATTGTACCTTGGTAGATAAATCTGACTGAAAAGGGGAAGCCCCATTGATACATAATGTTGTGGCGTTGCAGTTCCATTAGTTGGGGTTTCATGGATCGTCTTTTAGTAATAGTAAGTTGGGATAGGTCAGCAAAAATTTGATAATTGTGTCCTTGAAAATTAAGTTCCTTTTTTTCTCTTGCAGCAATTAGTATTTGTTCTTTCGTTCTGTAATAATGAAATTTTGTGATTATATCACGTGGGGGTCCATCTTTCTTTTTGGCTGTGAGGGCTCTGTGTACTCTGTCCAGTTCTAAACGTTCAATAGGGATATCTGGCTTTAGTTCTTGTAATAGAGCAGTAATAGTAGATTGCAGGTCTGTCACAGTTTCAGGTATTCCCCTTATGCGCAAGTTTGAACGTCTGGCTCTATTTTCGTAATCTTCGAGCTTAGTTTGAAGTATTAAATTCTCTTTTTTTAATTGTTCCAATTCTGTTATATTTTCTTGGGTTGTAATTTCAATTTCATCCATTTTTATTTCTAAGGCTGCGGTGCGGTTTCCCAGCTCTCTTATTTCTTTGGTTAGGCTTTTTGTTATTTGGTCTGAGGTTTGTTTTAAAGCCTTATGAAGCATCTTTTCAAATTGTAATAATATTACTGGGGATACTGAGGAGGCTTGTGGAGAAGTTTGTGAGAGGATTTGTTCTGTATCTGACTCAAATGGAGAGTCTTGCTGTGACATTTTCTGTCTGTGAGAGCGCCCTGATGCTGTATCTTGTGAGGTGACTGGAGCTGCTTCAGCTGCAGTGAGTGCCTGTGAGCTCTTTGTGAGGTGATTTTTATTTCTGCCACGGTTTCCTCCCAGTACCATATTTCCTGCCCAAACTTTTACAGTTTGTTCCCTGGGGCAAAAAGGTTCAAATGGATACCTTTTGAGCCTGCAGGCTCCGCTTTGTCCTTCTCTTCTCTCCTCAGCGGTGTGGAGCTCTAACAATGCATGTCTGCTCTGCTAGGCTCCGCCTCCTGCCCCCCAGCTTTAACAATTTTTGAGCCCATGTATCATTAGCAGCCACATTTGGTGTGGGAAAGTTGTCATTTTATATTGTTTGACCTGATTATTGGTAATCGGTCTGGCCACCAGATGCTACAATTTATTAACCCACGTACCTAGTATAGGTATAGGTGGATATACAGTATCCCACAAAAGTGAGTACACCCCTCACATTTTTCTAAATATTTTATTATATCTTTTCATGCAACAACACTGAAGAAATTACACTTTGCTACAATGTAAAGTAGTGAGTGTACAGCTTGTATAGCAGTGTAAATTTTCTGCCCCCTCAAAATAACTCAACACACAGCCATTAACCACTTGACAACTGGGCACTTAACCCCCTTCCTAACCAGACCAATTTTCAGCTTTTGGTGCTCTCACATTTTGAATGACAATTACTCAGTCATGCAACACTGTATCTATATGAATTTTTTGTCCTTTTTTTAACACAAATAGAGCTTTCTTTTGGTGGTATTTAATCACCACTGGGTTCTTTATTTTTTGCGTTATAAAAGAAAAAAGACCGAAAAATCTGTAAAAAAATACATTTTTCTTCATTTCTGTTATAATATTTTGCAAATTAGTAATTTTTCTTCATATATTTTGGCCAAAATTTATACCGCTACATATCTTTGGTAAAAATAACCCAAATCGGTGGATATTATTTGGTCTTTGTGAAAGTTATAGAGTCCAAAAGCTATGGTGCGAATATCTGAAAATTGATCACACCTGAAGTACTGACGGCCTATCTAATTTCTTGAGACCCTAACATGCCAGAAAAGTACAAATACCCCCCAAATGACCCCTTTTTGGAAAGAAGACATTCCAAGGTATTTAGAAAGATGCATGGTGAGTTTTTTGAAGTTGTCATTTTTTCCCACAATTCTTTGTAAAATCAAGGTTTTTTTTTCCTTTTTTTTTCCACAAAATTGTCATATTAGCAGGTTATTTCTCACACACCGCATATGCATACCACAAATTACACCCCAAAACACATTCTGCTATTACTCCCGAGTATGGCGATACCACATGTGTGAGACTTTTACACAGCGTGGCCACATACAGAGGCCCAACATGCAGGGGAGCACCTTCAGGCGTTCTGGAGCACCCAGGCCAATTCTGACATTTCTCTCCTACATGTAAAAATCATCATTTATTAGCTAGAAAATTACATAGAACCCCAAAACATTATATATGTTTTTTTAGCAAAGACCCTAGAGAATAAAATGGCGGTTGTTGCAACTTTTTATCTCGCACGGTATTTGCGCAGCAATTTTTTTAACTTTTTTTTTTTGGAAAAAAAAACTGTTTTGTGCTTTACAAAAACCAAAACAGTAAAGTTAGCCCAATGTTTTTGCATAATGTGAAAGATTAAGTTACGCCGAGTAAATAGATACCCAACATGTCACCTTTCAAAATTGCACACGCTTGTGGAATGGCGCCAAACTTTGCTACTCAAAAATCCCCATAGGCGACGCTTTAAAATTTTTTACATGTTTTGAGTCACAGAGGAGGTCTAGGGCCAAAATTATTGCTCTCACTCTACCGATTGCAGCGATATCTCACATGTGTGGTTTGAACACCGTTTTCATATGTGGGCGGGATTTATGTATGCGTTTGCTTCTGCATGCGAGCACACAGGGACAGGGGCGCTTTAAATTTTTTTTTTTTTTTATTGTTCATTTTACTTTATTTATTTTAGTTTGATGCTTTTTTCCCAAAAAAAAAAAATTTTGACCACTTTTATTCCTATTACAAGGAATGTAAACATCCTTGTAATAGGAATATGGCATGACAGGTCCTCTTTACAGTGAGATATGGGGTCAATAAGACCCCACATCTCACCTCTAGGCTGGGAAGCCTGAAATTAAAAAAAAAAAAAAACCAATCCTGGCTTTGATCGTAGCGGTGAGTCGGTAGAAGCACGGGAGGGGGGACACCCCCTCTCGCCTCCCGTAAGAACGATCAAGCAGTGGAACAGCCGCTGTGATCATTCTTATGGTGTAGGGAATCGCCGGCTGAAAAAGCTGATATCTGAATAATGCCTGTAGCTGCAGGCATCCTTCAGATATCCCCGCACAAAGTCAAGGACGTTGTATGACGGCCGGCGGGCGGGAAGTGGTTAAAACGCATTTCTTTTTAACACAAAGTTGTCCATTTATACAATATTTCTACCACATAACATGTACATACCAAAAATGACACCCCAAAATAGATTCTCCTACTCCTCCTGAGTACGGCAATACCACATGTGTGAGACTTCCACAGCCTGGCCACATACAGAGGCCGAGTACAGCCGAGCATGGCTCAGCATGGCAGGGTATGGCTGGGTATGGCGGGGTATTGCGGAGTATGGCGGGGTATTGCGGAGTATGGCGGGGTATTGCGGAGTATGGCGGGGTATGGCGGAGTATGGCGGGGTATGGCGGGGTATGGCATAGTATGGTGGGGTATGGCGGGGTATGGCGGAGTATGGCAGGGTATGGCGGGGTATGACGGGGTATGGCAGAGTATGGCGGGGTATGGCGGAGTATGGCGGGGTATGGCGGGGTATGGTGGAGTATGGCAGTGTATGGCGGAGTATGGCGGAGTATGGCGGGGTATGGTGGAGTATGGCGGGGTATGGTGGAGTATGGAGGGTATGGCGGAGTATGGCGGGGTATGGCGGAGTGTGGCGGGGTATTGCAGGGTAATGTGGGGCTTTGCAGAGTATTGTGGGGGTATTGCAGAGTAATGTGGGGTATTCCAGGGTAATGTGGGGTATTCCAGGGTAATGTGGGGTATTCCAGGGTAATGTGGGGCTTTGCAGAGTATTGCACAGCATTGCAGAGTAGTAGGGATGGCTGAGCATGGATGGATGGATGGCTGGATGTCACTGTGCAGCGCTGTGGGCACTACACATCCAGCCCACAGCGCTGCAGCCATCCATCCATCCATCCCCCTCTCCGCTCACAGTGTACTGATCGGTACACAGGAGGGGAGGAGAGGAACCGGCATCAGATGACGCCGGTCTGTTTACATGTGATGGCGCCGTCATTTGACGGCGCCATCACATGGTAAACGGCCAGGATCAGCGGCCATTTACTGGGATCCGTGATGCGCCGTGTCCGGAAGTGTTCGGGTGCTCGCCCCAGGGGGCGCGCGAGAGGGGAATTCTGGGAGGACGTCATAGTACGCCCTCCCAGAGTTAAGCAACCGCCCTGCAGCCGTCATTCGGCTATGGGCCGGTTGTTAAGTGGTTAATGTCTAAACTGCTGGCAACAAAAGTGAGTCACCCCTAAGTGAAAATGTCTGAAGTTGGCCCAAAGTGTCAATATTTTGTGTGGCCACCATTATTTTCCAACACTGCCTTAACCGTCTTGGGCATGGAGTTCACCAGAGCTTCACAGGTTGCCACTGGAGTCCTTTTCCACTCCCCCAAGACAACATCACAGAGCTGGTGGATGTTAGGGACCTTGCGCTCCACCTTCTATTTGAGGATGCCCCACAGATGCTCAATAAGGTTAAGGTCTGGAGACTTGCTTGGCCAGTCCATCACCTTTACCCTCAGCTTCTTTAGCAAGGCAGCAGTTGTCTTGGAAGTGTGTTTGGGGTCCTTATCATGTTGGAATACTGCCCTGCGGCCCAGTCTCTGAAGGGAGGGGATCATGCTTTGCTTCAGTATGTCACAGTACATGTTGACATTCATTGTTCCCTCAATGAACTGTAGCTCCCCAGTGCTGGCAGCAGTCATGCAGCCCCAGATCATGGCACTCCCACCACCATGCTTGACTGTAGGCAGGACACTTGTCTTTGTACTCCTCACCTGGTTGCTGCCACACACGCTTGACACCATCTGAACCAAATATGTTTATGTTGGTCTCATCAGACCAAAGGACATGGTTCCAGTAATCCATGTCCTTAGTCTGCTTGTCTCCAGCAAACTGTTTGCAGGCTTTCATGTGCATTATCTTTTGAAGGCTTCCTTCTGGGACAACAGCCATGCAGAACAATTTGATACATTATGCAGCATATGGTCTGAGCACTGACAGGCTGACCCCCACCCCTTCAACATCTGCAGCAATGCTGGCAGCACTCATATGTCTATTTCCCAAAGACAACCTCTGGATATAACACTGAGCACGTGCACTCAACTTCTATGCCATCTTTATGTAGAGCAACAAGTCTTTTTTTCAGATCCTCAGAGGGTTCTTTGCCATGAGGTGCCATGTGGAACTTCCAGTGACCAGTATGAGAGAGTGAAAGTGATAACACCAAATTTAACACACCTGTTCCCCATTCACACCTGAGACATTGTAACACTAACAAGTCACATGACCCCGGGGAGGAAAAATGGGCCCAATTTGGACATTTTCACTTTGGGGTATACTCACTTTTGTTGCCAGCGATTTAGACATTAATGTGTTGAGTTATTTTAAGGGGACAGCAAATTTACACTGTTATACAAGCTGTACACTCACTACTTTACATTGCAGCAAAGTGTCATTTCTTCAGTGTTGTCACATGAAAAGATATAATAAAATATTTGCAAAAATGTGAGGGGTGTACTCAATTTTGTGAGATACTGTATATATATATATATATATATATATATATATATATATATATTGTATCTATATTAACTATTCTATGATCATTATGGGATTGAATTAATTATAACAGCCATATATTTGTTGGATATACACTTAGCTCTATGCACCTTATGACTGATTTTACAAACTATGATGGAGCTCACATGAATTTTCATCCAGGTGACAAAGGCATACATTTAAGATGGGCTTGCACTGTTTCATTCCCTTTAAAATGAATGTTAGTTCTTACATGACCATGGGCCCTTCTCTGTTTTTAGGGGCATGGAGCTGGGAAACCAGGTTGAACTCTTGTGTGCATCTTTTTCCCTTTGATAGCATGTGCATGGGTAATATGGATTGGTAAAGAAGTTTTTAGGAAAATGCTGTCTAAGAGATTTTTTTTATAATCACAAATCCATTTCATGTATGCAGCGCACAGTTTGTATATTAATATTTTGTACTAAAATGTATAATTTTTTTTCTCATATGAATATCTAATTTTCTTAATAGCATTTTTTCTATACAGTAGTGTATAGTAAGTTTTACCCCTGAAAAAGATCAAATAATTGATCGAAACACGTTGAGTTTGTTGAAATTGATATTTTATAACTGTGGCTATTATAATATGGACAGCTGATGTATGTCTAGATAGTAGAGTGACCCTTTGGTTACATAGGGGTCAACCCCTTATACTTGATTCTGCCCACAGCTGTCCCCCTGTAGCAGTAAATGTGCTACAGTTATCTACAGCTATGGCTATTTGTAAATATTTGAGTTTAAATTACATTTTTATATTTAGCTACTCTTGAACAGAACACTTTGCTCCCATGATTGATAGAAACTCCCAACAAAAACTATACTTGATTTAAGTAATAATAAACAATTATTTCTATAAACACAGCTGCATTCATCATTTTAGTATGTAATTAATTTATTACATTAAACCTGAATGTTCTGTTTTATTTTTGCTGAGTCACATGAGCCTATGTGTCAAGAGCTCTGCAAGTTTTTCAGAAGCTAATGGACTGTGCACTCATTTATAATAATATGTAAAAATAACAGGTATTTATTTAGAGTGAATAGAAATCAAACCTGAGCATTTAACTTCCCCTAAAAAAATTACTTTCAAGAACAAAATGTCATAGTTTATTTCAAAATGAGTAGAGACTGCTGACTTGGCCTATTGAATATTATTACATAGTTTCAATAATCCAATAATGTACAAGCAAATATTCTGTATTTCTTATTTTTTTTTCTTGCACTTGATTTGCTATTTAACATGAACTCAGCATCACCTTATTTACTAAGCTAAGTGAAAAGTCAATACTGCTTTAGTAAATTAGCCCTACTATCTTTCTCTAGCCCATTCAAATTAAATAAAAATGGGGCACATCATGCTTTCACATTAAATCAGTGTTCATACAATTTCCTAAAGAAAATGAGTCACACTAGAAGGCGTGATACTAAAGCTGATCTCTGGGCACAAAACGTAGACTACATTATACAGTATTCACAAAGGATCTAAATCCACATTGTGGGCACCAAAACCTTTAGCAAACATAAGTATTACCCTGTAAAAGAAGGAGTGACATCATCATTGTGCTACACATAGGGGTGAATTTACAAAAGGCAAATAGCCTGTGCACTTTGCAAGTGCAGTTGAGCCCATTTTCTACAGAGCTTAGTGAATGTGGTGAAGCTTCACTTTGTACAAAATACTAATCAGGTGCAAGGAAAAAAAACAGCATTTTTGCTTGCACATGATTGGATGACGGAAATCAGCAGAACTTTACAACATTCACTAAGCTCTGCATTTGCAAAGTGCGGTCTATTTGACTTTAGTAAACCCACCAATAGCCTGTGCAGGGAGCAGAGCTGTGGGAGGGGCCCACTACAGGCAGCCAGCTACAGGAGGGGGCACATGTGAGACCAGTTACCCTCCAAGGAGAGGACAGCAATGACTTTACAGGAAGGAATGTAATTTACAGGAAGCTCCTGTACAAAGAAAAAGTTTCATGTGTGATTACTGCATAGATCTTAAGGACATACACAGAAACCAAGATGCAAGTAAGCATGCACATGCCTCTTGTAGTTAGACAATATTTGCTTATCATGGGGTTCAGCTTTGAACTATAAACCTGAAAGCTCATTCGGTTACATCATATTGTGCAAATATACAAATCATATCTGCACAATATTTAAGGTGAATGCTGAAACTGTTATTTTACAGGATTTATATAGTGCCACCAGTTTGCACAGCACTTTACAAAATGGAGGGAGACAGTACAGTTGCAGTACAATTCACTACAAGAGGTATCAACAGGCCCTGCTTGTGAGAGCTTGCAATCTAAAACGGAAGTTATCAATGCATGCCTAGACTTATATTTTAAATCATAAGGTCAATACATGACTTTTACAACATCTAATGGCTTGCAACAGCACTTTACATTTAAATCACACATGTCATCTAACATATTGATGGTATTTAGTTTTCCTCCTACTGACATTCTATTGTCCCTGGGACTTTACTTTGCATTTGCCTTTCAATCTGATCTTGAACGTGCATTTTCTGTATTACAATGTCAAAACAGAGTATTGCTACTCATTACTTTACTGGGCAGATTATTATGCTGATCATCACAGATGTGTGTCATGAAAACTACACTCGCATTAGTGTACTGAGCTATCCTTACATTGATCCGCAGGTCATTTCCCATGGTGTTCAGACTTACAAAGACAAATTAAGGCAGAGTGCATTGAAAATTCAAGGTAGCTGTAGATCACATTTAAATGACAGTACCATTGCCAGATGATGTCACTATGTTACCAAAGATTGATTAGAACTGGATCTATGAGTTGTAGTTAAAATGCATATGCAAAAAATGTTTTGACATAATACATCTGTTTGCTTGTTGTTGTCAATTCACTCTGTTAATTTTGTTAATGTTAATTCTATAATGTTAAAGAGAAACTTTTGGGTTTTGGGGCAGTTTTATTTAATAGTTTTTGATTTTTGAAGATATTGCCAAAAAGTATACAATAGTCAGTTGTCATGAGAGTGTATGCACTGTTGTCATCAATGACAGAGGTTGTCAGCGTTATGTATAATAACATATACAAATAGCCAAATTAAACCTTAATGCATCAATTAAACTCTATTTTTGTAAGAATATTACTGTGTGCTCAGTTATTGCTCTTGATGCTGGATTGGTACAAGTTAATACTCTGAAATATGACATTGATAAATTATGGTATGTACTGTATATTGTAGTACGTATGCTTATTATAAAGAAAAAAAAACAAAAAAAAAACAAATAGAATAATGTAAAGTAAAGAAAAAATAATACTAACCATCAAGATAAAGAAATCAGTGAGAAAGAAGAGCATTGATGGCAATGAAAATGCTGTTCCCAAGGTCTCATTCATCCGCCAACAGATACTGTATAAAGGGTTTCCACCATTTGTTACATTCGTGGTTTGGTTATTGTGGAAAGTGTATGGGAGTTTGTAATATAACATAAGCTAGTTTATTTTTACCTTACATATTCAAAAGATACTACTGACCGGTCCCGGGAACACGCAATTGCAGTTTTAGCAACCAACATCATATATGAGGTCAAACATTTTACATCTTAAATCTTTAGGAATTTCACTATCTATTCTCTGAAATAAAGCTGTTTCTGGAGTTCTAGGAATATTTACCCCAGTTACCAAATAGATTGGGTTAAAATATCTGATACAAAACCTAGTTACCTTTTGGCCTTGACACCAAATGTGAAACATAGTGCCAACTTGTCTACATCCTCTGAAGAAAAAAGAAAATACTTTTGGGCAAATTTTGGCAACCCTAATGAGATCATATAACACTTCAATAAAGTCTTATAATGGGATTGTACAAGTTTTGTATTTCTTGAGATATTGGATAGAAATATTTGGTAAATCTTGCCAATCTGGTAAGTTAAAAAGGTTATAAACCTCTGAAAAAAATCCCCCACCCCCCAAAAAAAATCCTGCAAGACAAAGGCATAATGAGTTAGTATACATCGCATACTAGCTCATTATGAAAAACTTATCTTAAAGCAAAGCTGTTGCAGAGGTCCCCGCACACTGCAGTCACGGCCGACATCTTTCCCGGAGCTTCTTCCAGGTTTGCTGGCTCCAGCTATGTGATTGGCTGGAGCCGCAATGACGTTACTCTTGCGCATGCGCGTGGGAGCCGCCGTTCATGGCACGGGCTCGGAAGGAAGGGCAGCTGTGGGCCATTCCTTCAGAACGCATGTGCCAGTGATGTTACTGGCTGCATGCACTGGAAATATCTCCTAAACTGTACAGGTTTACAAACCTTATTATAGGAATAGCTATAGGTAAGCCTTATTATAGGCTTAGCTATAGGTAACAGTTTGCAGAGGAAGTTTACTTCCTCTTTAAGTGATATATTAAGGTCTCGTTCCCATTGTTCCATATATGGAAGTTTATGATCTGGTTCCATTAAAAGGTTGTATAATTTAAAAATGAGTCCCCAGTTCTACAGGAGATTTCAAACACTGTAAGATTGGTGGTCTGGGTGGTATAATTTTAAAATACGTCCCCAGTTCTACAGGAGATTTCAAACGCTGTCAGATGGGTGGATGGGTGGTCTGTTTCAGTTTGGTTTGAATGCAATATATAATGGAATATTACCAACCTAATGAATATAACAAAGTAGGGCACGTGATAGAAGGTCGCAAATTACTAGGGATCCACATCAAGGCTTCAGTGGAACTTGCAGGACAAGATAAGGCTTCCATAGAAACCTATTGTGTATTACTGGCTCTTTGATCGTAGCATGTGCATGTTGTGCTATCTGTGCAGCTTGATGATAAGCCATAAGAGGAATTCCCAAGTCCCCTTTTACAACATATCTTTGGTGTACTATATACAATGTTAGTCTATTAATTCTAGGTCTTTCATTAATTCATTTGAAATGAAAGATTCTGAAGTGTCATCAATTTTCTTTTGGGGACTGCAGTTGGGAGAGTTCTAAAGACATACAGTATTCTAGGGAAAATATTAATTTTACCAGAGTGGATCCTACCAAACCAAGAAGGAGACATGGGTCAGACCACCTCTCTAAATCCATAGAAAGCCATTTAACGGAGACGGATAAGTTTCCTGATATAGAGTATCTAACGAAATTATCAATTGAATCCCAAAAAGGGGACAGTCTATATTAAATTTGCTGTTCTATGTATTTGGTTCACCACCTGATGATATGCAATAAAGTCAGTTTGATCGGTAGGAATATAAAGTTCTAAAAACGAGTTAAGCTGTTAACCAAGAGCTTTAGTAAATACCTTAATACTTATCACAGAAATCAATCCAAATTTTTATATGTTTGCAGAATATTTGTTTGGTTTAAGTATTACATTATTAAAGACCCTATTTTCTTCTTAGGTAGTGTTATTCCTCCATTCCTCAAGTGATTAAAATATAAGGTCAAGGGAGGTCAGTGAATATCTATTGGGAAGACCATCCAGTCTTGGGGATTTATGTAATTTTAGGGCTTGATAAGCCTAAAAATCTCATAACAAATAAATAGATTATCCACAAGTTCCTTCTGAAGTGCTGAGATAGTTGGAAGTTGCAGATCATCTAGAAATTTTTGGAGGGCGGATTCTGAGTTAATGCTGGGCTATTGATAAAATTTATCATAAAAAGAATGACATTTGTAAATAATTAATTAAAGAATTTGAGATAATGTGCCATCTCTTAATTTAAAGTGGTAGTAAAGTCTGCTTTCCAACTTTTACCTACAGGTAGGCTTATAATAAAGCTTACCTGTAGGTGAAATGAATATATCCTAAATGTGCACCATGTAGGGCATTTTCCAATGAGTAGCAGCCATTGACTTCACCAGCACATGCACACTACGCTCTCAATGGATGGCATGCCGTCCATTGAGTGAGCTGTGCTGCATCTGTGACTCCTTGGTGCATGTGCAGGAGTGACATCATTGCAGCTTGGCCATTCAAATGGCCGGAGCCCACAAACCCAGAAGGAAGACCAGGGGCAGATGAAAGCCCTGTCAGTGGTGACAGCTTGCCACTGGAGAGTTTTAAAGTCTTAGTAGGGTGTGTATTTGGGGTCTTGGGTTATGTTTATTTGCTAAGAGGGAACCCAGTTTGTCTCTCCAAGTTAAAAATATATTTTGTGTCTATGCTAGGGATTTTTCAGCCCTAGTGGTTAAGCCGACATTTAATTATGTTCAATTTTGGTGAGAAGGTTGGGGTCAAGTGTTGGTTTATGTTGTTTAATTAAGTTACTATATTCTTTAGTCTTATGAACAATAAACTGCTTACTGTATGTACTTTTTTTAGTCTCAAAGAAAACTGAACAAGGAATGCCCTGTTGAAAGCTTTATGAGCTGCCCAGTTTATAGAGGGAGATGTGCCCTCCGACTTGTTCAATTCAAATATATTTTAAGTTGTAGGGCTATGTCATAACAATATGAGTCATTATTAAACAAAGATACATTTAAACACCAATTCAATTATTTTGCTGTGGCAATTATATAAGAGAATGATATCAGCACCATAATCAGCAGTCATAATCTGACCAGGAAGTCAATAGGATTTTTTCTGACTTCAATTTAGGAATAAGCAGGGCTTTTTTTCAGCAAGAAAGCAGAGGAACGCAGTTCCGGCACATCCAACAATGTATGTATGTAATGGCAAGGAGTGCTGGGGTGTGCTGGAAGGTCTATTGATGCTTGCTGCTGGGGGATCTATTGTCACTGCTGGGGATCTATTTTTGCGTGGAGGTCTATTGTCGTTGGGTAGATCTATTGTTTCTAGTGGGGGGGGTCTTATATTTCTGGGGGAATCTACTGTTGAGGGCGAGGGCTATTGTTGCTGCCTCCTGGAGGGTCTATTGATGCAGTCTGCTGGGACATCTGTTGTTGCTGCCGGGGGTCTATTGTTGCTGGGGTGGTATTTTGTTGCAGGGGTCTTTTATTGTTGCGTGGGGGCTCTATTTTTGCTGGGGTGGGGGTCTACTGTTGCTGCGGTAGGGTCGATTTTTGCGCACTGCAGGGGATCTATTTTACTGTCTTTCTTTGTTATCATTAACAAATTCCGTGCAAATCACTTAGTAGCAAAAATGATACTTGGTTCTGTATTCTCTAAAATGGGCAGCACTGGGAGGTCAGTAGGAGGTGGAACCAAGGAACGGTGCTCAGGGGTGGGTAGGGGGCAGAAACGAAGGGTGAAGGTCGGAGTTCCTGCACCTATTCTCTGAGAAAAAAAGCCCTGGGAATAAGTGCAAAAGTAATGAAAACATGGGCAAATCTAGAATATTGTTTATGGGCCATGGAGTAGAAAGAATAGTCCCTCATGTTAGAGTTCATTTCTCTCCAAGCATCTATCAAGTTGTGTTAATTAAGTAGGTCTGCCAATTTGTGGCTTTGTTTAGACGGGGGTGTTTATAAGTACAGTAATAGCATAAGATTTATCTAAAATATGGTGTAAAGCTAAGTTTGTGTCTCCAGCCAAAATAAGCATGCCTTCTATCACAGGATATAAAGAAAGAACTGAAATTGTTTAGAATTTGGTGCATAATAAACTAGAAAGGAAACTGGGCACAAAATAGAAATATCAAAAGTACTACTACCACACACCTCTCAATGTGAGAGACACTCTATAGTGCAAAGGGAAGGACCAACACACAAGTAAGTTCCTAATAATGGATATTTCTCAGTAACATAAATTGCGGGGATTTGCAGATTCCTTCTGGGACTGACTAACAGTTATTAAAAATAACTGCTCTTTTACTAAATATTGTTAATTTTGTATATCATGGGCAAGGCGACATATACTAATAAAACGGTACAAAAAAAAACTTATAATAAAGTCCCAACAAGAAAGGAGACGATAGTATAACCATCTATTCCAATGACATATAGAGCCATACCCCTAATATGGAAGTAATATTCATATGAGGTAGAGAGGTTAATTAAATGTAAGGATATATTAACTATTGAGATATACATTACTAAGCAGTCCGTTAAGTGATTAGATCATTTGGATATTGCATCAATTCAGATACCAAGCCATAGCAAGCTAAAAGGAATGTTCATCTCTTCAACAAATATCCATCCTGAATATATAGTGTCTAAGCAAGTTTGTAATAACAACCAATGATATGTTAGATGTCTGTAATCTTGATTGAGGTATCCAGGGAAATGACTTATTATAAGTTGGACAATATTTCAAGGTCACTGAAACTGTTCCTGCTATAGTATGTCTATAAATCCAAACATTTTCTGAGAGGCAAACAAGTCTCACAACTGGGTTAAAAGTCTTTTGTTAGATATATTCAGTGGATCCCATCAGTCTCTACATGGAGGTCATCTGCTTCTGGTAATCACTTTTTCATTAAAGATCGCACTGCATGCATAATTGCTTTAATGTAGGTAAGTCTCTGATACAAATGTTAAAACACCTAGAGCGGCTTTCCAGGTGTTCAATTTTAGCATGAGCTACCTAAAATTGTGTTTGAAAAACTGTGGTTTGAGAAGTATGAGAAACTATGTGGACTGTTTCATCAATTTTTTGTTCAATAGCTTCCAACCTATGGCCCAATTCTGTAAATGTTGTTTCAATTCAGTTGACAGCTTTGTGGCTTCTTTGTCCAGCCCTTGTTGAAACAGACCTGCAAACCATGCTATTAGAACTGAGTCCCCTAAGTCGGTTGTGGCAGCCAGTGGTGTAGCTGGAGATTCAGAGGGACTAGCTGGTTCTAATGGATTATTGCTATGCTGGGTAAAGAATATATCTGCCATCTCCTGGTCCAGGGCAGGGAAGGAGAAATCATGTCCCAAAGATTGTTTAGATGCTAGTAAGAGAAAGGGAGCAGGTCTGAACTGTATGTGTGCTAGATTTTGCTGCTCACCTTCTGGTTGGGCTACATGCATTTCATCAGGGAGAGGGTTTGTTTCTCATCCTTTGTAGTAGTACATTACCTATAAAAACAATAAGTAATATAGCGCTATAAAAAAAAGTGCAATAAAAAAATATAATAGTAAATATAAGCAGCAATTTCCTTGTGATATACACACAACACATAACAATAAATCAAATATAAATTGCACTAATTAAATGATTGTGAAATAAAGATGAGTCTGTGTTCATAAACACATAAAAAAAGAAGACAGAAGAGAAGTCCATACAGTAACGTGAAGTCCAATGTGTCCCTCAGTGTCTTACACGTTCACCAAAATAATCGTGAATTTCTCAAGAAAAATCCCAGGGGGATCGCGCTGTCAGGCTTCCACAACCCAAAGGGATTTGATCACACATGAGCCCCAAAAAGAGATAAGGCCTCCATAGTGTAAAATCTTCAATGTTTATTAGTTTAAAATTGGGTTGCACTTACACCAAGGAATGTAAACTTTCAGATAAAAATTCAAGCCAGCTGGCTAATGGTAGCAGCCTGTGTATCTGGACTTGAGCAAGCGCGGTGATGTCGGTACATCGCTCCCCCTACATGTTTTGTCACAGATGATGTCTTCCTGGGGCAGTATTTTGCATATGTCTCCCACATGCAGTGAGCCGGGAGCTGCTCCAAGCACCATTTTGCCTCCCTGCCCATCAATGGTTTGAGAGAGACGTAAATCTTTGCTGCAAGCTATTCCCATTGCTCTATGCAGCATGATTTGATCTGCCTGTGTCACATCTTTGTTAGTTAGGGGACAGCAACCTGTTGTGAGGTGCGGAGCTGCTATTAGAAAATCTAAGTGCCGGAACGGGTCAGGAACTTATCCTCATTTCGTGCCTGCCCAAGCATTCTCCGAGTAAGTTTTATTTTAGTTGTTTTATATTTTTTTTATTACTTATATACAAACTTTGTACTACAAATAAAAATGTATACCTGTTTTTATTATTACTTATATACAACCTTTGCACTACAAATAAAAATGTAATACATGGTAAAGAATTTCTAAAGCACTATGAGCTAGCTTACTTTTGCATCCTGATTGTCTGTCACTTTTACAATGATTTTGAGTTCTTTAAAGAAGGGAATTCTTTAAATATAGCTCATAGCTAAAAATATGCAGAGATTAGGGCCCCATCGGCAGACTGGATAGAAGACTACATCATGCAGTTAATTTGTAAGGATGAGCCGAACACCCACCCCCGGTTCGGTTCGCAGCAGAACGGTGTTTGCACAAAAAATTTGTGCGAACACCATTAAAGTCTATGGGACACGAATGTGATAAATCAAAAGTGGTTATTTTGAGGGCTTATATGCAAGTTATGGGGGACATGTATCAATGCAAAAATAAGTTTGAAAAATGGACATTTTTTCAGGAGCAGTGATTTTAATAATGCTTAAAGTGAAACAATAAAAATGAAATAATCCTTTAAATATCTTGCCTGGGGGGTCTCCTTAGTCTGCCTGTAAAGTAGCGCATATTTCCCATGTTCATAACAGTACCACAGCAAAATGACATTTCTAAAGGAAAAAATTTCATTTAAAACTGCTTGCTGCTGTAATGTATTGTCGGATCCTGGCAATATAGATAAAAATCATTGAAAAAAATGGTGTGGGTTCCCCCCCAGTCCATTACCAGGCCCTTTGGGTCAAATGAATTCTTTTTAAAGGGTGCTTTGGGGTCCCCCGCCAAAACACCTTGTCCCCATGTTGATGGGGACAAGGGCCTCTTCCCCACA
Source organism: Aquarana catesbeiana (assembly GCF_042186555.1). Classification (NCBI taxonomy): domain Eukaryota; kingdom Metazoa; phylum Chordata; class Amphibia; order Anura; family Ranidae; genus Aquarana; species Aquarana catesbeiana. The sequence continues at coordinate 460,952,433 of NC_133328.1, forward strand.
ACCCTTGTTGGTTGTGGGGGTCTGTGGGCGGGGGGCTTATCAGAATCTGAAAACACTCTTTAACAAGGGGGCCCCCAGATCCTGACCCCCCCCCATTGTGAATGGGTATCGGGTACATTGTACCCCTAAACATTCAACAAAAAAAGTGTCAAAAATGTAAAAATGACAGGAGACAGTTTTTGACAATGCCTTTATTAAAAAAATAAAGTGTCCTGCGATGTAAATCCATCTTCAATCACAGCACCGATGACCGGAAAAAAGGAAAAACTCTGCCTTGATGGGAGGTGTCCCCACGACTGCCTTTTCGCAATGACAGCTGTTATATAGCTGAGGGTGGGGCCACCCACCGAGTAATGTAATTGGGTGACCCCACCCCTTCTGACATTATGTGATGCCATGTGATGTCAGAGGGGACGGGGTCACCTGTTTGCATCATCAGGTGGCCCTGCCCTCAGTTATATAACAGCTGTCATCGCGAAAGGCTGCAGTCAGCGGGACGCCTCCCATGGGGGGGTTCCGTTTTTGTTTTTCTTTGGGCCATCGGCGCTGTGATTGAAGATGGATGGACATTGCGGGACGCTTCACATGGGGGGCCGGGATCTGGGGGCCCTCTTGTTAAAGGGGGCTTCGAGATTTCGATAAGCCCCCTACCTGCAGACCCCCACAGCCACAAGGGTTGCGGGGGTGAGACCCATGTCCCCATCAACATGAGGACAAGGTAAATGGAGGCAAGAGGGGATTATAATGGTGCCAATAGATGAAAGTCAACAATGAGTACTAAAAAATGACAATTAACTTTATTTACATATATAGAAAAAAGACATACACATAAAATATACATACATACAGAAATGTAATTGATGCGGTACATAGGATGTAAAAGTAGTGCAGGACAGGCCTTGGTGTTATAGGCCAATTATACAGGTAATCAATTCCTACATGTTTCGCCAAAGCATTGGCTTCCTCAGGGAAATGATATAGGCCTGTGCCAAAAATAGAAGGTTCTAGGTAAAAGACAAAGTGAAAAACATAAGATGACAATACAACTTTTTTACATTGAATACAATAAGGTAACCATTTACTATCGGATGCAAAGTATGATAACAAACCGTCCATGTGGGAGACCCAACCCGGCAACCCATGTACATACCTCCCCACTCACAATGGGAACTGAGCAGGAGAAAGCACCCCAAGAGAGGCCACCAAGACTTCACCACATCTATGGCTGTAGGGGGCAGACAGAGACCTAGCAATCAGAAAAAAGCAACATAAAGTATTTATGGCGTTGTACCGCATGATAATTGTTGGGATAGAGATTATCCCAAAACAAAGGGCTAACATAGCCTCAATAACTTACAATTCTATAATAAAATTGGTAAAAACACAGGGGCGCCTGTAGCAATGTTTTACAATATTAGCTAAGGTAGATCAATTCGAATGAAGATCGCTTGCAATGTGTGTAGCTATAAAAAAGGGGGGAAAAAAAAGTAATTACTAGACACCAGGGATAAATAAATAAATGCCTGTGATAGTGAGCAAAAAATAAAATAAAATAAAATAAAACAAAAAGTGACCAATATAGAAGCAAGGCTTACCTAAATAATTTGTGAGACAGCAATGCAGCCAGTATATCCCAGAGGGATGTCTGAATCACTGAGAAAGTTATTGAGTGGTGGCTATCAGCAACAATGTTCCAAAGCCTGTATTTAAAAAGAGGTGTGCAGCCAAAGATATAGCTTGCAAGGCAAAAAGCAGAAATTGAACATACCCACATAATGTGCAGTGACAGTGAAGGCGCCCCTGAAGTCCAGCAGAAAGGTAAGTGGACTGCCTGGCTATATATGCCCCCCACACATGATCGGCATAACCAATCAGTGAGCGGACGAGGAGGCTCCCACACATGCGCACCGCAGTTTGCACATGGAACCTACAATGCCCATAGTGCAGTGCGGGGAAGTTCCGAGTCACATGTCGTGACACTGGGGGGGTTCAATGGATGAGCTGTCAGTCAGCACAAAGCTAATATGACAGCGAGCCAGAACAGTAGGTAGGGCGGGTGATATAGGTGGAGAATCACCGCAAGGATGGGAGCAGAAGCGGGCAAGCACTGGAGGAAATAGTGCTGCCTTTGTGTGTCCATACAACCAACAGCAGCACAGGATTAGCGACCCAGATGGGGGAACCACCACCACAGGGTGCAGGGGACACACCACGGGGACATGGGGGGAGCCCCCAAATGGAGGGAATTTTCATGGTAAAAAAGGGGGATGGACCAGAGGACTCCCCCAAAAAATGACCTAACACCTAGGGAGAATGGGGGTGGATCCTAGGTACACCCCACCGCTAGTGACCATACTGTGCATCCAAGGACAAATTGCAAAATAATAATCAAAAAAAGGAGAATAAAGAATACAATTGAAGGGAGTACACAATTACATCAACATCATAGTGTTACAATATTATTGTGGGAATAAAGTTGTATGAGATAGCAATAAACAGAGAAGCATAGAGCGTAATGATAATAAAGGAAGGTTTGGAGAATGATAGGTGAAATATTAGGAGAACCCACATTATAAGTCCATGGCGTAGAAAAGGAAGAGGGGTAAGGAAAAGGGGGGGGGGGGGGGAGGGGGGGAATATAGAGGGAGAAAGAAGAGAAGGGGGGTGGGAAGGGAAAGAGACACACGGTGGTAAAAAAGGGGAGAAAAGTGAAAAGAGGGAGAAGGGATGAGAAAAGGAGGGGGTTATAGAATAGGCTAAAGACCAAAATGAATGAGTTATACTGAATATCATCAATAGTATTGAGTATGTGGTAGCTTAATGAGAAAAGCTTAAGCGAGACATAGGAGATGTCCATGGACTTATAAAAAGGCCTTAAAACTTATGTATCCATTTAAGCCTAGAGGGGTGGTGGCATCAAAATTATGCATCCACTTAGTCTCAAGTTGAAGCAATTTGTTGTCAATGCCGCCACCTCTAGCATGTACTGGTACATGTTCTAGGGAGGCGAAACTGACAGCATGGGGATCATAATTACGGTATGTTGTGCTCCAACATGTCTGTTGATAGCTGTGGAAGAAACTCGTTTATACATAAGTTTTATGTGCTCTCTAATGCGGACATGGAAAGGTCATTTGGTCTTGCCGACGTAATAAGAACCACATCGGCAAGTGGCCAAATATACGACTCCCACCATCTTGCAGGTAACCCGATGTTTAATGGTGTGAATAAGTCCATTGGGAAGGGTAGTTTCCAGAGAGTTGGAAATGATGGCACAAACATCACAATTTCCACATTGAAAGGTACCAACATTCATGTGAGATTGCTGTTGAGCAGGGGAATGATGACTCGTAATCAGACGGTCCCTGAGTGAAGGGGATCGTTGATATGTTATGTCAGGGTGTGACCTAATATTTTTGTTAACAACCGAGTCAGCAGTTAATAGGGGCCAAAATTTGTTCAGAACGTCTCTAACTTGAGCATGCTGTCTGGAGAACTGGGTAATTAAACGAACAGGTTGTGGAGTATCCAATGGCTTATTTGCAAAGATAAGGTTTTTTCTATCTAATTTTTGGACTTTGTTGTAAGCCTTTTTTAGAAGGGAATGACTATATCCTCTCTTTCTCAGCCTAGTGTATAAATCACGTGATGCTTTTACAAAATCGGCTTCTAAGGTGCAATTCCTTTTGATCCTCATATATTGGCTAAAGGGGATACTGTCCAAAAGGGGCTTGGGATGGGCACTACTGGCATGGAGGATGGTGTTGCCAGACGATGGCTTGAAGTATAAGGCAGAATGAATATTTCCATCATGGCCTATATTTATCTGAAGATCCAAAAAATTGATCTTACATAGTTACATAGTAGGTGAGGTTGAAAAAAGACACAAGTTTATCAAGTCCAACCTATGTGTGTGATTATGTGTCAGTATTGCATTGTATATCCCTGTATGTTGTGGTCATTCAGGTGCTTATCTAATAGTTTCTTGAAGCTATCAATGCTATCAATGCTCCCCGCTGAGACCACCGCCTGTGGAAGGGAATTCCACATCCTTGCCGCTCTTACAGTAAAGAACCCTCTACGTAGTTTAAGGTTAAACCTCTTTTCTTCTAATTTTAATGAGTGGCCACGAGTCTTGGTAAACTCTCTTCTCTTCTTCTGTGCCCCTGTTAGAGTGCGGATTTTGGGAAAGGAGAAGGATCGAGGTCTTGGAGACAGTTTGGCTGCTAATTTAGCTCCTATTTTATCTGCCTGATAGTAGAAACGAGCTCCTGACCATCGAAGATGCTTCTCAGCTTCGGTAGTAAGTGCTAGGTTTAGTGAGATCCGTGTCGCTTCTAGGGCATCTAGAGATTCCCTGGTAGGGTTCCTTTTATGGGCCCTGCTCAGGGACTGGAATTTTAATTGGAGGTTGCTAATGTCTGCTTTACGTTCTTTTTTAAGGCGGGAGGTGATTTGGATGATTTTTCCTCTGAGTACCGCTTTATGGGCTGCCCACACAGTTTCTGGGGATACCTCCCCAGTATTATTTAGTCGAAAGTATTCCTGTATTTCCTGTGCTAAGATTTTGCAATTGATTTGATCGCTTAAAAGCCCTTCGTTAATGCGCCATGTGAATTGTTTACTATTGCCGTGAGAATGCTGCAAGAATAATAGGACTATGGAGTGATCTGAGATGGAGGAGTCCCTAATGACCACTTTAGAAGCCGACGGGATGTTGTGGGCTTGTATAAAAATATGATCAATTCTAGTGTGGATATGATGTGGGGCTGAATAGTGTGTATAATCTTTGGATCTGGGATTCATTTCCCTCCAGATGTCCACGAGGCCTAGGGAGTAGAGCGTAGCTGCTATTTTAGTACTTTGTTTTGGAGGTTTCCTAGATCTAGAGGCGCCTGGCACCGATTTGTCTAGTGAGAGGTCAAAGGGGAGATTTGTGTCTCCACCCATGATTATTTTCCCTTCCAGTTGCGGGCCTAGCGTGGACATCATAGCGGAGAAAAAGGAGGCCTGACCTTTGTTTGGAGCTTAATAAGATATGAAGGAATATTGGTCACCCTCTAAAGAACCTTTCACTAAGATAAACCTGCCTGTTTGGTCCTTAATGACATCAGTGGGGGAGAACTTAAGGTGGTTTGCAAAGCAGATTGCAACCCCCTTAGTTTTGTTATCAGCTTTTGAGAGAAAGAACTGAGGATAGTTTTCATGTAGGAAGGAGGGACTATAGGAGGATGGGAAGTGTGTTTCTTGTAGTAATAGGACTGCTATTTTTTGAGATTTGTAGTGATTAAATAATTTACGTCTCTTAACCGGGGAGTTCATCCCTTGAACATTATGCGAAGCTATTGAAATGGGCGGAGGGGGGACAAGTGTGTTAGCGTGCATGGATCAGAGGGGGGGATAATTGCATCATATAAAGTGAGCTTACCTGAGCGAGCAAGATATGGGTGAGTGTCCAAACCCCCGAAGCCGGACAATTTTGGAACCTAGCCTGTAGACTTTCAACTGGGCTTCTGGGCGACTCTAGGGATAGGTGGAAGAAAGGAAGAGAAGGAGGAGGAAGGATGATCGAACCTGAGAAGTAAAAACAGAACATATCAAGAACAATGTAAAGGATGACATTATAGGCATTCATCATACAGCTTAATAGAAACCTAAGTTCCCCTGTAGGAGGTGAGGACCTCATGCCTCCTACACGGGTCTTTTTTTCCCCAAAAAAAACCCCAAAACCCCTAACAGGGGGGGTCGTGGAAAAGCCTCCGAGTGGGGGAAAAAAAAAAAAATACCACTCCGAGACAAAAGGAGGCGAAGTGCAGCCGCTCCAGCCAAGCTGCCAAAAATAGGATCAACTACTAAAATTTTCCGAGGAGGAAGGGTGGAAAAGCAGGACCAATCAAAGAAAAATGACGGAGGGGGAAAATGGAAGAAAACAAAAAAGACATTTAAAGAGTTCCATGAGGATGTGAGGCAAACTGACAGTGTCACCTCAGCCAGTGTCCGTTAAGGCTCAAACCCTACAAGAAGGGAAAGGGGGACATAAAAAATTCAGTGTCCCAATGCCAGGCGGGTGTGCCATAGTAAGTGTAGAATCCAGTTGATTGCAGATTGTTCCTTAGGGTGGGCGGCCATCTTTCGATCTCTTAGCCTGTTGCTTGTGCCATAGGGGTTGGATGGGGCTTGTTGGAGGAGGTCTTTTTGCAGAGTTTGGAGTCTTGGGGTCCAGAGCAGAAGCAGAAGTTGGGGAGTGGGAAATAAGGCCTAGTTGTAGCATCAGACGTTCCCCATCTCCAAAGTTCGTAAAGCTGTATGATTTATTCAGGTATGCAAAATTCAGGCGAAAGGAAATGACCACCTATAAGTGATCGATTTTTGGGACAGAATAAGTAGGAGGGGTTTTAATGATCTTCGTCGTTGTATGGTGAAGAGCGAGAGATCAGCGAAAATTTGAATGGAGTGTCCTTGAATGGAGAGGTTGCCAGTTTCCCTGGCTTTATGCATGACTTCCTCTTTAACTCTGTAGAAGTGAGGTTTCACAACTATGTCTCTGGGTAAGCCATCTTGGCGAGGGGGTTGGAGAGCTCTGTGTGCTCGATCCAATTCCAGCCTATAATCCTGTATGTCAGGGATCAAATTTTGGATGAAAGCGCGGACGATTTTGTCTGTGTCTTTGAATGATTCCGGGAGGCCTCTCAGTCTGAAATTGTATCTGCGTGATCGATTCTCGAGATCGTCGAGCTTTGCATACGCCATATCTAGCTGTTCATGTAGATCATGGATCCTTTCAGTGTTCTGGTTGGCCTTAGCAATCGTTTGATCAGTCTTAATTTCGATCGCTTCAATTCTTGCCCCCAGATGCTGCAGGTCTGCCTGTATGGTAGATGTAATTTGTGAGGCAGTATGGACCAGTCCCTTTGAGAGCATATTGGAGAAGGTTTCCATCAAAGATGAAAAGTCTGTGGGATTGGGTCCAGGGGTGCTGCTCTGATTGCCTGGGGGAGCCTGGATGTAATTACTCTCATCCATCGGTGTGAGGGGGGAGCCGTCAGAGCTACCACTATTTATGGTGTCTGAGGTGGAGGAAGAAAATAGCTCATCCGGCTGGGTACTCACTGTTTGGAGTTGTTTCCCTGTGTTGCGGGCGGGTAGAGGAGGAAAATCTGCCAAGGATTCTTCCAGATGCTGTGTTAGGCCTCGCGCCACACTGGCGGCCACCATCTTTGGAGAGGCCGCGATCTGAGGGCCGGATTCTAGAAGTCAGGATAAATCCCATCTGACAGAGCCCCTGGTCATGCGGGTGGGTCCTTCAGGTCCTCAGTGACTGTCAGGGGGGTCCGGTCGGCTGTTTGCTCCTCTGATGCTGGCTGTGGCGGCTGAACCAGGCTGGAGCGGAGCGGAGCTCTTAGAACGTGCGACCGCTCATGGAGCCTCCGCGCATGCGCCTATGTCCTCCCTTTTTTACTGTTTACATACTTAAAGAATTTCTTGGGATTTTTTTGCTCTCCTCCGCTATGTGTCTTTCATGTTCTATCTTAGCTGTCCTAATTGCACCCTTACATTTCCTGTTGCATTCTTTATAAAGTCTGAATGCTGAGGATGATCCCTCAACCTAGTATTTTTTGAAGGCCTTCTCCTTTGCTTTTATATGCATTTTTACATTGGAGTTAAGCCATCCAGGACTTTTGTTCCCCCTTTAAATTTATTACCCAATGGGATACATTGGCTAATGCCCTTATTTAATATGCTCTTAAAGCAAACCCATCTCTCCTCCGTATTCTTTGTTCCTAATATTTTATCCCAGTTTATGCCTTTTAGCAAGGTTTGTAATTTAGGGAAGTTGGCTCTTTTGAAATTCAGTGTCTTTGTATTCCCTTTATGTTTCTTATTTGTGTGATTTATACTGAAACTAATTGACCTATGATCGCTGTTACCTAAATTGCCCCGCATTTCCACATCCGTGATCAGGTCTGTATTGTTGGTAATCAGTAGATCCAGTAATGTTTTATTTCTAGTTGGTGCGTCTACCATCTGACCCATAAAATTATCCTGCAAGACATTAAGGAACTGGCGAGCCTTAAATGAATGCGCGGTTCCCGCCGCCCAGTCTATGTCTGGATAATTAAAATCCCCCATTATGATAACACTTCCCATCCTTGCTGCTACTCCAATTTGTGATAGGAGATCCGTCTCCACTTCCTCCCTCAGGTTAGGGGGCCTATAGCATACTCCCAGTATTATTTTCCCCTTATCTTTATCCCTTTGGAGCTCTACCCATAAGGATTCCACCTTCTCTCTAGCTCCCTCAGTGATGTCATCTCTCACATTCACTTGTACATTATTCTTGATATATAGGCATACCCCTCCCCCTTTTTTACCCTCTCTATCCTTGCGGTATAGGGTATACCCTTGAATGTTTGCCAGCCAATCATGAGAGCTGTTGAACCAGGTCTCTGAAATTCCCACAAAATCCAAATCCTCCTCGTACAACAGTATCTCTAGTTCACCCATCTTGTCCGCCATGCTCCTGGCATTGGTGAACATGCCACATAGTTTAGACCGGTCGCATATTGTCTTCGTATTGGGTGTTTCGAGATTGCAACTAGGACTTGCTACTATACTCACCTTGTGTTTTTGTGCTTTGGTTAACCTACCACTAATGCCCCCAATACTACCCTCTGGAATATCTTCCATGCTGGCTATCTCTGCCTCTGGACCCTCCCCCCCATCGCCTAGTTTAAAAACCCCTCTAACTTTTTGGTCATCTTCCTTCCCAGCAGATCTGCACCCTCCTCATTTAGGTGCAGTCCGTCCCTTCTATAGTACCGGTTACCGACTGAGAAGTCGGCCCAGTCCTCCAGGAACCCAAAACCCTCCTTACTACACCAGCTCTGCAGCCACTTGTTTACTTCCCTAATCTCCCTCTTCCTTTCTGGTGTGGCTCGATGTACCGGTAGTATTCCTGAGAATACTACCTTGGAGGTCCTTTTCCTCAATTTAGCTCCTAAGTCCCTAAAATCGTTCTTTGGACACTCCATCTGCCTCTGACTTTGTCATTGGTGCCAACGTGCACCATGACAGCCGGGTCTTCCCCAGCCCCTCCCAGTAAACCCGAGCGCCCGGTATACAACATACTGTTCGGCGCTTCAGGTCTTGGTTACAGATTGCCCTCTCTGTCCTTCTAAGAATTGAGTCCCCTACCACCAGAATCTGTCTTTCCTTTCCCTTTGCTGCCCCCCCACTGTGGTCTGTGGTTGACTGCATTCCATGGTGAATCTTAAATTATAACTATTGATAGCCAGAGAGTCAATAAACAAGGAAAGCTCGTCATGGGTGCCCGACCAGAAGAAGAGCACATCATCAATATATCTGTGCTAACAGATGACTTTAGACAACAGATTAGATGAACTGGAATTAGCAAAGAGCTCCCTTTCCCACCCCCCCGGTACAGGTTGGCGTAGGAGTGGGCACATCTGGTCCCCATTTCCACCCCCTGTACCTGGAGGAAGTGGGAGGTACCAAACATGAAATGATTTCATGTCAAAATGAATGTCAATAAATCCAGAACAAACTGGCCATAAGAGTCAAATTCAGGGCCTCTTTCTTGGAGTTATTTACCAATTATTTCAATCCCTTTATGGTGTGGGATGCAGTTAAATCCAAACTTCCCAAAATGATTCCAATATTACAGATGCAGAGCTTGATAAAGCTTTCATGAGACTCCAACGTCTCTTGGAAAAAAGTTTGTATCTATTGGCACAAACTTTATTTTGAAAAATATACCGAAAAACAAATTGTACCCTGGGGACTTAGAATACAGATCTTCCCCAATGTCAAGAAAGTAAACGAGTTTTTAAAATCCTCTTGGGAAGATAACCTTCAATCACGTTCCTTTAATATGCTCTCCATTCTTTGTAAACAATATGAACATGAGCTTGAACAATTGGACACTTCAATTAGTAGTTGGCATTTGGATCACTCTTCAAGTGTGTCCTTCCTGAGATTTTGCAAGCGGGACAAACTCCTGCGCTTACCTCGAGGAGTACACACTGAGTGTGATCAATGCCAAAGAAGGGAAATTCTTAAGAGATAAATCTGCTCATGAAAATGGGTATGCCTACAGGTGGGACCACACCACCCCTGGCAAACCTATGACCAAACCCTCCACTTTCAATGCACCCACGACTAATAATGATGTATCTAACACTTTCTCTGCTTCATTTTCTTCCAGCACTTTTACCACTTACCAAGACCTTTCTCATGAATTTCAATTCCCTAAGAAGAGAAAGTGTGACCGATCTACTAATTCCACTGATTCACTTCGTCGCACTTTCAGGCCCAGCTCGACCTCTCAGCCGACCATTGTTCGACCTAAAGTCACTAATGTGTCCACTCCTTTCACTCGTGCACAACCCAAGCCATCTTCCTTGTCCAATTCGACCGTACCTCATGCACCGATCTCCACCACACCTGCACCTCTTTCTCTTCCGTCATCAGCTACCAGAAGGGTAAGTGAGCCTAACTTAGCCTCTATGTTCCCGATTAGTGCACAGTCTATAGATCCCAAAATTGCCCCTATTGTTTTAGCCTCGGGCACTCCTCAGAGTCTAATTCCAAACCTGTCCACAACTATAACCAACGGGGAACCCCTGGCCTTGATGTAGTCAGTTTGTCTTTCAGTACCTTTAACTAATGATCAGATCAAAGTACTTCTGATCTAACCTTTTGTCCTTCCACTAATTTTGATAGATTTCGATTTCAATTTATTAAGGATATCCATCTTTTTTGCACGCAAACTGTTATACAAAGTGATTTATGATAAATCTACATCCCATACTGCCACCACAGGCCCCGCCCCCTCCCAGGCGGCTCCCACACTGGCCGAGATTCAAGCTTTGGAGGAACTTATGCTGTTTTGGGAGTAGGGAGCCACCGACGACAACGATATCCTGGAATCTGAGCCTGGCATCGTCGCCCTCAGTGTCTCCTTCCCCCCTCCGACTTCCTTTAAACCGAAATCACAGAACTTTCTCACACTTTCCACCAATCCAAATATTTGGGCCTTTGTCCAACAGATCACTACAGCTATAAATAACATGGACCTTGCCAACTCCTATCCACTTAATCTATCTGCTGCTCACCGCAAAGCCTTAAAATCTCTCCAAAGAGGAGGCAATGTGGTAGTCATGGACACTGCGCTGTATGAACGCATGTGCTATGACATCCTTGGAAATCGAGAAATGGTATAGGTTGATATCTCAGTCTCTCATTGATAATTTTACATCAGAATATCACCAATTAATTTTTTCAGCCTACCGAAAAGGCATTATTGACTGCAATACTTGGAACTTTTTAAATACCAAGGAGCCCAAAACTCCTACGTTTTACGCTTTTACCCAAGTTACATAAGTCACTCACCAATCCCCCTGGTCGGCCCATTGTATCTGGATGTCTTACCAAAAATGCTAGTGCTTTGGTTGACAAATATCTAGCCCCCCATTGTACATCCCTGTCCTCATGTGTGAAGGACACCATCCATCTTCTTCGCATCCTTGATGGTAAACATTTACCTCAAAATGTCTGGCTAGTTGCTCTGGATGTGGAAAGCTTGTATGACTACATCCCACACCATAAAGGGATTGAAGTAATTGGTAAACAGCTCCAAGAAAGAGGCCCTGAATTTGACTCTTATGGCCAGTTTGTTCTGGATTTTTGACATTCACGTTGACATGAAATTATTTCATGTTTGGTACCTCCTACTTCCTTTAGGTACATGGGGTGGCAATGGGGACCAGATGTTCCCCCTCCTACGCCAACCTGTACCTGCGGGGGTGGGAAAGGGAGTTTTTTGCTAATTCCAGTTCATCTAATCTGTTGTCTAAAGTCATCTGTTGGCACAGATATATTGATGACGTGCTCTTCTTCTGCAGTGAATCATAGATCAATTTTTTGGATCTTCAAATAAGTGTAGACCATGATGGAAATATTCATTCTGCCTTATACAGCAAGTCATTGTCTGGCAACCCCATCCTCCATGCCAGTAGTGCCCATCCCAAGCCCCTTTTGGACAGTATCCCTTTTAGCCAATATCTGAGAATCAAAAGGAATTGCACCTTAGAAGCCGATTTTGTAAAAGCATCACTTGATTTATACACTAGGCTGAGAAATAGAGGATATAGTCATTCCCTTCTAAAAAAAACTTACAACAAAGTCCAAAAATTAGATAGGAAAACTTATCTTTGCAAATAAGCCATTGGATACTCCACAACCTGTTCGTTTAATTACCCAGTTCTCCAGACAGCATGCTCAAGTTAGAGATGTTCTGAACAAATTTTGGCCCCTATTAACTGCTGACTCGGTTGTTAACAAATATATTAGGTCACATCCTGACATAACATATCGACGATCCCTGTTCACTCAGGGACCGTCTGATTACGAGTCATCATTCCCCTGCTCAACAGCAATCTCACATGAATGTTGGTACCTTTCAATGTGGAAATTGTGATGTTTGTGCCATCATTTCCAACTCTCTGGAAACTACCCTTCCCAATGGGCTTATTCACACCATTAAACATCGGGTTACCTGCAAGACGGTTGGAGTCGTATATTTGACCACTTGTTCTTATTACGTCGGCGAGACCAAATGACCTTTCCACGTCCGCATTAGAGATCACATAAAACCTATGTATAAATGAGTTTCTACCACAGCTATCAACAGACATGTTGGAGCACAACATAATTATGATCCCCGTGCTGTCAATTTCGCCGCCTTAGAACATGTACCAGTACATGCTAGAGGTGGCGACATTGACAACAAATTGCTTCAACTTGAGACTAAGTGGATCCATAATTTGGATGCCACCACTCCTCCAGGCTTAAATGAATACATAAGTTTTGAGTCCTTTTTATAAGTCCATGGACATCTCCTATGTCTCGTTCAATCTTTTCTCGTTAAGCTACAACATATTTAACACTATTGCTGATATTCAGTATAACTCATTAATTTTGGTCTTCAACTCATTCTATAACCCCCTCCCCTCCTTTTCTCATCCCTTCTCCCTCTTTTCACTTTCCTCCCCTTTTTTACCCCCGTGTGTCTCTTTTCCTTCCCACTCCCCTTCTCTTCTCTTCTTTTTCTCCCCCCTACCCTATATTCCCCCCCTTCCTCCCCCCCCCTTTTCCTTACCCCTCTTCCTTTTCTACGCCATGGACTTATAATGTGGGTTCTCCTAAAATTTCACCTATCATTCTCCAAACCTTCCTTTATTATCATTATGCTCTATGCTTCTCTGTTTATTGCTATCTCATACAACTTTATTCCCACAATAATATTGTAACACTATGATGTTGATGTAATTTTGTATTCCCTTCAATTGTATTCTTTATTCTCCTTTTTTGATTATTATTTTGCAATTTGTCCTTGGATGCACAGTATGGTCATTAGCGGTGGGGTGTACCTAGGATCCACCCCCATTCTCCCTAGGTGTTAGGTCATTTTTTTGGGGGGCCCTCTGGTCTGGCCCCCTTTTTTACCATGAAAATTCCCTACATTTGGGGGCTCCCCCCGTGTCCCCATGGTGTGTCCCCGGCTCCCTGTGTGCTGGGTGGCTGATTGGTTCCCCCATCTGGGTCGCTAATCCTGCGCTGCTGTTGGCTGTATGGACACTCAAGGGCAGCACTATTTCCTCCAGTGCTTGCCCGCCTCTGCTCCCGTCCTTGCGGTGATTCTCCACCTATATCACCCGCCCTACCTACTGTTCTAGCTTGCTGTCATATGAGCTTCGTGCTGACTGACAGCTCATCCATTGAACCCCCCGAGTGTCACGACACATGACTCGGAACTTTCCCACACTACACTATGGGCACTGTAGGCTCCATGTACAAACTGCGGTGCGAAAGCCTCCTCATCCGCTCACTGATCGGTTATGCCGATCATTAATTGTCGTTTTTTTAGTACTCATTGTTGACCTTTATCTATTGGCACCGTTATAATCCCCTCTTGCCTCCATTTACCATTTTCTTCAATTGGGATGAGGTGCCGTATCTGTTGAGGATTCCCCAGCCATACCCTCATTTTTCCATGAGGACAAGGTGTTTTGGGGGACCCCAAAGTACCCTCCCTATCTTGAGGGCATGTGGCCTGGTACGGTTCAGGAGGGGGGGCGCTCTCTCATCCTCCCCCTTTTCCTGCGGCCTGCCAGGTTGTGTGCTCAGATAAGGGTCTGGTATGGATTTTGGGGGACCCCCTCATCATTGTCTCATAATTTTGCCGCGGAGTTCCCCTTAAAATCCATACCAGACTTATGGGGCCTGGTATGAATTTTAGGGGGACCCCCACACAATTTTTTTTTAATTCTGGCATGGGGTTCCCCTTAATATCCATACCAGACCTGAAGGGCCTGGTAATGGACTGGGGGGAACTCACCATTTTTTTCAATGATTTTTATGTATATTGCCAGGATCCGACAATACATTACAGCCGAAAGCAGTTTTAAATTACGTTTTTTCCTTTAGAAATGTCATTTTGCTGCTCTCATTCATTACACAATCTACTGCCGCTATGTAAGCAGCCTTACATAGTGTGGGACATGGACTTAGTCCCCTGAGCCATGATTACAATCATGGCTCTCACAGCAGAACGCGCTGTGATTGGCCAAAGCATGCAGGTCGGGTGCATGCTTTGGCCAATCAGCAGCCGTTAATGCACTGCGATCTCGCAGTGCATTATGGGGCGGTCCGCAAGTGCTCAAATTTCCCACGAACGCCCCATAATGTTCTAAATTTCGGGAATGTTCGAGTCATCGGGCTCATCCCTATTAATTTGCATGAGAAGCAGCTTCGTCCATATTCCAATTTGTTTTTGAAGCTATGGGTGTATCCTTTAAAGAGTGCTGACATGCACAATCTATACAGTTGTAATGTCTGCACTGTTATTAATAGTGAAATGTCTGAGAAGTGATCACAAATGTACCATGGCAGCAATTACTGACAATGGCTATTATTTAATAGGCAGAGCAGTGGTTTTAGTCTGAAAGAAATGCAATCATATGGCCCATAAATCAGACTCCCGTGAAGTTCAGTGAGCAGGGTCAACTTAGTGTTCTTTGCCACGATGAGTGGTAGCAACTGCATGTGAGACCAAGGTACCTGCTAAAAATTAAAGCTTTAGACAGCTGTGTAATAGTTCCAAATGATATAGAGACTTAAGGAGTTAGAAATAAGAATACAACAAAAGAGGGGGTGAATCAATAACAACAATGTAACTTTGACGTGCTCTACACAAAAACATTCAAATTTGTCTTTGAAGCCATTTGCTTTCAGATGTTCGAAAGTGTGAACACACCTGTATAGTTTTATCTGTGTAGTTGACATTAGGGATGAGCTGTTTGGTCCGAATGTATGGGCATTCAACATGGGAAAATGTGACAGCTTCCTGCTGTCAATGAGTGCTAAGTGTGGCACCCTCCTAGATAGGTGCTAGATTTAGGTAAGTTTAGTTATGGCCCACTGTAGCTAGTGAAGCTGCTGTTCATTGTTAGGCAAATTTAGTTTTGCCTGACTGTAACCAGCATGGTTGTGTTGATTGTTTTGGTCTGTTCTATGTTTCAGTAGTTGTAGGATTGACTGCTCCCCTCTGATTAGTCCAGAAGGCTCTAGAAATTACTGGGCAGGAAAAGGTGAATCAGCATCTAAATATTTATATAGCCCTGGCAAATGCCTGGGGAGGGTCACCCAGATGGTAGCTGGAAGCCTGTATAAAAACACTAGACAGAGAGCAGAGGGATCTTATTCCTTAGAAGGAGATCACAGCCTAAGGTTGGGCTGCTTACCCCCTTAATCTATCCAGCCATGTGACTACAGGGTACAGAGGCCTCAGGTGGGCTACCTAGAGGCCTGCTTTGCTGGAAGCTGCAGAGAGCTGACTGAGGGACCGTCATCTGAGGATATTGTCTGGCATCACAGGAAACAGTATCAAAAGGATATTGGAAGGAGCCAACCAATTTGTAAGTACAGACTGGAAAGAGATCCTAGAGATTTTGGGCTGAGGCCAACCCTCAGGTGTTAGAGTCAGCTGTGTGTGTCAAGGGGACATAGTGTCCATCGTCCTGAAGAGCATAGTCTATTTAATTACCAGTGAAATTTCTTTGCTTGGACTGTTCAACAGAGGAAGATTACTATCCTCAAGTACAATACAGGCTCATAGTTCTATAGAAGATAAGTGTCCTCCTCTTTTTACATAGTTTCTGGAGTATCCCACTTAATTCCTTAACCCTATCCAAGTTACCCAAAAACAAAAACAAAAAATAAAACCCCTTGACTGTTCACTGAGCCAAAGAATGACTGTGTACCTGGTTGTGGGGCAACTGTTGGGAAAAAGAAACCCTGGGCATCTTTCTAGCATAGCATTTCTTTCGGGGGTAGAGCTATATAAGAAAGCAGTGGGTTGTTGCACCCTTAACAACCACTGAAGTCACTTGGCTCATATGCTTAAATGGCTGTGAATCCTTGGCCTTGTAAACAAAGGGGAGGGGATAGGGGTGACATCATTGCTTAAATATGACCACATAGCCATGTTTGGGCTATAATGCCACCACTATCCCTGCCTCCTGCCTTTTAATGTTGTTGCTGTCATTTGTTAAGTGACATTGTCAAGTTTGGTCATTCGTTTTCTTCTTTTAACAGGCGTCAGGCATCAAGATTGAAATAGATCTACATAATTTTAAAATAAAGGGCTTATCAAAAAACCGTGTTTGAATTTTATTTACATGTTACGTTTCTTGTGAATAAGTAGGGGTATTTTGCATCCCTTACTCATTTACATGGGGACTGGTATCTGGTTGCCTCCTCATTGGTAAATGGGGGCTTCCAGATTTCAATAGGCCCCCCAACTGCAAACCCAACAACCAACAGGGAAAAGGCCCTTATCCTCATTAATATGGGGACAAGGTGCTTAGCCAAGGAGGTCCTCTCCGACAAGGTACTGCCCATGTTGGATGCATGTGGCCTGGTATGGTATGGGGGGAACACACTTGCCACCCTTTCCTTGACAGAATTCTCCCCATGTCTATGGCATGTTTCCTGGTATGATTTAAATTTGAAAAGGGGGGAACCATCCAATTATGTCACAAGAGTTGCCGCCATCCCTGATATAAGGAGAAAAAGAAATAACCCCTCAGGAAATGGTGGGACTTTAAAGGCAACGGAGTAAATAAAAGCAATTTTATTGGTGCAAATATACAAAAATATACAAAAAATCTACTACAGTCACATAGAATAATAATTTTAACAATAAAATCAGGAATATACTGATGAGCGAACCAAATGTGTATTCATGTAGTCTTCCACCTGAGCCTACGCGTTTCGGGACTGCTAAAGGAGTCCCTTCATCAAGGGCAAATTGTAGGAGGATTTTACACTACATAACAAAATATGAAATAGCGTAATTAGAAAACAAATGCATTGTACATGTTTCCTGCATCTAACATCATTCTGTACATTATGACAAAAAAATAAATAAATAAATAAATAAATAAATAAATAAATAAATAAATAAATAAAATACACATACCCAAGTATATTCAGGGAGAGAGGCTGACTGCCAGAGTAAAACTCGGGGGCAAGAACGCACAGGACGCCAGGAATCCAAATGAGGAAACGAGCGTACGTCAGGCCCCGCCTTATCCACGCTGGTCCCAATGTGCCACCCCAGGAGAGGAATCCAGGGGTGACAGCACTTCCCCGGAGGGTTCCAAAAAGCGAAGAACCAGAGGGGGGGGAGTTATCTGAAAAAACACAAAAAGAAAGGGGGGGCCAAGTAGGCTGGGGTACAAAAAAAAAAAAAAACACCCATATGTTAAAAATTAAAAATGCATGGACGCAAAACACAATGTAGGTTTGCGTACAGGCTGGGTGTAAAAGACAATTTGAGTGTTCATAGCTTACCCCAATGCTGGTATGTGAGGGATGTGGAAATTGGATGTAAATAGATGCCCGAGCGGGGGAGCGGATGTCCCTTAAGCACAAGCAGCTCCAGGAGTTGTAAAAGGTAGCAACTTCATACAATGTATAATCTGTAGAGTAATACAGGAGAGGGAAGAGCTTACTCACCAGCAAAACAGGAGTATTTTCTGTGTGTTGAAATATCTAATGTGCATAAAAAGGGAAACTCGGTCAGAAGACACAAAAAAGCTACCATGATTGGGGGTTGCCAGAAAAAGGACAGTACTGACAAAAGGATGGAGGACACCATTACCTTATCTGAGGTGCTGTGTTGCAATATACTGGATAGTTCAGATTGTGCAGTCTCCAACCACCGCCGCCGAGCCGGACCGTGAAACCGACACAGCGTCCGGTGGTTAAATATAGAAGGGAAGAGAGACACTTGCGGTGCTGATTGGCGTCTGAGTTCCGCCAATCACACCGCTGCTCCAATCAGAATGTGGACACCATGGAAACCCCGCAACGCCGATCCACCTACGGACGCTGGGAGAGGGGATCCATGGCAACGCTGTGATGCCGCTCCGTCCAGAGGGGAGGGGAAAACGAAAGCCCAGACAGCAAGGAAAAGGCATCCTGTGCAAAGGCGTTCCGCCCAGTCAATTAGTATGCAAACAAGGCATACAACAACCCGAGCGCTATAGCCCAATCCACAGAAGGGGGCTGCTTGAAAAAAACATTGTAACATAAAATTTAAATATATATACGAAGGGGGGAGTGGGTCAAATAGAAAAAGGAAGAGCAACAGCGATAAGTAAGTACAACTACCTAAATGAAAAGGCTACAGAGTCACCAATCACATAGTACCCTCAGGTAATCACTAATCACATAGTACCCTCAGGTGGTCGCTGAATAGGCACCACCGGGGGAGTGGGACCCTGGGCAAGAACTGCACGGCACCCCCCCACAGCGGACTGTGGGAGGGGTCATGCAGCAACCGCCCACCGACGCACAAAGGGGCGACCGGATCCGCAGGCATGGAAGGGCAGCCATTGGCCGCCAACCACCCCGCGAACCCAACAACCAACAGGGAAAAGGCCCTTATCCTCATTAATATGGGGACAAGGTGCTTAGCCAAGGAGGTCCTCTCCGACAAGGTACTGCCCATGTTGGATGCATGTGGCCTGGTATGGTATGGGGGGAACACACTTGCCACCCTTTCCTTGACAGAATTCTCCCCATGTCTATGGCATGTTTCCTGGTATGATTTAGGGGGGAACACACACGTCCACCCCCTTTCCTGGCCTGATAGACTCCATACTCAGATAAGGATCTGGTATGGATTTTGGGGGTTGATCTCATGCTTCTTTTATTTGTTTTTGCAGAGGGTTCCTCTGAAGAGTCTTATATAGAATGTAGGGGATCTCATACTGAAGAACCTGGTATAAATTATGGGAGAACCCACCCCCACACTCATGCATTTTTTTTTTAATTATCCATGGATCCTCTGTTCACATTGCCAGGGAGGTTTATGGCAGAAAAAAAAATGCATGTCTCTCCTGAAAAAAAAAAAACTCTTTTCATTCTCCCAGCAATTTTTTCTTTTTTCTGTATTCACTGCTTTTGGTGCAAGCATAGTGTAGTGTACATTCCTGGTGCAAGCATAGTGTAGTGTACACTCCTGGCCCACTCACAAGGTCTGTAAGATGCTGCGAATGGGGCTGGAGTTACATAATTTGTTGCTGCTAAGTGTCTAGAGCAGGAAGACACTGGATACAAAAGATGTGGCAGAGAAGATGGCAGAGACAAAGAGCTCAAGGTGGTCAGCTCTGGAGGAGGGCTATACTTGCACATTAGGTCAAGAGCTGCTACTACTATACAACGTAAACATGAAGGTGAGTATAAGTGGGTCAGTGATAGTGGACAAAAGGAAACTCTTTAAATCCAAATCCACATTCACATAGTCTGAAATAAAAATTACAGTCATAAAAGTTTCTGTATATTGGATATTGTTAAAAACTGATGACTTGTTTGTGAGATTAGTGTGTTAGAAGAAGTTATTTTTTGCCTGTGGGAGTCATACAAAAAATACCCTATTTATTTCTAGTGTTTTTATATTATTAACTGAACAACAGAATTGAACACTAGTTAGACTGTCCTAAGCAATATTGCAGATTTTGTACTACCTGTGCTATAGCAATAGTGAAGACATAGCATGGGGCAAGGAGCAGGGCATCAGATGTTCATTAATTAAACAACCCAACAATTAATTTTAATTAAGGGTCTAGCTTCATTAAATCAGCTATTGGCCACTGTAAAGCACATGTACCTGCAATGGGATAAATTTTGAGTATTAAGCTTGGCCATTTGGGTAATATTTTGATTATTGGTCAAAAAATAAAAACCAGTAATGATTAAATAAATAGAGATTCTCTTTTTTGTTTTAAAGGTGCCCTTCCGAAGGGGTCACAACTCCACCCCCATGTGCTGTGCACATGAAAGGTCTTTTGGAATTATCATCCTGAGCAGTGGTAAGTGTCAGCATCTTTAAGGGAACCATTCTGATATATCAGCTATGTTGTGGTGCATTAATGAACATGCATTATGTCACATCTTAATTAGTGTCACGTTAAGGCAGTTAATTCATTTTTATGGGCTGCAAAAATTCATCACAACACACAGAGCACCATAAAACATGATTTGAAAGGATTGCATTGGATTAGTGTGATGGGGTGCCATTCCGAAATAATGGCACCTCAATGTACTGCAGTATATGTGCATTGTAGCAACACACATTGTATCGTGTTTTACCTCAACACAATAATGTACTCCTTGCTGCTGCAAAATATAATCTGGAGACATATATACACTAATTGGAGAATTTTACTAAGCATTATTAAAAAAAAAAGACCACTCACATATTCCTAAAGCAATAAAAAAAAAAAAAAAAATCTTTGGCATATTTAATCACTCCATGTTACTTTGATGAAGGTGACTGCGGCTATAATTACTGGGGTGTGTTTTGACACTCATTAGAACTGTACAAGTAATTTGGGTGAGTGGTGAATGCGACCAACTTCTACTAGCCTTTCCTATAGAAAAACAATAATTGTTAATGTGACTGAGTTAAATCCTAACAGTCATATGCAACTGAAAACATAAAAAAACAAACAAAAAAAATAAGATATTGGATCCATGTGACTTCTCATCCTACTTAGCATGTAATATATATCAGTGGTGGGGATGTTTACTGACATAGAATGCCACCTACTGGTTTAAAGTGACCTAAAAGCAAAGCATGCCCATTCTACAAGTTCAGTTTTAATTTAGGAATTATTGTACTAAATTGTACGTCAGCAACCTTCAACCCCCTTGTTCATCGGTTGTATTTAGACATCTACAGTAAATAGCTCTGCCACTGGAAACCACTGAAATATTTTAAAAAATAAATAAATGCGAGTTCTCCTTCAAGAATCACTATTATCTACTTTTTCTTCTGGAAATATTAAAAATCTTACGTATTTATAAAGGCTCACACACAAAATAGTTTTCCTTTTTTTTTAAATGGATTGACATAATCACCTGATCCCCCAGGATGAATTTAAACCCATATGTCCCTTTGTTTGAGCCCCCTGGTGGTCTGATGTTAATACTATCATCGGGATTCTTTCTGATCTTCTGATCCTTTATACCTTGTATATGGCCCTATTTCGGAACAATCTGATCTACAGAAGACTCATGGGATTATATACTTGAATTACCTGGTGTAGAAGTACCTACCGCCTATATATCTCTTTTAATTATATTATAGATCTTGGCCCGTGCTTGCAGTGATTTTACAGCGGTGTTCTGCCGCCTTGACAGCAAACTTTGTTTTACATATATTGTCTTAGCTCCAGAAGAAGAGCGTATACGGGCGCAAAACTAGTCCAGCACTTCATATGTAATATTGAAAAAGCAGAACTGACACTTCCCGAGCTGGCTACTGTTACCCATTGTTGACCACTTTAGGATTTGTCCTATACAGGTTACCCTTTATGTTACTGTTTTGGGTTGACTGCCTTACTCAAGCTCATTCAGGCCGACCAGGCGCATCCATTATGCCCTTCTGGACTCTGGGTAGACGGTGGACTGTTGAGAAGTTTTAATCACTTTTCACCTATAAATATGTGTTTTATCCATTGTTTGTTCAGGAATTTGTTACAACTAAAATATATTTTGTGATACTGTATGCCTATAAAATCCATTCTTTCTACACCCAAAGTCTTCAAATAAGTTATAGGATGAGGCATAGAATACTTTGCTGTGCTATTCGCAGTGCCACCCTGTGGTGTTAGCTTTACCAATAATCAGATATTTACAGTAAATAGCTCTTCCATTGGAAACCACTGAAATATTTAAAAAAATTAAATGTGCATTCTCCTTCAAGAATCACTATTATCTACTTTTTCTCCTGAACATATTTAAAAATTAATACTTTGCCATTGAGTCACAGTATACCAACATACATATTTTGCAAAAAACAGTCATGACATATTTACAAAGACTTAAAGTGGCACACACAAAATAGTTTTACTTTTTTTTAAATAGCTTGACGAGGGGTTAGAATATCTGTATTTTTTTTTGTCTCTGTCATTTATTGAGTTTTTTCTTCTGACAGCAAGCGGGAGGATCTCTGCCCAAATCACAGTGAAATCTCACCTTTGCATGGTAACCATACACCTGCTTGGTTTATTTCCACTCACCTCCTATTCTGGCAGCAACTGTCAAGTTCTGGATTACTCCTCACCTTCTACATAGTTGACAACTAGCACTGAAACAAGGGGGGAGTATGTTTAACAAAGTGATTACAGAAATAACTTTGATTTTATTTTGACCAATCCAATACCGTAAAGTTCACAGCTCCTCATGAGAGAAAAGGGTTATAGGAAATAATTAATAGGTAACATTGCGGGCCCATTCACACCACATATTTTGGGCCATGTTGCTCTGTGCAGATCTAGCATAATGACAAGATCTAGCACAATAAAACCTGAAATCCATTTTTTTAACAGGCCTAGTGTGCGGGGTGTAATTGGAACATGCTGCAATTATATGTAGCGCTATATCCTGCAACGCAGCACAATGCACTGCAATACAGCACAATGCTTTGTAGAGTGCTGCAAGAGGTTGTAAAGTCACATAACACAATTACTTGTAGCCTCTCTGTTTTAGCAAGATATAAAGTGCGGTGTGTGTGTTTTTTTTTTTTTCTTTTTAATTAGAACCCTAAATATGTTTTAGCAAAGCTCCTCTGTGCAGTCATGTGATCTCCCTCTGCTCTCCTTCCTTGATCTAACAACAGTAGCAGGAGGGGCTGAGATTCCCCCCTGATGTCAGCCAGCCAGCAGAGGGAGGGAGGGAGGACATGTGACCGCACAGAGGAGCTGTGCAAAAAGGTATTTAGTATTATAACTTAAAAAACTGACATACTGTACTGAATATCCTGCTAAAACAGAGAGGATAGTATTTGTGTTATGTATTACATCAGAATAGAGGCAAAAGGAGAAGGGAGAGATGGGGAGGAGATCATCTCTCACACACAGGCTAAGAAATGACAGGTAAGAAGGGAGGGGGAAAGGGGGAGAAGGAGAGACTGTGTACGCACAATGGGATGATGGAGCACATAAACTGATCACGGTATTATGGATCAGCGGCTATAATTACAGTGGTCAGCACACACTGGGGACACAGGAACGGGCAGGATAAACCAGTTATTTTAGATCAAAGAAAGGGACAAATTACACTGCAACAGCACTATGCTTTTGATCATGCGGAACAGGAGCATTTTTTTTTTTTTAGAGTTACAAGCACTTTAAATAAAGTGATTCTAAAGGCAATTTTTTTTCTTGAAATAAAAAAGAGGTTATACCTAACTATTCAATGGAATGATAGAGCTGTCTCTTACCACTTGTATGGCAGTCCCCCGCCAGCGCTATCGCTCCTTCTTCCTGCAACTGCCCATGCAGGCACACTCCTGAGTTGGCCTGTGTGCTTCCAGAGACATACACAGTGCGGCTCTGCCTCACCTCCACTCCCTACTTCCTGTGTTTCCTATGAGACTAGGAAGTCAACCGAGGGGTGCTGAAGAAGGGGGCAGCTCTGGATCTGGAGAAGAGATAGGTATGTGTTTAGGTGGGGAGGGGAGAAGAAGAGGTAGTGGAACTTTTTTTATCTTTATGGAGAGAATGCAGTAAGGTTGAAAAAATGTTTTGTCTTTAGAACATGGGTGCTCAACCTGTGGCCCTCCAGGTGTTGTGGAACTACAAGTCCCACAAGGCATTACAAGCCGCAGACAGTTACAAGCATGACTCTCAAATGCAGAGGCATGATGGGACTTATAGTTCCACAACAGCTGGAGGGCCACAAGTTGAGCACCCATGCTTTAGAACCACGTTAAATTACTAATCAGCTCCACCATTAGAATTTTTTAAAATGTTTTCTGTAGACTGGAGTTTTTAAAAACCTATTTTTTTAATGTGATTTACTGTAATGGATGTATGTAATATAGGTTTTAATGGATAAAAGGACTTAAGCTAATAATCAGCAAGCAGGACTTCAGGAAAGCGCAGTACTGCAGAACACCAATACTTGGTACCTAGTTAGAGATTGGCACAGTGCAAAAAACAGAAAAATCTGCTCAGAGAAGTTAAAATATCAGTCATTTATGATTCTTAGTTCAAGGTCAAAATTTTACAAAGAATGCCTGAAAGGATATCTTACTATACAGGCACAGTAGGGAGTCACAACATGTCCTTAACTTATCCAGCTCAAATCTAAAGACACCAAAAGACTTATCTGATGTTAATATGATGTAGAAAACTGATAGTCGACTGACATGGAAAGTTGTGTCAGAGAAAACCAGCTAAAAATCATCAGCTTTATGCTGTTTTAACCACCTCAATACCAAATACTTTCACACCCATCCAGCCCAGGCCACTTTTCAACTTTCAGCACTGTCACACTTTGAATGTCAATAACTCATGCAACACTGTACCCAAATGAAATTGTTATAATTTTTGATACAGATAGAGCTTTATTTTGGTGGTATTTATTAAGTACTGTTTTTTTTTTGTTTTGTTTTTTATGTTTTTGCTATGTAAACAAAAATATACTCACATTTTGAAATATACAAATTTGCAAATGAATAAACTCTCTTCATAAACGTAGGCCAAAATGTATTGTGCTACATTTCCTTGGCAACAATAACCTAATCACTGTATATTATTTAGTCTGTGTAAAAGTTATAGACTCTACAAAACTATAGTATATACTGTATATTTGAAAATGTATCAATTCTGATGTACTGCCTCTCATTTATCATTTCTTGGGGCTCTAAAATGCCAGAACAGTGCAAATACCTCCAAATGACCCCTTTTTGTAAAGTAGACAGTCCAAGGTATTTAGTAAGAGGCATGGTGAATTTTTTTAAATTTAAATTTTTGTCACAATTTTTTGGAAAATGAAGAAATTAATAGTATGTAAAAAAAAATAAAATAAAATATATATATATATATATATATATATATATATATATATATATATATATATATATATATATATATATATATATATTTATAAACCAAAAAGGATAGCGGCACTCATGGGGCTTAAAAAGGTGAACACACGATGACAGTTTAATTCAACGTTTCGACGAGGCACAAGCTCGTCTTCCTCAGGATAATCCTGAGGTTATCCTTAAGTTATCCTGAGGAAGACGAGCCTGTACCTCGTCAAAACATTGAATTAAACCACCATTGTGCGTTCCACTCACCTTTCAAGACCCATGAGTGCCGCTCTCTTTCTTGGTTTATATGCTGTGCACCCGGGCCCATTTTTTATCCCTGATTTGTGTGTGGTGACAACCATTGGATAATATATATATATATATATATATATATATATATATATATATATATATATACACAGTATCTCACAAAAGTGAGTACACCCCTCACATTTTTGAAAATATTTAATTATATCTTTTCATGTGACAACACTGAAGAAATTACACTTTGCTACAATGTAAAGTAGTGAGTGTACAGCTTGTATAACAGTGTAAATTTGCTGTCCCCTCAAAATAACTCAACACACAGCCATTAATGTCTAAACCACTGGCAACAAAAGTGAGTAGACCCCTAAGTGAAAACGTCCAAATTGGGCCCAATTAGCCATTTTCCCTCCCTGGTGTCATGTGACTCATTAGTGTTACAAGGTCTCAGGTGTGAATGGAGAGCAGGTGTGTTAAATTTGGTGTTATCGCTGTCACTCTCTCATACTGGTCATTGGAAGTTCAACATGGCACCTCATGGCAAAGAACTCTCTGAGAATCTGAAAAAAAAATTGTTGCTCTACATAAAGAGGGTCTAAGCTATAAGAAGATTGCCAATACCCTGAAACTGAGCTGCAGTACGGTGACTAAGACCATACAGCAGTTTAACAGGACAGGTTCCACTCAGAACAGACCTCGCCATGGTCGACCAAAGAAGTTGAGTGCATGTGCTCAGCGTCATATCCAGAGGTTATCTTTGGGAAATAGACAAATGAGTGCTGCCAGCATTGCTGCAGAGGTTGAAGGGTGGGGGTCAGCCTGTCAGTGCTCAGACCATACGCCGCACACTGCATCAAATTGGTCTGCATAGCTGTCATCCCAGGAGGATACCTCTTCTAAAGATGATGCACAAGAAAGCCCGCAAACAGTTTGTTGAAGACAAGCAGACTAAGGACATGGATTATTGGAACCATGTCCTGTGGTCTGATGAGACCAACATAAACTTATTTGGTTCAGATGGTGTCAAGTCTGTGTGGCGGCAACCAGGTGAGGAGCACAAAGACAAGTGTGTCTTGCCTACAGTCAAGCATGGAGGTGGGAGTGTCATGGTCCCAGCCCAGTGCTGCCAGCACTGGGGAGCTACAGTTCATTGAGGGAACCATGAATGCCAACCTGTACTGTGACATACTGAAGCAGAGCATGATCCCCTCCCTTCGGAGACTGGGCTGCAGGGCAGTATTCCAACATGATAACAACCCCAAACACACCTCCAAGATGACCACTGCCTTGCTAAAGAAGCTGAGGGTAAAGGTAATGGACTGGCCAAGCAAGTCTCCAGACCTAAACTCTATTGAGCATCTGTGGGGCATCCTCAAACGGAAGATGTAGGAGCGCAAGGTCTCTAACATCCACCAGCTCTGTGATGCCGTCATGGAGGAGTGGAAGAGGACTCCAGTGGCAACCTGTGAAATTAGAGCGGAGACTGCAAGCCAGGCCTTCTTGTCCAACATCAGCGCCTAACCTCACAAATGCTCTTCTGGAAGAATAGTCAAACATTCCCATAGACACACTCCTAAACCTTGTGGACAGCCTTCCCAGAAGAGTTGGAACTGTTATAGCTGCAAAGGGTGGGCCAACTCAATTTTGGACTCTACAGACGAAGACTGGGATGCCATTAAAGTTCATGTGTGTGTAAAGGCAGGTGTCCTAATACTTTTGACAATATAGTGTATGACAATTTGTTTGCTTCAATACTCTGCTGTGCTTTATATGTGTGCAGCACCATGGCAGCGTTAAGAGGGCCTTAATATTTAACCTGCCCCTATTAGTTAACACTGGTGGATGGTGCTCCATTTTTTGGAGGGGTGGCAAACAAACCCCCCCCAGCCAGGTCTGCACTTACACCATCCAGGTCGCGGGTGGCTTCAGCAGCTTCCCCTTTTCCTGCCAATCCGGTCACTTCTCCTCCGGGCCTATCTGGTCTTAAGATCTGCTTCCTGTACTGATTGGCCAGGAGTAGAAGCAGGAAGACAATAACAAATGTTGATTCGCTAAAGTCACAAGTGGGTGGGCTCAGGCACAGTGCTTTGTGCCCAAAGCCCAACCTTTTTGAAGCCAATTAGAGCCTCAGGCTCGAATCATGTGCTTCAAAAATAAATAAAAGCTTGCAGAAATCTATGCGTCCAGCACCCCCCATGTAGATTAGTGGCCGGCGCATTGAGATTAGGAGGGTGGCGCCCCTGGCCCCTTATGGGCCGGCCACCACTGGTTAACACTGACCCTAACTTTTATAGTTAAGCCTTCATTTCTAACTTAACACCTACAATGAACCCTTTACAATTAACTTCTATGTAACACGTAACCCTGGAGATGGATTAGAACACACATCAGGCTTTTATTGCTGTCCCTTTCGGGAGCGTCACCACATTGTCCTGTTTACCATTATCATTGAAAGTGAAATTAAAAGAAAAAATCCCACATTTTTTGTTTTCCCCAGAAAAATAACAGAGGGGGAAATCTTCCAATGGGACACTAGGTCTGGTAACCAGGGGGAGGGGCAAGGGATTCCCTTAATTTGCAGGGATTTCCTCTCATTTGCTGTTTTGGCTATGGGACAGGAAGTGCAGATAGATCTCCCCAATGGGACACAGATGGCAAAGCGAAATGATGACAAAGGTTATTACCCTCCCTTATTCTATCCAGACTGAAAAAAAGTTTTGCCTATAGTTCTACTTTAACCACCTCAATACAGTGCACTTACACCCCCTTCCTGCCCAGACCAATTTTCAGCTTTCAGTGCTCTCACACTTTGAATGACAATTACTCAGTCATGCAACACTGTACCCATATGAAATTTACGTCCTTTTTTTACACAAATAAAGCTTTCTTTTGGTGGTATTTAATCACTAGTGGGTTTTTTATTTTTTGTGCTATAAATAAAAAAGTCCTTACATTTTGTGAAAAAAATGCCTTTTTCTTTGTTTCTGTCATAAAATTTTGCAAATTAGTCATTTTTCTTCATACATTTTGGCCAAAATTTATACTGCTACATATCTTTGGTAAAAAATAACCCAAATAAGTGTAAATTATTTGGTCTTTGTGAAAGTTATAGAGTCTACAAACTATGGTGCCAATCATTGAAAATTGATCACATCTGATCACACCTGATGTACTGAAGGGCTATCTCATTTTTTGAGATACTAACAACTCAGTAAAGTACAAATACCCCCCAAATGACCCCTTTTTAAAAAGTAGACATTCCAAGGTATTAAGTAAATAGCATGGTGAGTTTTTTTAAGTTGTAATTTTTTTCCCACAATTCTTTGCAAAATTAAGATTTTTTTTTTACAAAATTGTCATATTAACAGGTTATTTCTCTCACAGAGCATATGCATACAACAAATTACACCCCAAAATACATTCTGCCACTCTTCCCGAGTATGGTGATACCACATGTGTGAGACTTTTACATAGCCTGGCTACATACAAAGGCCCCACATTGAAGTAGCATCTTTAGGTGTTCTACAACCATAAATGGCACATCTCATTTCTCAACCACCTATTACACTTTTGAAGGCCCTGGAGCACCAGGACAATGGAATTGCCCCCAAAATGACCCCATTTTGGAAAGCAAACACCCCAATGTATAATGTATGAGGCATAATGAGTCTTTTGAAAGGTTCATTGTTATTCCAGAAGTTTTTGGAAAATGTGGAAAAAAATGAAAACGCATTTTTTTTACACAAAGTTGTCCATTTATCAGATATTTCCAACACATATCATGTACATAGCAAAGATGACACCCCAAAATACATTCTGATACTCCTCCTGAGTATGGTGATACCACATGTGTGAGCCTTTTACACAGCCTGGCCACATACAGAGGCCCAACATCCAAATAGCACCATCAGGCATTCTAGGAGCATAAATGACATATAATTTCCTAGCAACCTATCATTTTTGAAGGCCCTTCATATTTCTAACACATAGCATGTACATACCAAGAATTACAATCCAAAATAAATTCTATTGCGGAAAGGGTAAACAAAAAGCATTACCTGTGCTTTTAGTAGTATCCACAGAGGAGAGCACTGGTCCAGGCACCAGGCAGGGATGTGCTTAGCGACAGCAATAGTAATTATCCAGGCAGCAGGCAGAAATATTGTCTATAGTCAGCACAAGGATATTGTCAGCACAGCACAGTCCATAGAAATTGTCCAGGCAGAGACAGCCAGCACAACCATAATATTGATCCTGGTATACTGTTACCTGCAGACACTCATTGTACCGCTCTCCAGCCCTTCATAAACATACTGCCTCTTGCTACAGCTAATTATTTGCATAGTCCAGGTAGCGGTGTGGTCCGTTCATTTGGCAGGCAGAGGCAAGGTGGCAATAAGTCAGCAGCAGGCTGAGGGCCACAATCAGGTAAGACCTGTGCACAGGGGCACAGGGGTAGAGGCTTCGACCCACCCAAATCTCTATGAAGCCTCCGGACTCCAGACCCTAATCTGGAAATTCCGAAACCCGGAGAAAACAAAAAAAATTGTTTTCTCCATCCAGAAAAACAATTCTGGAGCCCCTCACATATGTGAGACCCCTGTGTACTACAGTAGCAGGGCAACAGATCAGTCCAAGCGGTAGGCCATAGCGTAGTTGATAAAACAGGCCAGGGTCAGTTCACATGGAGGCAGTCCAAACGGTAGGCAGAGGCATAGTCACAAAAGAGGCCAGGGTCAGTTCACGTGGAAGCAGTCCAAACGGTAGGCAGAGGCATAGCCAAAAAACAGGCCAGGGTCAGTTCACGTGAAAGCAGTCCAAACGGTAGGCAGAGGCATAGAAGCATTCACCAATGCAAAGGCCAGGTTGGGAAGGACACTGGGGGGCAATGGTAGCTGGTATCTTTTCTAAATCCTCTTTTGGTGCACACTCAACATTTTTTTTGCCGTCTTCAGCCTGCTTCAGATGGTGGAATGTTGAAGGGGAAGTGGCGCTCATGAAGTCGGCAAACAGCCTCAGAGCGAAGGTCTTCTGGGGGGGTCTTTGGTGATAGACGAGGGACATAACAACTTATTCTATGGATTGTAGGAAGGGGGTGGGGCTTTCTGTGGATTTGGTGTAGACTACGTAGGAATTATAAACGGCCAAATGGATGAGTTAAATTTCTACCTTCTTGTACCAGAATCGGGACCTCCTTATCGACAAATAGGGTTGAATCAAATGATCATTGAAATCCATCCCCCCATGTAGAGATTATAATCTTAGACACATACTGGCTTTTCAATGGGACCTCGTCTTCTTTGAACCTCAATTGTAGTGTCGTCATGGATGGTGGACATCATGTGCACGTCCCTTTTATCCTTCCACCTCAAGGCCAGCACCTCGTTGCATCTCAATGCTGCTCTTTCCCCCTTCACAGCTTTTTGTTTGCTAGAGATTGTGGGAAGCCCTTCCTATTTTTCTGGAGGTTTCGCAGGCCAGGGTTTTTGAAATGTATAGGTGTTTAAAAAGGGGCAGGCCAGTGTAGAAATTGTCAAGGTATATGTGATATCCTTTGTTCAGAAGTGGGTATGCCAAGTCCCATACAATCTTTCCAGTTGTGCCCATGTAGGCCGGGCACTCAGGGGGCTGGAGTTGGGAATCTTTTCCTTCATATATGCGGAACGCATACAAATATCCCATGGCTCTCTCACAGAGCTTGTATAATTTTACTAGGTATCTGGCCCTTTTGCTAGGAATATATTGCTTTATTCCTAGCCGGCCTGAAAAGGGTACCAGGGACTCATCAACACATATATTCTGATCGGGGACATAGAGTCCTGCAAATTGTTGGGAAAAGAAATTCATCAGTGGGCGAAGTTTATATAATTTGTCGTAATTTGGATGATTGCGGGGAGGGCACTAGGCGTTGTCGCTAAAATGAAGAAAGCGCATTATCATTTCGTATCGGGACCTGGCCATTACGGCAGAATAAATGGGCATGTTGTGGATGGGGTTGGTGGACCAATAGGCATGTCATTCATTTTTTTTGTAATGTTTAGAATGAGGCGCATAAACAATTTGAACTCCTCCAAATTCAGATCTTGCCACTCAAACGGACGGGGATAGGATGATTGGGGGTTGTTGGCAATATACTGCTGGGCATACAAATTTGTCTGGTCCACAATGAATTGCAGCAAAGTGTCGGGCAGAAACAGATAAAAAAATAAATTGCTGTGAAATTTTGGGTGTTGGCCTGCACACCTGGCTGTGCTGTGAATGGGGGAATAATTGGTGATCCCGAGTCGGATGGCAACCATGTTGGGTTGGCAAGACCATCTGGCATATATGTAGAGGCACTGGCTCTTGGGGGACGTGACACTCCAGTAGTTGGGGGAATTGAATTTCCTGTGCTGGTGTGATGTGGCAGCAATGGTACTGGGTCTGGGCATTTGTTCCTGGGGCCTATCGCCGGCGGCAGCGCTGGTACTGGGCATTTGTTCCATGGGCCTATCGCTGGCAGCAGAGCTTGTACTGGGCCTGGGAATTTGTTCTTGGGGCCTATTGCTGGCGGCAGCACTGGTACTGGGCCTTGGAATATAATCCTGGTTTCCAGAGTGCTGTGCCCTTTTAGGAGGGACCCATTCTTCCTCCGAATCATTTGCCAATTCACTATTGGGTTCAAATGCCGAATTTGATTCGGAATCAAAATTGGAATCTAACGAGAACTCCCTGTTGCTCTCATCAGTCATGGAGAGGATCTGGAACACCTCCTCACAGGTGTATAATCTTTTGGACATGACTCTGATGGCTGTGTGACAGGTGGCAGGTGATGGTCACTGATGGGCTGTGAGATGGGTGGCAGGTGACGTTCACTGATAGGTGATGATGGTGTGACAGGCGATGGTCACTGATGGGTGACAGGCCACGGACGGTGATGGGTGATGGTCACTGACGGGTGATGGTCACAGACGGGTGACAGGCCACGGTCACTGATGGGTAATGGGTGCACCACTGACGGTCACTGATGGGTGACGGGTAATGGCTGATGTCACTGATGGGTGACAGGTAATGGCTGACATCACTGATGGGTGACGGGTAATGGCTAACATCACTGATGGGTGATGGGTAATCGCTGACGTCACTGATGTGTGATGGGTGATGGCTGATGGTCACTGATGGGTGACAGGTGATGGCTGACGGGTGACGGCTGACATCACTGATGGGTAATGGCTGATGGTCACTGATGGGTGACGGGTAATGGCTGACGTCACTGATGGGTAATGGCTGACATCACTGATGAGTGACGGGTGATGGCTGATTGTCACTGATGGGTGACGGGTGACAGTAATGGCTGACGGTCACTGATGGGTGACGGGTGATGACTGACAGGTGACGGCTGACGGTCACTGATGGCTTATGGGTGACAGATAATGGCTGATGGTCACTGATGGGTGACGGGTGATGGCTGACAGGTGACAGCTGACGGTCACTGATAGGTGATGGGTGATAGCTGACAGGTGACTGCTGACGGTCACTGATGGGTGACGGGTGATGGCTGACAGGTGCACCGCTGAAGGTTACTGATGGCAGTCTTATGTGACAGGGGCACTTTATGGGGTGACTGTGGTGACTGTTGGGTGACAGATGACAATGGGGGGCGATGGGACAAGTGTTGTGCTTGGTGCAGTACAATACAGACACAGATCGGTAACTCACTGCCCATGGCTCTTCTCTCCTCACACTGGAAAGGGTGTGTGAGGAGAGAAGAGCTGGTAACAGCTACTTACCGCTCTGTGTTTACACAAAGCCGCATACACACGGGTGGAGTTTTCGACCGGACTAGTCCGACGGACCGAGTCAGGCGGACAATCCGATCGTGTGTGGGCTTCATCAGACCTTCAGCAGACTTTGCCAGATGAAAATCTGACGGACTTTAGATTTGGAACATGCTTCAAATCTTTACGTCATAACTCCGCCAGACCCAGAAATCCGCTCGTCTGTATGCTAGTCCGAAGGACAAATACCGACGCTAGGGCAGCTATTGGCTACTGGCTATCAACTTCCTTATTTTAGTCAGGTGTACACCATCACGTACAAATCCGTTGGACTTTGGTGTGATCGTGTATAGGCAAGTCCGTTCATTAAAAAGTCAGTCGAAAGTCCGTCAAAAGTCCGTTGAAAGTCCGTCGGAAAGTCCGTCGGACCAGTCCGGTCGAAAAGTCCGATCATGTGTAAGCTGCATTAGTGATCGGCTGTGAAAGGATCACAGCCGATCACGTGGTAAACAGCCATCGGCCAATGCCGCCACCGACGTGCACACATGGCACGCTCCCGATCGCGCGCATGCGATGTGCACAATGGGGGTGGTACCAGCTGTCATCGGCCGTGACTTCATTATGGCCGATCACGTGGTAAACAGCCATGCCCAATGGCTGTTTACCCCCCTTGGTGGCGAGCGGTGTCTCTGTGACACGCCGCCACCGAGGGTATGGGGATGCGCACGCATGATCGCATGCCTTCCCTGTTTAAAGGGCAGGGCATCATATGACACTCTCCCAGAATGAGAGCCGCGCTGCCTGGCCATCATATGACAGACGGCAGGTGGCAAGCGGTTAAACTACACATGTGTTGTGACAAAGGATAGTTTTCATTACATTTGGTTTTATGCAGATAAAAAGCTCCCATTTTAGCTGAGTCTAACTTAAAAAAAGGACTTCTTGAGACAATGAACACTTTGATCAGGACTATGTAACATACAACATAGTGTATAGCATGCAATAGTCAGGGATAGGTGGTAAAGGGAGAGCCACCATGGCCCCAGGTTGGAAAAATATTATTAGTTGCCAAGGACAAAACATATTCTATTTCCTTTAGCTAAAAAGCTTCCTGTCATGAAATAAACCTGAAAGCATGCAAACATGTATTATCTACCACGGCCATGTTAAATGTGTTAAATTTCCATATCATTTCATTTGATAACCCTTCAATGAGAGCAAAGGCAATTTACCCTACCTTTGTTTTGAGCCTCAGGGGCATTCTGGGTTCCTAGTGGATAGATAACTTGCATATTCCAAGATACCTACAGAACGCCTGCCTTGTATGCCTCAGAAAAGAAGGTTACAGTACCTATTTTTGCTCATTGATGAATCCATTTACAGCGTCATATATGGGCACTGAGGCCCCAGAACACCCTTGGTTACTTGGAGCCAGCACAGGCCATTCAGGGATTCCTGGCTGATAACGGAATGTAAACAAAGGAGTGGGTATCATCTAAAAAAATGGCATTCCTCCCATAATAATACTAGTGGTGGCCATACACTAGAAGAGAAATCATTTGAGAATCTGTCATTTGGACAGTTCGTTCATTTATCATTTAGTTAATGGGCACTGATCAAAAATCGGTTGTGGCGTTTTTGAGCTGAAAAATCGAAGAGAAACTTCGGCCGACCGAACGGTAAATTGAAAGGTTAATGTGTTTCTCACCCAAACAGTTTGCACTGGGCTTACAGGACAAAAAAAAAAAAATTGATTTATTTATGTCAGTTTTCGGTCATTACATGGTGGCAAAATCGTTTGCTCTCACGACCATGTGGTCATTTTTTTAAAACCCGTTTGAACGATTTTTCGACAGGTGTATGGCTAGCATAGGATTCTTCAGGTCTGGTATGGAGAAAAAAGGTAGCGAAAAAAGGGTCTCCCAAAAATCCAAACCAGACATTTAATCAATGTGCATCAATGGTAAAAGAAAAATCACAATAAGCGTATATTGACTGGTTTGCACAAAAGTTATTGCATCTACAAAATAGGGGATAGATTTATGGACTTTTATTTTTATGTTTTTACTGGTAATGGCGGCAATCTGCGATTTTTAGCGGCACTGTGACATTGCGGCGGACAAATCTGACCCCAAGTGACACTTTTTGGGGCCAGTGACATTATTACATTGATCAATGTATAAATGACACTGGCAGGGAAGAGGTTAACACTAGGGGGCAATCAAGGGGTTAACTGTATTGCCTGGGTGTGTTCTAACTGTGGGGGGATGGGCTGCCTGGGACAACAAAGAGATCGCTGTTCCTGATCACTAGGAACAGCAGAGCTCAGAGTTGTCCCCTGACAGAACGGGGATTTGCCTTGTTTAAATAGGCAGATCCCTGTTCTGTCTCTCCTCACCGCGATCGCGGGTGGCCAGCATACATCGGGTCTGCACACCTGCAGTTTAACATGCACGGACCGACGTATGGGTACGTCGATTTGCGCAGGAGAGCCGACCTGCCGCAGTATATACTGTGGTTGGTCGGCAAGTAGTTAATAAGCATTTCTAATAAGCCCCAACTTGCAGACCCCTACAACCATCGGGAAATAGCTGTTGGAAATAGAATCTTGTATCCTCTTATGTTAAGGGCACGTGGCCTGTTATGGTTCAGGAACGGGGCACACGTTTTTCCTTACTTTCCTGCATGCTTGAATAAGGGTCTGGTGTGGATTTTTAGGGACCCTGGAGATACCTTATTAACATCTATATCAGATCCTCAATATCATATCCTGGGTCTTTGTTTGGAGGTACTTTCCATGATGACAGCCAGACACCTAGAAATGAAACAAGTTCTAAATTTTTTCCGAAGGAACCAATTCCTATCGGGAAAACCGATCGTCTGTATGCTGTTCCGACGGACCAAAAACGACACATGCTGTGAAGCAAGCACGAGACGGAAGCTATTGGCTACTGGCTATTGAACTTCCTTTTTCTAGTCCTGTCGTAAGTGTTGTACGTCACCGCGTTCTGGACGGTCGGACTTTGGGTTGACCGTGTGTAGGCAAGACCGCTTGAATGGAATTTCGTTGGAGTTCTGTCAGAGAAACCTGCAGAGTTAATTCCGACTGCAAAACCGGTCGTGTGTATGCGGCATAAGAGGAGGTTTCAGCACTTGCACATTTTTTTCATCTTTTTGTGCATTCCTATTTCGGGATGTGGTGGTGATCATCAACTGAGTACATTCTTATTCAGAAAAATACCCTATTAACATCTATATCAGATCCTCATCTAGTGAATCCCTAGCAATCTCTCATCAGCTCTTTCTTTGGAGTGGCTTCCCCATCAAATGAGAGCTGTCCCAATAAATCATGATCAGAAGCAGCGATCAAGAGCTGTCAGACACAGCTTGGTCAGTGTACTGGGAGTGTGTGTGCTCTCAGCACACAATTTCAGACTGCCATGGACAAATATGTGTAGAGGCTAGGTTTTAAGTCCCATTTTTCTTGCTACCCCATATATGCGTTATGCAGTAGGACAGAGGTTATATGGCATTTTTTTCTTTTTAAATGTCAGTTTTTCTGCATTAGATGTCATGTCTCTTACAGATACTCAACTTTACAGGCAGATTAAGGGCATCCCCCTGAAGGGTCTGGCTTGAATATTAAGGAGAACCCTGCACCAAAATTTAAAAAATAAATCCGTGGGGGTCCCCCCAAAATCCATATCAGGCCTTTCAGGTCCTGAACCGTGCCAGGCCACATGCCCTCAACATGGGGAGGATGCTTTGGGGTCCCCCCCCGAAACACCTTGTCCCCATGTTGGCCTCTTATAGCTGAAGGCGGGGCCACCCGGTGACGTAAATGGGTGACCCCACCCACTTTTGACATCATGTGACATCACACAATGTCAGAGGGGCGGGGTCACCCATTTACGTCACTGAGTGGCCCCACCCTCAGCTATATAACAGCTGTCAATGCAGAAAGCCTGCAGTCAGTAGGAGCCTCCCATGGAGTTTTTTCCGTTTTTTTTTTTTCTCAGTCTGTCGGACGCTGTGATTGAAGATGAATGGACACTTTTTTTATCTAATAAAGGACTTGTCCCAAATTATCTACTGTCATTTTTACCATTTTGACACTTTTTTTGGTGAATATGTAGGGGTACAATGTACCCGATACTCATTCACATCTGGGGGTCCTCTTGTTAAAGGGGCTTCCAGATTCTGATAAGCCCCCTGCCTGAAGTCCCCCACAACTACCGGTCAAGGATTGTGGGGATGAGGCCCTTGTCCCCATCAACATGGGGACAAGGTGTTTTGGGGGGACCCCAAAGCATCCTCCCCATGTTGAAGGCATGTGGCCTGGTACAGCGCTCTCTTGCCCCCCTTTTCCTGCGGCATGCCAGGTTGCATGCTCAGATGAGGGTCTGGTATGGATTTTGGGGGGACCCCTATGCCATTTTCTTTTTTAAATTTTGGTGCGGGGTTCCCTTAATATCCATATCAGACTGAAAGGGCCTGGTAATGGACTGGGGGGGGGGCAATTGCAAAATGCATGTTAAAGTGCCATTCATTTTCAATGGCACCAAAAACCCAGTGTGGTTTTGCTGCAATTATCGTGTGGTAATCGGGTCAAATGGCAACGTGTGAAGTTTGTCACCCAAAAAGGAACAGAAGCTTCTTTTGGGTGACCAGCTTTGCACGTTTTGTTTTGCCATGATTTCGGTGCAATAATCATGGTAAAACTGCACTGCGTTTTAGGTGCCATTGAAAATGACTGGCACCGAACATGAGTTTTGCAATTGCAGTGCAATTTGAGATGGCAGGCAGAATCGCAATGATTGTGCCCCAGATTCCAAATGTCAAATGTGCACGGAATCTAACATATGTCATTCTCCCAACCTGGTAATTTTCTTCTACAAGATTACAGAACATAAAATCAGCTGTAATTTGGAAAATACAAAACCGTAATACGTTGGTATATAAATACTTACTGACCTGCTGAGAATTGTAGTTACGCAGGCTTTAGAAGAAGAAGCCACTGTGTGTGGTGTGGGGCACAGGCATCGGGCAGTTTTAGAAGTGTTGAATGCAAAAGCACTGAAGCTAAAGTATTGAAATGGGGAAACATTATTTTAACCAATTGCTTACTGGGCACTTAAACCCCCCTCCTGCCCAGACCAATTTTCAGCTTTCAGCACTGACGCACTTTGAATGACAATTGCGCGGTCATACAACACTCTACCCAAATGAAATTTTATCTTTTTTTCCCCACAAATAGAGCTTTCTTTTGGTGGTATTTAATCACAGCTGGGATTTTTATTTTTTGCTAAACAAATAAAAAAAGACGGAAAATTTCGAAAAAAAAAAAATCATGTTTCATAGTTTGTTATAAAATTTTGCAATCGGGTAATTTTTCTCCTTCATTGATATGCGCTGATGAGGTGCAACTGGTGGGCACTGATAGGCTGCACTGATGGGCATGGATAGGCACAGTTAAGGCGGCAATGATAGGCACAGATAAGGCGGCACTGATGGGGACAGACAAGGCGGTACTGATGGGCACAGATAAGGCGGTACTGATGGCCACTGATAAGATGGCGCTGATGGGCCATGATGGGTGGCACGGATGGGTGGCACTGATGGGTGGCACTGATAGGCACTGATAGGTACCACTGATAGATGGCACTGATGGACACTGATAGGTGGCATTGATAGGTGGCACTGATAGGTGGCACTAATGGGCGGCACTGATGGGCACTGATGGGCGGCACTGATGGGCACTGAAGGGCACTGGTAGGTGACACTGATGGGCACTGATAGGTGGCACTGATCTGCAGCACTGTTGTTGAGGCACTGATTGTGGGCACTGATAGGTGGCACTGTGGGCACTGATGGGTGGCACTGTGGGCACTGGTAGGCAGCACTGTTGCCTACTGCCAGGTGGCACTGGCAGGGGGCACAGGTGGGCACTGAGGATCTGCAGCAGCTCGCTGTGATTGGGACCGATGTCCCTCTCACAGCTGCCGGTGATCGGCTTTTTTTTTTCTCCTTGCGCTGTCAAGAAAAAATAGCTGATTACCGGCTCTGTTGACATCACATGATCAGCTGTCATTGGCTGACAGCTGATCATGTGGTAAGGGGTTGGGATCGACCCCTTACTCCGATCTGAGATCCAGTGAGTCTTATAAACTCGCTGATCACAGAACACGCCCACTTCAATGGATGTACTCCCGGCAAAGCAGGTCCGCGCCTTAGCCGTCATTCGGCTATAGCGCGGATCTGAAGTGGTTAATGACTCTTCTTTTGCAGTGAATGTCTATGGTGGATTTGACTTTCTTTAGAGACTGACAGAATCTTTTTCCCTATGTTAAAGTAAGTATTTTTTTCATGATTCAGTATTTACTTCTACTTTAACTGTTCTGTTAACTGTTCTGTTTTTTTTTTTTTTTTTGTTTTGCTTTCCTCTATAGAGCCCTCAGTTGAGTGACTATATTCAGTGCTACGCTACCTTTCTAAAATAGGCATGTACTGCAGCCTGGATAGAACATCGATGTAAACAGTTGTTTCTACCTGTTTAGAGGTGTGCACTAGTAGACTACATAGAGACTTTGATGTTCTTGATATTCCAAATCTACAGAATCACAGGCTATAGTTCAGTTGTTCTGAGAATGCCCTGATATTGGCAGCTAGAGGACTTCATACATTAGGGTGGCCTGGTGGTTTCAGGTAGGTAAAACATGACCCAGGTAGGGCTGAATGGGTGGAGTGATATTGACCATCAAAACCAAACACATTAAACATAATAAATAATGACACAAATTATTTTCCTTTGAGTGTTATGGCCACAGCTTTTATTAAATAACAATATAATAACAATAACATACTCTAGGCACTAATTCTTTAATACATACACACATTTTTATACAACCGTTAAAAGCCATGCAATGGCATGTTCTGTTGAATTCCCAACTATCTTGATGGGTACACATCAGTCATTTTACACCATTGTTCACCTAGAACAAACCTTAGTAATTACTGTATTTATTGGCATATAACACACACTTTTTCCCCCTTAAAATAGAGGAAAATCGTGTGTGCATGTTATACGCCGATATAGGCTGCCACTGAGGGGAAGGAGGGGACGACCGCCGTCGAAATAGACAGAGCCGGATCTCCTGTGTAGTCGGCTCTGCTTGCGGCCACGCTCAGTCCCGTCCCCCTGGATGGCTCCTAGTATTGACGTCCCAACATTGGACCAGCGTTATGTCCATCATAGGATCCGGGCCAAGGGGCGGGACTGGGCGTGATGAGCCGAGTACACATGGGATCTGGGTCTGTCTATTTCGGCAAGGCTGCAGAAGGACACTGATCGGGCTGCAGTGAGGAGCAATGCTGCAGATGGACACTGATCAGGCTGCAGTGAGGAGCAAGGCTGCAGATGGACACTGA
Source organism: Aquarana catesbeiana (assembly GCF_042186555.1). Taxonomy (NCBI): domain Eukaryota; kingdom Metazoa; phylum Chordata; class Amphibia; order Anura; family Ranidae; genus Aquarana; species Aquarana catesbeiana. Next base: position 460,993,359 of record NC_133328.1, read on the forward strand.
TCAGGCTGCAGTGAGGAGCAATGCTGCATATGGACACTGATCAGGCTGCAGTGAGGAGCAAGGCTGCAGATGGGCACTGATTAGGCTGCAGATGGGCACTAATTAGACTGCATTGAGGAGAAAGGCTGCAGATGGGCACTGATTAGGCTGCAGTGAGGAGTAAGGCTGCAGATGGGCACAGATCAGGCTGTACTGAAGCTGCAGATGGGCACAGATTAGGCTGCATTGAGGCTGCAGATGGGCACTAATCAGGCTGCATATATGCCGGCGCGCGTTATACGCTGGTGCGTGTTATACGCTGATAAATATGGTACTTCCTTAATGAACATCACATAATCAGCCGTCAAAAATTCCACTTGCCTGCTCGCATTTTGCGAGTGGATTTTGGATTGAAATTAAAACTGTTATGTTCCCAGCGCTCTGATCATTTGGGCGGCAGCTGTCCTCTCTCTTCCCCTGCACAGGTAGGGTGCATTGGTGACACAGGCTGCATTGGGGACACAGGCTGCATTGGCCGACACAGGCTGCATTGGCCTACACAGGCTGCATTGGCAGGCACAGGCTGCATTGGTGGACACGGGCAGGCTGCATTGGTGGACACGGGCAGGCTACAATGTTGGGCATGGATAAAGTTGTTGTTAATATTTATTTTTATAACTTAATTCTGCACAAAGCATTTAAGTGTCATTTTATGAGATAATTTGTGGAGGGCATGTTTAGGGGCAGGGCAGGGTAAGGGTTGGGCGGGCAACTGGTGGCGAGTAACCCTTGAGGTCTGGCTGGTAGCTAAGGACTTGAAATTTTGAGCCCTGACATAATCATGGTTAAATAAGGTTAAATCACCGGTCCAAACTTTACAATCAATCTTACTCTTTTGGCACCATCACGGACAAAATTATAACATGCCCAACAAGCCCCCATCCTCTTCCCATAACTCAGTTCTCCAAATGTATGCACCTCTAATAATCACCATAACCATACTGTTACCGATAGGCAAAAATGGCAAACCTTGCAATTTGTAGCTCCTCAGGGTCTCACTAAGTTGTAACTTGCTCTCTACTTCATAACCCTAAACTGCCCCCCACCCATTCTAAACCTTTTTCTTATCTTCAAGCCCACCCTGTCATATGGCCTTTCTTCAATATGCTCAGGGCAGCCCTCAAATAAATGACAATAACAAACATTAAGGCTGCGTTCGCACTATGCTGCTATGTTTTCAGTAAACATGGCAAAACATTTGACATACTTGGTACCATTATTTCTCAACAAAACATGTGAAAATCATGGCAAAATGTGCATTGCCAAATGCGCCTGGCTTGGTGCCAACATTTGAAACATGAGCTTATTTGGCACATTCAGCTGAATGGGCTGCCCACAAAAATGCACAAAAATGCAAGCAATGCAACTCGCGTTCCCGCTGTGCAAAGTCTGAATGGGGCCTAATGGAATGACTCTAATCATATCTTGTTTTAAACCCTCAAGCCCACTTAATTTAGACATATAGTCATTATATTAATGGGCGTGCTTTGCTAGGTCTAATTACAAGTTGATTACAGTAGAATACAACATTACAGTTCTTGTGTGATTGTTCCATGAAAAATATTGCAAATAAAAATAGTTTAAATATCAGATGAGGTCTTTTTGCTTAAAGGCATTTTGTTGCATGTCAGAATTAGAAAGATATGCTGCAGATTGTATTGCCGACAACATGTAGTGCTTGTTGATGAGTCCTGGGGGAAAAGGCAAGAGCTGATTGATTTCTGTTTGAGCATTTTGAAAGAATGATTTCACTTGAATCATGTAAAGCGTTTCCAGCAGCACTAGGAAAAAAGATGTGACTTGAACTGTCAGACATTTCTACACAGTAAGCAAACAATTATTATTTAACCTCTCTGCACCAACAACTGTTACAGTATCAAATTAAAGGAGAACCCTGGCTTCAACAAAAGCTTTAGCTATATAGAGTTGACCCCTAAATATGTATTTTTAAATTAAAATAAGTTATCTAATAACAACAACATAACAAGACATCAAAGAAAATGTCAAGTGGGTTATTTCTCCAGCATTTGCCAAAAATAAAATATCAGTTTTGGTTGGTAAAACCCCATTTTATACCACGAGGAGTCAGTGTTGGTCCTAATAAGTCTGTGACCTTCTGACACTACGTCATTATAACTGACCCATGAAGCATGGGAAGTAATCTTATGACTTCCTGGTTCACATTTTCTTAGCTGTTACATACTGAGAACAAATAACACTTTAGTTACCATTTGGGGACCCCATAAATAGTTTGGATTTGTCTATCTAAGGTAAAACTCATTTTTTCCACATTTTCAGAGTTTTCTTTTTTATAACTTGTACTGATTTTATGTTTTTTTTTTTTGTTACAGCTTTGTTAAGACAAAATCTATATTTGAATGGTTTATACCCATTTACTAAAAAAGCGAAAATAACTTTTAACCTATTTTCTCTTTTAATGTTTGCAGTTAATATTCTATTACTCTATACAAAGATGACAACCACTGCAATTTATAACTAGCTTTAAAAGCAAGGTGCACATGGAAGGGCTTTGCAGAGCACAAACAAAAGTTTTCTTAATGTACTTACCAGCTACCCTGCAAAAAGCCAAAAAGAAACCCCAAGAAAACTTAACGAAAGAAAAACAAAATGACACTAACAATTTGCATTAAAACAGAGGTTTAAGCTGCACACATTTTACATATATGTGGAAGCCACACTGTCCTATCGCTATTATTTGAAACGCTCCAAGTTGAATCATGTAAAGCAATGGATACATTAAGGGCAGGTATGTCTGGAGGCATCCCATTCTTCCTTAACCACCTCAATACTGGGCACTTTCACCCCCTTCCTTCCCAGACCAATTTTCAGCTTTCAGTGCTCTCTCACTTTGAATGACAATTACTCAGTCATGCTACACTGTACCCAAATGAAATTTTTATCATTTTGTTCACACAAACAAAAAAACCCAAAATTTTCTACTTTCTCTTTTAAAAGAAACCAAAAAAAAATTAAATTTTGTCGAAAATTTAGGCAAAAATGTATTCTACCACAAGTCTTTGGTAAAAAAAATCCTGATAATTGTATTATCATTGGTTTGTGTGAAAGTTATAGAGTCTACAAGCCATGCTACGCATTGTTGAAAATGTATCAATCCTAATGCACTGATGGCCTAATGTACTGATCTCATTTCTTGAGGCCCTAAAATGTCAGGACAGTACAATAACCCCCCAAAAGACCCCTTTTTGGAAAGAAGACAGTCTGAGGTATTTAGTAAGAGGCATAGTGAATTTTTTGAAGTTGAAATTTTTTCCCCACAATGCTTTGGAAAATTAAGAAATATAGATTTTTTTTTTCTTCACTAAATTGTCATATTTACAAGTTATTTCTCACACACAGTGCAGGCATAATTGCAATTACACCCCAAAATACATTCTGCTATTCGTCCTGAGTATGGCGATACCCCATGTGTGAGACTTTTCCACAGCCTGGCCACATACAGAGGCCCAACATCCATATAGCACCATCAGGCGTTCTAAAGGCATAAATTACACATTTCATTTTCTGAGTACCTATTACATTTTTGAAGGCCCTGGAGCACCAGGACAATGGAATTACCCACAAAATGACCCCATTTTGGAAAGAAAACAACCCAATGTATATTCTATGGAGCATACTGAGTCTTTTGAACATGTCATTTCTTTCCACAAGTTTTTGGAAAATGTGGAAAGAAAATGAAAACCTATTTTTTTCTCACAAAGTTGTCAATTTAGAAGATCTTTCTAACACATAGCATGTACATAGCCAAAATGACACCCCAAAATACATTCTGCTATTTGTCCTGAGTATGGCGATACCCCAAGTGTGAGACTTTTCCACAGCCTGGCCACATACAGAGGCCCAACATCCATATAGCACCATCAGGCGTTCTAAAGGCATAAATTACACATTTCATTTCCTGAGTACCTATCACATTTTTGAAGGCCCTGGAGCACCAGGACAATGGAATTACCCACAAAATGACCCCATTTTGGAAAGAAAACAAACCAATGTATATTCTATGAGGCATACTGAGTCTTTTGAACATGTCATTTCTTTCCACAAGTTTTTGGAAAATGTGGAAAGAAAATGAAAACCTATTTTTTTCTCACAAAGTTGTCAATTTAGAAGATCTTTCTAACACATAGCATGTACATAGCCAAAATGACACCCCAAAATACATTCTGATATTCGTCCTGAGTATGGCGTTACCCCATGTGTGAGACTTTTCCACAGCCTGGCCACATACAGAGGCCCAACATCCATATAGCACCATCAGGCTTTCTAAAGGCATAAATTACACATTTCATTTCCTGAGTACCTATCACATTTTTGAAGGCCCTGGAGCACCAGGACAATGGAATTACCCACAAAATGACCCCATTTTGGAAAGAAAACAACCCAATGTATATTCTATGAGGCATAATGAGTCTTTTGAACATGTAATTTCTTTCCACAAATTTTTGAAAAATGTGGAAAGAAAATGAAAACCTATTATTTTCTCACAAAGTTGTCAATTTAGAAGATCTTTCTAACACATAGCATGCACATAGCCAAAATTACACCCCAAAATACATTCTGCTACTCGTCCTGAGTATGGCGATACCCCATGTGTGAGACTTTTCCACAGCCTGGCCACATACAGAGGCCCAACATCCATATAGCACCATCAGACGTTCTAAAGGCATAAATTACACATTTCATTTCCTGAGTACCTATCACATTTTTGAAGGCCCTGGAGCACCAGGACAATGGAATTACCCACAAAATGACCCCATTTTGGAAAGAAAACAACCCAATGTATATTCTATTAGGCATAATGAGTCTTTTGAATATGTCATTTCTTTCCACAAGTCTTTGGAAAATGTGGAAAGAAAATGAAAACCTATTATTTTCTCACAAAGTTGTCAATTTAGAAGATCTTTCTTACACATAGCATGTACATAGCCAAAATGACACCCCAAAATACATTCTGCTACTCGTCCTGAGTATGGCGATACCCCATGTGTGAGACTTTTCCACTACCTGGCCACATACAGAGGCCCAACATGCAAGTAGCACCTCCAGACTTCTAACACATAGCATGTACACACCAAGAATTACACCCCAAAATACATTCTGCTGAGCAAAAGGTAAAAAAAAAAAAAAGCTCACCTGTGGTTTTAGCAGGCAGGAATACCGTTCCAGAGCAGCCAAAGCATTTGTCCAGACAGCCAAAGGAAATGTCCAGGAATTGTCCAGGCAGCAGACAGATATGGAAAAGTATGAACATGGTTCAGTACAGTCCAAGGTTTAGCAGGCAGTTCAGGTAACAGGCATAGGCATGGCCAGTCCAGGTGGCAGGCAAAGGCATGGCAAGGTCATGTGGCAGGCAAAAGCATGGCAAGGTCATGTGGCAGGCAAAGGCATGGCCAGTTCAGGTGGCAGGCAGAGGCATGACCAGTTCAGGTGGCAGCAGGCAGCACTTTGTACATTGGGCCTTGGTCAGGTAAGACCTGAGGACAGGGGTAGAGTCTTCTTCCCACCCAAATCTCTACGAAGCCTCCGAGTCTCCAGACCCTAATCCGAGAAAACTAAAAACCCGGAGAAAAATGTTTTCTCCACTCGGAAAACCTTTTCTGGAGCCCCTCACATATGTGAGACCCCTGTGCTGTACAGTGGCAGGGCAAATGATCAGTTCAGGAGGCAGGCAAAAAGCATGGTAATTTAACAGTCCGGGTCAATTCACGTTGAAGGCAGAAAGATGTTTGGCAGAGGCATAGTTGTTAACAGTCCGGGTCAATTTACGTTGAAGGCAGAAACATGTTTGGCAGAGGCATAGTCGTTAACAGTCCGGGTCATTCACAGAAATGGCAGATAGTGGAAAAAAATCATCTTCACTGTACTAATAGTGTAGTGAAGTATGATAGCTCCGATAGCACGTTCCAATACAGAGGCCTGGCTGGGAGGGACATTGGAGACAGTAGTATCGGGTGTCACAGCGAATTCCTCTACTTGTACATACACAACATTTTTTTGGGGGTTTGCGACATGTTTGGGTAAGAGGGAGGATTTCGGGAAAGTGCCTTTTATGGAGTCTGGCTAACGAATCGGAGCGAATTAGTTGAGGGGCTTGGCCTTGGGGATAGAGAAGGGCTGTGACAACGTCTTCCTGGAATTTTAGATAGGGTAGGGAACTTTGGGTGCACTTAGAAAAAATGATATAGGAATTAAATAGGGCAAGTTGCATCAAATAAATGGCGACTTTCTTGTACCAAAATAGTGATCTCCTGGTGGCCAAGTAGGGCTGCATCATCTGGTCGTTCATATCCACCCCCCGCATGTATAGATTGTACTCATGCATACATTTTGGCTTCTGTATGGGGCCTCCTCTTCTCTGAAGTTCCACCAAGGTGTCGTCATGTATTGTTGAAAGGATGTAGACATCTCCTTTTTTATCTCTCCACTTCACCGCTAGTACTTCTTCAGTTCGCATACTGGCCATTTCACCCTGCTTCAATTTCTTGGCGACCAATCTTTGTGGGAAGCCTTTGCGGTTGGTCCGTGCTGTCCCAAAGGCCATAGTGTTCTTTAGGTACAAATGGTGGAAAAGTGGGAGACTAGTGTAGAAATTGTCTACGTAAAGGTGGTAACCTTTCCCAAGTAATGGTTGGATCAGCTGCCAGACACTTTTGCCACTTGTTCCCATGTAGGTAGGGCATCCAGGGGGGTTTAGCTGTCTGTCTTTTCCCTCATAAATGATAAAATCATATGTGTAACCCGTGGCCCTGTCACACACCTTATAAAATTTTACCCCACGTCTGGTTCTTTTACTGGGGAGGTATTGTTTTATGCCCAGTCTTCCGGTGAAGTGCACCAGGGATTCATCCACACATATGTCTATCAGGGGTAAACATCTCCTTGAAGCTGGCGCAAAAAAAATTGATTAGGGGCCGAATTTTGAATAACTTATCGTAACTGCGATGATTTCGAGGGAGGCATTGGGCATTGTTATTGAAGTGTAAAAATCTCATGATCATCTCATAACGGGTTCTAGACATCAGTGACGAATAGACCGGCATGTGGTGATAGGTTGGGTAGACCAGTAGGAATGGAGTTCATTTTTTTTGTCAGCCCCATGTTGAGGGTTAGGCCAAGGAAAATTTTAAATTCTTCTACGGTGAGAGGTTTCCAAACAAAAGGACGGGCATATGAGGAACTGGGATTGTTGGCTATATGTTGGCTGGCGTATAGATTACATTGCTCCACAATGTAGGTTAGGAGATCATTGGTAAAAAATAAATGAAAATAATAAAGTGGGGTTACATTTTCCGTCTGCATCTGAGGGCCTGGCTGGGCTGTGAAAAGGGGTATTACAGGTTCTACTGATGTATCGGGCAGCCATGTTGGATACAGTAGAACATCTGGGAGGCTAGTATGGGCACTGCCTCGTTGATGGGATCTGTTGCTAGCATCTGGCCTATCTTCTAGGAAGGTTGCAGAACTGCTGGTGGATGCCTGCATATCCCGGAGTGCTGCGCTGCTGGTGGATGCCTGCTGGTGGATGCCCTGGAGTGTTGCGCTACTGGTGGATGCCTGCATATCATCCTGGAGTGCTGGGCTGCTGGTGGATGCCTCCTCCTGCTCATTTCTCCTGATTCTCCTTGTTAGGATTCTATCTTCCTCTGTTTCCAACTCGGAGCCACTGCTTTCCACTGGCTCATAGTCGCTATCCGAGTCTGACGGAGAGAATTCCCCGCTACTCTCGTCCGACATACTCTGGAGTATTTGGAGAGCCTCCTCTGCACTGTAAGACCTTTTTGTCATGTTGGCGGGCAGATGTGTCAGATGGCAGGCGGCAGATGTGCCAGATGGTGGGCGGCTGTGCCAGGCGGTGGGTGGCTAGATGTGCCTGATGTTGGCGGGCAGATGTGCCTGATCGTGGGCTGATGGCGGGTGGCAGATGTGCCTGATGGCGGGCGGGCAGCTGTGCCTGATGATGGTGGGCGGCTGATGTGTCAGCTGTTGATGGTCTGATGTGCCAGCTGATGACGGGCTGATGTGCCAGCTGATGACGGGCTGATGTGTCAGCTGATGACGGGCTGATGTGTTAGCTTTTGACGGGGTCAGATGGCGGGCGGCAGATGTGGCTGATGGCGGGCGGCAGATGTGCCTGATGACTGGCGGGCAGATGTGCCTGATGACTGGCGGGCAGATGTGCCTGATGACTGGCGGGCAGATGTGCCTGATGACTGGCGGGCAGATGTGCCTGATGGCAGGCGGGCAGATGTGCCTGATGGCAGGCGGGCAGATGTGGCTGATGACTGGCGGACAGATGTGGCTGATGACTGGCGGACAGATGTGGCTGATGACTGGCGGGCAGATGTGCCTGATGAATGGTCGGCAGATGTGCCTGATGATGACGGGCTGATGTGCCCGCTGTTGGCGGACAGATGTGCCCGCTGTTGGCGGACAGATGTGCCAGTTGTTGACGGGCAGATGTTCACTGACAGGTGTTTTCACTGTTTTGGGGACACTGTGTTTTGGGGACACTGTGTTTTGGGGACACTAGCTGGGTGATCAGTGGGTAAATAGCAGACAAACAGCTATATAACTCACAGATCTCTCTTCCTCTCCTCACTTGACAGGCTCTGTGTGAGGAGAGGAAGAGATGAGAGCAGTTACAACGCTCTCTATTTACATTACATGACGACTGTGATTGGACACAGTCGTCATGTGATCAGGAGGGCCAATCACAGGGCCCTCCTGTGTTGTGCTGTCTCTGGGGGGCACAGGCAGATCGGGATTGCGCCGCTGCGCGGGCATGTGGCGGCGCGATCTCCTGTCAACTGCCACCCCCTCCCCCTTGTTTACTATACGATGGCTGTGATTACACACAGCCACCGTGCGGATCAGGAGGGCAAATCACATTGCCCTCCTGCCGCTCTGAGATGCGGTGTGTCTGAGTGACACGCGCGCATCGGGATCACGCGGCTGCGCAGGAGCGCGCCCGCGCGATCCCGCTCCTTCTGAAGGATGTTCGGGAACGTCCAGTCAGAAGGAGGGAGCTCCCACCCGGCCGTTTATGTGCAGTGGCCGGGTGGAAAGTGGTTAAAGGCACAGGGATACAGTAGAAGTCCAGCAAGAGCATAATGGCAGCTGAAGGCGTTCAATGTGTCCCCTCTCCAAATCCAGCGAGCTGAGCATACATGTCAACCACCCCAATTTAAAAATAGATTGAAATGTAAGGTACACATGGAAGGGCTTTTCACAGCACAAAATATAATGACACTATCTAAAAATTTGCGTTAAAAGTAGAGGTTTAGTTGCACAACATTACTCTACTAAGGGTAACCATTAATTTCTACTTCTGTATGTTCACAAGGTCAAGTTTGACAGCTGCTTGTGTAATCGACTGATAAAATACTGCCCCCCTCCCAGAAGATACAAGACCATCATTAGGCTAGCATCAAGATACCAGCCCCCTGTCACATTGATACTGACTTGTATGGTCTTTAGCACATGACAAGAGAAGCAACCCTATAAAGGTTCTCCTCCTGAAAAAAGCAGCCAAGAGATGGAAGGGAATGGGCTCTTCTGCACCACTGGTGGCCCATTAGATGATGTAAGGATTGGTAAATATGCAGTATATATATAACTTATCTGCTTTCCATTGAGAATACGATTATAAAAGATCATATTTAGGTTTTTAAAGTGGTATTAAAGCTTGCGCCTGCTCTGTGCAATGGTTTTGCACAGAGCAGCTTCAATCCCCTTCTTTTCAGATCCCCTGATGGCGTTCCTCCCTCTTGAGCAGTGCCCCCAAAGAAAGCCACTTGCCCTGGGGGCACCGCTGCATGCTTGCTTTCGAGCTGCTGCTCTATGCATCCATAAAACACCTAGAGCTGTGGCTCGGCCCTGGCCCACTGCTCTCTCCTCTTTGGCTCACTGGCTGTGATTGACAGCAGTGGGTGCCAATGGACTCTCGCTGCTGTCTCGGGCAATGAGGAGGGAGAGTCCCTATACAGCCAAGGCTATCGTGAACATCGCTGAGAGGGCTCAGGTAAATATTTGGGAGGTTGTGGGGCACACAGAAGGTTTTTTTACCTTCATACATAGAATGCATGAAGGAAAAAAAACCTTCAGTCTTTAGAACCAATTTAAGTCCATTATCATTATTCTCGTGCAACCATATATTTTTCTGGAAATAAAAGGCAAGACTGCAAGCGTGAAACAATGTAATGACTACACTTGTGTGAAAGGTAACTTTCAAATGTCATAAATAAAGTCTGCATTTTCTTACCAGGAACAGGGAATATAAAAATTTGCAGGTAAACAAGAGGGAATCTGTTCTCTACTAAAGTGAATCATGTCAGTATATTTATTGTCTATTGATCTGTAGTCTTATTGCTGAAGAATCAGAATATGCACCGCCAGCCAACAGAGCACAGCACAATGTGTTCTGCTATAATACGAGTTCAAGAAGACTTATTGGTTGCTCTCATCTTTGTCTTATTTCAGGTGATGTGCAGAGCATTTACAAATGACAGCTGTCTAATCTGTTCTAAAAGAAAAACATTTCTAGTACTTATACCTGGGCTTTTATGAGATTTTAAAACAATGGGAAACTGACATTCAAAATGTTGTCACATAACAATACACATAGAAAACAGGAAGGGGGGGGGGGGTAAAAATACCCAGGAGAACGAAACAGATGGACTTTGTAGGCACCAATCATAAAAATCAATGTAAACTTTTATTTATACACAAATTTAAAAAGAATCACATAAACGTAAACATTTTTTAAAAAAACGCAGTACATTGCGGAAATTGGTATTATATGTCACTACATAAATGTATGAGAACGGATCGGGGAATAGCCCCTATATCAAAGGGAGGGATAAACCCCTTCCGTTCCCATTAAATAACCTCAAACTGATATAGCTCGGTATGGCTCTACATGTTTCGAAAATTTGAATGCTTCTTCAGGAGCTTGTTTGGGTTACCTGTAATGGGAAATAATAGAGAAGGACATACACCAAAAAACAGAAAAACAAACATACAGTAGCATATTAATATTATTTTTGCATAAAGACTTTTCAATAGTGCGTCTCAATCAGAACCACTGAGTACCGTGAGGAAGTGATCCCAAAGGACCAAGATTCAACACGCATATGGTGACCTGTGATAATATGCGGGGACGTGTCTGGTAAAGAGATTTATATCACCAGTAGACTCAAGGGGGGTAGTGAGCTAGAGAATCCCAACTGTCCAAAAAAGGGGGGTAATAATAACCAATGTACATCTGTGGTAAAACCGGAACATTCATATGTAGAAGAGAGCATAAGGCACAACTAGATGCCCCCTTTTCCTTGCCTCTCTCTCTTTCTTTCCCTCCCTGACCCCCACCCCCCATCTAGTTGTGCCTTATGCTCTCTTCTACATATGAATGTTCCGGTTTTACCACAGATGTACATTGGTATGACAGAGTTGTCATTCCTTAAGAAAGTTGAATTATTAAACTAAACAGTAAACTTGACATAAATCGACATCAAACATAAAAGTAACTGTTTCTTCACAGTGACACACATTGAACTTCTCAAAATAATACAATTCCAAGCAATAAACGCTAATGTTCACATAGCAAGTTTCTCTCAACATCCTTTGCCCTATGGTGATCTTCCCGTCTCATCTTCAATGGGATGCAGTCCCAATTCTCCCCCGAAAGCTATTGCACAGACCAACACTATAAACATTCACATGGTGGCTATAGGGTGTGTGCTCAATATGAGAAGAAATCCAGCTTAGCTTCTCCTGTTTTCCCAACTGAACAAAGGCTCCATCAGTTGCTTAAAGGCTAAGTTCACCTTTCCCAGAAAATAGTACATGCAGTTAAAGGGCCCTGGTATATATTAAAAAACTGCACATCTTTGGAAAATGTTCATTAACTTTGTCATACCTGTAGGCCATTTGGGACACCGTACTCAGAAGCCTGGAAGATAAAATCCCAGTTAGCAATACCCACATGCTACCTTGATATGAAAACTATTTGTGAAAGCCAACATTTTTGGAACCAAAGCAACAAGGCAGTCCTGTTCTAAAGACAACACAAAATGTGGGATTTTGTTTCAATCTGGATGGACAGTTAACAGGACAAATAGAGGACAAATCTCCCTAATGGGGAAAAGACAGGACTAAAAACATGATAAGTGTTCTAAATTCTCTTCACTCTAAAACATAGAAACATTTTTACTTTAGTTATACTTTAATGAGCTATAATCAAAGGGGTGAACAGCGCTGATCAGCAGACATAAATAGGACCCTCGGAGGCAAAGTAAAAACTTTTTAATAAAATGTTCACCAAGGCATACAGCAGTCAATTGATGGTCATGCAAAGACTTGGATTAAAAAACTGACAGTACCTGGAGGCTGGAGCCACATGACACCGAGGCTTAGGGAAACCCAGTACAAAGCCGTTGGACAAAGAACACAGGAGCACCGCTGATGGGGGGCCCGTCCAGGACCGTAAGGCTAGGGGTCCAATGAAGGGGGAACCAAACTGCAGGCACAGGAACTGCTGGGGCCAGTATACAGCTGCCACTCGCACTGTGTACGAAGCTCGGAAGTGATGTCGCAGCCTGGCGGAAGTCAGCCAAAGGGATCTGAAGAGTATGGGCAAACCCTGCTACTGGAGCCAATTAGGAACTGCCGATGCCAAGGGAGCAAAGAGAGTCACACATCACTGACTGGAGACACTACATGTTTCGGGGACACGCCCCTTCTTTAGGTTATCTGATTAGTCGGCTGAGTGTGAGTGTACACAGTGCAAGCGGCCGCTGTATACTGGCCCCAACAGTTCCTGTGCCTGCAGTTTGGTTCCCCTTCATCGGACCCCTGGCCTTACGGTCCTGGACAGGCTTCCCATTAGCGTCTAGCTTTCATGTCCAAAGCTTTACTGAACAAGCTAAAGAAAGGAGATGGCGCCTTTGACAACGTCGATGACGAAATGCGTAAGAAGGGGTACGCACTTACATCATACCCAGCGTAGTGACAGGGAGCTTGGAGCACAGCTGAGGTGCACACTGAGAGCCGTTCACTCCACGGTCACTGCTATTTTTCCTGCGTACCATAGCTGTAGTTTGTGGTTCTTCCCTTGGTGGGAAGTATTGCTTTTATTAATTTTAATTTAAAATAAAAGTTTTAAACTGCTGCACTATGGGAACCCTGTCTCTTCCCTAAAGAGGATGTGAACACAGAAAGCCGGTGAGACACTTCCTGGTTGCAGTGTTGGAGGTTGCGTTGAACACAGGATCGGTGAGGATATCCCATCCGGGATAGGAGTTCATCCATCTCTCAAACACACGCCTTTTACCCCTGCAGGGGTGTCAGAAGCTGGTGAGTGGGGACCCTTGAAGGGGATCACAGGAGTCACTGGTTTTCTTGGAGCACAAAAGTCACTCAGAAGTTTTTTGCATTAACATTTATTTATTTGTTTTTTTTTGCATGAAACATTATTTTTTGCATGAAACATTTTTTTGTTATGAACATTCTTGCCACTTTTTGGAGTCACACTTTTTTCCTTCATTATATACATTTTTGATATTTCTTTGATTTTGTTTACACATTCTTTGATATGGACATTTTGCCCTTCTAGAGCATCACTTCTACCACATAGGGATCGTTTATATATTTAATTTATGTTTTTTATGTCTGATATGGACTATTACTATAAGGTTTAGTGACATGGATGTCACTTTACTGCTAGCGGGATTTTTTTCTTGTGTGTGAGACCCCTGTTTTCTTGGCAGGTGGTGTACCCGTTATTATATCATACATTTAGTATAATATATACGTATACCACAGTTGTAGGAGACCTTTTGACACATACACACTGGTATACAGGTTCAACATATTTTGTTTATTTATTCACTTAGACTCAATTTGGGTTAGTACATGCACATTTGGTATTAGCACACATACACTGTGTTTATGTAGGGATTTTTGTACCCCCATCTACCTAGGGAGCGCCACTCTCCCCTCACCCTTTCACATATATACTTGTTTGCACACCCTTCCAGACTGGGGGGTGTAAATTAGGGGAAGGCTGCATACCTATTTATCTATCCTAAGCGCAGAGGTAGTCCCATTTCCATTCTATGCTTCAGATTCTAGTTGCTCCCTGCATGTCTCTTCTGCCATAAAAGCTATTGGTTGGCTGGGCAACATTTTTTTCCTAATTGTACCTGAAGGAGCATATGTGCAACGCAGTATACAATCTTGGCATGCTGTGGGTGCCAGGACAAAGCAACTCCAGTGCTTTTGTGCCTAAGTTAAGTCATCCCTGACCACAAATCAAGACAACTGAAGGTTCCAGACCCATAAGAAGTCCAGGAGACAATGCAGCAGTAGCAGAGCCATGAGGGGGCACATGAACGTCACATTGCTGGAAGAGGGCACTTTGAGAGCTGTGAATGCTTGCACATTATGGGAAGAGTCCCGGGGCCTTAAATGTGCTAGGTTCTGCTTTAATATGCAGGTTTGCTTATGAAAGATTTATAACTGCCCACATAATTTGTTTAACTTGTTCTAAAGTCAAAGGCAAACTTTAAGCTTTGGTAGTCAGAGGTGAAAGGTCACCTAAAATTTGACAGTTGTTGCTCTGACAGCTGCCTGAGTTGATTTTGATAGCACAGCTTCAAAATAACTATAAACGCCCACCCACACTATGTAAGTCTGCAGGACCTTAGCTAGCTCTCTAATACTCAGAAAGTAAACCTGAATAAGAAGAAAATGGTAATTGTTTTAAAGCTTCAGCACAACAAGTGTTACATGCTTGTTTAGTTGAGGAGAAAAGAAAAATCAGATATACTTACCTTTTCTCTCTCTATCCCTGCAGCCAATACTCTCCTCCTGTCTCTGAAACTGCATGTTTGTGGTCAGGCCTTCAGGGTCCTCATTTACAATACAGGATAATGTACATAATGATGTCAGAGTGCCTGTGATTGATAGCAATAAACGTAAGAAACAAACATTCACCTGACTGCTTTGTTTCCTTCCCAAATAAAGATGCGAATGAGCTATCTTTCAATCACTACCTCCCTCTTCTACCCTGCTAACCTGACCGAGGTTTAGAAGTGGAAGCTGAACAAGCAGCACCCACTTACACCCTTGTTTAGCTTTACGTATTGTGTCTTAACCTGACAATTTGCCTGTGTGTCAAGGTGCAGAGGTCATCTGATGGAAGACCAGTTTCCTGCCAATTGACTGACCTCACAACCTTTCCCCCAGCTTTTGAAAAACAAAAAAAACCCCTACTGTTGCCTACCCACTTCCCTTTAAGTGGATGTTATTGCTGGAAGCCAATAGCAGCTTCCCAATCACATGATTGCTGTGATTGGCTGTCACAGTAGTCACATAATCGGGTGCCTGACCTGCTGGTTCTCAATTGCAGACGGTGACTGTGAGCTGTCGGTGACAGCTCTGTCAGTGGGAAGTATAAGCATGGGAGCATTATTTTAGCTCACTTTCAGCACAGAACCTTTAGCCACATGGATGCTTTTGTGCAGTGGCTGGGGCGTTAAAGCTCACATGCACTGCCACCATATATACACAGTTGGCAAGAGGTTAACTATATGACTCTGTTATTTCACACTGCAATTCACTGTTAATAATTGGAAAGAAGTCAGGCATTTGGCAGGAAAACAACTTTCAAGCTCTAGGTGACCTCTAATACCTGAAGCTGAAATGTCGAACTCAGACAAGCTAAAAAACACTAAATCAGAGTGAAAATAACTACACCATAATGAAGCCTGCACAGTTACAAAAATCTAAGGCCTATATACAGACATAATTCACAAGTCTAGTTCTTTTTAACCACTTCAGGCCTGGAAGGATTTGCCCCCTTAATGACCAGGCCATTTTTTGCGATACGGCACTGCATTGTTTTACCTGACAATTTCGTACAATGCTGTACACAGAATTTATATCCTTTTTTCCCCCCACAAATAGAGCTTTCTTTTGATGGTATTTGATCACATCTGAAGTTTTTATTTTTTGCACTACAAAACAAAATAAGAGCAACAATTTTGAAAAAAAGCAATTTTTTTACTTTTTGCTATAATAAATATATAAAAAACAAATTTCTTCCTCAGTTTAGGCTTATGTATATTCTGCTACATATTTTTGGTAAAAAAAAATTGCAATAAGCGTATATTGATTGGTTTGCGCAAAAGTTATAGCGTCTACAAAATAGGGGTTATATTTATGGAATTTTTATTATTAATTTTTTTTTAATAGTAATGTCGCCACTCTGCAACATTGCGGCGGACAGATCGGACCCTTTTGACACATTTCTGGGACCAATGACATTTATACAGTGATCAGTGCTATAAAAATGCACTGATTACTGTGTAAATGTCCCTGGCAGGGAAGGGATTAACACTAGGGGACAATCAAGGGGTTAATTGTGTTCCCTTGTGTGTATTTCTAACTGTGGGGGAGGTGACTGACTAGAGGAGGAGCCAGATCGCTGTTCCTAACTAGTAGGAACAGAAGATCTGTCTCTCCTCTCCTGATAGAATGGGGATGTGTGTGTTTACACACACACATCCCTATTCTGGCTCTCACGCCCATGACCATGATGGCCCACTGGCCATGCGCATTGGGTCCCCCATCATGCAGTGGGCGTGCGTGTGTGCACGCCTGCTATAGCTGTTTAAAGGGCCGACGTACAGCTACGGCAATTTGCGCAGGAGAGCTGACCAGCCGCCAGAATGACAGCGGCTGGTCGGCTAGTGGTTAAACAAAACCGAAGAATGATGACTTTAACAATTTCCATTACCAAGTTCAAAATGTTAACCTATCTTTTCCTCTTGCATGTAAACAGAAGGGTCTATTTTTGAAGCAGTAAATCTGACAATCACCAAATATTTAGTGCACGTGAATGTCCCTAGTTCATGTGTATTAAATGACAGTATTTGATTCACCATCAGTGAATACTTGGTAAAAGTCACTTTCGCTGCTTTATAAATATACTCCATAGTGCTACCTACATAATCCACTCATCAGCCATTATAAATATGCTGCTTTTTTTTCACAAAATATGCAGCATGAGCAGATGAACAGTTCTACCATTGATATTCAAATTATGACTTTTTGTCAAAAGTCAGCAGCAAGTCCTCAATTCCATTTCTATTTTCACCCTGGTTACTGACTAGGGATGGTCTATCTGTTCAAGTCGAACATGAGTTCGACTCGAACATTGGCTGTTCGCCCATTTGCCGAACAGCGAACAATTTGGGGTGTTCATGGCAAATTCGATAAGCCGCGGAACACCCTTTAAAATTCTATGGGAGAAATCTAAAGTGCTAATTTTAAAGGTTAATATGCAAGTTATTGTCATAAAAAGTGTTTGGGGCCCTGGGTCCTGCCCCAGGGGACATGTATCAATGCAAAAAAAAGTTTTAAAAATGGCCATTTTTTCGGGAGCAGTGATTTTAATAATGCTTAAAGTGAAACAATAAAAGTGAAATATTCCTTTAAATTTCGTACCTGGGGGGTGTCTATAGTATGCCTGTAAAGTAGCGCATGTTTTCTGTGTTTATAACAGTCCGAGAGCAAAATAATATTTTAAAAAAAGTAATTTAAAAGTGCTAGCGCTAATGACGGCTATTAACCACTTCAGCCCTGGAAGGATTTACCCCCTACCTGACCAGAGCACTTTTTACAATTTGGCACTGCGTCGCTTTAACTGCTAATTGCGCAGTCATGCAATGCTGTACCCAAACGAAATTTGTGTCCTTTTCCTCCCACAAATAGAGCTTTCTTTTGATGGTATTTGATCACCTCTGGCGTTTTTATTTTTTGCACTATAAACGGAAAAAGACCAAAAATTTTGAAAAAAAATGATATTTTCTACTTTTAGTTATAAAAAAAATCCAATAAACTCAATTTTAGTCATACATTTAGGCCAAAATGTATTCGGCCACATGTCTTTGGTAAAAAAATGTCAATAAGCGTATATTTATTGGTTTGCGCAAAAGTTATAGTGTCTACAAACTAGGGTACATTTTCTGGAATTTACATAGCTTTTAGTTTATGACTGCCTATGTCATTTCTTGAGGTGCCAAAATGGCAGGGCAGTACAAAACCCCCCAAATGACCCCATTTTGGAAAGTAGACACCCCAAGGAAATTGCTGAGATGCATGTTGAGCCCATTGAATATTAATTTTTTTTGTCCCAAGTGATTGAATAATGACAAAAAAAAAATGTTACAAAAAGTTGTTACTAAATGATATATTGCTCACACAGGCCATGGGCATATGTGGAATTGCACCCCAAAATACATTTAGCTGCTTCTCCTGAGTACGGGGATACCACATGTGTGGGACTTTTTGGGAGCCTAGCCACATACGGGGCCCCGAAAACCAATCACCACCTTCAGGATTTCTAAGGGCGTAAATTTTTGATTTCACTCCTCACTACCTATCACAGATTTGAAGGCCATAAAATGCCCAGATGGCACAACCCCCCCCCCCCCAAAATGACCCCATTTTGGAAAGTAGACACCCGAAGCTATTTGCTGAGAGGCATGTGGAGTCCATGGAATATTTTATATTTTGACACAAGTTGCGGGAAAGTGACAAATTTTTTTTTGTACAAATTTGTCACTAAATGATATATTGCTCAAACATGCAATGAGCATATGTGGAATTACACCCCAAATACATTCTGCTGCTTCTCCTGAGAACGGGGATACCACATGTGTGGGACTTTTTGGGAGCCTAGCCGCGTACGGGGCCCCAAAAACCAAGCACCGCCTTCAGGATTTCCAAGGGCATAATGTTTTGATTTCACTCCTCGCTACCTATCACAGTTTTGAAGGCCATAAAATGCCCAGATGGCACAAACCCCCCCAAATGACCACATTTTGGAAAGTAGACATCCCAAGTTATTTGCTGAGAGGCATGTTGAGTCCATGGAATATTTTATATTTTGACACAAGTTGAGGGAAAGTGACAATTTCTTTCTTTTTTTTTTTTTTGCACAAAGTTGTCACTAAATGATATATTGCTCAAACATGCAGTGGGCATATGTGGAATTACACCCCAAAATACATTCTGCTGCTTCTCCTGAGTACAGGGATACCACATGTGTGGGACTTTTTGGGAGCCTAGCTGCATACGGGGCCCCGAAAACCAATCACCGCCTTCAGGATTTCTAAGGGCGTAAATTTTTGATTCACTCCTCACTACCTATCACAGTTTCGAAGGCCATAAAATGCCAAGATAGCACAAACCCCCCTCCAAATGATCCCATTTTGGAAAGTAGACACCCCAAGCTATTTGCTGAGTGGCATGGTGAGTATTTTGCAGCTCTCATTTGTTTTTGAAACTTTTGAAAATTGAAAAAAGAAAAAAATACATTTTTTTCTTGACTTTCTTCAGTTTCAAAAACAAATGAGAGCTGCAAAATACTCACCATGCCACTCAGAAAATAGCTTGGGGTGTCTACTTTCCAAAATGGGGTCATTTGGGGGGGTTTTGTGCCATCTGGGCATTCCATGGCCTCTGAAACTGTGATAGGCAGTGAAGAGTGAAATAAAAAATTTACGCCCTTAGAGAGCCTGAAGGCGGTGCTTGGTTTTCAGGGTCCCGTACGCGGTTAGGCTCCCAAAAAGTCTCACACATGTGGTATCCCCGTACTCAGGAGAAGCAACAGAATGTATTTTGGGGTGTAATTTCACATATTCCCATGGCATGTTTGAGCAATATATCATTTAGTGACAACTTTGTGCAAAAAAAAAAAAAAATTTGTCTTTTTCCCGCAACTTGTGTCACAATATAAAATATTCCATGGACTCTACATGCCTCTCAGCAAATAGCTTGGGGTGTCTACTTTCCAAAATGGGGTCATTTGGGGGGGTTTGAACTGTCCTGGCATTTTATGCACAACATTTAGAAGCTTATGTCACACATCACCCACTCTTCTAACCACTTGAAGACAAAGCCCTTTCTGACACTTTTTGTTTACATGAAAAAATCATTTTTTTTGCAAGAAAATTACTTTGAACCCCCAAACATTATATATTTTTTTAAAGCAAATGCCCTACAGATTAAAATGCTGGGTGTTTGATTTTTTTTTTTCACACAGTATTTGCGCAGCGATTTTTAAAACGCATTTTTTTGTGAAAAAACACACTTTTTTAAAATTTTAATGCACTAAAACACACTATATTGCCCAAATGTTTGATGAAATAAAAAGATTATCTTAGTCCGAGTACATGGATACCAAACATGACATGCTTTAAAATTGCGTACAAACTTGCAGTGGCGACAAACTAAATGCATTTTTAAAAGCCTTTAAAAGCCTTTACAGGTTACCACTTTAGATTTACAGAGGAGGTCTACTGCTAAAATTACTGCCCTCGATCTGACCTTCGCGGTGATACCTCACATGCATGTTGCATTTGCTGTTTACATTTAACGCCAGACCGATGCTTGCGTTCGCCTTTGCGTGAGAGCAGGGGGGGACAGGGGTGCTTTTTTTTTTTTGCTTTTTTTTTTTGCTTTTTTATCTTATTTTTAAACTGTTCCTTTCATATTTTTTTTAATCATTTTTATTGTTATCTCAGGGAATGTAAATATCCCCTATGATAGCAATAGGTAGTGACGGGTACTCTTTTTTGAAAAAACTGGGGTCTATTAGACCCTAGATCTCTCCTCTGCCCTCAAAGCATCTGACCACACCAAGATCGGTGTGATAAAATGCTTTCCCAATTTCCCAATGGCGCTGCTTACATCCGGCGAAATCTAAGTCATGAAATGCTCGTAGCTTCCAGTTTCTTAGGCCGTAGAGATGTTTGGAGCCACTCTGGTCTCTGATCAGCTCTATGGTCAGCTGGCTGAATCACCGGCTGCATTCTTAGGTTCCCTGTTGGGACAGGAGAGCCAGAGAAAAACATGGAAGACGGGGGAGGGGATTCCATCCCACTGCTTGTTAAAGCAGTCTAGAGGCTAATTAGCTGCTAGGATTGCTTTTACATGAAAGCCGACCGCTGGCTGAAAAGAATGATACCAAGATGATACCTAAACCTGCAGGCATCATTCTGGTATAACCACTCAAAGTCCAGCAACATACCAGTACGTTGCGGGTCCTTGTTGGGCATATATTGTAACCTTTTTTTTCATGCAGCCTGTGGGCTGCATGAAAAAAAGAGATTGATCGGTGGGTATGCCCACCATTAGAATACCTCCCTTCATCCACCCACTTCTAATGATGGGCATACATGCACTATATATATATATATATATATATATATGCCGAACCACGGGGGCATCCTCCCGAAAAAGTTAGGAGCAAATCGCTCCTCCGCCTTCTGCTGCCCCCACGCTTTGGCATATATGCTGAAGTATGTAACTGTGGTAGTGAAATCACCTCCGACAGCGCTGGAGTCATGGCTTTATGTATCGTGGGAGCAAACGCTGTTGCTGTCAAGATAAATAAATCCGCGCTGCAACTGAATGGCGTACCTGCTAAGCAAATGATGGTTAACAATAAAACAATGTAACATTACAGTATAACAGTAAGACTTACCATACCTGCAAAGCAAATACAAAAAAACATAGTAAAAAATAAAACATTTAACGCAACCTGTGCCTAAAATATATATATATGCCGAAGCATGGGGGCATCCTCCCACAAAAGGCAGGAGCAAATCGCTCGTCCACCCACTGCTGCCCCCCCGCTTCGGCATATATGCTGAAGTATGTAACTGTGGTGGTGAAATCACCTCCGACAGCGCTGGAGTCACGGCTTTATGTATCGTGGGAGCTAACGCTGTTGCTGTCAAGATAAATAAATCCGCTCTGCAGCTGAATGGCGTACCTGAAAACAAAAAAATGGTTACCAACAAAATACAGTAAACAGTAAAGTATAAAAAATTGCATATCTGAAATGCAAACATGGTAAAACATAATAACAATAAAACATTGCAGAATAGAATACAGTAAAAAAGAGCAGAACAATAGAGAGAGAATAGAGAGAGAGAGAACAATAAAACGACAACTATTTTTGGTTTTTCTATTTTATATTTTTTTTGTGTTTTTATTTATTTATTTATTTTTTTTTACACTTTTTTAGTAACTTTAACTTTTTTAACTGGTACCAGGTTTGGATCTCTCAAAATGCGATGGCATCTTGGGAGACCCTGTGAAAGTGTGTCCTAGTCTGTGCAGCGCTGTACCCTATGCTAATACTCAACTAGTGAATGGTAGCGTTCAAAACATGCACCAATGTATAGACCAGGATTGTCAGGACAGGAGGGACAATAATACCGGGTGTCACGCCTATATCCGCGCTTGCTGCAGACACGACATCTTCTTTGGGGGGCTCGTTGGGTAGGGGTACTCGGGAGGACATAAGAAAAATGCCTCTCATGCAGCCGGCTTACTGCATTTGGTTGGGGAAGGTGAGGTGGAGCACCGTCTGGAAACAGAAGGGCTCTGACGATCTCTTCCTGGAATTTAAGGAAGGATCCAGTCCGTCCTGAAGCTCTGTATAGCACATGAGCGTTCAGCAAAGCCAATTGAAATAAATAAACAGACACTTTCTTGTACCAGCGTCTGGCCTTACGGGCAACTAGGTACGGCGCCAACAACTGGTTGTTGAGGTCCACCCCTCCCATATTTGGTTATATTCGTGGACACAGAGGGGTTTCTCCACAACACCAGTCGCCGTAGTAATTTGGACCGTTGGGTCTGCATGAAGGGAGGTAAGAACGAAAACATTCTTATTATCCCTCCACTTCATAGCGAGCAAGTTATTACACTGCAAGCAGGCTCTCTCCCCCAGCCTAAGACGGGAATCTACAAGCCGCTGGGGAAAGCCCCGGCGATTAGGTTACACAGTGCCACATGCTCCAATCTGTTGATCAAAAAGGTGACTAAAAAGTGGCACGCTCGTGTAATAATTGTCCACGTACAAGTGGTACCCCTTTCTGAATAAGGGTGACACCAAGTCCCACACAATCTTGCCAGCGCTTCCTATGTAGTCAGGGCAGTTTGTCGGCTCTACGTGACTATCTTTGCCCTCGTAACCATAAAACTACATGTATAGCCTGTGGCCCTGTCACAGAGCTTATACATCTTGACCCCGTATCTGGCACGCTTGCTGGGAAGGTACTGTTTGAATGACAAGCGGCCAGAAAATTTAATCAGGGACTCATCAATGCAGACAACTTGATGGGGAGTAAACAAGACTGGTTGAAGTGGTTTACGAGGGGCCGAATTTTGTAGAGCCAATCGTATTCAGGGTCTCCACGAGGACGACAGAGTTCATTGTTGTTGAAGTGCATGAACCGCAAAATCTGCTTTGGTTCACAATAGATCTATAGACATCTTTGGTGAAAAACAGCGAATAAAAATCCAGTGGGGTAAAATCAACTGTTTCCACCTGAATTCCGGGTTGGCCAGTGAATGGGGGAAGTACGGGCGCTGCAGAAGTGTTGAGTTCCCAATTCGGATTGGCGAATGCAGCAGGAAGGGCACTATGGGCACGACGGGCCTGTGTTCGTCTTCTTGGTGGCAGCGGGACACTACTAGTGCTTGCCACCTCGCCAGCTTGAACTGCACTTATGGGACTCGCCACGTCAGCACGTGATACTGCAGTGCTGGATATATGACCAGGGTGTACTAGGCCGCTGGTGCTTGCCAGTTCACCAGAAGGAATAGCGGCGCTAGTACTGCTCTGCTATATATGAGGGACCTGCGGTTCTTGCACATCAAGGACAGAAGAAGAAGTTTGGGGTCTGGTACGCCTGACCTTGGCAGGGACCACAACTCCGTCGTCAGAGCTATCTGTCATGGAACCGCTGTCCTCTACAGGATCGTATTCTGAGCCTGAATCTGACAGATGATTGACTTCCTCTTCACTATCTGTTATGCTCAGAAACGTGTAGGCCTCTTCACTAGTGTACCTTCGATTTGCCATTTTGGGCTCTAAATTTAGGGGTACACTAGTGAGACTCACAGGCAAAAAAGCTCCTGACTGTTAGCGACTGATTCAAAACGCTACCAAAAAACTGTTAGCGATCACAGGGATCAGGCCTGACTCTGCGAACGCTGCAGTTATGTGTGCTTAGTGTTTTGTAAGTGTCAGTGATCGATCGATACTGCACTTGGGTGGGCTGGGCAGGGCTGGGCCGAGGGGCAAAATGCAGGTGCTAGCAGGTATCTGGGCTGATCCCGCTAACACTGTGTTTATGGGAACCCTAAACTGCTGGGGACGCTAGTATAGATCTGATCAGATCAGATATTGATCCGTTCAGATACTATAGCACTAAGGGAGGTGTATGCTGCGTGCGTGGGTGTTAGCGGTACTGGCGTAACCTGACGCTGCCTGGGGTGACGCAGACCTTATCTGACCCTAAAAACGTAACTTATATCACCGCCGGGCAATTAGCCTTTATTAGGTAAACCTTTATTAGCTAATAAACGGCGGGTGCCCTAAAACTATAATAAACTAACAAACTAACTAACCAGCGTCACCCGTAACAGTTATACGGTGATCACTGGTGAAAGGGTTAACTAGGGGGCAATCAGGGGGTTAAAACCTTTAGTAGGTAGTATATGGGGGTCCCTGTCGCTATAAAACACTGATGGCGAACCTATATACTTACCTCCCTAACTAGCGTCACCTGTGTCACCTGTGTCACTAATACAGCAATCAGAAAAATGATTGCTTAGTGACACTGGCGACGGGGAGTGATCAAGGGGTTAACCTTTATTGGGGGGGGTTAGGGGGTACCCTAGACCTAAAGGGGGGTACCCCAGACCTAATGAGGGCTAACCTAACTGCCCTAACACTTATAACTGTCACAAACTGACACCAATGCAAAAAAAAAACTGCTATTGGTGTCACTGTGACAGGGGGTACAGGGGGGTGATCTGGGGGTGATGGGAGGTGAAAAGTGTGCCTGCGTGTTCTACTGTAAGTGTAGTGTTGTGCAAACTCACATTGATGTCTTCTCTCCTCGGCGCCGGAACGAAAAGACCGGCTCGAGGAGAGATGACATCACTTCCTCTGCCTCTGTTTACATTACAGAGGCAGAGGAATGATCTCATTGGCCGGGAGCGATCGTGAGGGGGTGGCCACGAATGAATGGCCTCCCCCTCACCTCTGATCGCCGGGGGAGTAATGCCGACTGCCTCGGGCACCGGGAGGGGTCCGATCGGACCCCCCCTTCCCGCGGGAGGCAGATCACATACGTGATTCTGCCTGCCCGTGCCCTTCTGTCGATGTATATCGTCGTGAGGCGGTCGGCAAGTGGTTAATGAATTGTCCGTCCCGATAATACACAGGTCCCCAAACACTTTTTATGACAACAACTTGCATATTAACCTTTAAAATTAACAATTTTGATTTTTCATGTTCGTGTCCCATAGACTTTAACGGTGTTTGCATGTTCAAACAAATTTTTTGCCTGTTCGCATGTTCTGGATGGGGGGGGGGGGTGTTCGGCCCATCCCTATTACTGACATACAGGGGTTTATTTACTAAAACTGGAGAGTGCAAAATCAGATGCAACTCAGCTTCCAGGTTTTATTGCCAAATCTTAATTAAATAAGCTGACTTTAGAAGCTGATTCGCAACCATGCATAGCTGCGCCAGATTCTGAGTACACCAGGTTTAGTACATCTACCCCACAGTATGTAGAGAGCAGTGACACATGACTCTCTTAGGATAGACTTAACGTGGTTGTAAACCCCCCTGACCTATTTTTTACATATAGATAAGCCTATAATAAGACTTACCTATATGTACTGAAAATATCTCCCAAACATGTGCCTTTTAGGAGTTATTTCATGACAGTGCACCAATAATGTCATCGGCGCATGCGCAGTGAAGAAGCGGTCCTCCGTGCCGTTTCTTCCCCAGCGTGTGCCATGACTGGCGGCTCCCGCGCACATGCACAAGAGTAATGTCACGCGACTCCGGCCACTCACAGAGCCGGAGGCCGCGGCCCCAGAAGGAAGAGGGGGAAGATGGATGCTTCCACCAGCGGGGACATTGCGGGCTTCCTTTGCAGTAAAGTGCCACATAATAAGCTAGCATGCGATGCATACTAGCCCATTATGCTTTTACTTTGCAGGGGAATAAAGAGGATGTAAAACCCATCAGTGTTTACTTCCTCTTTAAGTTTTTTAATGTTTAGGCTGCGATTGACAACCTTCACTTCACCTTCTGTCACCATTCTGTACAAGATGGTAATATCCAATGGGTTAGAGCTAGTTTTCAGAGGACAGACTGAAGCACACCTTTTGTTCACTGAATATGCATGAGTGAGTTGTTTTAAGGCTGAAAAGTTTATAGTTAACATTGCCAACATAACAAAACAGAGGTGGGTGAGTTGTATAAGTTGGGTATTGAGAGTGACTATCATAACTGTACTCTCAAATCAATTATATTCAAACACACACTTAGATTCCAAGGTGGTTGAGTTGTATGAGGGAATTATGTGTACCTCTGTAAATAGAGGATGTGATGATGTGACTTACAGGAATGGTTTCAATGTACAGTAGTTTTATCCATAAGTTTAAATAAAATGGGCATATCTTTGTGTTTTAGTGGATCCATAAGCACCATCAAAAGTCAAATTTCTTCTAATACTTGTATAAGTGTATATTTGGCAAATGTTTATGTAAATTTGATAAAGGAAATGGTTGTTTTAAATAAGAAATCCCATTAGCAATAAAATCTGCAGGTCTATTGACCCATGTTTAAATACTTACAGTATTCTTTGGTTAACAGAAATGCTGAACAATTCTTCAGTAATTCACATCTTTCTGGCTTCTATTACTGGCTGTCAGCTCCTCCTTCTCTGTTTGAAGCCAGATTTCTGGGCATTCCCTTTGTGAAGCAGAGCTCGGTTGTTACCAACCCCTCTGCTGTGAACATGCATGTTAGAAAGTTCTGTGTATTTAGAGTGACTGTAGAACAGTGTACCATGAAAAATAACTTTATTAATGCTGTCTGATCGCATTTCCATACTCTGTCCTCTTCAGCTTCCATCCACTCTGTCCTCTCCAGCAGCATCAAAAAATGCAATGACATGGCTTCAGGACTAAGTAGCAACAGGTAGCAGGTACTCTGCTTTCTGAGATCTGGCTGCACACTGCTGTTCTACCTCCTGGTTGACATGCCCCTTCCCTTAGGCAGTAGGAGCTCTGCCTTCCTCCTCATACCACAAGGAATGCATACTGCTCTTTACTCCCATTGGCTGACACTACTCCTTGGTAGACATGCCCCCTCCCTCTGGCCATGAGTGCTCTGGTTTCTTCCCCATAGCACTTGTTAAAGCTTGCTGCACACTGCTGTTTCTCCCACTGACTGACATACAACCTTCCCCTGACAGATACATCTCCTCCTGATATTATTGTGACAGTGTTTGTCTGACAATCTCCTGGTGCCAAAAACCAGTGCTGTCAGTCACCACTCATTTAGCATTTGTCTCCTACTGAGTAGCGTGGTTGGACAGTGGAGGAAGGAAAGGGTGCACTGTCAACCACAATAGCTCTGGTTCTACTACACCAATACAAACAGAAGAATGCTCCACGTGCACTTTTGTCCCCTCAGGGACAAGGCACAAAAATGTGTGGTAAAACGTCTTCATTAAGTCGGTTTCTTTACATACAAAAAATGTATTATTTTGTGGTTTTCTGTTCAGACTGCTTTCAAGGACGTGAACTTTTCACCATGCAGTAAAATATCTGAGGTCAATATTACAAATGAAAAAGGCCATTTTTTTTTACCTGCTTACTGCTTTAAATAGACAGCTATATAAAATGTACTTTTGTAAGGTACTTGCTTTGTTGCTACATGGAGTAACATTGTATATAATGATTGAGAAAAAGTAGCCAATTTTGGTGCTTCAGTCAAAATGGGACAAAATGGACATTGCCACTGCAAATACAGTGCTGAAATCATATGATGAATGATCATAGCCTCTCTTTATAGGCAATGCACTCATTCCAGATCCTCACATTTCTCAACGTTCCTTCATTTGTAATGATATCTATTACAGTTATAAAAATTAGGCAGTCTACTATCCAATTTTCCTCACTATAGAGCAATGAGTAATGTTAGCTTTAAAGTTTATACAGGATTCTACACAAATGCACTGATATTTAATTAGGGGTTTTAACCTATGAGCTGATGACCTATCCAGCCTGACACAATTTTTTGTTTGAAGAAGGAATATTGTTGATCCTACCCACACCTCTAAACTAACCAGGTAATATTGCTGCACATGTCTGCATATGTATGATTAGCTTATTAACCACTTTAGCCCTGGAAGATTTTACCCCTTTCCTGACCAGAGCACTGTTTGCGATTCGGCACTGTGTCGCTTTAACTGACAATTGCGCAGTCATGCAACGGTGTACTCAACCTAAATTGGAGTCTTTCTTTTGGTGGTATTTAATCACCTCTGCGGTTTTTATTTTTTGCGCTATAAACAAAAAAAGAGCAACAATTTTGAAAAAAAAAAACGCAATATTTTTTACTTTTTGCTATAATGAATATCCCCCCAAAAATATATAAAATTTTTTTTCCCTCAGTTTAGGCCGATATGTATTCTACATATTTTTGGTAGAAAAAAAAATCGCAATAAGCGTATATTTGTTGGTTTGCGCAAAAGTTATAGCGTCTACAAAATAGGGTATAGTTTTATGACATTTTTATTATTAATTTTTTTTATTGGTAATGGCGGCGATCTGCGATTTTTATTGTGACTGCAACATTATGGTGGACACATCAAACACTTTTGACACTATTTTGGGTCATTTATACAGCGATCAGTGCTATAAAAATGCACTGATTACTGTGTAAATGACACTGGCAGGGAAGGGGTTAACCACTAGGGAGCGATGAAGGGGTTAAGTGTGTCCTAGGGAGTGATTCTAACTGTGGGGGGCTACCTAGGACATGACAGCGATCACTGCTCCCGATCACAGGGAGCAGTGGATCTCTGTCATGACACAAGGCAGAACGGGGAAATGCCTTGTTTACATATGTATCCCCCCGTTCTACCTCTCCACACTGCAATCGTGGGGCACGGGAGAACATCAAATTCCCGGGACCCATGGGCATGCAGCGTGTGTGGGCGCGTGCCCGAAAGGCGTCAAATTTAAAGGGACATACCTGTACGCCTATTTGCCTGTGCAAAAGTGTGAACAAGATATGGTGAAAAATACTCCTGCGCTTGTGAGATCGTTTGCTGTAGAACAAAGGTAGTATTGTAGTCAGAGATAAGACTGGGGGAGATGATGGAGCGTGTCCTGCTGCCTTAGCTGACCAGGGGTGGTCTGCAAAGGACTGTTTAGTAGGAAGTGGATGGAAGGCGCGTGATCAGACGCTTACATCAAGAAATGTATGGTTTATTTATGTAAAATAATACAGACATATAGTCATATAGATATAAAATCATACAAATACTACATAATATTATAAAAAAAAAAGGAAAAACAGGTAACAAAATAAGTACTAGGAAGTTAAAATTGGGGTGTGCCCATATTGAGGCAGGTATTTAAGAAATGCTGACGCGTTTCGAGGAAAACCTCTTCATCAGAGCCAGGAGAACTGGAGCACAGTCTGTATGGGCCGGTAGGCCGACATGTGTACATGGGGAGAGGTGGTGTGGCTAATAGGAGGATGTGTCCTGTGATGGACAATTGATTATTCCAAGTTCCATACCCAGGTGTTCTAGATGGGGTATAAATAAGAACAATATATACCGTACACTACAGACTGGAGACGTAAGATAAGTTTACATTGAAAAATGCATTCATAAAATGATAAAAAGTATATAATATAAATATATTAGAAATAAAAATTACCATATCAGTACAAAGAATTAATGATAGGTAGTGGGAGTTCATCAATTGCGGTACCTCCTATGTAGTCTATGGTCTTATCTGTCCATGCGGTCTTCTGTATGTTGGGCGCACAATACGTCCACTCAGGACAAGATTTAGCGAACACAAATGCAGCATAATCAATAGTAACACGAGTAAAAATAAAAAATGCCACAAAAATGGAACTTGGAACTTGGAATAATCAATTGTCCATCACAGGACACATCCTCCTACTAGCCACACCACCTCTCCCCATGTACACATGTCGGCCTACTGGCCCATACAGACTGGCTCTGATGAAGAGGTTTTCCTCGAAACGCGTCAGCATTTTTTAAATACCTGCCTCAATATGGGCACACCCCAATTTTAACTTCCTAGTACTTATTTTGTTACCTGTTTTTCTTTTTTTTTTATAATATTATGTAGTATTTGTATGATTTTATATCTATATGACTATATGTCTGTATTCTTTTTCATAAATAAACCATACATTTCTTGATGTAAGCGTCTGATCACGCACCTTCCATCCACTTCCTACTAAACACGCCTATTTGCCTGCCTGTGCCATTGTGCTGACGTACATCTGTGTACGGTGGTCGGCAAGCAGTTAATAGCCATTTCTGATGATTGCCAATTACATGGGCAACATTCAGACAAAAGATGATACTCTCTTGGATGTCTTGTTTGGATAAATAAAGGGCAATCCAGTGTCTACTAGACAAATCACGAGAGGCATTACCAAACATTCTGGGGAAATAAAGCAATTGGACAACCTGGAAAACTCTGCTGAATCACTAACATCTTTGCCAGTGCTGAAAATGTCTACTGCACAGTATGAATGAGCAGGTTTGGGTTGGGCATGGGTTCAAGGTGAATACAAGCTGTGACCCAATTCTGCAATACAACCCCGATTGACTGTAATAACGATGCACTGCAAGGGCCTTTAAATTTTGATAATAGTAGGGTTTTGTTATGTGTTAGCTCCCTCACTATAAAGGGGGAAGGGGGTATGGAGCAGCCGTATTGTCAGTATATTGGGAGCTGTATTAGGGAAAGGATAGGGAAAGCAGACAAACTGCAGAGGGAGAGAGCTAGAGACCCTTAAGAAACAGAACTTTAAATCTTATTGTCAGATCTTTGGGCAATCAACCCCTCCTTTGCCTTTTATCTCATTGTTGGGGACTTTTTAAATGTAATTTTTATTGGGTAATTTGAGGTCAATGGTCATGTGTTACCAGAGCAACCCTTTTTTTGCTGCAAGGCTTTCCTTAAAAATGCATTTGTTTTAGTGGTGCCGTATTTTGGGGTTTTGATTTATTTTGGGAGTATATTGGTTTTTATGTCAATAGGGCCCTTTTTTTTTTTTAGGTAAAACTGCTTTTTAATGAAAGGTTTCCCTTTTAAAAACAGAAATGGGGGGTTTGTTTCAGGGGTGTTTTTTTTTTTTTTTGGAAGTTTCTTCCATAAAATTTTCATGTTTATAACACTTTTTAAAATTTTGGGGTACTAAGCATTAATTTGTTCCTGACCATATGATCTTGGAGCTGACTTTTGTTCACAGCATGTCGATGAATCCTTTGGAAAAAAAACCCCCAAAAAACAAATTGGATAAGCAATGGGCACTCAAAACACCTCACGTTATAACATTCATTTTCAATGCATATCATCTTTGGTCTCCTAATTTCTAATAAAATTTTGAAAGAAACTCCCTGAATCCCTCTAGTGGTGCATTGTGCATGTATGTAAATTGTGTAAAAAGAATAAATATAAAAATATAAAAAAAAAAAAAAAATATTAAAATAGAAAAAATAACTAAAAAAAAGAAAAAAACAGTGGACAGAGTGCCTTTACATGCACCTTAAATGGCAAAATTGAAAATACACAAATACAAAAAAGTGCAGGATTCTAACCAGAGCCTTATATAGGCATTCTGCCTGGATGGCCAAGAAAGGGAGGACAGCAAGTGTGCATCCCCTTCTTCCTGTACTATATTAGGCCACACGTCTTTCAACACTGGAGGGGGGGTTACTTTGCAGGGGGGCAGAAAAACCTCCCCCACTGTAAGGCACATTGTCTCAATGTTAAGGGGTCAAGGGTCCATCCCACATTTTGTCCCCCAAAAAGGATGTGGGGGACTTAAAGGGGCCCACAATGTCTACCTTTTCTGAGTTGAGTAAGTGCAGGGGTACATTGGTACCCCTTATTGCTCATTCCCAAAAAAGTGAAACGTAAATAAACACACAAACACCATGAACAAGTCCTTTAAAAAAATATAACAAATTCCACCAATATGTTTTTGTGTATTTTTCCATTTAAGCTGCATAAAAAGACTCTCTTAATGCTAAAAGTTTTTTTTTTTTTTTTTGCATTGGTACATGTCCCTTAGGATAGTACTAAGATATTACTGCCCTTTTTTACTGTAGCTTGCATATTAGCCTTTAAAATTTAAAAACAAAACAAAACATTCACCCGCCACAGACTTAATTGGGGTTTAACACTAAGCTTAAGGTTTTGAGGTCTTCATGATGGTTTCACAGACCCCCCACATCCACCACTACAAATCAAACCTAGGCTTGTTCACTCAATACTACTGCACAGTTCCCATTCCTCTTCCATTGCTCCAAATA
This sequence comes from Aquarana catesbeiana, assembly GCF_042186555.1. Taxonomy (NCBI): domain Eukaryota; kingdom Metazoa; phylum Chordata; class Amphibia; order Anura; family Ranidae; genus Aquarana; species Aquarana catesbeiana. The sequence goes on from NC_133328.1 coordinate 461,025,935, forward strand.
AAATTACTCATGCTGCTAGAGGGTTCTTGTTTATTGGGGAAACTACAAAGACATAGCAAGATGGTCATAAAGTTACATGTATGCCTGACCATTAATTAATGTGTAAAACCAGTTTTAGGCTTAGAAGAAAAAGATATTTAAATGTGCATAATCTCTATTGTATGAAAATGTCACCTTGGGCAAACTGGCATTATTAGTAGACCATGTACTGTAAATGTGTAATGCTACAATTTCATTTTCTACATAATGATCCAGCATGAGTACTGTTCAAAATCATTCACTAAATAACAAAACTGGTAGAATTTTTGTGTAATAAGGTTGGAATAGGAGAATTTATTTGCAAATATTGTGGCATCCTACAGATATCTCATTCTAAAAGAATGAGATTTGCTACCACTTTTATACTAGCCTGAGTAATGTTGCAATCATTTTGAAGTGGTAAAAGTTTTTTTTTTCATTGCTATATTTGTAACTTTTGAGGAAACCTAAAACTGCATGCAAAAGAAAATTGGAAAAGGTTAGGAGTTACCTGATGTTCTCAGAAGAAGATGTAACTTTTCAAAAGTATGGATTTAGACTGGCCATACACCTATAGATTATCTGCAGATTTTCTATGGGCAGATGGAAAAAGAGGAACAGATTCCTCCATCTACGCTGAACTGTGTGGATGGAACAATCTCCCACTGGCCCAAGCTTCCATATCTTGCTAGTCGGCCCCGCTGGCTCTCACAATACCTGAACATTCTGATTGGATGCAGGCATTGTTTAGGTTGAGAGCCAGCGGAGCTAAATAGCAAGATAATGAAGCTTGGCCCAGTGGGAGATTCCTCCATCCACAAAGTTTAGCATACATGGAGAAATCTGTTGCACTTTTTCCATCTCACCATAGAAAATCTGCAGATAATCTATAGGTGTATGGCCAGCTTTACTGTAGCTCCTGTGCATCCAGAATATAGTAGTAAATTAAACATTCCACATTCATTTAAGACATTTTTTAAAAAATGTAATAGCCCCCCTATGATCAGGGCTCTCTAAAATCAAGAAGAATTCCTACAGATCTTACAAAATCATCTGTGCATCTCGCTATACCCAGAGTATAGAAATAAATTAAACATTCCACATTCATTAAAAAAAAAAAGATTATAAAAATGTAATAGACCCCCTTATGATCAAAGCTCTCTAAAAACAAGAAGAATTCCTATATATCTTCTGGAATGACACAAGCTTTATCACTATTGGAATAACCTAGTACAATTAAAAAGGTGTTACTTATTAATGACATTGTGGAGCTTATTTTTTTACTGCTAGGCTACTTGGAGATACAATAGAAGAGAAAGTGCTGTGTAGTGCCCTGTCAAAGTTACTTTCTAAACAATAGACAGAGGAAGCTAAAGTGGTATGGAACTCAAAAAGTAAGGATTTGCTAAGATATAAGGAACATTTAGAAATGTTAACTGCCTAAGCTGTGCCCGAAAATGTTCCTCTTGAAAAATAGCAGTAAACTTTTCATCTGTAATGTGAGATTTATGTAGTGATGTCACTACTGTGCTGCTCATTGTTTTTCCTGCTGGACACTCTGACATTAGGAAGCAAAACCCTGCCAATATGGCCACCCCCCACAGAAAGACAGTGCAGAATAAGGCTACTGTCACGATCAGACTCGGAGACCAGTAGCTATAGCAGTAGAGAGACTCCCACGACTAGCAGGATTGGTATACAAGCAGATCACCCTGGCGGATGGAACGGGGGCTCACCCAAGGTGCGGGTCTAAGCACTAACCGATATTCAGCTCCTTATGGTAGAGATGGGTTTTGCTGCAGGTTAGTACCAGATCACAGTCCTCAGGATCTCCCCACCAGGAGGTGAACAAGCTGGGGCCCAGTTGCAGATATAGCAGGTAGGGATCAAGCAGAAGCATAGTCAGTAAACAAACCAAAGGTCAGTAACAAGTGGTCAAGTCAAAGGTTGGTAATGAGTGGTAGCAGAGATATGGATGGCAGCAGGTGAGACAAGAGCGAGATATTGGCTAGAGAGTGCACGATAATTTGGTAAACATTAAGTGCCAAGGCATTGCTCAAATAGGAAGTTTATGGGAAGAGCAAAGGGTTTAAGGTTTGAGAGAAACAAGCAAGGTTGTTGAAGCAATCAGGCAGGGAGCTGTCCAGCATGTCAGGTGTCTTAGCAAGAAGAGTTACTGCCCAACACAGCAGAGGTCCTGGGTTCAGATCCAGGCCCTGACAGCTACATTCACATGGTTGCATATCTGCAGATAGTTTACTTAGTTCAGAGGTGGCTAAATTCTACTTCTGGACACAGAAAAACTATGCTATGGCTACATACAAATGGATGAATTAGCTGAAGCTAGTTTGTGTGCAGCCAGAACTCTGCCACTGTCTGCGTCCAGGCTTGGAGACTCTATTTACATGTAACTGCTCAAATGTGAGGTTACATATGAAGAGCAGCAGCACCAGCTGCTGCTGGTTGCACAGTGTGTGTAGACAGCATTTACAACCACCTGTAAGAATCTATTGATGAGTAGTCGTTTGCCTGCTTTTTTGGGGGGAAAAGAGTTCAGTTCCTCTATAATAAAATAAATATGCTTAGAACAATATATCTATCTAGGAAGAACCAGCTTTTTCAATTATTACATTTTGTGGGCATGATGTCTGGACTACCCTGGGTCAGAGCTAATTAATATTACATTGGTACATTGGAATCTTATTAATGAATCATCATAGGCTAGATCAATAGGCAAACCCAGCCTTCAAACCAGCGTAAGAAATCACTTATTCTTATTATACTTGAATCACTTAATGTTTGACACAGTGTAAAACCTGATAGCTTTGTATTGATAGTGACGTATTACCAGGTTCTCAAAACATAGAGGTAAAAGCATGGTAACTACTTTATGTTTCTACATAATAACAGTGCATAAAACTTAAATAGTAATATAGACAATGGCTGAACAGGTTACAGTATTGTGATTTTTTTTTTTTTTTTTTATAGATGAATTGGCTACCTTATTGTCAAAGTCTTTGTTATGCTCATTTTTTGGGTTGGACATCTTAATGGTGTTAAGCTAATTGATTGCTTGACTTAAGATGTTTTAATTGCTCTTGTGTGTTCCATTTCCCACTGCTAGAAAAAAAGTTTAAGTAAAAAAAAAAATCTCTTTGGTATGCACTAAGACAACTAAAAAGTTATATTCTCAAGGAGCTCTTTTCAAAGTAATTTGCCAATGTGTCCAACAACTTTTTTAATCATAGGTTACAGAAAATAAATTGTGCACACAGACCAAAGGATGCATAAACATTTTTTTATTGTGATATCCATAACATTCCACATTTAGATCATCAAATGTAAGATGAGCTGTTGAACCTTAAGCTAGATAAAATGTAATGTAGAAAACAAAATATGGCCTGAATATATGACTGAGTTATTCCTAATACTGTGATAAAGCACAGATGTTTCAATTTTAGCTATGTGAATTGTGTTATCTAAAATTGCATTCTGAAATTGAATATATAAGATAGGAAATGTGTTATGTTTAAAACTCACCTCTTAACTCCCAAGGCTGTGATATTACTGATTTTGTAGCACTTAATGTAAAACTTCCTAGTAATGCAACTTGACTCTTTCCTGCTGGGGTCTTTTAACTATTCCATTTCTGTAAAAAATTATTATTGTACAATTAAGTGTGCCTGCTAAAAAAAAAAACTGTGAAAAATAGCTGCATTAGTTATCTTTTTTTTCAAACTTTTTACCTTTATATTGACCTGGTGATTCTGTCGGTAACACACTTCCTATCCAATGCTCACTCACCCTTCTTTATGAGGACAACAGAAGCAAGATAAGTCTGTGGAGCCCCATCTCATTCCAATTCTCCTTAACATAGAGGGAGGTGTTCTGTTATCCTCAGGAAAAGCTATGAACAATGTAACTGCTAAATCTAAGTTTAGTTTTTCATTTATTGTATTCCTAGCTTGGACAACTTTATAGTCATCAATTTATTGCATATATATATATATCATAATGGAGACCAGTTATAAAACAGGATGTGCATTGTGCTTCAAAAATAGTCGTTAGGCAAGCAAATGTTGGACATGCATACTATATGATGTGAATACCAACTATGCTGAAAATCTATGGTGAGTTTACAACATATGGTGAAGTTAGTTTAGTGCACCGGTTTTAGTCATCTCCCCCACTGTCTATAAAATAATACATCAATATTAATCTTTATAAATTATAAAGTATTATTTCTCACCTTTCCTATTGAAAATGCTTGCTGCCTATCATGCTGAATCTATTGCTTCAGTATTCATAGTGACTCACTTGAAACAAGCATACATACATTCTGAATCTGAATTCTCCAATCTTCATGCTAATGCCCTGTACACACGACCGGTTTTCCTGTCGGAATAAACTCTGAAGTTTTTTTTCGATGGAGTTTCGAAGGAATTCCGCTCAAGCTGTCTTGCATACACATGGTCACACCAAATTTCGACCGTCCAGAACATGGTGACGTACAACACGTACGTCGGGACTAGAAAAAGGAAGTTCAACAGCCAGTGCGCCACCCTTTGGGCTCCTTCTGCTAATTTCGTGTTTATCTCGTGTTAGTAGAAGTTTGGTGAGAGATGATTTGCGCTTTTCAGCTCACGTGCTTTTCAGTCCGTTACTCGTTACTGCTCTTCAGTTTGTGCTTGTGGGGTTTGTATCTGTTCTTCAGTGCCTGTAGTCAGTTCATATCTGTTTTTCAGTGCGTTCTTGTCCGCATTAAAAGATCGAAGAATTTGCAGCGTGAGGAATGTGCTATCTCCATTACGAACGCTAGTTTTACCAGACCGAGCCCTTCCGTCTCATACTTGCTTCAGAGCATGCATCGTTTTTGGTGCGACGGAACAGCATACATACGAGCGCTTTTTTCGAAAGTAATTTATTCCGTCGTAAAAATATAGAACATGTTCTCTATCTAAGTCCATCTGAATTTTCAATGGAAAAAGTCCGATGGGGCATACACTTGGTAGGAATATACGATGAAAAGCTCACATCGAACTCTTTCTGTCGGAAATTCCGACCGTGTGTACGTGGCATTAGTCTGTATCAGTCATTTGTAAATTACAGAATCCAGAGAAAACCAAAGAAATAGCAGATGGAGGTCAGCAATGGCAAACTCTGTATTATTCCCAGGACAGACCTCCTTTAATGAGATATAATTTCAGTGTAATAAATAATATGCTGGGTCCTGACCTGTGAATTTTCACGATTTTTAAGTTGTAATAAAAATAAGGAAGCCATACATATTTTAAACCTAATGGTAGTGTGATTTAATTTGTGATCAATGGTGTAATTATAACTTAGCAGTTCATGTACCTGCTATGCTGCCCAAAGCAAAAGGGGCTCTGGGCTACCTGGTTAGAAAATGATCTATGCAGATAGCAAAAGCATTTGGTAAATCCACCGTAATGGAAATCTTTCATGAAAATCTAAAATACATGGGAGCCCCTCAATGTTTTTTCTTTGGGGCTTTATCACACCTAGGGGTTTATTTACTAAAGCTGGAGAGTGCAAAATCAGGCTTACTTCTGCATAGAAATCAATCAGCTTCCAGGTTTTATTGCCAACACTTAACCACTTGCCGACCGCCTAACGTAGATATACGTCGGCAGAGTGGCACGGGCAGGCAGAATCACGTATATATACGTGATCTGCCTCCCGCGGGCGGGGGGTCCCATCGGACCCCCCCCCCGGTGCCAGCGGCGGTCGGCATCTGACTGGGAGCGTCGGGAGGCGAGGGGGAGACCATCCGATCGTGGCCCCCCCCTCGCGATCGCTCCCAGCCAATGGGGATCCTCCTCTGCCTGTGTGTAGTTTCACACAGGCAGAGGATGTGATGTCATCTCTCCTCGGTCTGGCAGTTTCCGTCCAGCGCCGAGGAGAGAAGACATGTAAGTGCACACAACACAAACACACACAGTAGAACACGCCAGGCATACCTTACACCCCCGATCCCCCCCCGATCCCCCCCCAATCACCCCCCCCCTGTCACAAACTGACATTAGCAGTATTTTTTTTTTTTTTTTTCTGATTACTGCATAGTGTCAGTTTGTGACAGTTACAGTGTTAGGGCAGTGAGTGTTAGGCCCCCTTTAGGTCTAGGATACCCCCCTAACCCCCCCTAATAAAGTTTTAACCCCTTGATCACCCCCTGTCACCAGTGTCACTAAGCGATCATTTTTCTGATCGCTGTATTAGTGTCGCTGGTGACGCTAGTTAGTGAGGTAAATATTTAGGTTTGCCGTCAGCGTTTTATAGCGACAGGGACCCCCATATACTACCTAATAAATGTTTTAACCCCTTGATTGCCCCCTAGTTAACCCTTTCACCACTGATCACCGTATAACTGTTACGGGTGACGCTGGTTAGTTCGTTTATTTTTTATAGTGTCAGGGCACCCGCCGTTTATTACCGAATAAAAGTTTAGCCCCCTGATCGCCCGGCGGTGATATGCGTCGCCCCAGGCAGCGTCAGATTAGCGCCAGTACCGCTAACACCCACGCACGCAGCATACGCCTCCCTTAGTGGTATAGTATCTGAACGGATCAATATCTGATCCGATCAGATCTATACTAGCGTCCCCAGCAGTTTAGGGTTCCCAAAAACGCAGTGTTAGCGGGATCAGCCCAGATACCTGCTAGCACCTGCGTTTTGCCCCTCTGCCCGGCCCACCCAAGTGCAGTATCGATCGATCACTGTCACTTACAAAACACTAAACGCATAACTGCAGCGTTCGCAGAGTCAGGCCTGATCCCTGCGATCGCTAACAGTTTTTTTGGTAGCGTTTTGGTGAACTGGCAAGCACCAGCCCCAAGCAGTGTCAGGTTAGCGCCAGTACCGCTAACACCCACGCACGCAGCATACGCCTCCCTTAGTGGTATAGTATCTGATCGGATCAATATCTGATCCGATCAGATCTATACTGGCGTCCCCAGCAGTTTAGGGTTCCCACAAACGCAGTGTTAGCGGGATCAGCCCAGATACCTGCTAGCACCTGCGTTTTGCCCCTCCGCCCGGCCCAGCCCAGCCCACCCAAGTGCAGTATCGATCGATCACTGACACTTACAAAACACTAAATGCATAACTGCAGCGTTCGCAGAGTCAGGCCTGATCCTTGCGATCGCTAACAGTTTTTTTGGTAGCGTTTTGGTGAACTGGCAAGCACCAGCGGCCTAGTACACCCCGGTCGTAGTCAAACCAGCACTGCAGTAACACTTGGTGACGTGGCGAGTCCCATAAGTGCAGTTCAAGCTGGTGAGGTGGCAAGCACAAGTAGTGTCCCGCTGCCACCAAGAAGACAAACACAGGCCCGTCGTGCCCATAGTGCCCTTCCTGCTGCATTCGCCAATCCTAATTGGGAACCCACCGCTTCTGCAGCGCCCGTACTTCCCCCATTCACATCCCCAACCAAATGCAGTCGGCTGCATGAGAGGCATTTTCTTTATGTCCTCCCGAGTACCCCTACCCAACGAACCCCCAAAAAAGATGTCGTGTCTGCAGCAAGCGCGGATATAGGCGTGACACCCTCTATTATTGTCCCTCCTGTCCTGACAATCCTGGTCTTTGCATTGGTGAATGTTTTGAACGCTACCATTCACTAGTTGAGTATTAGCGTAGGGTACAGCATTGCACAGACTAGGCACACTTTCACAGGGTCTCCCAAGATGCCATCGCATTTTGAGAGACCCGAACCTGGAACCGGTTACAGTTATAAAAGTTAGTTACAAAAAAAAGTGTAAAAAAAAAAAAAAAAAAAAACACATACAAAAATATAAAATAAAAAAAAAATAGTTGTCGTTTTATTGTTCTCTCTCTCTCTATTCTCTCTCTATTGTTCTGCTCTTTTTTACTGTATTCTATTCTGCAATGTTTTATTGTTATTATGTTTTATCATGTTTGCTTTTCAGGTATGCAATTTTTTATACCTTACCGTTTACTGTGCTTTATTGTTAACCATTTTTTTGTCTTCAGGTACGCCATTCACGACTTTGAGTGGTTATACCAGAATGATGCCTGCAGGTTTAGGTATCATCTTGGTATCATTCTTTTCAGCCAGCGGTCGGCTTTCATGTAAAAGCAATCCTAGCGGCTAATTAGCCTCTAGACTGCTTTTACAAGCAGTGGGAGGGAATGCCCCTCCCCCCCAACGTCTTCCGTGTTTTTCTCTGGCTCTCCTGTCTCAACAGGGAACCTGAAAATGCAGCCGGTGATTCAGCCAGCTGACCATAGAGCTGATCAGAGACCAGAGTGGCTCCAAACATCTCTATGGCCTAAGAAACCGGAAGCTACGAGCATTTTATGACTTAGATTTCGCCGGATGTAAACAGCGCCATTGGGAAATTGGGAAAGCATTTTATCACACCGATCTTGGTGTGGTCAGATGCTTTGAGGGCAGAGGAGAAATCTAGGGTCTAATAGACCCCAATTTTTGCAAAAAAGAGTACCTGTCACTACCTATTGCTATGATAGGGGATATTTACATTCCCTGAGATAACAATAAAAATGATTAAAAAAAAAAAAAATGAAAGGAACAGTTTAAAAATAAGATAAAAAAATAATAATAATAAAGAAAAAAAAAAAAAAAAAAAAAAAAAGCACCCCTGTCCCCCCTGCTCTCGCGCTAAGGCGAACACAAGCGTCGGTCTGGCGTCAAATGTAAACAGCAATTGCACCATGCATGTGAGGTATCGCCGCGAAGGTCAGATCGAGGGCAGTAAGTTTAGCAGTAGACCTCCTCTGTAAATCTAAAGTGGTAACCTGTAAAGGCTTTTAAAGGCTTTTAAAAATGTATTTAGTTTGTCGCCACTGCACGTTTGTGCGCAATTTTAAAGCATGTCATGTTTGGTATCCATGTACTCGGCCTAAGATCATCTTTTTTATTTCATCAAACATTTGGGCAATATAGTGTGTTTTAGTGCATTAAAATGTAAAAAAGTGTGTTTTTTCCCCAAAAAATGCGTTTGAAAAATCGCTGCGCAAATACTGTGTGAAAAAAAAAAATGAAACACCCACCATTTTAATCTGTAGGGCATTTGCTTTAAAAAAAATATATAATGTTTGGGGGTTCAAAGTAATTTTCTTGCAAAAAAAAATTATTTTTTTATGTAAACAATAAGTGTCAGAAAGGGCTTTGTCTTCAAGTGGTTAGAAGTGTGGGTGATGTGTGACATAAGCTTCTAGATGTTGTGCATAAAATGCCAGGACAGTTCAAAACCCCCCCAAATGACCCCATTTTGGAAAGTAGACACCCCAAGCTATTTGCTGAGAGTCATGTTGAGTCCATGGAATAATTTATATTGTGACACAAGTTGCGGGAAAGAGACAATTTTTTATTTTTTTTATTTTTTTTTGCGCAAAGTTGTCACTAAATGATATATTGCTCAAACATGCCATGGGAATATGTGAAATTACACCCCAAAATACATTCTGCTGCTTCTCCTGAGTATGGGGATACCACATGTGTGAGACTTTTTGGGAGCCTAGCCGCGTACGGGACCCCGAAAACCAAGCACCGCCTTCAGGCTTTCTAAGGCCGTAAATTTTTGATTTCACTCTTCACTGCCTATCACAGTTTCGGAGGCCATGGAATGCCCAGGTGGCAAAAAAAACCCCCAAATGACCTCATTTTGGAAAGTAGACACCCCAAGCTATTTGATGAGAGGTATAGTGAGTATTTTGCAGACCTCACTTTTTGTCACAAAGTTTTGAAAATTGAAAAAAGAAAAAAAAAAAATTTTTTTTCTCGTCTTTCTTTATTTTCAAAAACAAATGAGAGCTGCAAAATACTCACCATGCCTCTCAGCAAATAGCTTGGGGTGTCTACTTTCCAAAATGGGGTCATTTGGGGGGGGTTTGTGCCACCTGGGCATTCCATGGCCTCCGAAACTGTGATAGGCAGTGAGGAGTAAAATCAAAAATGTACGCCCTTAGAAATCCTGAAGGCAGTGCTTGGTTTTCGGGGCCCCGTACGCGGCTAGGCTCCCAAAAAGTCCCACACATGTGGTATCCCCATACTCAGGAGAAGCAGCTAAATGTATTTTGGGGTGCAATTCCACATATGCCCATGGCCTGTGTGAGCAATATATCATTTAGTGACAACTTTGTGCAAAAAAAAAAAAAAAAAAAAAAAATTTGTCACTTTCCCGCAACTTGTGTCAAAATATAAAACATTCCATGGACTCAACATGCCTCAAAGCAAATAGCTTGGGGTGTCTACTTTCCAAAATGGGGTCATTTGGGGGGGGGTTTATGTCATCTGGGCATTTTATGGCCTTCAAAACTGTGATAGGTAGTGAGGAGTAAAATCAAAAATGTACGCCCTTAGAAATCCTGAAGGCAGTGATTGGTTTTCGGGGCCCCGTACGCGGCTAGGCTCCCAAAAAGTCCCACACATGTGGTATCCCCATACTCAGGAGAAGCAGCTAAATGTATTTTGGGGTGCAATTCCACATATGCCCATGGCCTGTGTGAGCAATATATCATTTAGTGACAACTTTTTGTAATTTTTTTTTTTTTTTTTTGTCATTGTTCAATCACTTGGGACAAAAAAAATGAATATTCAATGGGCTCAACATGCCTCTCAGCAAATTCCTTGGGATGTCTACTTTCCAAAATGGGGTCATTTGTGGGGGTTTTGTACTGCCCTGCCATTTTAGCACCTCAAGAAACGACATAGGCAGTCATAAATTAAAGGCTGTATAAATTCCAGAAAATGTACCCTAGTTTGTAGACGCTATAACTTTTGCGCAAACCAATAAATATACACTTATTGACATTTTTTTTACCAAAGACATGTGGCCGAATACATTTTGGCCTAAATGTATGACTAAAATTGAGTTTATTGGATTTTTTTTAGAACAAAAAGTAGAAAATATCATTTTTTTTCAAAATTTTCGGTCTTTTTCCGTGTATAGCGCAAAAAATAAAAACGGCAGAGGTGATCAAATACTATCAAAAGAAAGCTCTATTTGTGGGAAGAAAAGGACGCAAATTTCGTTTGGGTACAGCATTGCATGACCGCGCAATTAGCAGTTAAAGCGACGCAGTGCCGAATTGTAAAAAGTGCTCTGGTCAGGAAGGGGGTAAAACCTTCCGGGGCTGAAGTGGTTAACTACTTGCCGACCAGCCACTGTAATTATACGCCGGCAGGTCGGCACGTTCCCGCAAATCGTTGTAGGTGTACATCGTCACATTTAAGGGCAATAGCAGGTGCGCACAGCGGGGGACCCGATGAGCGTGACCCGTGGCCACGATGTCTGCCGGCCACCCGCGATGGCAGGCACGAGAGACGGAACGGGGATGTGTCAATGTAAACAGACAGATCCCCATTCTGACAGAGGTGGAGAGACCTGCTGTTCCTAGTGATTAGGAACAGTGATATGTCTCCTCCTCCAGTCAGTCCCATCCCCCCACAGTTAGAAACACACATGAGGGAAAACATTTATCCCTTTGATCGCCCCCTAGTGTTAACCCTTTCCCTGCCAGTGACATTTACACAGTAATCAGTGGATTTTTATATCGCTGTATAAATGTCAGTGGTTCCAAAAATGTGTCAAAAGTGTCCAATCTGTTTGCCACAATGTTACAGTCCTGCTAAAAATCACAGATCGCCACCATTACTAGTTAAAAAAAAAAATGCCATAAATCTATCCCCTATTTTGTAGACGCTATAACTTTTGCGCAAACCAATCAATATACGCTTGTTGCATTTTTTTTACCAAAAATATGTAGAAGAATACATATTGACCTAAACTGAGGAAGAAATTAGTTTTTTTACATTTTTTTTTGGATATTTATTATAGCAAAAAGTAAAAAATATTGGGTTTATTTCAAAATTGCCGGTCTTTCTTTGTTTATAGCACAAAAAATAAAAACCCCAGAGGTGATCAAATGCCACCAAAATAAAGCTCTATTTGTGGGAAAAAGAAGACATCAATTTTGTTTGGGTACAACATCGCACCACCGCGCAATTGTCAGTTAAAGCGGCGCAGTGCCGTATCGCAAAAAAATGGCCTGGACATCAAAGGGGAAAATCTGCCAGTCAGTAAGTGGTTAATTAAACAAGCTGATTTCTATGCAGAAGTGAGCCCGATTTTGCACTCTCCAGCTTTAGCAAGCAAACCCCATCTTTACAACCTTGTTTTTGATTTAGACTTAATCATTTGTTTTGGTATAGTAAACTTTGAGCAGTTGATTAATATCTGCACATGTTTGTTAAGAGCATTTTGTTAATTAATTAATTTTATAATCGGAAATCTGAACTTAACTCCCAAAATTAACCTTTACATTTGACTGTGCTGGGTGCCTGCCCGATTAGCAAATCTCCTACTTAGTCTAAATTGAGTGGAAAGGGAGTAAGTCTTTGTTTTACCCAGAACCAGAACCAGTGGATATTTTTATTCACTTGTCATTAAAGTGAACCTGTTGTTTTGCACTGCTTGGCGGTTCGCCTTAACTTTGAGGCCTCAGGTACATCTGTGTGTATTAACTGTCAAAATTCTAAAAATATGAGGACAGAGGCTGTGCAGCACCTGACAGTTTGCACAGCAAAGTTCTCAGAGGAATGGGGGTTACAGGTAAGTAGAACTTATTATGAGTATACATGGATAATAAAATAGGTAAGTTCACTTAAAGTTGATTTACTCTTTACTCTGACCCCTAGACCTAATTCTAAACCTCAGACAAAACTTCAAAACATAATTCTTAAGCTAAGGATACCTGTGAACCTAGGTCGGAAATGTTCACAATACAGGGCATTCAGCATTCATTTTTGACAGCAGTGACCAGAAAGTTAGTAGGAGTTAGACAGGAATTGTTTCTCCAATGAACAAATTACTTTCTAACAGTGTACGAATGGCTGAAAATCTACTAATATATGGCCAGCTTTACAGGTACGATGTAATGATGATGTAATGATGATTTAATTATACAGTAATGGTTCTACAAGTATTGTTCTACACTAACAAGGTCTCATTTATCTGAAATATGGGAAGTAAAATCATTGGTTATTACTTGAAGAAATAAACTATCACTATTGGTCATTTCTTACATACTGTACAAACAAATGAAGATCGAGATTATGTGTATTTTATTCCCTTGAGACATCTCTGTACATTCTGCATTAGGCTAATAGCATATCAATTTACACAAGTAAATATAATAAAGCAAGGTGAATTATTGCACTTAATTTTCTTGCGTTTAATTTGGTTAAAGGTCTTCCCACCAGTGTAACTCCATGACATTGCTCACCCAGTGACAGCCTGTAAAGCACTTCAAGGGGTAGTTCCTGTACCATCTGGTATGCCTGCTGTTGTTATAAGGCAGGAGGCACAATTAAATGTAGGTATTCCCTAATATGAATAATACTTTGACTTCGGATGCACCTGGCAAAACGAGCTTTTGAATCTGCAGGCAGAGTGCATGGCGAGCAATGCACCAGATGGCACTTATTCATCTAGTCATTCAGAAATATTGCCACAGATCGAGTGTCTTCCAACTGAAAAATAAAGTCCTCTTGAAAAACATCAGGTGTGCAGTGGAAACTGCTGCTAATTTCAAATTGTGTCAAGATGAATATGCTGATATTGTTCAAGGTGAATGTCAAGAGCTCATTAATCAGTTGCCAAAAATGTGTGTAAAGGCCAACTATATCATAAATTGTCAATTTTTCTTCCAAGAGTTTGCTGAAACTGCTCTGAGCTAAAGCTGCTTAGAACACTTTATAAATGCATGCATTTTGAGCAATTTTGACTGTAATACTTTCTTTAATGTTTAACATTTTAATTGAATACATTTTTTTCCATAGTCTTGAGAAAAGGTAATATACACGGCAAAATATTTATTTACCTAACCTTGTTAAATTGAATAAAATACAATAAACAGCAAATGCTGTGTACAGTGGCTGTCTTAACATATTTAGATTTGGTTTGGCAGACATTATAGTTTAATCTGTGAAGGTATAAAGCATGGTTTTTTTGAACTACAGCGGGGACGGAAAGTATTCAGACCCCCTTAAATTTTTCACTCTTTGTTATATTGCAGCCATTTGCTAAAATCATTTAAGTTAATTTTTTTTCCTCATTAATGTACACACAGCACCCCATATTGACAGAAAAACACAGAATTGTTGACATTTTTGAAGATTTATTAAAAAAAAAAAAACTGAAATATCACATGGTCCTAAGTATTCAGACCCTTTAATATGTATTTGGTAGAAGCACCCTTTTGATCTAACACAGTCATGAGTCTTTTTGGGAAAGATGCAACAAGTTTTTCACACCTGGATTTGGGGATCCTCTGCCATTCCTCCTTGCAGATCCTCTCCAGTTCTGTCAGGTTGGATGGTAAACGTTGGTGGACAGCCATTTTTAGGTCTCTCCAGAGATGCTCAATTGGGTTTAAGTCAGGGCTATGGCTGAGCCATTCAAGAACAGTCACAGAGTTGCTGTGAAGCCACTCCTTCATTATTTTAGCTGTGTGCTTAGGGTCATTGTCTTGTTGGAAGGTAAACCTTTGGCCCAGTCTGAGGTCCTGAACACTCTGGAGAAGGTTTTCATCCAGGATATCCCTGTACTTGGCCGCATTCATCTTTCCCTCGATTACAACCAGTCGTCCTGTCCCTGCAGCTGAAAACCCCCCCACAGCATGATGCTGCCACCACCATGCTTCACTGTTGGGACTATATTGAACAGGTGATGAGCAGTGCCTGGTTTTCTCCACACATACTGCTTAGAATTAAGGCCAAAAAGTTCTATCTTGGTCTCATCAGATCAGAGAATCTTATTGCTCACCATCTTGGAGTCCTTCAGGTGTTTTTTTTAGCAAACTCCATGTGGGTTTTCATGTGTCTTGCACTGAGGAGAGGATTCCGTTGGGCCGCTCTGCCATAAAGCCCAGACTGGTGGAGGGCTGCAGTGATGGTTGACTTTCTACAACTTTCTTCCATCTCCCGACTGCATCTCTGGAGCTCAGCCACAGTGATCTTTGGGTTCTTCTTTACCTCTCTCACCAAGGCTCTTCTCCCCCGATAGCTCAGTTTGGCCGGACGGCCAGCTCTAGAAAGGGTTCTGGTCGTCCCAAACGTCTTCCATTTAAGGATTATGGAGGCCACTGTGCTCTTAGGAGCCTTAAGTGCAGTAGAAAGTTTTTTGTAACCTTGGCCAGATCTGTGCCTTGCCACAATTCTGTCTCTGAACTCTTCAGGCAGTTCCTTTGACCTCATGATTCTCATTTGCTCTGACATGCACTGTGAGCTGTAAGGTCTTATATAGACAGGTGTGTGGCTTTCCTAATCAAGTCCAATCAGTATAATCAAACACAGCTGGACTCAAATGAAGGTGTAGAACCAGCTCAAGGATGGTCAGAAGAAATGGACAGCACCTAAGTTAAATATATGAGTGTCACAGCAAAGGGTCTAAATACTTAGGACCATGTGATATTTCAGTTTTTCTTTTTTAATAAATCTACAAAAATGTCAACAATTCTGTGTTTTTCTGTCAATATGGGGTGCTGTGTGTACATTAATGAGGAAAAAAAATGAACTTAAATGATTTTAGCAAATGGCTGCAATATAACAAGGAGTGAAAAATGTAAGGGGGTCTGAATACTTTCCGTCCCCACTGTAAGTTAAAAGATGTGCCCCTCTATAAAAGGCAGTATTTGCCGTGTACCTATGTGTGTGTGTTCCTTTATCCTAAAGCAAACCGGTCAGAAAATAAAATAAAACCAAATAAAATCCAAAACCCTCATTCCCACAGTGTGCTAGGCATCTTATCATGTCTATACTCACCTTTACAAAGGCAATTGATCAATTTAAAACTAGCAAAAAGGGCAGGGCAATAAACAGAGCAATAATAAAGTTCCCCAGTACACTTTCCAGCTAGTTAGCAAAAAACAAACTAAACTGAAACGATTTAAGTTAGAAACAAAGTTTTTGTTGCATACCTTTGCAAATACCTTACATGTAAATCCATTCTGTTATGCTAAATTTTGATCCCTTAAGTGTGCTTGTGAACATTTGTATTGCTTTATATATTATCCTGCCTGTGTGCACATTTCCCCTTTTTGCTGTGCAAAGTGTGTGCAGGAGGAAAGCTAAAGAGGAATCTGTTTGTAGCAAGTTGTCCCTGAAGTTCCTGTTAACGTGGGCATCCCATAAACTCCCTATCTCCATCCAAGTTAATATACCCCCTAATAAAACAAAAAACAAAGCTACTGACTGCTTTCTGACTTTGAGTGCTTATGAAATTCAGTGTGCCTGGTTGTGCAAAACAATAAAAATAAAATAAATGCACATATATTTGCATTATGAAATGCATTTGCCTCTTAACCACTTGTTTACTGGGCACTTAAACCCCCCTCCACACATGATTGCTGGCACTGTTATGCACTGGTGGGCACTGATTCGTGGCACTGTGGGCACTGGCGGGTGGCCCTGCCAAGCGGCACTGGTGGGCACAGATGAGATGGATGTGCATCTTCCTCTTCGGGACCAATGTCCCTTGGTCAGAAGCCGGTGATCGGCTTTTTTCTCCTCGCGCTGTCAGCGTCAGGAGAAAAAGAAAACAATTACCGATCTTCTGTTTACATCACATGATCAGCTGACATTGGCTGACAGCTGATCACGTGGTAAGGGGCCGGCATGGACTCAGTGATCACAGCGCGCGGGGAGCGTGCAAAGAGGAGGATGTCTATTGACGGCCTCCTGGCAAAGTAGGTCCGCGCTGTAGCCGTCATTTGGTTATAGCGCGGATCTGAAGGGGTTAAATACAATTGTAACATATAACACAGTCCAATAGGGGGAGTTAGTCTTTAAATACATCTATTTTACATGTAATTCATTTGCTAAAGCTATACATTGAAAATCAGAAGTCTATACATTGGATGAGAATGTGGAGTATAGTATATCTGATAATAACATGTTCAAGATTTGTTATTTTTATATTTGTATTATTTCTCATCAGTCAAACCTTAAAATGATGATATCAACATTTAGAACTCATCAGAAGCTGTGGCTTGTGAGTTAAATAATAGCCACACTGCAACCTACAGTGGTTTGACATATTGCAGAATAAGCTAAATATAATGAGCTTTATTTTCAGCCATGCTGCTATTTAAAAAAAAAAAAAATTTCTTACAGTTAAAAAACCCGTCCCCTTTTTTATCCTCTTATCCTGGTGTGTTAGTTTTGTGAATTGAGTCTAATACAGTCAAAATTTAAAGTCTGGTTGTAATAGGGTCCTCATGGTTCGTGTTTTGGCGCCCAAAGCACAAGGCCCAACCCCCACACTAGTCTTGCTAAAACATGATCCAACCTGCCGAGGCTGACCAGTTTGCCATCCTATGCCCTGCCCCTTGCTATAGGCATCCTCACAAAATTCCCGGCCATAGACTTTTATATCAGAAGAAGCAATGTCCACACAGCAGTTAGCTTCACTGCACTTGACTGGTGTTATTTAGGGAATGGAAAGACTAAGACATACATTCCTTAGTCACTTAACATACACGGTCAATAACATAAAGTGGACAGTCTGCAGTAGTCATAAGTGAAAGCATGTGCAGAACCTCACAGCCATCTCCCTTCCGTATCTCCTCTGCCCAGGGTCATAAGTACTCACAGGACTGTGTTCTTTGTAAACACTTCCTAACTGGGTACCACTCTCTTGGGAAGCCTCCAGTGAAGCAGCCTCATACAGAGATCTCCAGCCTGGCCTAGAAGGCCTAGAATCCGCCCTAGCCACCACCTCCTTGAGGGGCAAAAAGTCTTCAGCTGGCTGCTCCTGCATATACTATACATCCACTCCACCTGGCCCTGTCCAAGGCCTAAGATTTTTTTGGTCACATCCCCAGAAGTGTGGGGTGTTAGGCTCCCATGCCCAAGAGAGAGCATGCTCCTCCTTACCTGCATTTTATATGGGTGCTGACTTACCCATGACTGCAGGAAGGTTTTACCTAAAAGGACCTGACACTTATGCCACGTACACACGAGCGGAATTTCCGACAAAAAGAGTCCGATGGGAGCTTTTCATCGTATATTCTGATCGTGTGTATGCCCCATCGGACTTTTTCTGTCGAAAATTCAGACGGACTTAGATAGAGAACATGTTCTATATTTTTCCGACGGAACAAATTAGTATCGGAAAAAATGCTCGTCTGTATGCTGTTCCGACACACCAAAAACAACGCATTGAACTAACAACTATGGCTATTGAACTTCCGTTTTTTTGTCCCATCGTACGTGTTGTACTTCACCGCGTTCTGGACGGTCGGAATTTGGTGTGACCGTGTGTATGCAAGACAGCTTGAGCGGAATTCCGTCAGAACTCGGTTGTAAAAACCTTTAGAGTTTATTCCGACGGCAAAATCGGTCGTGTGTACAGGGCACCAGTATTACTACCTGTTGTAATAGACACTATTCTGGTACAGAGCCACCTAGTGGCAAAGTAGTTAACTGAGCCTGCCTACAGTGTTATGCTTGCAGTTCTGTGCACAGCCTTACATCAAGAGTGATGGCAGAGTTTTCTGCATGTCCCCTTTTGTATCGGAGTATTAAAATTCATTGCATTTTTCTCTCCAGTCAGGCTGATGATTAAAAGCAGTGCAGGTACGATTAAAGCAGTGATGTACCCAAAAGAAAACATTTATTATATTGCAGCTTAGGAATTCTTATATGTGATGGCTGCATTTGTTTTCTTTTTTACAGCTTTTTTTTTTAGGCCTTCTTTTTCAACAAACCATGCTGTCCTGCAGAGGTACCAGTTTAAGGGTTGAAAATTAACATTTACCACTGACAGGGGTGCTTACAATGGTCACCCTATATTTATTTATGTAAAAAAATATCCCGAAAGGAAAACAAAAACGGTTGCACTAACTGCTTATAAAGTGTGAAATGGACTTTTGTTTTAATTTGTTAGTGTACTTAACACTCCCCGCCTTCCAGATTAACAATGCTGCTGTCCAAAGGTACTCCTGTGCTCCTTCATCCAGAGTGGAAGCACTCTAATACAGGAGGTGTTACTGGCCAGATGTCCAGGTGAAAACAGAGGGGAAAAAGCCTAACAAAGAAAAGGAATCCAGCCACCACACCCTTATTAATTTCCCTTTGGAATTAATAAAGTATTCTGAATCTGAATTGTGATTGGTAAACTACATATATTACATTTTTTTTAGTAACATAGAAAGTGATTATTAACCACATTACATTTTCCAACATTTCTGGGTTTGACATAATGGGGTTCATGTGCTAAAAGGGAACTAAATGGTCAGATTGCAAAGTCAATGTTTCTTTAGCAAACGGAATGCTCACTTCACTTCAATCACTATATACTATACTTGTTCTAGTAAACATATTTCCTTCCTTATGTAAACCAACCCCAATCGATGCTTGTTACCAACTCCAGAACCTGATAATTGCCTGAGTAGTGCTCACGCACCAAATTCCTTGCTTGCTATTATCAGGCTATGTTTGGGCACCTTTGGGACATGGTCTGTTTTTGATGTATACATGCATACATGTACGATTTGTATGGTCCCTATAAATGTAAAATGTCACTAAACCCACATCATAAAAAAAATAAATGCTGTATTACAAGATGTTCATACTCACTCAGTCACTATGAGTTTTGTTTTCTGTATTCAGCAAAAAAACGGGTTGATTCTGTTGCTTTACCTCCGCCTTCTGTTCATGTCCCCAAATCAGCTAGGGATTTTGCAGCTGTGGTGGAAATTCTGCACAAGCTCAGTTTTCAGTCGATCTCTATGCTGAGCATTTCCTCCCTTTCACATCTGAGCATAGAGTCACACATTTGGGTGTATACACAGTGGTAAACGACAGCCCACTCCCTCCCTCCTCCTTCAAGTCCACTAACCAGCTAAACACAATGGGGGTGGGATATTACATCTTGATTGATGGAGGCTTCACCTCCCTCTTATTCTAAGACACAGGCAGGAGGGGCGTGACACAGCCTGTGACTGGCAGAAATCCGCCCACACCATGTTATTTCCACAAAGTAATACAGATTTCATTTCAAATATATATATTTGCATGACAATGTTTAACAGTTTATTGATGTTATTTATTTATTTTTACTCTGTATTCCAAAGGCTGTTTTTTTTTTTTTTGAACATGTGATCAGCAGCAGAGGATTAGAAGCTCCTCCTGCTTATGTTTCCCTGCGGACAGACTGGGAAAGATCTGGGTCATGTAACAGCTGTATTTTGAGAAATAAAGAAATAGAATGGGGCAATATAAATTAAACAGTGTGTTTTTAGTATCTCTTTAACTTCAATTTTAACAATAATCTGAACTAATTGTCATTTTTTGTCTAAAGGATTAAACCATTTTTTACAGTATATGCAAGATACTATTAAAAAGATCATAAAAGGTCATAAAATGTTAAATGGTGAACAATGAGGTATGTTAGGTAGGTCATCAAAAATGAACTAAAACAGTATTTTAACTTGAATAGTGAAGAAATTAGGAGCAAGTTTTAAATATGGCTTCAAAATGATAAGTAACTTCCAATAGATATTAATAGTGGAGTCAAAAGGCTATCAAAAAATAATCTAAATTAGGTATTGCAGTAGTCTGAGAATGTGCACCAATCATGACTGTTCTAAAGGGAAATCTGCCTATCATCTTTTTAATTATTAATTCTATAATTACAGTTTAAGCAGAAACTTGATTGTGCATCAATTAATATGAACTAATTACAGGTAAGCGTTTTATCTAATTTACTAAAATTAATTTGAATTAGCTAAGCAGAAAGCCATGTCTACTTTCAAACAGAAAATTATTTTTTATATACTGGTTGTGAGTCTAGTACTTTAAAGTGTCACTAAATGATCCACTTAAAACAAACTTCCCAATATTGCACAATGCTCTTTTCCACTGACTTTATTGTAATTTTCAAATACTTTTTAAATACCTATTTTTTATATTGTTGTTGCCTCCACGTGTTTACCATTGCAGCTCTTTCATTTTACCTTTTAGAGTATGAGCAGTGCATTATCAACATTCTCAATTATATGTACAGATGATTAAAATCTAGTTTTGTTATTGTTTACAATGGATTCTAAAATCAATACATAAAAAGGCATATTGGCCCAAAATGTAAGCTTCCAATCCTGTGCCTAAACAATACATCTCTATGGTCTCACACATCATACAACATAGTATATTGTTGAAATCCTCATACAGAAAGTAAGGACGTTGGACAATTCCAACACATTTCATTTACTGCTTAGGGGAAAGAGACTGTG
Organism: Aquarana catesbeiana; assembly: GCF_042186555.1. Classification (NCBI taxonomy): domain Eukaryota; kingdom Metazoa; phylum Chordata; class Amphibia; order Anura; family Ranidae; genus Aquarana; species Aquarana catesbeiana. The sequence continues at coordinate 461,047,253 of NC_133328.1, forward strand.
ATCTACAAAAATATACAATTACAATTTTGCATCAAATATAACATATATACCCTAGTAATCTGAACATATTATGCACATATGCATCAGAAGCGACCTTACATCATGTCAGCCATTTAAAAACATGTTTTGCTCCAGGGGGTTTAGTGCAGTCCTCTCCACAAATGCCCAAGCCAGATGTGTCACAATAATCTATGGGCACCAGGTAAGTATAACATATAATATATGTGTATAGACACACCAGAGGTAAATATAAAAGAATACATCCCTCTATATAACTTACGATTCACAATCCCAGGTAATTCCTCTATTCACATGACTTGTATTCCAAGTAGAGTTAAACAGAACCAGAAGGTATAATCTAAATGTACAATGAAAAATAAGGTAAGTACAGGCACATGCGCGGCAGCTCCCAAGATGGCCACCGGCATCCAGAGCTCCGCACCACCATGACCCATTAACAGCCACCGGAGCTCACAGAGCGCTCCCCACACCTCTCACTGGGATAATTGAGCGGGGAAGCCCCCGGGAACCCTCCGATGACCGCGGCGCAAGCTAGAAGGAACCTATCGAGCCAAATGACCACTGTGGCGGGCCCGATCAATTACGCCAAGATGGCGGCCGCTCCACAAGGCTCTCCCACAACAGAGGACACAGAGGACTCCATTGTGGATCAGGACTCGATCCCTCAGCCAACCCCAGGTACTGTTAATCCTCCCCTGCACCTGGCCACATCTCCTGCCTCCACAGAGTCCTTGCTGGGCAGAATGAACACTGGTCTCCCCTCCACCCCCATGCTGGATCCTCACTTAGGCCTGCTTCTGGCTGTCAGTGAAGCACATGAAGCATCTTCTACCCCCACTGATTTTGCCTCCATCATGGAGGCGTTTGCACAAATGCTTTCAAAAAGCCTAGCATTGAATGCAGCACAGATCACCTCCTCCATCCATGCTGACCTACAGAAAATAGGGATGAGAATTGACACAATAGAGAAGAAAGCTGATCAATCTGTGGCACTGATTAATCAAAATTTTGCCAGGCTCCAAGACGTGCAGGATCAACTAGAGACTGCTTTTGCAAAGATCGACGACCTTGAGAACAGATTGAGACACTATAATTTTAGGATTAGGGGGCTCCCTGAATCTGAGAAAGAGATTCAATCTGCTGTTAAATCTCTCATAAAAGGTCTTATCCTAGAGATTGCTGAACACTGCCTTGAGCTGGATAGAGCTCACAGAGCCCTGCAACCCCCCCGCACGGATGGTCTCCCCAGGGACATAAGTGTAAAAGCTCACTTTTACTCTGTAAAGGAGGAGGTGCTGAAGAAGTCCAGGAACTCTGACGACCTCACGTTAAATGGGCATAAAATCCAGAATTTTGCTGACCTATCCCCATACAAGGTGCAGAAAAGAAGAGCACTCAAGCTGCTACTTCAGATCTTGATTGATAAGGAAATCACTCATAGATGGTCATTTCCCCTGTGACTGAACTTTTCCTACAGGAATAAAAGCTTCAGCTTCTCCTCTTTTGCAGAAGGGCAATGCCTTTTGCTACAACCTGGTCTGATTGCACAAGAATCACCCTCCACGCAGGCCAACAGAGGAACCCCCTCCTCTACAAAGAGACCTCCACCAGCTAGCCCACTGCAACCCACCTGGCTGAAACAAAACTCCAAGAGATCCAAATAAAACCTCCCACCATGATGACCAGACCCCTCTAATGGATCCGGGCCCTGATCTGTGACTATACCTCTTTCCACACCCTTTTGGGGGAACTCCACTGTTTCCCCATTTTGAAAGCCCTGTCTGGAGCTGTCCCTTTAACTCCTACTCTTTGTCTTTAGGTGGCGGGCTGTGGTGGACCTAGTGCACCTTCTGTTGGATCCGGAAGCACCTCTGGTGCCCTTGGATTCTGACCGGTTCCCTGCAGTCAGGGCATTTCTGGACCTCTCAGGCTAAGGGGTAGGAGATGGTAAGCCCATCCCACCCCAGGGGTAGGGGGGTCAGGGGACCCCCAGGTTTAGTTTTACTGTTATTTCCTCATGAATGTTAGATTATTTTTCACCCCTTTACTTCTCTCCCTTGCTAATCCTCGTCTGAGTGTTCCCAGGTCCCACGGCTGTCCCTGGCTTCCTGTCCCAGGTCTGAGTAAATTGAAATCTCTTCCTCTGTAAGTATTTCTCTCAAAGCAAAGGTAAGCCACAGATCTCCCAGGTAGTTTCCTCCCCTCTGATCCATGGCTAGCACAAATCACTCTTCTCCTACCCTCAAAATTATTTCACACAACACCCAGGGACTTAACTCCTCCATCAAACGTAGGAAACTCTTTCAAATATATCATTCCATGCACGCTGACATACTCTTGTTACAAGAGACCCACTTCCCGTCCACTTTCAAACCCACATTCCTCCATCAGCGTTACCCCCAATTTTTCATAGCTTTGGCAGAAAACAAAACAAAGGGAGTGGCCATCTGTTTTGCAAAACACATTAACCTCTCTCAACCGGAGACAATAGTTGACCCCCAAGGACACTGCATTTTAGTTTCTGGCCACATAGATGGGGAGTTATACACTTTTGTTTCATACTATACCCCCAATAAGGGTCAGAGACACTTTTTTGAATCCCCGCTACACAAACTGGGAGCTCACCTGAAGTGGACAGTTTTCATCGGCGGAGACTCTAACACCGCCTTTGACTTTTCCCTTGACAAATCAGCAGACGGGAAATCAAAACCAAAGCGCACTTCAAAACAAAGTGCTAAAATAGCCAAACTCCTTCATACCGAAGGGTTAATTGACATTTGGAGAGAGACTAACCCGCAGACAAAGGAATATATCTACTACTCGGCTCCTCACAACTCCTTTGCCAGAATAGACCACATTTTCACTCGCTCCCCCACAATCCCCCTCAACCATTTGGGCGGTGTATAAATTGGTCATCAGGGGGAAATCTCATACAACTGGCCTTGAAACTAAAGACTGAACACAGGGCAGATACGCTAAAGCTTACGGAAGACTTTTGTTCTTTATCGAAAGCACACAAGCACCACCCCATGCCCGAGTCTCTGGCAAACCTTGACAAAGCCCGTGCCCTCCTTATCTTGACTCTGACGACAGCAGTGGAAAAGCGCCTCAGGTGGACCAGGGCAAAAATCTATTCCCAAAAAGCAGGATTGGTTCCAGACTAGCTGTAAAGCTAAGTCCTAAGCAACGCTCCCTAGCCTTCCCTAAAATTCAGTCTCTGGGGACTTGACACAGAACCCAACCAAGATCATGGAAGCTTTTCTATAGTTCTACTCTGATCTATACAAACCTGTCACTCCCCCCGACCGCTACAGGACAAATTTTTTGACAATCACCCGCTGCCCACACTGACTAAGGACCATGGAGACCTCATGGAGAGCCCGTTCACCACAGAGGAGATACTAGACACCAATAAATCCCTTAAACAAAGTTCCTCTCCTGGACCAGATGGTTTTTCCACTGGCTATTACAAAAAATTTGGCCCCTGCCTGGCCCCACACATGGCTCGGCTGTTCAACTTTCTCAGGGATGGAGCCCCCCTTGGTGCTGATCTCAACTCCGTATATATTTTGGTAATCCCCAAACCGGGCAAGGATACAAGATAGGTAACTATCGCCTGATATCGCTTATTAATAACGACATTGAAATAATGACTAAGATTCTCGCAAATAGAGTAATGAGTTTTATTTCTGCATACATTCATAGAGATCAGGTGGGCTTCATCCCTGGGAGACAGGGATCGGACCAGATTCGAAGGACCATTGACGTTATCTCACTTCTCAAATCACAGTGGGATGGGGGACCCCCTCAAAATACTTCCTTCTCTCTATAGATCTACACAAGGCCTTTGACTCCGTAGACTGGGCATACCTGTCTGATATCCTGAAGAGATGGGGCTTTGACCCTTATTTCCTGAACCTAATTACATCCCTCTACCCAACCCCTATGGCACAGGTACGTCTGATGGGCAGATATTTGGACTCGTTCTCAATAGGCAGGGGTACCAGACAGGGATGCCCCCTCTCTCCCCTTCTCTTCGCTGTGGCCATTGAAACATTGCCCGTGGTGATTAGATCGAACCCTGACATTGGGGGGTGATGTGTGGTGAGCGGGAGCATAAGTGTGCGTTATAAGCCGATGACCTCCTCCTCTTTCTCACCTCTCCTCTTACGTCTACCCCTGTGGTATATAAGATATTGCGGAATTTCAGCGAGGTTTCTGGCTTGAGGGTCAACATGTCTAAATCGACAGCTGTAAACATAACAGTCCCCCCGGAACTGCTCAAACAACATTCTAATAACTTTGACTTTTCATGGGGTTCCACCGCCATTCCATACCTAAGGATAAAACTAACGCCAGACATTAATAACCTTTTTAAAGCAAATTACCCCTCCATGTCACCTATAGAGGTGACATGGAGGGGCGGTCTAAGTGTGGTCTATCCTGGCTGGGCAGAGTTCACGCAGTTAAGATGACCCTTCTCCCCTGTCTTTTATACTTATTTCGTTCTCTCCCAATCCTGATAAAGAAACAATTCCTCAGCAAATTTCAGTTGGAGATTGTTCGCTTTGTATGGAGTAACAAAGGGTATAGGTGTCCCTCAGGAATTCTTTTCCGCCTGAAATCTCAGGGCGGGCTGGGTCTGCCAAACCTGTGGGGATATTTCCAGGCAGCACAACTCACTCAAATGTCAGTGGTTTTCTCTAGGGGCCCGAAACCTGAATGGCTCTCGATGGAAAGACAAGCAATCCCTTTGAATACCATTGATTATCTTCTTTGGTGCGACCCAAAAATTAGGCCAGCCATTATGTCCCCTACCCTCTCTCACTCTGTTGAGCTATGCTCCAAGATTTCCTCACAACACTCCCTGATATCTCCCATGAAACCATTAGCACATTTGTTTCATAACGCTAACTTCCCACCGGGAATGAACATTAAAGCGTTCCAATGGTGGACGAATAAGGGCCTCTACAGAATCGGGCATTTTCTCTCTCCGGTGGGTCCGCTTACCCTGAAACACTGTAGGAAGAAGCTAGAAATGCTGACTCGGAATTATTCAGATTATCCCAAATCTCCCATTTCCTACATTCCATCTGGACCAACAAAACGGAACCCCCCACAATAACCCCGAACATTGGTGTTCAAACACTACGGATCAGAGGGGAGGGATCTCTTTGATCTATACAGTGCTGGTGACAAACTTGGACAAGCCAAAATATGCTCAGGCCTGGGAGGAAGACACGGGCAGCACTTGGACTACCCCGGATTGGTTTTGCGCTTCAAAGCGAGCCTACAAAGGTATTCTTAATATTTCCCTCATTGAAGCTAGTCTAAAAGTTTTGATTAGGTGGTACTATGTCCCAACCAGACTGGCAGTGATCTATCTGGGGTCCTCTCCATTATGCTTTAGGGGATGGGAGTTGGAGGGCATGATTATCCACTTTTAGTGGACATTACCTTGCATTAGATCCTTCTAGCAGAAAGTCTTCCATACCATCAGCTCCATAATAAAGGTAATGGTAACCCCTGACCCCAGCATTGCACGACTAAATCGCAATATCCCTGTTCTAACTAAACTCACAAGCACTGTCCTACTTCATTTTATTAGGTGCCAAACCAACAATCGCCAAGGCCTGGAAAAAACCCATTGTTTCCTTCCAGGGGATTCAAGAGAAAAGTCTCGTGGATCAAGGCACAAGAACAAATAGTAACGAAACTTAATGACAAAATTGAAAAATTTAATGCCACTTGGGAACCTTGGGCCACATACTGTAATATTCCTATCCTTCCTGGAATAAATGCAAAAAATACTAAAGCGCTGAAATGGATATAGTGAGAATAAACCCTGTGAATTATATATCTAAAAATGTGACAAAAAAATCATAAAAGCTGCAAACTATAAAAAGTGCTCAGACACCTATAACAAGTAATTAATTAGAAATAATAGTTGCGCTGATATTAACCCAGTCAGTCTGTGCAATTAATAGTAATCCCTCCACATTAAAATAGATATATAGATGATAAATAAAAATATATACGGGTCTGGTCAGGTCAGAAACATTAAACCAAAAAACAATGATCTTATATCCACAATGTGAATCACAAGCAGCTGCCTGTGCTACTGGATCTGTATAAATATAAATAAATAAATGAATAGTAATAATATAAATAAATAATATCATATAGTGTAGGAAAATATCTGTTGAAAGCCGTTCTCAATTGTATATAAAAGATTAAATATAGTATCAATAAATTATATATAGAAAATGTCTGTTGAAAGCCGTTCTTAATTATATATAGTATGCTTTATAGTAAGGCAGGAGATAGGTCTAATCACAAAGATCTCCCAAATTTTCTCTGTATTTTGAGGATTTCCAGATGAATGTTCTCAGGTATTGTACACATGTGAAATAAGCAGAAAAGACATGATTGCGCAGTAACTAATTACTTTAAAATAGTAACACTTCACTGGATACACTCACATGAGCCTGGATGGTAAATGTCTGGATGAAGAGAAAAACAATCAGCCACTTGGGGCACGGTGAGTCTTTACACCACTCGTAACATGCTGCTGACCGGGCCTCAATACCACACATCACTGACTCCTCCGAAAAAACAATCAGCCGCTTGGGGCGCGGTGAGTCCTCACACTGCTCTTGACAAGCTGCTGACCGGCCTCAATACTGCATGTCACTGACTCCTCCTACGCGTTGCGCCACACGACACGTGACTTTTTCAAGGTAAGTCATGTGACACCTGAGTCTCCATTTATATATTGTGGCTAGCGTCAGCGTTGCTATAGATACAGCGGTATTCATTGGATCATCATTTTGTCTTTACACCAAACTTAACCTAGATATGCTACATACAAGCTTTATTAAGCAATCTAATACAATTAAAACTTTAACAATACTATTATTAAACACTTAATGTATACCTGCATTACAAACAAGGAAACACTACATAATAAATCTTCCGCCCTCTAGTGGTGGTTTCTATATATATATTTCTAGAATAAAAGAGCGATTTTGATTAAAAACAATAAATAGATAAATATAGGGCTATGGTCCATTACTCCCCCGGCTTATTACACAGGATTCACAAAAACCCTCCATATAAGTCTAATTAGTTAACACCATCCTGTATGAATAAACTTGAACCAATCTAATAAGACAAGAAAGAAACAAAAGTTATATGATAAACCAAAAAAATCCCTAATTTGATCATAATGAACACAATACAATATCCATAAATAGTATCTAAATCGTCACTTATAAAAGAATTCAAAAGAATGATATATAAAGGATATATTAAAAATATACAAAAAAATATATATATTAAGCCCTTGATTGGTGATTAATAACAACTACACAATACAAGTCAATAACCTATCCACAGTACTGTAGTTTAAACTTTTCATAGACTTATAATTGACAAAAATGAAAGGTAATTATTAAAAAAAAAATTTAAATTAAAATATTTACATTTAAAAATGGGGGTAGATAAATACCAATAAGAATCCTTGTTTGGGAGTGTAAATATAACAAATATCTAAAATTATTATAATACAAGAAATGTATATACTCTGCATGAAAAATTAATTAATAATCTGATATAGAACAATTTAAATCAAACTCAATATTCAACCCCCTTGGCGCAAGTGTACACATCTCAAAAATCCACCTGGATTCATTTTTACTTAATTCTCTAATTTTATTGGATCCTCTCCAGTGTGGCCTATACCTATCAATGGCCCAAAATTTTAAACCTGTGGGATCTTTATTGTGGTGAGTTGTAAAGTGTTTAGAAATGCTGTGCTTTGGAAAACCGTATCTAATATTCTGGATATGCTCTCTAATTCGTTTCCATAGTGGCCGTTTTGTTCTCCCAACATATTGCAGGGAGCATGTGCATTGGAGTACATACACCACCCCCTCAATTCTACAGGACATAAATTCTTTAATTTTATATTCTTTCTTAGTGCTTGTAGACCCAAATTTAGTACATTTTTGTCCATTGAAATTTGTGCTTTTACATGCAAAACATCTTTTACATTGGTAAAAACCTTTACCCTGGAAAAAAGTTAGACCTGCAGATTTTTTGGGGTGTTCAGGACATTTTTTGCTACTAAATCTCTCAATGTAGGTGCTCGTCTATAAATAAAATGAGGTTTGTCAGGTAAAACATTTTGGAGCATTTTATCGGCTTTCAAAAGAGGCCAATATTTTTTAATAATTTTTTCCACTTGTTTGTGTTGAACACTATAGTTCATTATGAGAGGGAGCTCCTTTTGTTGTTGCTGATTTTTTTGTTGTTTGTCTTGAATTAATTCTTCTTGTGGCATTTGAAATACTTCCTGTATCTTGTTATCAATAAATTCCTTATTGTACCCTTTAGCTAGAAATTTTTCTCATATCCACTTCGCTTGTTCCAGGTATTCATTATTATCTGAACAGTTTCTTCTTAATCTGATCATCTGACCTTTTGGGATGTTAATCAGCCAGGGTTCATGATGGCAGCTATCTACCGGTATATAGCTGTTTCTCTCTACCGGTTTAAAAAAGGTCTTTGTAGAAATAGCGCCTTCCACAACCTTTATTTGCAAATCAAGAAACTTGATGGTCTCATCACTGATCTCATATGTGAGTTTTATGTTTTTTTGATTATCATTGAGTCGATCAAGAAATTGGGTAAGACTCTCCCTGTCCCCCTCCCATATTATGATGCCATCATCAATGAACCTCCTGTATAACTTCATATTTGTGGGCTTATTGGAAAAAATAGTTTAATCCTCCCGTGTGGCCATAAAAACATTGGCTACGCTGGGTGCATATTTTGCACCCATTCTAATACCATTCAATTGCCTATAGTAGTCTCCATTATACCAAAAATAATTATGTTGCATCCCAAACGCTTGAATTGCATCATCGTGGTCTATTATTGTGTATAGTGATGAGACATCTGCCGTAGCTATCCAATATTTCTGTTGTGGTCTTAACTCTAGATCGTTTAGAATTTGGATCAGATGTTTAGTGTCCCTTAGATAGGCCTCAGTGTTGGGTACTAAAGGTTGCAGGTATCTATCCACGTATTCTCCAAGCCTTGCGTTTATAGATTGAATGCCATTGATTATAGGTCTTCCTGGTGGTTGTGTATGATTTTTGTGAATTTTTGGTATTGTATAAATAATGGGTACTTTACAAGTTTCAGGAACCAAGTATTTCTCTTCTTTTTTGGTCAAAATATTTTTTAAACTTCCTCTATGTACCAAATCCATCAATTCTTTCTTGTACTCCTTAGTGGGGTTCCCCTTTAACTTTATATACGTATTTGTATCTTCCAGTTGTTCTGACAGCTCTTTATGATAATATTCTCTAGATAATACAACTATTGCCCCTCCCTTGTCCGCTGGTCTAACTATAACTTGTTTATTCTCTTCTAATTGTTTTATTCCTGTTTTTATGTTATGGGCTCATTCATTTTTCAAATTTTCAGTTGATCCAATTCCTGAACAACCATTCTCCCAAATACTTCAATATGTTCGTTATTGTGAACTTGAGGGTTGAACAATGATTTGTTCCGAAGATTACTGTGCATAATTCTTCCTGGACTTTCCATTCTTGCATTTTGAATCATAGGAGGTTTATTTAGCATATATTTTTTAATATTGAGTTTTCTGATATACTTTTATATATCTACATACATGTCAAATTTATTTAAATTTCACTTCGGGGCATATTTCAATCCTTTATCCAGTGTTATTAGCTCATTCCTCGTTAATTCAATACCACTCAGGTTATAAAACTCCTTCACCTACTACACTCATTTTCTTTTTGATCTTGAATCCTCCTCTACATCCCCTTTTGCGTCTGGGTTTCTTGCTCTTACTGTTCGATTGTGTCTCGGTGGTGTCCTTTCGTTCCTGCGATAATCTAAAAAAGAGTGCGAGTGTTCCTCCTCTCCATAATCTCTAAGAGCCTCATATCTGTTTTGGGTTTGAATCAGACTCCTCCTAAAGGTCATACTGTAGTTGATCATATTGTCTTTGTTCTCCTTGAGGTTGGTGATACTGATATTGGTTTTGGTATTGATAATCATCTCTTCTTCTATTTCTATTGTGATTACCCTGGTATCCATAATTGCCAGGATTTCCATATTGGTTATATGGAGAATTATGGGATTTGTATGGCCCCCTATTCCCTTGATTTTTCCAATAGGGTCTTCTTGGTGACTTATTCTTGTTCTTATTCCTCCACCACGGTTTTGGGGTTCTTGATTCATTACCTTCCCTATATATTCTTTCTTGACCATTTTCCCTATCACGCCTAGATAAATTATCTGGATCTTCTTTCCGGAGTTCTTCCTCTTCTTTCAGGAGTTATAAACCTGTTTTCCCTTCTTCTATTTATACAGATCCAATAGCACAGGCAGCTGCTTGTGATTCAAATTGTGGATATAAGATCATTGTTTTTTGGTTTAATGTTTCTGACCTGACCAGACCCGCATATATTTTTATTTATCATATATATATTTATTTTAATGTGGAGGGATTACTATTAACTGTGCACAGATTGACTGGGTTAATATCAGCGCAACTATTATTTCTAATTAATCCTTCCTGGAATGTCACCGGGACCCACGAATGCTCCTATCCCACTTTGAATCTATCCCTTCACTCCTCTCTCCCCCCTCACACCTTTCTCCTCTTTCTTGTATGGGACAATCTGGTCCCGCTCACCTTTCACGTTAAGCTAGATCCATTGCTAACCCAGTTGAGGAGTTAGTAATAGTTATTTGTCAGGATGTCAGGGCCTTGTCTACCTTACAGGCGACAACCAGCCACATTTAAGTTCACCCTTGATCTGGTGGGCTTCGTTTCAATAGAGTTCATCAGAGGGCCAGTGGCTACACTAAGGAGGAGGTCGTGTGTGGGCTCCCCGGGAGAACTATGCACTTCCACAGTGAGTTCCCAAAGGGGTGGGGTGCGTGGAGCTTTGGGGAATGAGCAGTGGTAACCCTCTGGTTGTTTTTTTTGTCTCCCTCTGTCAGTTATCTTTAGACAGTGAGGCTGGCTTTGGAATCGGCACCTTTAGTGGAAGAGGTAATCCCCTGAAACATGGCTCAACTATAGAGCTCCCTGACAGTCCGGTCCTTTTCACTTGAGTCTACTAATAGTTATTCTACGATCTGAAACTGTTCATATGCTTTTCTCATTTTATCTGCCTTTAAATTGTGTACTGGAACTTTTCACTACTTGACAAAACATGCACTGTTATGCACATTTGTTACTGTTATGTCTGATAAATTTGCCAATAAAAAATAAATTAAATAGAAAAGGTAAGTACTAGTGCAATGACTTAATATAGGCCAGCTCAGATGGAATCAAGGGGCCATGGCTATAACATCATAATAGTCCCAAAGTGAATACCTTAGCTATGCGGGGCTGATCATTTGTATGTGAAGTTGTAGGTCGGGAGATGTGCCACTGGTTGTCCCAGACCAAATAGGACCAAGCACCAAAGAGGCCACATCCATGTTGTCCATTATTTTTATAGTGTGTGTATAGTGCAAAAACTCCCATTTGGGTGCATTGATTGCAAAATGCATAGCACCTGTGGATTCTTGGAAAATTGCTATGGTGACAAATGGAAAGGAGAACCAAAGATGGCGCCCGTAGCTAAAAAGCTCAACCCCACGCATTTTGCTTGACATCTTCTTCAGGGTTTATTTTTGGTAGGAAATGGATGCAATTGAGTCGCTGTAAAGAAAAATACAAATACAAATAATATACATTCATATATAGCAATTTAATAAACATCACTTTAAATATTGTTTATATATTATTTCAAAAATGTACATTTAGTAAGTGATGGTTCTGAAAGGCCCCCTAAGGGCATTGCAAATTTCCACCAGTGCACTGTGAAGTGGACCTGATTTCCGTCTCCGTCAAATAGATCTAAAGCCAGCCAAGGAAGTTTGTCCAGGCTTTAATTGGCACAGCAGAATGCTTCTACGTCACTACATAATATTAAAAGAAATAAAGGAAAAGCATCCCTACAGGGGTAGGTATTAAGTACTACAGTACCTCAAATGGTAATATCAAAAATTCTTTATTATGGACTAATAAATTCAATTGAAAAAAGAAACACACTAAAGGGTCATTAACACCTCTACCCATGACTAAAAATAACAACATTGTTATTATTTAAAACCAAAACAGAGTCCGGACTCAATAAGGACAGAATGTAAACCAAAATGTCATGATAACAGACACAATCACTCACAGACCACCAACCTTGCCTCCTTGCAAAAAAAGATTGTAAACCGCCAATAGTAATGGTATAAAGGCAGGTATATGCAGAGCATGGGTCATCTAAAATGTAAATAAATAGCACATCTAGATCAAAAAATGTCTATATAGAATCAATGTATCTGTTTAATTGATCAGATTAGATCTATATGTAGACACGCAGACTAATGAAGTTACAAATTGCACTGATGTCATAATCCGGATAGAATTCATCTGGATTATGACATTGGTACAATTTTGACTTTTCATGAGTTTTCATGTAAGTGAAGCTGAAGTAAAGTGAACAACTGTGATGTAATCAACACTTAACCTGCAGCTAAATAGGCAGAGTAAATATTTGGTTCTTATTTGCCTATCTTTTGGAGACAATGATGCTTGCCTGGCTGTCATGATGATCAAGTTGGATTAAAAACTTTCAATCCCTAACCTGAAAATTGAAAGTATGTAGGTAAGGACATCTGATATTCCTCTGATTCTTGGTCTGCATGCATGTTTTCAGGTTAGTGACCTAGAAAATACTGAACCCAGAGGATCAAGATAACAGACATGCAACTGGCCTTTTTTTTCTCAAGAAGTCAGCAAAGACAGCCTAAATGTTTCTGTCTGCAAAATATAGCAAACTGGGCTCCCCTCCCAGCTTCACAACATGGGGTTGATTTACTAAAACTGGAGACTGCACATCTGGTGCAGCTGTGCATGGTAGCCAATCAGCTTCTAACTTCAGCTTATTCAATTAAGCTTTGACTATAAAACCTGGAAGCTGATTGTTTTCTATGTATAGCTGCTCCACATTTTTCACTTTCCAGTTTTAGTAAATCCCCCTATCTGTTTATAATTTGACCAACTGTGGGTGCCCAGGACCCAATGGAATATGTCTCCCACCCGAATCACATTCACCATGTAAAGAAAGGGTTGCACCACAAAAAAAAAAAGTGCTATTCTCGAGTAACAATAACCCACTGAACAGTAGCTCCTCCTCCTTTATCATATTTTGCCCCAATGCAGGGCTTAATCACAGAGGCAAGGTGACAGTCAAGGGCTGGAACTCTTATATACCAACAGTGTGATTGGTCTGTACATTTTAAAGTCATATCATCACATATTCCATCAAAACTAGTAATCATTTAACACAATGGTGTGCAAAATGTATACTATATTTGTTTGGAGATTATTTATTGTTTTACTACCCTGGCATTTTTTTTCACTTTATTTTTATTGTATCAAAACCATACATACCAGAAACAATAAACATTATTAGAAAAATGAAAACCATTGCTGGGTGAAGATGAGTCATATAACAGGCAAATTTAAAGCATAACTCCACTTTTGTTGAGAAAAAAACATTCCCCTCTGGGTGATCTATGTACATTACAAGGATTATAACAACCTTTGTTGCAGAGTCCTACCTTTTGTTATTATGAAACAATGTGTGTTTCTCTGTGGCTCTGTGCTAAGTGGGTCTAATGGGAGTGGTTTCAAAATTCTCAATCATCTGTGCAGCTGCAGAGCACTAATGAGGAAATCTGCTGGGCCTGCATTTCTTTAGATGTGTTCCTATTGGAAATATCTCACCAAAAATGAATTTTTTGTTGCAGGGGATGCCTGAAATCTGACTTGTGTCTGAGGCAGACTTCTGAAAAAAAATCGATGAGCCAATCACACAAGCAGGAAATTATGTTTCTGGGGAGTGGTCAGTACACATTTTGTGTACAGAACAACTCCAGGTAGCCATATTGCATTAAAATTGTAGAAGTGTTACACAGCGCTAATAATAATAATAGTAACTGTGAGAAATCTTGTGAGAAAAAGCAGCGACACAAACAAGCAATATAGTCATGTACACAAATTAATAAACCAAAATAGTTGCGCTAATCAAATATAGTGAAACAACTATAAAACTAAAACCTTAAAATGCTGTAAATCACTACAGTGTAAAAATATCTATATAATGCATATAATTGCATATAAAGTGAAGAGTTATTCATGAAATAAAGTCTCTGAAAGATAACGAATGAAGCAAGTTCTATAACAGTAGAAATACAAAAGGATGAAAAAGATTCTCAGTGCTTTCACCACCACCAAGAGAAGAGTGATGGAGCTCTCCGTGTGGCAATCACCCAAAGGAATGGAGACTCTTACCAGAAGGACTGGACCTCTTGTTACAGCGAGGTCACACATGCCTGCAGATATAGCCCTCTGCAGGTTCTGAGATGAATCCTGGCTCTAGGGTGCGCAGGCAGACTGGGGGGCATCCTTCTCAATGTATGGCCATCATCCGTTTCCCTGCCTTGAGAGCACAATCTTCAAAGTTAGCATGGAGCATGTAGAGGAACAAAGGCTTCAATAGTGGGTTATCTTTTAAAAACTGGTTTATTGTGTAAAATCTCTAGTTGAATGTACAAACATCATGAAAAACACTTGCCGGCAATAAAACTCGAAACACCCGCACTTCCGAGCTCACGCGGGGCATGATGACATCAGCACGTGGCTTCGTCCAACATGTTTTGTCATACGTGACGCCTTCCAGTGGCACGGGCGATGCGCTGAGCCATCACCTATAGAGACAACCAAGCCTCGTTTTCACCTGGCAGCCATTTCACAAAAATGAAAGAGACAGTCAAGCCTCAATTTTTACCTGGTGGCCATCTTACAACCTTTATATATGAACTCTCATCACACACAGGAAACTAGACCTCAATGTAACTTTCGGGTATGACAACCTGTTTTGCTCATTTTACAAAAAAGGTGTTCTATTTCTCAAATTCTTATAAAAAGTAACAAAAAGTAATAAAATGAAATAAAAATCGTATTCAGAAACTGGCATAAATTGATAACCTATTTACGTTAAAATACTCAATAAGAACGTAATATTAGCCTACTTTGAGATGTGGACCTCTAGTGGACATAAAGTACATTGCTGTTAGCCGAATGAAAAATGCATATAAATATAGAAATAGTATACAATACATATAAAATTACATGGATATTAAATCGTAAGAAAAAAATAAAAAATATAAATGTACAGATGTACGTATTAGGAGCTGTCAATAAAGGCGTTCATTTTAACATCGACATTCAGGCCCAGAGGTCTAAGACATTTGACCTCTCCAATGTCATTTAAGTTTGTCAATAGCTATAAACAAATTACCCCTAGGTACGTTATATGCAATTATGTGTATTATATAGATATGTTTACACTTTAGTGATTTACAGCATTTTAAGGTTTTAGTTTTATAGTTGTTTCACTATATTTGATCAGTGCGACTATTTTGGTTTATTAATTTTTTTACATAACTATGTCGCATGTTTGTGTCGCTTCTTTTTCTCACAAGATTTCTCACAGTTACTATTATTATTAGCGTGGTATACCACTTCTACAATTTTTTTTGACACCTTGATATATCCATACCTGCTGCTTTTAATGTGTTACTATTTAATATATTTCAAGATTCGTTTAATTTTCAACATGGATGTTTTTGAATACCGATCTTCATGAGTCATTAAGAAAGATGGTGTATTTGAGATAAATGGTGAACCAGAAGGGGACTTAGGAGGTCTCTTCATGAGACTAAAAAACCTCATGATGTCCGAAATCCACACTCAATGGGACATAGCTTTCTGTGAGCAATATGTTGCTGATGCTAATGCTATGGTCCCCAGGAGTCTGAGATGGGACGTAAGCCCCCAGAAAGGAGAATTAGAGCTACAAGAATGTTTCAAGTATTTTAACAAGGCGGTTGTTAAGTTTTTTGGAATTTTTAATCCAAAGAAAGAATAGTAAACTGACCCAGTTAGATGTAGAGATCAAACTCATTAGGGAAAAACTCTCCCCTTATGTTAATAGCGAAAAATACAAAGAACAGTCTATTGGCCTTAAAAAGCTACTAGAAAAGGAAGAGATTGAAAAAAAGAACCAAAAAAAAAAAGAAACAATTTAATAGAGACAAACTAGACTATAACAGGGCGTACACACGGTCGGACTTTGTTCGGACATTCCGACAACAAAATCCTAGGATTTTTTCCGACGGATGTTGGCTCAAACTTGTTTTGCCTACACACGGTCGCACAAAGTTGTCGGAATTTCCGATCGCCAACCACGCGGTCACGTACACTACGTACGACGAGACTAGAAAAGGCCGGTTCGGAACCAAGCGCGGCACCCTTTGGGCTCCTTTTGCTAATCTCGTGTTAGTAAAAGTTTGGTGGGAGACGATTCGCGCTTTTTCAGACTCGTGGCTTTCAGATCGTTTTCTGCCGTTCAGTTTGTGCTTGTGGGTTTGTATCTGCTCTTCAGTGCGTGCAGTCAGTTCGTATCAGAGTTTTCTGTGTGATCTTGCCTGCTCGTTGCTGTTTTTCAGGTCGCTCTTCACAGGCCTTGCTGTTCTTCAGTGCGTTCTGTTACTTCGTTCTGAGCAGCCGACCGTTTTCTAGCCATGTTTCGTATGCGTACTCCTCGTAGAGTTCATGCTGTGCGGGGGCTTGGTGTTGGGGTCCTGACCTTGACACAAGTCCAGTCCATGAACAGGGTGGGGAGGAGTTCATGGACCAAGAATTGGTTGCTTCAGCGTGACCAGTTCTGTCATATGCCTTTGCTCCGTGAGATCCGTGAGAATAATCCTGATGATTTCAGGAACTTTCTCAGGATGACGGACCCCGTGTTTCACCGTTTGTTGGCTTCGCTGACCCCCTATATCAGCAGGCAGGATACCTGCATGAGGCAAGCCATCACTCCGGAGCAGAGGTTGGTCGCTACCCTGCGGTATTTGGTCACAGGGAGAAGTCTGCAGGACTTGAAGTTCTCGACAGGCATCTCCCTCTAGGCTCTGGGTATCATCATCCCAGAGACCTGTTCTGCCATCATACAGGTCCTGCAGAAGGAGTATATGAAGGTAAGATTTTTATCCTTTTATATCACATTTTATTGTATTTAATGTTTGATAATATATTGTATTTCTTTCCTCATTCCCTAATTACCATGCTTGTAATATGCTGTGAATGTCCCCTTTGTCCTCATGCATGCTGGATTTTTATGTAATTATTATTTAAGGTCCTTCATACATATTTGCCCTTCAATAACCTCCCCAGCATGGTGTCTCCTGCCCTATATTCACCTCATGTAGTCACTTAACAATGTATTTTATCAGCTCCATAGTAGTGCTTTACCCCAAACACCCCCTAAAATGTTTAGTAATGTTATTTTTGATTTAAATTCAGGCAGAGTGCCAGAGGCTTTTTTTTGTGGTGTCCCAAAATAATTTTTAGTAACCCTCCCTCCCCCAACTGCTAAGTCAGGTGATCCCAATTCTCTATCCTCAATCATCTATCTGCTGACTTTGCCAAACCCATACACACTATACCCATCTCTTTTTTGGTCAGATTTATGGCTGAATTACCCAAAGCATGTAGTGCAAGGGCCTGCCTGTATACTTTCCAATGGTATTGTTTAAAGTTTTTGTATCCTATTATTATCTTGATAGGTAATAGCAGAATGTCCAAATGTCCTCAAATGTGTACAGTGTGTATTTATATCTTTGTATTATGACACTTCTTACCTGTCCAGTGGGCTGCCAATAGTGTAACTAAGGAGGGGCTGTTCCAAGTAAGACCCATTATTTAGGCATTCATCTCTCAATGAAGTGAAGAGGGTTACCTGTCCAAGATTTCCACACACCCCATAATGTTAGAAATGGCCCATGGGGGGGGGGGGGGGGGATATGATAGGTGTACCTTATACTTTGGCCTTGTTAAATTCCCCTTAATAAATGCTATCTGGAGGTTGCCCCATAATGTTTGTGTCTAATCTGCTTGCCATGTTTCAGAGTAAAAATAGTAATGTTTATTGTTTTTTCCTCAACAGTTTCCTTCCACGCCACAGGAATGGCAGACTGTGGCCTCCCACTTTGCCCAGCGGTGGGATTTTCCTAACTGCGGAGGGGCAATTGATGGGAAACACGTCCACATCGTCCCACCACCCAACTCGGGGTCGTACTATTATAATTACAAGGGGTTTAATAGTATAGTGATGTTGGCGGTGGTGTCGGCTAATTACGACTTCTTGTATGTGGACGTGGGGAAGAATGGCCGGATGTCCGATGGTGGAGTCATCGCCCAGATGGAGTTCTACAGGCGTCTCCAGAATGGCAGCTTGGACTTGCCAGCTCCAGAGGACAATGTGGAAGGACTCCCATTTGTGTTCGTTGCTGATGAAGCATTTGCGCTGGGGGACCACCTGATGCGGCCATTCCCGATGAAGACCCTCACCCCGGAACAGAGGGTTTTTAATTACCGGCTGGCCAGAGCCCGAAGAGTGGTGGAGAACACATTTGGAATCCTGGCCAGCCGGTTCCGCCTATTTCTGACACCTATCCATATGGCAGAGTATAAACTGAAAGGTAAAAACAAAAATTGCGCTTACACTAATTAATACAAGCTGCGACTAAAAAAGTAGTAAACCATAAATATTAGATATATCAATAAGTCGCGCTACAAAATGACAACTGGCAAATGCCTAAAAAAGCCTCATAAAAATACGGGGATAAATGATAATAACTGAATAAATGAATATTATAAATGAATATTATAAGAGTGCTGAGCAATACAAATAGACACTTTGAGGTTAAACCAAACTACATGCTATTAGTTAGGTGGGACACAGAAAGCAATGACTATGTACATGTGAAAAAACGCAATATTAAAAACCAAATCAATAACAAGTGAATATCTCCAATAACTTGGAAGAAAAATATTGTGACAAATCTATAAAAAAAAAAAAAAAGGTATAGCGTGATACGTAAGGAAAAAAATATAATAACAATATTCCCAAAAAAAAGTCCGTGGCTCAGCAATAATGTTAAAAGTCCATCCGTGTTAAATTAAATTACACAAAAATGGCTTGTCTCCAAGTGCTCTGTGAATAATAAAACAGAATCTTGCTGTGGTGAAAAGTAGAGTGCGTAGAAAGACCTCCACCTCTTGAAAAAATTGTCTGCCTCTTACCAGATGGAGATGGTCTCTTAATTACAGGAGACCCAGGGGGCGGATGGCTGCAACCCCAGCCAGGGATCTTTAAGGCAGGCACTCAGCGTCCAGGGACTCTCTCCCACCAGCCTCCGCAAATAAGGAAATATCACCATGCAAAAAACAAAGTGCTCCACATAGTATAAAACCAGCGTTTTATTAAATATATAAAATTAAAGTTGCACTTACAGGAATATGGTAATAGCAAGCATATCGAAAAAAGCCGGCCGGCTCCAAAGTAACCCGTGTCTTCCGGGTATGTGTATCGCGGTGTCGTCGGGACGTAGCTCCTCCTCCCTACGCCGTTTCGTCACAACAGGACGTGGTCACGGGATGGACAGGTAAGAAGTGTCATAATACAAATCCCGTGACCACGTCCTGTTGTGACGAAACGGCGTAGGGAGGAGGAGCTACGTCCCGACGACACCGCGATACACATACCCGGAAGACACGGGTTACTTTGGAGCCGGCCGGCTTTTTTCGATATGCTTGCTATTACCATATTCCTGTAAGTGCAACTTTAATTTTATATATTTAATAAAACGCTGGTTTTATACTATGTGGAGCACTTTGTTTTTTGCATGGTGATATTTCCTTATTTGCGGAGGCTGGTGGGAGAGAGTCCCTGGACGCTGAGTGCCTGCCTTAAAGATCCCTGGCTGGGGTTGCAGCCATCCGCCCCCTGGGTCTCCTGTAATTAAGAGAGCATCTCCATCTGGTAAGAGGCAGACATTTTTTTCAAGAGGTGGAGGTCTTTCTACGCACTCTACTTTTCACCACAGCAAGATTCTGTTTTATTATTCACAGAGCACTTGGAGACAAGCCATTTTTGTGTAATTTAATTTAACACGGATGGACTTTTAACATTATTGCTGAGCCACGGACTTTTTTTTGGGAATATTGTTATTATATTTTTTTCCTTACGTATCACGCTATACCTTTTTTTTTTTTTTTTTTTTTTATAGGTTTGTCACAATATTTTTCTTCCAAGTTATTGGAGATATTCACTTGTTATTGATTTGGTTTTTAATATTGCGTTTTTTCACATGGACATAGTCATTGCTTTCTGTGTCCCACCTAACTAATAGCATGTAGTTTGGTTTAACCTCAAAGTGTCTATTTGTATTGCTCAGCACTCTTATAATATTCATTTATAATATTCATTTATTCAGTTATTATCATTTATCCCCGTATTTTTATGAGGCTTTTTTAGGCATTTGCCAGTTGTCATTTTGTAGCGCGACTTATTGATATATCTAGAGTATAAACTGAACCATATAATACTTGCGTGCTGTGTTCTCCATAACTTTTTACGGAAACATTCGGCCAACTATGCTGGCTCAGTTGGGCCTGAGGCCGGAATCCTACATCAAACCACACTGACGCCCTCCCTGAGTGCCCGTGATGTCCGGTTACGCTACCTGGAGTTCTTTGCGGGTAGGGGGGCTATCAATATGCCAGACAATATGTGAAGCCTTTTTAAAATAAAAAAAAAAAGAAAATCTTTGTGGACATTTACTGCTTGTGTTTGTTTTAGCTGACCCTGACAGAAATGTTTTGAGTGCAGAAAATGTCGTGATTGGGTAACCTTATACAAAGCACTGTTGGCTGTTATTTCCTAAATGCAAAAACACATTTCACTACAAGTGCACTTGCAACTGCACTGAAACTGCACTTGTAGTGCAAAGAGGATTTGCCCTTAGGAAAATACCCCCACTTTTGCATAAAACAGCTATTACATCACCCCAAAAGTGTTGTAGTGTTGAGACAATAATCCACACATTCTTGAGTAAGCCACTTTTTTATACCTGCACAATCACATGTGCATTTACCAAAGGTTTTTAAAACAAACCAACATGTTTGTTGTATAACAATTTTTGCAGTAGCATTATCAAAAATTGAAATGTCCATTTCAGATAAAACAGGCCTGTGTAAAACCAACAAGAAAGCCAAAAAACTTGAACTTACAAAGTTCACATTAGGTAAAACCTGAAGGCTATATCAGACATCAGTATTTAGGAACTGGGTTTGATATAGCGTTCAGATGGGGGGAAATCACCCCTGGAAAAGCCAAATTTGGAAGATGCACACCAATTTCCCAATGTCAACATGTGCTATCTGCCATCAGGGGGGATCAAGGGACGTGTTTTGGGGGAGCAAGCCCTTCCTCAATGCGACTTTATAATTGAGGAAGGGGTTGCACCCCCAAAACGCGTCCATTGATCTCCCGTGATGGCAGATAGCACATGTTGGCACACTGTGTGCATCCTCCAAATTTGGCTTTTCAAAACATTGCAAAAAAATTTAAAAGATTGAACCACAATACAAAAAGTGATTTTGTGGGGTTTTAAATTCGCCCCAAAACATCAATGATGTTATTATTTTTTTTAATAACATCATGGATTTTTTGCTGGATGTTTTGCAGTTCGGCATTACACCCCATGATCTCCCCGATCAGGATCTGGGCACTTTCTGAAGTAAAGCGTTCTCTATCCCTCACATCACGATCACCTAAAAAGAGATAAAGAAAAAAAAAACAGGTCTCAAAAATCTGTCACCATCCATCTCTTTTACCTGAGCCTGTGGTCGCAGACACTCACCTGTTGTGGTGCCAATCTCCACCACATCTTCTTCATCCTCCTGCTCAGCTTGTGTTGGTGTAAGTTCCCCTTCTTCCAGAGGTGGGGGGTCTCTGGTCTCCTCGGATGAGGGGTGTCCTCCGAGTCTTTTCTCCCCTATGTAACACAAAAATGGTATCATTAGCACACAGATATTTGATGGCAGAACTAGAAATAGGAAACATTGCTTGGAAGTGGGGTACAATTGTCTATTTTAGCCGAGTTCCAAGATGTATTTTTTTTATTGCCCTTTGTCAAGCTGCAATACTTTGCCTGTTTAGTACAAGCTTCACAGATGGAGACCCCCCTATAGTATACACTGGAGCACCTGTGTGGCCCCCTAATAAAAATGGTGTTCTTGTGTCCCACACTAGTGCTCCAGTGTCCAGATGTGAAAACAGCTGCTCAGTGTCCTCTCCTTACACACAATCTAGTTTGCATTTCATTCTAGTAACAAACCCATCTACACAAACAAATATTTGGCATCCAAGTAGGCCCAAAAAAAAGTGGGAAAATGCATATGGCTTAAACAATGGTGTTCTAGAAGCCGAAAGAAAAATGTTTGATACGAACGAATAATGGGCCCATGAACATTAAAGTTGCCCTTTTAAACGTTACAATTAATAAAAGCATATGGAGCAGCACGAACGTAATAAAGACAGAAAGAATAGGAACACAGCACAACTACTTACTTTTTTGCAGCACTCTCCGGATCTTTCGGTACTGCTCTGGCTCTCTCAACTTCAGGTCCGACCACCGCTTCCTGAGCTGATCTTTAGATCTTCGTACCCCGAAATTCCTGTGAAGGCTTTTGACCACTTTCGCCACGATCTTGGCCTTTCTGATGTTGGGGTTGGGGTAAGGCCCATACTTTCCGTCATAGTCGGACTTCTTCATGATGTCGACCATCTCCAACATCTCCCCAAAGGACATATTTGTGGCCTTAAAACGTCTCCTTCTGGATCGGGACGTGTCCGGATCCGGGCTTTCCTCCTCCTCCTTGCTAGAATTAGCATGCACCTGTTCTAACTCCGCCATGTGCTCTTCACCCACTGCGCCGAACGAAAAGGGGCGGGGAATAGACTAGAAAGAACATCAGTGTCGGGCGGAGTTACACGCATGCGCAGTGTGTATAAAGCGTAACACGCGTGCGTATTACGTACGATCTGTGAGCGGAGGAAGGAGCATTGGACGCGCCGATTGTAAGAACGAAGGTAAGAGACAAACTTGTGCCTATACTGCTTCTAGATTGAGGCCTATATTGTAACAAGATTAGGAGAGTTTTGTCTGACATTAGGCTTTGTCTTGTGTTGTGTCTTGCAGTGAACATGGATATGCTACTCAAAGTTAATGACTTCATGTCAGTATTCATAGATATGTTACGGGAGCTGCCCTGTCTGTGGGAGATTAACCACCCCCATTTCAAGAACCAAACAAAGAGGAAGGCAGCACTGGTGCAATTGTGTGAAATTGTGACGCAGGTGATCCCCACGGCAGACATCACCTATTTAAAGATATTAATTGGTTGCCTGAGGAGCACATATCTAAGGGAGCGCAAGAAAGTCCTGGATTCACAGGGATCCGGAGCAGCAGATGACATCTATGTCCCCAGGATGTTGTACTACGACAGGCTGCATTTTCTGGCAGGCCAGACTGAACCCAGGCCATCCCTCTCCAGTCTTCCTTCCACGCTTCCTTCCCCCCCGGCTGAGGCTTCTGACGCCCAACCTGGGCCTTCCAGGCCACATGTGGAGGAGCCCAGATTGAGCCAGGTATAGCATTACTCTAAATATTTCTGCTTGTCCAATCAATTATGTTAACTAGATGTTAGTTGGGAGTACTAATTTAGGATTGGGATTGATGAAGCAAAACATTACAACCATGTCCCTTTTTCATACACAGGGATGTCTCAGCCAGAAGGTGGCCGGGCCGACCCGGCTGGCTGATCTGCAGGTCCCTCCACCCCCCCTGAAAAGAGAAAGTGGCAGTAGGAGGAGTGCCCTAGAGGAGGCTGCTATAGTATTCTTTTGGAGGGCTACAGAGGTCCTGGGAGCACCCCACACCATGGAGGAGAACATTGCTGCCTTCATTGCATATAAAATGCAGAGGATAGAGGAGGGCCAACAAGTCATGTGTGAGGCCCTCATATTGGAGGCTCTTGAGAAAGGTATGAGGGGCCAAATGACACCTCAGACACACCTTTGTGATGGTCCTCCTCCTCCTCCTGCAGGTCCTCCTCCTCCTCCTCCCTCTCCTCCAGGTCCCCCAAGTCCTCCTCCAGGTCCTCCCAGTCCTCCTCCAGGTCCTACTCCTCCTCCTGCCACATCTCCAACTGCACAGCCACAGCCCGGAAGGAAGCGTGGAAGGAAGACCAGACAGTGATTGCCCTGGGTTCAGTCTGGTCGGCCAAAAGATGCAGCCTCTTGTGGTACCACAGCCTGGGGACACAGATCATCTGCTGCTATCCGGATCTCTGCGAATTCTGGACCAGACTGCCCTCCCTTACATATGGACTCCTCAGGCCACCAATTTTGATGTTGAAGAATTGATGTCTGCCGTGGGGGTCCCAGGCTTCGCTAATTTCTCCTGTTGATCCAGTGTTGCCTTCCTCTTTGTTTGGTTATGATCCCTTAATAAAGGATTTTTGTTTTGAATTATACTCTCCTATGTGTTTTACTTCAAAAAGGACAGTTTGTTTGTGAGGATTCAGGTACATTTCAAATATACAATGTGAAATGAACAAGGGACACCAAACAATCTCCTGGAGATTAAATAATACAAGATATCAATGGTGTTGGGGTAACTTGACACACAAAACACACCCAAAAATATTCTGGAGTAAAAATAAAAATAACATTGAACAAAGATCAGCCTTGGAAAAAATCAAAACATTAAAGAAAAAAAAAGGCTGAAAATCCAAAAAAAAAAAAAAAAAAAAAATATATAAAACTGTCAGATGTGACAACTAATAACAATATATTCAGGGAATCCCACTAAAAAAACACAAATAAAAGTTTGTGAGAAGTGTGTGTGAATATGAGCAGCAAAACTACTTAATTCTTGTCACATTATAAAGAAGAAGAGAGTGCGCTGTATTAAACCATTTTTAACATTGCAGCGTGACGAAAGTGCTGTATCCATTGCAAACGCTAAGTTTACCAGAACGAGCTGTCCCGTCTCGGAATTTCTTCTGAGCATGCGTGGCACTTTGTGCGTCGGAACAGGCCACACACGGTCAGAATTGACGCGATCGGATTTTGTTGTCGGAAAATTTTATCTCCTGCTGTCCAACTTTGTGTGTCGGAAAATCCGATGGAAAATGTCCGATGGAGCCCACACACGGTCGGAATTTCCGACAACACGCTCCGATCGGACATTTTCCATCGGAAAATCCGACCGTGTGTACGGGGCATAAGACAGGGATAGTGTTTGAATGGAGTAAAATCGTGGCTGGGGAGGGTGAAACAACAGTGCCTGTCACTGTTCCCCCGCCTCAGCAGGAAGGGGGTAACCAGCCAAATTCATATAGACACCCCCAGACCTCAACCCAACAAAATCCCACTTCTTGAAGAGTTTCCTATAGATCACTGGAGAGGGATCAGAGACCCCCCCATCTAGACTGAGGCCACCGGGACCTTTTCCAAAAGGCCCCCCACCCAAATCTCCTAACTGGAGAAATAAAAATAAAAACCAGGCTTCCTAGGAGGACACATGAAGGAGATCAGTATTCAAACTACTCAGTACCTACATATAATCATTTCCAATCGCTCTATGATAGAGACTACCAACATGGAGTTGAGGTATATAGGGAACAGGAGGATTACTATGAAAATTATCGTACACCTAGAAGGGGAACTTGGAACGATAGCCCCCCCCCCCCGGTATCCCCCTCCCTTACCACAACAAGGGGATAGATCAAATTGGTATCGCCAACAGCAACAACCATGGGAAAGTCAGAACTATTCTCAACATTGGGGTTTTCCCAGGTCAGATCAGAAACAACAAAGACCCATAGAATAAAGAGAGGAGTCAGAGGGGGGAAGAGAACAAATGTCCAAAAGGAAAAGGGAATAAAGTGGTCAGGGCATTTACAATTTGAGTAAAATCACCCTCACTCCTGCTGAAACCTTTGTTTTGGACAAAAGATTGAAATTTGCACCTCCTCAAAAATGTAATAAATTTCAGACGTACATGGACATACATAAGTAGACGAGAAAACTTAGCGGTAAAAGATACATTATGTCCAATCCTATTAAAAACAATAGGATTGGTCTTTTAGATGTTCAACAATCGAATCTAGCTAACGCCTCCCTTTTTTAATCCCCCAGGAGGCCTGACCCCATCAGTTAGGGTCTTTTGAGAAGTTCTCTTGAGAGATCTCAAGAATATCAAAGTAAAAAAGGTTCAAATGGCTAGGGATTTACAGTCAGGTTTAGATCAACTCTGCCAACAAAAATAAATTATTATCCGACCGTCGGATAAAGGGAGAGGTATCTTAATTCTGGACAAGTGCGACTACCTTAAAGAGCTTGATAGTATAGTGAGAAATAGGGACACTTATGCCCCTCTTCAATCAGATCTATGCCCCTCATAAGAAAACAATTGGAAATAATTGTAAACCGGGGTCATGCCTGTGGTATACTTAACAAAAAAAGAAAGCCTTTTTAGTACCCACGTGTTCACATATTCCCATTATATACTATTTACCCAAAATACATAAAAACCCAGTCCATCCCCCTGGTCATCCCATCATCAGTGGGATAGACTCCGTCACATCTCGGGCAGGAAAATATATAGATGGTTTTCTCCAACCTCTGGTTAAGTCATTATCGGCATATATTAAAGACAGTAGACACACCATCAACTTATCAACACTTTCTGATCAGGAAACTTGTGCGTAAACATTGGCACATATTAAAAAATGACCATATACTGGGTCCTATTCTTCCGGATCAACCACAGGTGGCATTCAGAGGAGTTCCCTCCTTGAAAGACTCACTAGCCCCCGGTGTATGTGATCTCCCAACTAGTAAACTAATGTTCTTTCAGAACTTGGTAGGGTACCATAAACGTAAAAGATGTGCTGTATGTACTATTAATAGCATTAGAGATAATGCCTCCTAACCTGTCCTTGCGGATTACAATAGGACGTACGGTACGTCCACTCCAAGTAAGACTAAATGAGCACATTGGAAATATAAGGAGAGGGTTTAAAGGTCGCCCAGTTTCCAAGCATTATTTGGAGGTACATAGCCAAAACCCTAGGGGTACTTCGTTTATAGCTATTGATAAACTTAAATCACATTGGAGAGGTGGGCCAAAGAGACCTGCTATTTCCAAACTCGAAATGAGTTGGATATAACGCGTCAAATGTCTTAGACCTTTGAGCCTGAATGCCGATGTTGAAATTAACGCCTTTATTGACAACTCCTAATATGTACATCTGTACATTTATATTTTTTTCTTATGATTCAAAATCAATGTCATTTTATATGTATTGCATATTATTTCTATATTTATATGCATTTTTCTTGGGCTAACAGCAATGTACTTTATGTCCACTAGAGGTCCACATCTCAAAATAAGCTAATAATACGTTCTTATTGGGTATTTTAACGTAAATAGGTTATCAATTTATGCCAGTTTCTGAATACGATTTTTATTTAATTTTATTACTTTTTATTTCTTTTTATATGAATTTGAGAAATAGAACACCTTTTTTTGTTAAATGAGCAAAACAGGTTGTCATACCAGGAAGTCACATTGAGGTTTGGTTTCCTGTGTGTGATGAGAATTCATATATAAAGGTTGTAAGGTGGGCAACAGGCAAAATTGAGGCTTGACTGTCTCTTTCATTTTTGTGAAATGGCCGCCAGGTGAAAATGAGGATTGGTTGTCTCTCCGTGTGTATATAAGGTGATGGCTCAGCACATCGCCCTTGCCCCTGAATGACGTCACGTATTACGAAACATGTTGGGCGGAGCTATGCGCTGACGTCATTACGCCCCATGTGACCCCAGAAGTGCGGGTGTTTTGAGTTTTATTGCTGGCAAGTGTTTTTCACTATGTTTGTACATCCAACTAGAGATTTTATACAATAAACCAGTTTTTTAAAAGATAACACACTATTGGAAGATTGTGCTCTCGAGGAAGGGAGACGGACGATGGCCATACATTGAGAAGGATGCCCCCAGTCTGTCTGCACACCCTAGAGCCAGGATTCATCTCAGACCTTGCAGAAGGCTATATATGCAGGCGTGTGTGACCTCACTGCAACAGGAGGTCCACTCCTTCCGGTAAGAGTCTCCATTCCTTCAGGTGATTTCCACATGGAGAGCTCCATCTCTTTCCTTTGGTGGTGGTGAAAGCCCTGAGAATCTTTTTCATCCTTCTGTATTTCTACCGTTATAGAACTTGCTTCATTTGTTATTTTTCAGTGACTTTATTTCATGAATAACTCTTCACTTTATATGCAATTATATATATATTTTTACACTCTATTGATTTACAGCATTTTGAGGGTTTAGTTTTATGGTTGTTTCACTATATTTGATCAGCGCGACTATTTTGGTTTAGCCATATTGCATTGCATTTTCAGAAAATTACAGCCGCTGCAGATTTAAAAGGAAAGGTAATTTTTAATAACATTCAATTACAATATGACTTGTGTCGCAATTGTATACGCTATATTTTTTTTCTTTATTTGTTATACTTTTTCCCCATGAAAGTGGCGTTACCCTTTAACCCTTTCTCTGCCAGGTCCATATGTTATATGGACCTGACAGCGGGGGATACTACACACAATCCGGTGGCTACAGCCACCGGTATTGTGTGTGAACCTGACAGGCAGTCTTCTGCCTGTCAGAGGAGAGCATTTGGGGGGCGGTGCTGCTGCCAATCACTCTCACACACCCCAGGTACCAGCACTACCCCCCTTCGCCGTGCCCCACCATGCTTACCAGGCTTCACTTGCCAATCTGCAGGCTCGGGAGCTCCATGGTGGGTGCTGGCAGCTGGAAGGGAAAGAGAAGTGCGGAGATACATCCGCTCTCCTCCCCTTCTTGTGACGCGGAAAGCGATGTCTTCTGACGTCACTACCGGGTCAAACTCTCCGTATGCCTGGCTAGCTCAGCCAGGCAATAATGTTTTGCAATGAGATCTGCATTGCAAAACATTTAGTGGAGCACAGGAGAGGTCTTTGAGACCTTGTATATCTCAATAAAGAGGACCTGTCACCAAAAAAAATCACATGTTAGGTAAAAGAAATATATATTTTTTTACAAAAAAATAAAGTTACACCCAAGCACATAAACCCCCCTCAAAAAAAAATGTTTGAGGCTCCCACATATACGCACATACGAACGTAAGCACATGCATCGGGGGCGCCTGCTCGTGAAAACGTCAATTGCGATACACGTTACATATTGCCACGCATGCCGGTTGAGAGCAATAATTCTAACACAAGACCTCCTCTGTAACACTAAACTTATGACCTATATGGGGCTTTTGAAGCTTCGCCTATAGAAAAAATAGTGTACTGAGATTTAACACCAGTTCACAGGCACACAAAAATTTAAGGTTTGGCATGTTGGGTATCTATTTACTCAGTGCAACCTCATCTTTTATATTTTACCAAAAATGTGGGTAATATATTGTGTTTGTTTGCCTTTAAATTCACTTGTGTGTTTTTTAATGAAAATTTTGCGTTTCCTAGACCTTTGCAGTAATATCGTGTGAACTACCACTTTTTTATTCTCTAAGGTGTCTGCTTTCAGAAAATATATAATGTTTTGGGGTTTTGTGTAATCTTCAGGCCTAAAGTGATTTTTTAAACACGTGTGCAGAAAACACAAAAACGGCTCTGGCAGCGAAAGGGTAAAAAGGACTGACTGTTGCAAGTTTCTTTAAACCAAAAAGTGGAATTCAAAGGCTTGAAAAGCAGGGGGGAAAAACGTGGGGAAAGGGAAAAGGAGGGGAAGGAAAGGGGAGGGAGAAGAAACAGCGAAGAGGGGGGTGGGGGGTGAAGGGAAAGGGAGCAAGATAAAAGGGAAGAAAAAAAAAGAAGAGAAAAAGTGTGAAAAAAATAAATCATCATAGAAAAAAGATGTGTGTGTGTGGTGGGGTGGAGGGGGCATCCGTTTGGGAGAACAGTGGAATAGAAATCGAGATAAAGAAAAGGTATCAGGAAAGATTTTATTTTAACTTATCAGATGTTTAGGTCAATTTCTAGGTGTGTGAAAAGACCCCAGAGAAAGACAGCTAAAGTCAGAAATTTGTTTTTACAAGAACAGTCATTGTGCACTCAACAGAAGGCACTCCAATGCCGCAAACATTCTGTGGTGACTTTTTCTCTTTTTACAACTTCTTTTAGGGCTTACAAATCATGACCAGGCTTAAAATAAACTCAACACAATGGGACAAGTAAAATTTCTCATCTTATTTCCATGTTCGACTTCCCGCAAAAGAGTAACTTCTTTTGTGCTGAATTTATGGTGTTGAAAAGTTACTTTAAAGTCAATTTGTGATACAAAGAATGAAAGAAAAGCTGTATCACCAGCCTCTGGAGAAGAATGGGGTATGTTCTAAAATATATCAGCGGTGAGAGTGTCTTTTAGACATAACTGGATTGGATTTGAGGCTTGTGTTATTGTTTGCTCTGCTATCTGGCCCTATTATAAGTAACTGTTACATGAAGAGGGAAGATCAAGTATTCATGCCTAGCAACCTAGAGTCCTTTTAAATCACAGAAACATGATCAATGCACAAACTCACTTCTTGCACACCCATAAATTATATTGCAAGTGTATGGTCACCCACAGAATATCTGATTTACATGCTGCTGTATAACAAGCCAAATTCTAATCTATTCCAGAGGGTTCAATATGTTCCTTGGTATTTCAGGAAGATTTATTTCAGAGAGGCTAGGGGATTATTTACAGATAGCTGCGGGTCATACTGTAAAATTGGCCAAAAATACTTTGCAGTTGCCCTGAGCGCATTTGGACAAATCGTACAGAACAGATTTAAAGGAATTTTTTTTCTGAAATAGTCTTTAACCCCCTAAGTGTAGTCTTGGCTACGCATTCGCAGGAGAGCTCCAGCCTTCCTCTGCCTTTAAAGCGTTTTGAAATCATGCAGCGTCTCTGAAATTTGTAGCCGCTGTTGCTACTGACACAGTAATTTGCATCTCACTAGCATGAAGCATAATGCAGAATTGTCTCATGATTATTTTCTCTTGCAGGCTTAGTGAGGTCTCTGTGTACACCAGGTTACTGCTTATGAATCATGCATTCTGAACAACTGACACAGGCACACAACACACATACTTATTAACGTTATAAATCAGCCATATCTAGCCTTGAATAATGATGAAAGGTCTATGGAGTTTTATTGTTCTTGCTGGAATTTAGGCCCTGTTTTGATGTTGTTATTATACAGTACATCTATCTGTTTTGCTTATTAATGCAAAAATTGTCCTAAACAATTGACATGTTAAGGCTTCCTCTATTGTGTCCTTTGCCATCTGGTGTATTACTACAAATATCAGCATGTAGCATTTTATAACTGTAGAAAGTTCAAGTTGTGGAAGTTGCAAACCAGATATTTATTATCATCTCAGAAATGTCACTGCAAATATGGACATTATTCCAATGAAATGTATCACCAGTAACTATTGCTTTTAGTGACAAAACATGTATGCCTGTAAGGCAGTGTCAATTTTAGTCTTAGGACTAAAATGGCATTTTAGTTTTAGTCCCATTTTAGTCTTCTGCAAATGTTTTAGTTTTAGTCTTATTTAGTCGACTAAATCTCCAGTACATTTTAGGCGACTAAAATATCCTACGTTTTAGTCGACTAAAATCTCCAGTACATTTCAGTAATTGCAATTTAGTTTTAGTCATAGTCTTTTGACTAAAATGGCATTTTAGTTTTAGTCTCATTTTAGTCCTTTGACTAAAATGGCATTTTAGTTTTATGCCCTGTACACACGATAGGATTTTCCGATGGAAAATGTGTGATAGGACCTTGTTGTCTGAAATTCCGACCGTGTGTAGGCTTCATCACTACAAAATAATCAAAACACTGCGCTTACTCAATTAAATAGCAGCTCACACGACAAACAAGGAGATTTGTAAAAGGTACAGGTGCATGTATAGTGTAGCGCTAACTTAAATTACAAAGATTTTTAAATTGAAAAAAATGCATACACAAAAAAATGCATACACAAAAAATGCAAATGACTGCATATATCACAAATATTGATGTGAGATACTCTAATAGGCATCTATAAAAACAAGATTTTGAAAAAGGGTAAAAGTCCCATAGACATGATAGTGTTGTTCACCACGTGGATAGCTGGTAAAGAAGTGACACAGGTATAATGGGTCCCTCGCGTAGAAGCAATGCAGGCTTACCAGAACAGTTGGACTCATACAAACATATGTCTCATGAGTCAGTAAAGCTTGTATTGCCAATAGTCAATGAAGTGGGGTCTCCCAACCAAACGATATGGAATCCAAATTGCATCTAGGACTCTGGGCAGAGCTCTTCTACACGTAACTTGGTCTCGGTGTGATGACCTCAGATTCTGACTCCTTTCTGTCTCTGGATGTGCTGCCCTGGCTCCCTTGCTATGCTGTGTACTTCTGTGGATTTGATAGTCTGACTGTTTTTTGTCTCAGACTCTGTGTCTGATCACAGAGTCTGAGAGTCCCATTTATAGTACGTGTTTTACGCCACCGCGTTCAGAACGATCGGATTTTCCAACAACTTTGTGTGACCGTGTGTATGCAAGACAAGTTTGAGCCAACATCCGTCAGAAAAAATTCATGGATTTTGTTGTCGGAATGTCCGATCAATGTCCGACCGTGTGTACAGGGCATTAGTCTCATTTTAGTCTTTTGACTAAAATGGCTTTTAGTTTTAGTCGTATTTTAGTCATCTCAATTGTTTTAGTCATATTTAAATCGACTAAAATAGTATTCATTTAGTCACCTAAAATGTTTTAGTCATTTTAGTCGACTAAAATGTGTTAATTGTTTTAGTCGACTAAATTAACACTGCTGTAAGGTTGTTTTTGCTGACATAAATGAAAATTAGTATACAAAAGTGTACTCAGTAATATTGGTGATGTTAAAATATGCTTCAATCCAAGATATTGGAGGAAGTGTAGAGTTTGCATTATATGGAAAATTAATTTTCAGCTGTGTGGTTTCTTCCTGAACTATAAATTCTTCCTATAATTCTCAAACTCCTGTGTGTTCTCTTACCCTACAGTTCTCTTTCTCAGCTTACATACAAATGTCTAGAGGTAGACAGAGGAGAAAAACAAAAGAAAGAAAAAGTTATTACATTTTGACATTTTGAGGCTTGGTGCTGCCTGTAACATTGTTGTATTAGTCCTAGGTCCACAAGTTCCATTGTTGTAAATGCAACTGCTGTAAACCATAGCAGGCAATCAGATTAGTGCTTATTTATAAGGGTGATGTAGAACATTATAGAAAACATAGATGTTGGGAAGCAATATGGCTTGGTGAATAACACAGTGGCTTT
Organism: Aquarana catesbeiana; assembly: GCF_042186555.1. NCBI lineage: Eukaryota > Metazoa > Chordata > Amphibia > Anura > Ranidae > Aquarana > Aquarana catesbeiana. Next base: position 461,080,772 of record NC_133328.1, read on the forward strand.
GCATTGCTTGATTTCATAATCATTTCCTATATTCAAAACAGGTTTCCCTTGGTTATTTCAATTTTTCCTGTAAACATAACTCTAGGTTTAGAGGTAAGAGCAGCAAAATCAGAAATTACACCACATCCCAATTTTGCATATAAAAAGAGAAGGGGAACAAACTGCAGGACTTTTAAGGTGCCAAAAAGACTGAGATGATAACATTCAATATACAGTGGGGAAAGTATTCAGACCCCTTAAATTTTTCACTCTTTGTTATATTGCAGCCATTTGCTAAAATCATTTAAGTTCATTTTTTTCCTCATTAATGTACACACAGCACCCCATATTGACAGAAAAACACAGAATTGTTGACATTTTTGCAGAATTATTAAAAAAGAAAAACTGAAATATCATATGATCCTAAGTATTCAGACCCTTTGCTCAGTATTTAGTAGAAGCACCCTTTTGATCTAATACAGCCATGAGTCTTTTTGGGAAAGATGCAACAAGTTTTTCACACCTGGATTTGGGGATCCTCTGCCATTCCTCCTTGCAGATCCTCTCCAGTTCTGTCAGGTTGGATGGTAAACGTTGGTGGACAGCCATTTTTAGGTCTCTCCAGAGATGCTCAATTGGGTTTAAGTCAGGACTCTGGCTGGGCCATTCAAGAACAGTCACGGAGTTGTTGTGAAGCCACTCCTTCATTATTTTAGCTGCGTGCTCAGGGTCAATGTCTTGTTGGAAGGTAAACCTTTGGACCAGTCTGAGGTCCTGAGCACTCTGGAGAAGGTTTTCGTCCAGGATATCCCTGTACTTGGCCGCATTCATCTTTCCCTCGATTGCAACCAGTCGTCCTGTCCCTGCAGCTGAAAAACACCCCCACAGCATGATGCTGCCACCACCATGCTTCACTGTTGGGACTGTATTGGACAGGTGATGAGCAGTGCCTGGTTTTCTCCACACATACCGCTTAGAACTAAGGCCAAAAAGTTCTATCTTGGTCTCATCAGACCAAAGATTCTTATTTCTCACCATCTTGGAGTCCTTCAGGTGTTTTTTAGCAAACTCCATGCGGGCTTTCATGTGTCTTGCACTGAGGAGAGGCTTTCGTCGGGCCACTCTGCCATAAAACCCCGACTGGCGGAGGGCTGCAGTGATGGTTGACTTTCTACAACTTTCTCCCATCTCCTGGCTGCATCTCTGGAGCTCAGCCACAGTGATCTTTGGGTTCTTCTTTACCTCTCTCACCAAGGCTCTTCTCCCCCAATAGCTCAGTTTGGCCAGACGGCCAGCTCTAGGAAGAGTTCCGGTCGTCCCAAACGTCTTCCATTTAAGGATTATGGAGGCCACTGTGCTCTTAGGAACCTTAAGTGCAGCAGAAATTTTTTTGTAACCTTGGCCAGATCTGTGCCTTGCCACAATTCTGTCTCTGAGCTCTTCAGGCAGGTCCTTTGACCTCATGATTCTCATTTGCTCTGACATGCACTGTGAGCTGTAAGGTCTTATATAGACAGGTGTGTGGCTTTCCTAATCAAGTCCAATCAGTATAATCAAACACAGCTGGACTCAAATGAAGGTGTAGAACCAACTCAAGGATGATCAGAAGAAATGGACAGCACCTAAGTTAAATATATGAGTGTCACAGCAAAGGGTCTGAATACTTAGGACCATGTGATATTTCAGTTTTTCTTTTTTAATAAATCTGCAAAAATGTCAACAATTCTGTGTTTTTCTGTCAATATGGGGTGCTGTGTGTACATTAATGAGGAAAAAATGAACTTAAATGATTTTAGCAAATGGCTGCAATATAACAAAGAGTGAAAAATGTAAGGGGGTCTGAATACTTTCCGTCCCCACTGTATTTTATTACAACAATAAAAATTGATAAAAATTCCTTGTTATATCACTTGTATAATTCATAAACCGATGCATTCACTTCCACTCTACATGTTGCGCTCCAAAGAGCTTCTTCAGGAGACTCAAGAGTGCTGCATGAATTAAATGCTATAAATGACAAAGAAACATAGGAATAATTACATGGTGTTTTGGATAGAACTTGGCATCCATCACAATATTGGTATACAAAGGTACACATTTTTAATTTTATTTGTATATATTATCATCAAGGCAAAACAACTTTGAATGCTATGTGAAATGAGATAAAGATGGACCTACTGGCTATACTTGTACCTAGGTTAATCAAAAAAGCAGAAGGATCCTGACCGATTCCAGTAGATGCCCAATCAATGGGATATTGTATGGCCGCAGGGGAGAGACAGATATAACACCTATATTATATAGAAAGAATATATATAAGAAAGTTTCTATATTTAATATAATTAATTAGGTATCAAAATGCATGAGTGGTATTTCCCTCAGTCTGATTTGTATGATAGGACCAATTGATTCATCCTTTTCACCTTCAGTGTTCGAGGGAAGGCAAAACATGTAGAGCGGAAGTGCTTGCATCGGTTTATGAATTATACAAGTGATACAACAAGGATTTTTTTATCAGTTTTTTTTTGTTATAATAAAATATATTGAATTTTATCAACTGTAATCAATTCAGTCTTTTTGGTACCTTAAAAGTCCCGTGGTTTGTTCCTCTTCTCTTTTTATAATTCTAGGTTTGTTAAGAGAAGGCTAGAAGATATAACAAAGTGAAGTCCACCTACACAATCACAGGATGCTGATGGGATTTAATGTATGCCACTGAAACATAAAAAAAAACTTCACAGACCTTACATAACAAAACAGTTCTGAGACTCCATCTCTCAGTATAAAAATCCCTTTCTAGCTGTCATCAGAGCATACCACATGGAGAACAAATAATCTTTGCCGGTATTTATTTCCGAAGTTAATTTAAAGTGATTGTAAAGTCTTGTTTTTTTTCCTATAAAAATAACAAACATGTAATACTTACCTGCTCTGTTGCAGTGGATTTGCACAGAGCAGCCTGGATCCTCCTCTTCTCTGGACCCTCTTCTATGCTCCTGGACCCTCCCTCCTAATCAGTGCCCCCACAGCAAGCAGCTTGCTAAGTCACAGCTCCCTGTGTCCATTCAGACATGTAACCATGACCCGGCCCCGCCCCCTCTCTCCCCTGATTGGCTATCTGACTTTGATTGACAGCAGCGGGAGCCAATGGCGCTGCTGCTATTTCTCAATCAATCAGGAACAAGAATCTGGCCGGCTGAGACACTCATGGACATCACTGGACAGAGAGGGACCTCAGGTAGGTGTTAGGGAACCTGAGAGGGGCTACTGCAAACAGAAGGCCTTTTATCTTAATGCATAGAATGCTTTAAGATAAAAAACCCTCTGACTTTACAACCCCTTTAAATCTGAGCTCTTACACAGATTTGATGACATAAAGGGCACAAATAATGCAGCTCTCCAAACAATAATGCATAATTAAAGGGTAACTCCACTTTTGTTGAGAAAAAATCACTCCCCTCTGGGTGTTCAATGTACATTGCAAGGATTTTAACAAACTTTGTTGCAGATTGCTACCTTTTGTTATTCTGAAGAAATCCATGTGAGTGAATCTAATAGGAGTGGTTTCATAATTATCAACCAGCTGCTGCACCTGCAGGGCTTTAATGAGGAAACTGCTGGGCCTGCATCCCTAGACATGATTTCCTATTAAGAGTATCTCACCAAAAATAACATTTTTGTTGCAGGGGACGCCTGAAATCTGACTTGTATCTTAGTGCAGACTTCTGGGAAAATCAGTAAGCCAATCACATGAGCAGGAAATTATGTTTCTGGGGCGGGGGGGTCTGTGTACAGTACAGAACACCTCCAGGTAGCCATATTGTATTGCATTTACAGAAAATTACAGTGCTGCAGGTTGAAAAGGAAAGGTAATTTTTGATAACATTCAATTACAAAATTATTTGTGTCACAATTGTATATTTTTATTTTATTTATTTATTTCAAGTACTTATATAGTGCCGTCAATTTACGCAGCACTTTACATATACATTGTACATTCACATCAGTCCCTACCCTCAAGGAGCTTACAATCTAAGGTCCCTAACTCACATTCATACATACTAGGGACAATTTAGACAGGATCCATTTAACCTACCAGCATGTCTTTGGAGTGTGGGAGGAAACCGGAGTACCCAGAGGAAACCCACGAAGGCACAGGGAGAACATGCAAACTCCAGGCAGGTAGTGTCGTGGCGTGGCTGGGATTCAAACCAACGACCGTTCTTACTGCTAGGTGAGAGTGCTACCCACTACACCACTGTGCTGCCCAGTATATATATGTTATATTATTTTTTTTATTTGCTATTTTTTTCCCCACGAAAGTAGAATTACCCTTTAACCACTTCAGCCCCAGAAGGTTTACCCCACTTCATGACCAGGCCATTTTTTTCAATACGGCACTGCGTTACTTTAACTAACAATTGCGCGGTCGTGCGATGCTGTACACAAATACAATTGACGTCCTTTTTTCTCACAAATAGAGCTTTCATTTGGTGGTTATTGATCACCTCAGCGTTTTTTATTTTTTGTGCTATAAACAAAAAAATACTGTAAATTTTGAAAAAAAAAACAATATTTTTTTACTTTCTGCTATAAAACACATCCAATAAAAAATGTAAAACATCTAATTTCTTTATCAGTTTAGGCCAATATATATTTTGCTACATATTTCTGGTAATAAAAATCCCAATAAGCGCATATTGATTGGTTTGCGCAAAAATTATAGCGTCTACACACTATGAGAAATTTTTCAGGATTTTTTTTTACTATTATTGACGGCGATCAGTGACTTATAGCGGGACTGCAACATTGAGGCAGACAGATCGGACACTAAGTGACACTTTTTACTCTTTTTTGGGGACCAGTGACACTAATACAGTGATCAGTGCTAAAAAAAATGCACTGTCACCGTACCAATGACACTGGCAGGGAATGGATTAACATCAGGGGCGATCAAAGGGTTAAATGTGTCCCTAGAGAGTGCTTTCTAATTGTGTGGGGGATGCTTTAACTGTGGGAAGATAGAGATCCATGTTCCTGCTTAACAGAAACACAAGATCTCTGTATTCCCTTTACATAGGCAGACCACATTCTGCCTGTCTCGGGAACAATCGGTACCGGTGGACAATGGGCTTCACCAATCACAGTGGGAGCTTGTCACCAGCGGTACGTGATTTCACGCAGGAGAGCCACAATCCCGCAGTACATGTACGTGGGATGGTCGGCAAGTGGTTAAACTGACTTTTTAAATTCAAATAACACAAACACCTGAATTTGACCTAGTATGGTTACCTAAAAAACAATCCATGCCACTTAACCTAACACCTGTAAATCTGTCAAACCTTATAGACCTTGTACCCATTTTCTCCTCAAAAGCTTAACCCAGGAGCTACTGTTTTTCCCTTACTAAAGGCCATGCTCCATTCCACACACTCCTCCTTCCCTTATGATGTGATCCTTCAAGATCCTTCCATTGAGGCTTTTGACATGAGCACTTAGTCACATATCACATGAATAGCTCCAAGGGAGGGCTGGCAGCCTTAAGCCTGGGGGGCAAGTTCAGTCGAGTGGCCCATTGTACCACCGAATCAGCTCACCATCCATAGCAACCTGGTTTTATAATGGTTATTGATGTTATGAAGCAAGACAAATATGACACAGCATGACCCCAATCTTGGTAAAGAGCGGATGAAGCGGCTATTTACCCATGTCATCAGCTGTATCCAAAACAGCCAATCACATGTAATTGACAGCGTGTGAGGAGAGGAGAGCCGATCAGCGGAATCTCCTCGCAGGGGGGACTGTACAGATAATTAGGGCACTAAATACAGTGCAGCCCTAGCAGTGCCCAGCAAATGACACCAATCAGTTCTGCCTTTCAGTGCCCATCAGTGCTACCCATCAATACTCATCATTAGTGCCCAAAAGTACCGCCCATCAGAGCCACCCATCAGTGCCACCCCCTATCAGTGCCTCCCATCAGTGCTACCTATTAGTGCTGTCCATCAGTGCCACCTATCAGTGCTGCCCATCAATGCCACCTACCAGTGCCACCCATAAGTGCTGCCTATCAGTGCCACCCATAAGTGCCGCCTATCAGTGCCTCCTCATCAGTGCCCTTCAGTGAAGGAGAAAAATTACTTAGACCCCTTTCACACTGCGGGTGTTTTTCAGACGCTACAGCGCTAAAAATAACGCCTGCATATCGCCTGAAAAAAGCGGCTCCATTCACTTCAGTGTGAAAGCCTGAATGCCGGTTCACACAGGGGCGACTTGTCAGGTGACCTAGCCGTCTGACAAGTCGCCTCCCGTTCTGTACAATGGAACTGTTCTAATCGGAGCGACGCAAGTCGCTCCGACTTAGAAAAAGGTTCCTGTACTACTTTAGGGGCGACTTGCATAGACTTCTATACGTTTTGCAAGTCGCCACGGTGAGGCGACCTGCCAGTCGTGCCGCCCCTAGTGTGAACTGGGGCTGAGGGTTTTCACACTGGATCGGTGCCCTGGCAGGGCGTCAGAAAAAGTCCTGCCAGCAGCTTCTTTGGAGCGGTGAACTCACCGCTCCTCCACATTGAAATCAATAGGGCAGCGCTGTGATACCGCTGGGTTAAAACTGCCCCACTAGCGGTTGAATAGCGCCGCTACCGCCGCTACCGCCGCTAAAACGCTAATAATACCGCCACTTTACCGCTGACACCGGTCGCGGCACAGTGTGAAAGGGGTCTTATTTACAAATGAAACTTTTTTTTTTTCAAAATGTTCAGTCTTTTTTTGTTTTTTTAGCAAAAAATAAAAACCCAGTGGGGATTAAATATTACCAAAAGGAAAACTCCATTTGTGTGAAAAAAAGGACAAAAATGTAATATGGGTACGGTGTTGCATGACTGCGTAATTGTCATTGACAGCGGGAATGAAAATGTGTGAGTTTAGCTGAACTCACACTTTTTATTCCCGCATGTCAGTCTGACTTTGGGGGCGATTTCAGAGACATCTGTGAGGGTTCCTGCACAGATGTCTATGGAAATCGCACTTCCAAGTCGCCAAAAGTAGTACAAAAACTACTTTTGGGAAACGGTGCGGCACGGCAAATGTGGCGTCACACCAATTCCGACAGTGCCATTGCTGCCGATTTGGCATGCGATTTGACATGTCAAATTGCATGCCAAATCGCTCCAATGTGAACCAGGGCGAAGTGTGAGAGCACTGAAAGCTGAAAATTATCCTGGGCAGGAAGGGGGTGAAAGTGCCTGGCAGGCAAGTGGTTAAATGATAAGGATGAGGGAGAGGAATTTGGGAGAGACAGAGTAGAAAGGAAGAGAGGGAGGAGGGGAGAGTCTGGTCACCGCTCACTTACTTACACAGTCCCAGTAGGAGGTTCACTGGCTCAGTCAGCGTCTTCATGAGGTGACATTGTGATTTGTGACGGCTGACTTTAAAGTTTCCCGCCCGCACATCCCCTTCACAGCACACAGGCACGGTCTGCATCGAGTGTGGGCGGGCACAAGGAGTAGGCAGAGCAGATCTGTTCTCCCATTAGTTTAGAGGACGGGGGAGGGCTGTGCTCTGTAAGACGTTCCACACACTCTGTGACAGGACACATCACCAGTTCGCAGCTGCAGCAAGGGATGGAGGGATCTCTCCCTGCAATTCGGACACTAATCCAGCCCTGTGTGACCCCGCCTCCCACGGAGGTGCCCGAGCAGTATCACTCGGCCAGCTCCGGAAACTGCACATGCAGTTCTGAGCTGACAGCACAGAGGCCCTTTTACAGGGAATCAGAGCGGCCCGGGGGGAAATTGCCACTCTGCCCCCCGGCCCAGCCCACCCCTGAATAGCTCCCAGAGGCTGCAGTGAAGCTCTCCCATCATGGACATGGAACCACCCATTTGCCTGGAACAAGAGACAGTTATCACCTTTCAGGCTAATCAGCTTCAGCCAAAACTGGCGCAAATATTTGTGTGCATCTGTATTATTTTTGGCAGGATCATTAGATTATATGCTCTTTAGGGCATGACCTAATATAAATGATTATTCTCTGTAAACCCTTACAGACAATGTTTGTGCAGTATAAATTAATAAAATATATAGGTTGCAGCAAATTCACTTTTCATTTGCTGTGTTTTAGTGCTGCCTTTGTAATATAGTTGCTGTATATAGCGAAACGTTTTAGGTTTACTCTTAGAAATACTTTTGACTTGAAATCTTTCTCCCTAACCCTGTTTAAGTGGATGGTGTCAGAGCTTACATGGGTTTGATGATATCCTTCTCAAAAGGCAATGTTTGAGCCAGGGGGGTTGCTAGGTCCACAAAAGATCTGGGGCTAGAACCCATAGCAGCAAAGTAAAGAAAGTCATACACTTGGGCGTGTATATATAAATATAATATATCATTACATATCCGAGTGCGGATCCCCCTTACATCAGGGTCCCCAAAGAGCCCCTCCACTTACATTAGGGTCCCCAGAGCCCCCTTCATTACATCAGGGTCAGTCCCCAGGGAGCCCCCCCCTTAGATCAGGGTCCCCAGAGAGCCCCCCACTTACATCAGGGTCCCCAGAGCCCCCTCATTACATCAGGGTCCCCAAAGAGCCCCCACTTACATCAGGGTCCCCAGAGGGCCCCCACTTACATCAGGGTTCCCAGAGAGATCTCCCTCATTACACAAGGGTCCCCAGAGAGCCCCTTTACATCAGGGTCCCCAGAGGGCCCCTTCTTTACATCAGGGTCCGTAGAGAGCCCCTTCCTTACATCAGGCTCCCCAGAGATCCCCTTTCTGGTTTCCTGGATAGCCTCTCACCTATGATAGACAACAAATGTCCTGGCACTGGACAAGTGTGCTGTCTGTCAAAGGAGCCATACCAGGAGGCGGGACTTTATGATTGCGGTTGCCCAACGATTAAAATTAGAGCTGACACATCGGGAGACACCGGCCTGACACCCGCCTGTGTGTGTGGCACCCGGGGTGGACCGCCCCCCCCCCCCCCCCCGCCTCAGCACGTTCCCTGGTCACCTTAGAGCAGAGGTAATGAATTAAAATTTGTGGAGGTCCGAACAGTAAAATTTTCTTCCCGCAGAGAGGTTCGAATGGCATATTTGTGCGATGTGTCAGATCCTAACACAGTCCCCTCATTTTATATCCCAATTCTATTCTCGCATCAGTGTCCTCAGTCCCCCGCACATCAGTCACCCACTTCACATCAGTTTATCCTTTACATTAGTATCCACTGTCCCCTTCACATAAACCTCCCCACACACACACCACTGCCCCCTCATCCTCCAACAACACTTGTCTTCCTTTACATCACATCTCCTTGCCCACAGCACTGGTCTGCTTCAAATCCCGTACCCCCACAGCATTGTCCCCCTTTAATTCACATCCCCTCCCACAGAACTGCCCCCCTTTTCCCCACAGCATTGCTCCTCTTTACCTCTTCCCCCCAAGAGCTCTGCCCCCTTTACTTCCTTTACTTCTCCCCTTACAACACACAGTACTGCCCCCCTACAAATCTACCAACCTACCAGGACTGCTTCCTTTACACCCCCCCCACACACTCACTTAAAATAAAGAAAAAAGACTTTCTGTGCTATGGCTAGTATAATGGTAGAAAATGGAGCTGGTAGCACAATACTTAGGTACAAAATATATCAATATAGAGAGAAAAGTGCAGAGCAACCTTCACTTGCAGCGATCAAAATTAGTGCAAAAAAAATACATTTTGAAATGCAATGAATAAATTCAAGTAATAATTAAACTGTGTGGTAGGGATGAGCTTCGCGTTCGAGTCAAACCCATGTTCGACTCGAACATCGGCTGTTCGATCGTTCGTCGAATTGCAAACGTTATGGGCCGTTCGCGCCAAATTCGTGTGGCACGTCACGGCCCATAATTCACTTCGGCATCGCAGTGGATTGCTGGCTGATGATTGGCCAAGCATGCACTATGACCCGCATGCTTGGCCAATAACAGTGCCGTCAGTAGAGAGAGCTGTAATTGGCCAAAGCCAGGGTGGTTTTGGCCAATTATGGCTCAGGGGGTTTAGAACATGTCCCACACTATATAAGGCCCTGTGTAGTGTGTTCCAGCGTGCTTAGATAGACAGAGAGACAGTGTCATTTCATTTGAGTTATCTAGATTAGGCAGGACAGTCAGTGAGTTAGCTGCACTTACAGTGTATTGTGTATATATATGCATCCCAGGTGTTGTGTATATATATATATATATATATATATATATATATATATATACACTGTATTCAGTTTAGGTAGATCCGTTCCTGTTATCTTCCTACTGACAGGCAGGCTTGTCTTGTTACAGTATTTACAGCTACCTGAAGAAAATTGCTGGTGTTCTTTTGATCCTATTAGTACCACAGTCAGGCAGCTAGACTATTTACAGTTAGTGTAGTGCGTCCTCCTCACAGTGTTCAGTTAAAGCTACAAGTTAGGGTAGTGCGTCCTCCTCACAGTGTTCAGCTAAAGCTACAAGTTAGTGTAGTGCATCCTCCTCACAGTGTTCAGCTAAACCTACAAGTTAGTGTAGTGCGACCTCTGCACAGTGTTAAGCTAAAGCTACAGGTTAGTGTAGTGTGTCCTCCTCACAGTGTTCAGCTAAAACTACAAGTTAGTGTAGTGCGACCTCTGCACAGTGTTCAGCTAAAGCTACAAGTTAGTGTAGTGCGTCCTCCTCACAGTGTTCAGCTAAAACTACAAGTTAGTGTAGTGCGACCTCTGCACAGTGTTCAGCTAAAGCTACAAGTTAGTGTAGTGCGTCCTCCTCACAGTGTTCAGCTAAAACTACAAGTTAGTGTAGTGCGTCCTCTGAACAGTGTTCAGCTAAAACTACAAGTTAGTGTAGTGCGTCCTCCTCACAGTGTTCAGCTAAAGCTACAAGTTAGTTTAGTGTGACCTCTGCACAGTGTTCAGCTAAAGCTACAAGTTAGGGTAGTGCGTCCTCCTCACAGTGTTCAGCTAAAGCTACAAGTTAGTTTAGTGTGACCTCTGCACAGTGTTCAGCTAAAGCTAAAAGTTAGGGTAGTGCGTCCTCCTCACAGTGTTCAGCTAAAGCTACAAGTTAGTTTAGTGTGACCTCTGCACAGTGTTCAGCTAAAGCTACAAGTTAGGGTAGTGCGTACTCATCACAGTGTTCAGCTAAAGCTACAAGTTGGTGTAGTGCGTCCTCCTCTCAGTGTTCAGTTAAAACTACAAGTTAGTGTAGTGCGACCTCTGAACAGTGTTCAGCTAAAGCTACAAGTTAGTGTAGTGCATCATCCTCACAGTGTTCAGCTAAAACTACAAGTTAGTGTAGTGTGACCTCTGCACAGTGTTCAGCTAAAGCTACAAGTTAGTGTAGTGCGTCCTCTGAACAGTGTTCAGCTAAAGCTACAAGTTAGTGTAGTGCGTCCTCTGAACAGTGTTCAGCTAAAACTACAAGTTAGTGTAGTGCAACCTCTGCACAGTGTTCAGCTAAAGCTACAAGTTAGTGTAGTGCGTCCTCTGAACAGCGTTCAGCTAAAGCTACAAGTTAGTGTAGTGCGTCCTCCTCACAGTGTTCAGCTAAAACTACAAGTTAGTGTAGTGCGAGCTCTGCACAGTGTTCAGCTAAAGCTACCTGTAGAAGGTTGGTGGTGTTTTCCTGATCCTATCACTACCGCAGGCAGCTAAATAAGCTACAAGTTAGTTTTTTGTGAGCTCTGCACAGTGTTCACCTAAAGCTACCTATCGAAGGTTGGTGGTGTTTTCCTGATCCTATCACTACTGCAGGCAGCTAAATAAGCTACAAGTTAGTTTTTTGCGAGCTCTGCACAGTGTTCACCTAAAGCTACCTGTCGAAGGTTGGTGGTGTTTTCCTGATCCTATCACTACCGCAGGCAGCTAAATAAGCTACAGGTTAGTTTTTTGCGAGCTCTGCACAGTGTTCACCTAAAGCTACCTGTCGAAGGTTGGTGGTGTTTTCCTGATCCTTTCACTACCGCAGGCAGCTAAATAAGCTACAAGTTAGTTTTTTGCGAGCTCTGCACATTGTTCAGCTAAAGATACCTGTAGAAGGTTGGTGGTGTTCTCAGGCAGGCAGTTGATTTTGCTAGCTGCAGTATCAGTATAAATATATATATATATATATATATATATATATATATATATATATATATACATATACATATATATATATATATATATATATATATATATATATATACTGTATATATATATATATATATATATATATATATATATATATATATATATATATCCCAGCTTAGTGCAGCTACAGGCCATTAGTATGTCTGGAAGGCCAACAAGGAGAGGCAGACAGTCACAAGCCAATAAAAGAGGGCAAGCAGGCTCTGTGTCTAGAGGCAACAGTGCTGGTCATGGAGACGGTGCATCCTCATCAGCACATGGCCGTGGGACACGCTTGGCCTTTTTTTTGGCGGCTGGCCGTGTTGAGCCGCAACATGCGGAAGACTTGGTCGAGTGGATGACCAAGCTGTCCTCATCCTCCTCATCCTCTCTCACCCATGCTCAGGGTACTTTGTCTGGCAAAGCAGCTGCCAACGCGGCCTCTTCCCTCGGCTCAATGGCATCAGTGACTCCTTCCCTAACCCCACCATGTCCTCCTGAGGAGTCCCTCAAACTGTTTGACCACAGTGTTGGGTACACGCTCCAGGAGGATGCCCAGCGTTTAGAAGGCTCTGATGATAATACTGAGCTAGATGAAGGCAGTAACGTGAGCACGGACAGAGTGGGTGCCCAAGAAGGACAGCAATCTGGCAGTCATGCTCCCCGTGCTGCAGCATACTGCCAGGTTTGCTCCAGTGATGAGGAGGGAGGGGATGATGAGGTCACTGACTCAACGTGGGTGCCTGATAGGAGTGAGGAGGAGGCACATCACCAACGAGGCAGGATGCCCTCCAGGGGCCAGCCTAAGGGCAGCACACTGACTGCATCACACCCCAAAGCTCCGCATGTGCAGGGTGCTGCTGTCTCTGCGCGTTATTCCAAAAGCCAAAAGTTCTTTGGTGTGGGCCTTTTTTGACATGAGTGCATCAGATCGCACCGCTGCTATTTGCAACATATGTCTGAAGCGTATCTCGCGTGGCCAAAACATCTCCCGCTTGGGCACCACATGCTTGACCAGACATATGTTGACCTGCCATGCAGTTCGTTGGCAAGCGTATCTAAAAGACCCACACCAAAGAACAAAGAGGACCTCTCCTTGCTCCTCATCAGCTGAGATCTCCAACCCCACTATACCTTCAGTCCTCTCTGAGACCTGCACTGAGAGGAATGAAGGTGTAGAATTAGGTGTGTCACAGCCAAGTACTTGTGGGCAATCTGCTTTCGGTACACCGACGTCAGATTGTACCAGGCAAATTTCCCTGCCCCAGCTGCTGCACCGCCGAAAGAAGTTCGCTCCCAGCCATCCACATGCCCAGCAGTTGAATGCTAGCTTGGCAAAATTTCTAGCACTTCAACTGCTGCCTTTTCAGTTGGTAGACTCTGCCCCCTTCCATGAGTTTGTGGAATGTGCGGTTCCTCAGTGGCAGGTACCCAAATGCCACTTTTTCTCACGGAAGGCGATTCCGGCTCTCTACCGGCATGTGGAAGGCAATGTCTTGGCCTCGCTGGACAGGGCGGTTCAGCGGTAAGGTGCATATTACCGCTGACTCATGGTCCAGCAGGCATGGACAGGGACGTTACCTAAGTTTCACCGCGCATTGGGTGACTCTGCTGGCAGCTGGGAAGGATGCAGGACAAGGTGCAGTAGTGTTGGAGGTTGTTCCACCACCAAAATGCCACTACTAATGATTCTGACACTCCTCTCTCCTCCACCCCCTCCTCTTCTTCTTCCTCCATGGCCTCTTCCTGTGCTTTGTTCTCGGAACCAGCGGTGCTCCGTAGCCGTTCAAGGGGCTACGCAAGTATGCAGGCCAAAAGATGCCATGCGATGCTTGAGCTGGTGTGCTTGGGGGACAGAAGCCACACTGGGGCAGAGGTTCTGTCAGCTCTGCGGGGTCAGGAATTGTGGTTTGCGACAATGGCACCAACCTCCTCTCTGCCCTCCGACAGGGACAACTGACCCATGTGCCCTGTTTGGCTCACGTCCTTAACTTGGTGGTGCAGCGGTTCTTGGGCAGCTACCCGGGCTTACAGGATGTCCTGAGGCAGGCCAGGAAAGTCTGTGTGCATTTCCACCGGTCATATAATGCCAGTGCTCGGCTGGCAGACCTCCAAAAGGAGTTTAACCTGCCCAAGAACCGCCTAATCTGTGACATGCCCACCAGGTGGAACTCAACGTTGGCCATGCTGCAGCGGCTGCACATGCAGCAGAGGGCCATCAATGAGTACCTGTGCGACTATGGCACCAGGACAGGGTCAGGGGAGCTTGTTTTTTTCCCCACGCCAGTGGGCCATGATCAGGGATGCATGCACTGTCCTGTCACCATTTGAGGAGGCCACGAGGATGGTGAGCAGTGACAATGCATGCATCAGTGACACTGTCCCCCCAGTCCACCTGTTGGAGCACACGCTGCGTGGAATAATGGACAGGGCACTTGAGGCAGAACAGAGGCAGGAAGAGGAGGACTTCCTTAGCTCTCAAGGCCCCTTTTATCCAGACAGTGTTCCTGCATGCCCGCCGATCACACAGGAAGAGGACGAGTAGGAGGATTGTGTCAGTATGGAGGTGGAGTCTGGCACTCAGCATCAGCAGCAGTCTTTAAGGGATCAGTCCCAAGAAACACATGGACTTGTACGTGGCTGGGAGGAGGTGGCTGCGGACCATGTCGTCCTTAGTGACCCAGAGGACTCCGGACCGAATGCCTCAGCAAACCTATGCTGCATGGCCTCCCTGATCCTGCAAAGCCTGCGTAAGGATCCTCGTATTCGTGGTATCAAGGAGAAGGACCAATACTGGCTGGCAACCCTCCTTGATCCACGTTACAAGGATAAGGTTGCGGACCTTATCTTGCCATCGCAGAGTGAGCAGAGGATGAAACATCTTCGGGAGGCCTTGCAGAAAGGTCTGTGCAAAGCGTTCCCAGAGACTGGGAGCTTACAAACTCCTGTTTCTGGACAACGTGTTGCTGAGGCTTCGGTCAGTGAAAGAAGGAGCCGCGGAGAAGGTGGCCATCTGACCGATGCGTTCAGACAATTTTTTAGTCCGCAGCCCCAAGGTATGATCGGTTCCAGCAACCATCGCCAGCGTCTGTTTTACTTGCACAGAGCTTGCACAGTATGCAATTGAGCTACTGGCCTGTCCTGCATCCAGCGTTCTTTCGGAACGCACATTCAGTGCTGCTGGAGGCTTTGTAACTGATCACAGGGTGCGTCTGTCCACCGACTTGGTCGATCAACTGACCTTCATAAAAATGAATCAGTCTTGGATCACCACCAGCTACCAAGCACCTGATGCTGATGTAACCAAATATTTTTTTTTGAAACCTCAGATCCCTTCAAAGATTGCCTATGCTGATGCTGAGTGACTATCCCTAGTAATTATTCTCTTCCTCCTCAATGATCATGCTGATAACTTGTAAGAACATTTTTGGTTCTGGGCACTGCCACCAGTGCCTAAGGCCCAATTTTTTATCAGCCCCTGTCTAACAGGGGAGTGTAATTAGAATTTTTGATGCAATACTTTGCAGCAGGGCTCGTTCCTGCCTTCCAACTAGAGTATCTGTGAGGGGTTGCAGTGTTGTGGCACCAGCACCAGTGCCTAAGGCCCAATTTTTCATCCCCTGTCTAACAGGGGCATGTAATTAGAGTTTTTGATGCAATACTTTGCAGCAGGGCTCGTTCCTGCGTTCCAACTAGAGTATCTGTGAGGGGTTGCAGTGTTGTCTCACCAGCACCAGTGCCTAAGGCCCAATTTTTCAGCCCCTGTCTAACAGGGGCGTGTAATTACAATTTTTGATGCAATACTTTGCAGCAGGGCTCGTTCCTGCATTCCAACTAGAGTATCTGTGAGGGGTTGCAGTGTTGTGGCACCAGCACCAGTGCCTAAGGCCCAATTTTCAGCCCCTGTTCAACAGGGACATGTAATTACAATTCTTGATCTAATATTTCACAGCAGGGCCACCAAGAGCGAGTGAGGACTTACAGTGTTGTGGCACCAGCACCACCACCACCACCACCAAAGGCCCAATTTTTCTGCCCCTGTTGGGCATGTAATTACAATTCTTGATCTAATATTTCACAGCAGGGCCCGTTTCTGCACCCACCAAGAGCGAGTGAGGACTTACAGTGTTGTGGCACCAGCACCACCACTAAAGGCCCAATTTTTCTGCCCCTGTTGGGCATGTAATTACAATTCTTGATCTAATATTTCATAGCAGGGCCCTGTAAGGGCCACAACAACACCTAAGGCCCACATTTCTGCTGAGTATATAGGGCAGGCCCCTACTTTCAAACATTCAACTTACAAACGACTCCTACTTGCAAACAGAAGGAGACAACAGGAAGTGAGATGAAATCTACCCCTAGGAAGGGAAATTCTCTCCTGTAAGAGTTAATATGGGAAAAACATTTCTCCTTTCCAATGATGCTTTATCACCAATCCTTGTTTCTCAAAAAAAACCAAATTTTCAAAAAACATTTGTCATTGGGACAAAAAGTGAGGTGAAATCTTCTGAAGAGGAGCACAGGCAGCAAAACAAATGTCACAGGGGTGATAACCCTTCCCTATGTTTTCCAAAAAGCTTAAAATAGATTTTTCGGCTGGAGCTAAACACGTTAAAAATGTACCAGTTCAAAATTGCAAACAGATTCTACTTAACAACAAACCTACAGTCCCTATCTTGTTTGCACCGCCTGTATACTGCTGTTTAGAGTACAGAGCCTGTATACTGCTGTTTCCTTTTTTAATTTGGGTGCAGGGTTCCCCTTAATATCCATACAGGACCCAAAGGGCCTGGTAATGGACTGGGGGGTACCCATGCTGTTTGTCTCACTGATTTTCATCCATATTGCCAGGACCCGACATTACATTAAAGCCGCAAGCAGTTTTAAATGACTTTTTTTCCTTTAAAAATGACATTTTGTGCAGGGACTGTTCTAAGCACGGGAAACATGCGCCACTTTACAGGCATACTATAGACACACCCAAGGTATGATATTTAAAAGGAATATTTCATTTTTTATTTTTTTTTTACTTTAAGCATCATTAAAATCACTGCTTCCGAAAAAACGGCCGTTTTAAAAAGTTTTTTTTGCATTGATACATGTCCCCTGGGGCAGGACCCTGGTCCCCAAACCCTTTTTAGGACAATACCATGCAAATTAGCCTTTAAAATGAGCACTTTTGATTACAAACGTTTGAGTCCCATAGACGTCAATGTGGTTCTAACGTTCCTGCGAATTTTTGGTCCGTTCGTAGGTTCTGGTGTGAACTGAACCGGGGGGTGTTCGGCTCATCCCTACTGTGTGGTTAGGATGTAAGAGTCCATTAAACCAATTAATATGAATGTCAGTTCATAGGGGAAAGAGGTCCTTATAGCTATTCTACTCAGAAGTGTCAGCAGGAAGGGTTCAAGACTATCCAAAGATCCCAGATAGAAAAGGCACACCACCCTTGTGCAGCAGTTGGAGGCTTACCAGAAATATATGACCACTAAATAGTGCTCAGACCCACATTAGATCAGTATAAGATTCACAAGATTCTCTGATCACAGTGTCTCAGTATGTTACATAGTTACATAGTAGGTGAGGTTGAAAAAAGACACAAGTCCATCAAGTCCAACCTATGTGTGTGATTATATGTCAGTATTCCATTGTATATCCTTGGATGTTGCGGTGGTGCTTATCCAATAGTTTTTTGAAACTATCGATGCTCCCCGCTGAATCCACCGCCTGTGGAAGGGAATTCCACATCCTTGCCGCTCTTATGCCGCGTACACCTGATCGCACATTCCGACAACAAAATCCATGTTTTTTTTCTGACGGATGTTGGCTCAAACTTGTTTTGCATACACACGGTCACACAAATCTTGTTGGAAATTCCGAGCGCCAAAAACGCGGTGACGTACGACGATCCGAGAAAATTGAAGTTCAATAGCCAGTGCGGCTCTTCTGCTTGCTTCCGAGCATGCATGGAATTTTGTGCATCGGAATTGTGTACACATGATCGGAATTGCCGACAACAGATTTTGTTGTCGGAAAATTTGAGATCCAGATCTCAAATTTGGTTTGTCGCGAATTCCGACGGAAAATGTCCGATGGAGCCTACACACGGTCGGGGGTGAGGGGCTGCGTGTCTTGTTAAACTCCCTTACGTGAAAAAGTTTTATCCCTATTGTGGGGTCACCAGTATGGTATTTGTAAATTGAAATCATATCCCCTCTCAAGCGTCTCTTCTCCAGAGAGAATAAGTTCAGTGCGAGCAACCTTTCTTCATAACTAATATCTTCCAGACCCTTTATTAGCTTTGTTACCTTTCTTTGTACTTGCTCCATTTCCAGCACATCTTTCCTGAGGACTGGTGCCCAGAACTAGTCAGTATACTCCAGGTGCAGCCGGACCAGAGTCTTGTAGAGTGGGAGAATTATCGCTTTATTTCTTGAGTTAATAGCTTTTTTAATGCATGCTGATATTCTGTTTGCTTTGTTAGCAGCAGCTTGGCATTGCATGCATATTGCTGAGCCTTTAATCTACTAGGACCCCCAGGTCCTTTTCCATCCTAGATTCCCCCAGAGGTTCTCCCCCTAGCGTATAGATTGCATTCATATTTTTGCCACCCAAATGCATTATTTTACATTTTTCTTCATTAAACCTCATTTGCCATGTAGTTACCCACCCCATTCATTTGTTCAGATCGTCTTGCAAGGTTTCCACATTCTGCGGATAAGTCATTGCCCTGCTTAGCTTAGAATCATCCGCAAATACAAAGATTAAATCCTGGATCCCTATTACTCCCTCAGGACTCAGGAGCAACGGTTCATGGCCAGATCTCATATAGCAGCTGACATAAAAACAAAGCAGTCCCCGTAGTGAAGTTCAGTTTGCAGGATATTAAATTTAGTAAAATAACAGTATTGCTCCCCTCCCCCCACAACACTTCTCCCCTTTCATATCCACCTCCTCGTATCACAATAATGTGCTCTGTCACCACCTTCAAATCATCAGCCCCCCCCCCCCCCACACACACAGCACTGCTGTCTTCATGTTACCCTTGCCTTTCCATCCACAGCCATGTCCTTTTGCCTACCTTACAGGGGGCGGGGCCGAGGTTAACTTTTCCTATTAACAAACAGGTGATGGGTTGCTAGTGTCCTAGCATTCTATCACCTGCTAGTCAATAGGAAAAGTTAACTCATGCAGCTCCCAACCCACCCCCTGCCCTTCATCAAGTGCTGCTGTGACTCCCGGCTCTCTCATTGCTATCCCCTGCCTCCCATTCTCCACGCTGCCCTGAGAATGACAGCGGTGGGGGCCAGGGGGAAGGAAGGAACGCTCCTAAATGGAGTGACCGCAGGACCGCATGCCTGTCCTAGAGACTCGGGGCTATGGGCCCCAGATTCAGGGCTATAACCCCAGTAGCCACCCCCTAGCGATGCTCAGGCCCATTGCTATGGTTTGAGCATAGCAATGGGCCTGAGCAATGTGTCTTGGAAGAAAGTCAAATGCCTTCTCATATCTGGAAGCACCTAGGTATTTTATAAAAGCTCTAATGTAGCAATGAAGCAGCAGGGAACAATGATCAAGGGGGATATATATGGTCAGGGTGGGTTTTATAGAGTCTTTGAAGGGTAACGTGACAGAGTTTCTTTAAGGATATTAAATTAATTTCAAGCTGAAAAAAATGTATTTGGGTGGGCTAATGGGGTAATGCAAATAATATACTGCACCATTATAAAATTCTAGGGCAAGAATGGTCTTTCGTATATAATAGTGGAAGGCACTCAACAGCAATATATACCGGAATTAGTCAAATAACTGGCAACTTGCTGGGTTATTTTAAATGTATTTCACAGTTATATTTTGTGTTACAATCAGTTTGACAAGTCCTCTTGTCAGGCCAGATAGACCAGAATATGAGGCACACTCAGGTCCTCACCCAGTTGAGCAGGTTAAATTGGAGCTGAACACAAAAAGTGAAGATTTGCTTTTTCATAGGGAACACCTAGAGATGCTAACTGTGCCTAAACAGTATGCTGAAAAATGTACCTTCTGTCCCAAGTTCCTACTAAAAAAATTAGTGCATTTTCTAGTATGTGAATGTACCTAGATTTACAACCTCATAGCTGTTTATTTACAGTGTAAAATCTAAGGCACTACTGCCTCCAACTGCTTGTCTCATGAGATCTGGTGATGCCACTACTATACTGCTCACAAATAGGGATAAGGCTCAAGCTCGGGTTTTGCAGGGATCACCCTGAAATCTAGCTGTCCATGCTTCGGGGAACAGGTGAACTAAATGGCCTGTTCACCCACCAGCAACAGCAAACCTCTAACTGTAGGAACAGAGGGGCACCAGACTAAGTGCATTATTAAATTGTTGGTTTAATAGGTTAAAAACAAAATGGCAACTCACAAAATATACGAATAATATGGGCATGTAAACTGGGACTTGTCAGTCCCGGAGTCTCGCAAAGCCATCCTGATGGCCGTGGCTGCCTCGAGCACAGCTGGCTGTCTTGTGATGGGAAATAGCCGATCACCGCCGTAACCAGCGCGGACCGCAAGATGGCGCCGGGCCAGACATGACGTCACAGGAAGGGAGTGCTTGGCGTGCTAATGTAAAGAGGTTGCTTTGTAATGCATTAACGCCCTCTTTACGTCAGCACTCCAAGCACTCCCTGACAAGTACCAGTTTACATGCCAATATTATTTGTCTACTTTGTGAGTTGCCATTCTGTTTTTAAACTATTAAACCAACGATTTAATACTGCACTCAGTTTGGCACCCCTCTGTTCCTGCTTTTTACCCACAGATTTCACTGCTTCACTCTAATGCCGCATACACACGATCGGACATTTCAACGTCAAAATCCATGTTTTTTTTTCCGACGGATGTTGGCTCAAACTTGTCTTGCATACACAGTCACACAAAGTTGGTCAGAAAATTCTGAACGTCATGAACGCGGTGACGTACAACACGTACGACGAGCCGAGAAAAATGAAGTTCAATAGCCAGTGCTGCTCTTCTGCTTGATTCTGAGCATGCCTGGCACGTTGTACGTTGGAATTGTGTACACACGATCAGAATTTACACAAACGGATATTGTTGTCGGAAAATTTGAGAACCAGATTTCAAATTTTGTGCGACGGAAATTCCGATGGTAACTGTCCGATGGAGCCTACACACGATTGGAATTTCCGAAAAAAGACTTCCATCAAACATTTTCCATCGGAAAATCCGACCGTGTTTACGGTGCATAAGGGTGCTGCCTCCAAGTGCTAATCGAATATTTATTATAGACTTATTTATGGACTTTAACTACCTACTACTATATGAGTTTTTAATTGTTTCTTAAAGTTGCTATTTAAGAAAACAAAGTAGATATGGCGCTGTTTTGCTACTATCACATAGTGGTATAAAAATAATGGGGTGTTTCCTTTGAAAGATCCTAGAACCTAAGAAGATATTACACTGTGTATTTATGTGCATTACCACAGTGTATGAACCAACCAAAAATTATTTTACATTAAAGCTAAAGCCAAACAAGTGATTCCTAGTGCAAAAAAATGTGTATATTCGTAAAGGATGAGTTACTAAGCAAAATTGTGAGACTTGCTGAACCAATCTAAAGTGCAATTACAAATGATATGCTTACATAAAACTTTCCAACATGCTAATTATTAAACTTTTCAATGTGCTGATTATTAAAACCACCAAACAGGCAGATTTCCTAGGTCTGCATTTCTATAGTGTCCATTATCTATATAACAAGTGAAAAAAACATCAAAACCCAAAACTGCTGAATGATGAAAATATGAAAACAAATGAATCAAATAAAATAAAAATAAAAAAGTAAAAATAAAAATAAGAATGTAAAAATAAAAATAACAATAATAATATTGGATCTTAAATTATAAAGTGCTCTGGTGCTCATGAAGAAAATCCTCTTTCTAGTCAGATAGACTTTTCAGTGAATGAACACACCGTGCATATCTTAAAGTGCAATTACTAATGATATGCTTACATAAAACTTTCCAACATGCTAATTATTAAACTTTTCAACGTGCTGATTATTAAAACCACCAAACAGGCAGATTTCCTAGGTCTGCATTTCTATAGTGTCCATTATCCATATAACAAGTGAAAAAAACATCAAAACCCAAAACTGCTGAACGATGAAAATATGAAAATAAATGAATCAAATAAAAATAAGAATGTAAAAATAAAAATAACGATAATAATGGAAATCTGCCTGTTTGGTGGTTTTAATAATCAGCATGTTGAAAAGTTTCAGAAATTAGCATGTTGGAAAGTTTTATGTAAGCATATCATTTGTAATTGCACTTTAGATTGGTTCAGCAAGTCTCACAATTTTGCTCAGTAACTCATCCTTTACGAATATACGGATTTTTTTGCACTAGGAATCACTTGTTTGGCTTTAGGTTTAATGTAAAATAATTTTTGGTTGGTTCATACACTTTGGTAATACACATCAATACACAGTGTAATATCTTCTTAGGTTCTAGGATCTTTCAAAGGAAACAACCCATGATTTTTATACCACTATGTAATAGTAGCAGAACAGCGCCATATCTACTTTGTTTTCTTATTATTTATCATTGCTCCACCCAGTGGTAGTAATTAGTAGAGACAGCAGTTCTAACCCCCTCCAACCCTTCATTAACCTTTAGTCCGTTTGCGCGGAGATTTTTCTCTATTTCTGTCTAAAGTTGCAATTTATCTATTCACATCAGCCTAGTGCCACTGTTCATTATTGTTTTTTTAAACCTGCATCTGTACAGGAGGATATTCACTAGCGGTGGTATTTCTACTGCCACAAAATTAATAACAGCTTCCTGCTTAGGGCTCAAGATTGCTAAGATGCTTATGGCCACAGGCATCTATGCAAACAATGGCACATCCTAAGCTCCAGTTATTGAATGCAACCAATGGGGCCAGGAATGTTGGCACTGGCGTCGCTAAGGGGGGGCGAGGGGTGTGGCCCACACCCGGGTGATGATCGCAGAAGGGTGAAACCATCCCGAGGGTGGCGGAGGGTTCTGTGGCAGCCTCTCTGCTAGCCCTAAGTGAGACTCCTCAGTCTCCTCAGTCTCACTCGACACTGCTGCTGCGGCTACCTCCTGTCACAAGCCCGCCACCCAGAGAGTGACGGTCTGAGCAAGCAACTCTCTGGATGGCTGCACACCGAATCCTCCTCTGCCGGCCACCCAGGTGCATGAGGGGAGGGGGATATGTACTGATGGATGGGGGTGGTTTATCCTGATGGGGGATCTGTACTGATGGAGGGGGGGTGGTTTATCCTGAGGGGGGTCTGTACTGATGGAGGGAGATGGTTTATCCTGAGGGGGGTCTGTATTAATGGAGGGGGGTGGTTTGTACTGAGGGTGGTCTGTACGGATGGAAGGGGTGGTTTGTCCTAAGGGGGGTCTGTACTGATTGAGGGGGTGGTTTGTCCTGAGGGGGGGTCTGTACTGATGGAGGGGGTGGTTTGTCCTGAGGGGGGGTCTGTACTCATGGAGGGGATTGGTCTGTACTGAGGGGTGGTCTGTACTGAGGGAGGTCTATACTGAGGAGGGGGGGTCTGTACTGAGGGGGGTCTATACTGATGGAGGGGGTTTATACTTAGTGGGGGTATATACTGAGGGAGGGGGGTCTGCACTTAGTGGAGGGGGGTCTATACTGAGGGGGGAATATACTTGGTGGAGGGAGGGTTTGTACTGATGGAGGGAAGTCTGTACTGAGAGGGGACTATACTTAGAGGGGGGTCTATAGTGATGGAGGGGGTCTATACTTAGTGGAGAGGGGTCTGTACTGAGGGAGTACTATAATTGGGTTGAGGGGAGTCTGTACTCATAGAGGGGGTCTATACTTAGCGGAGGGGGTCTGTACTGAGGGAGGGGGGACTGTACTGAAAGGCAACTATAGTTGGTGGAGGGGATGACACCATGTTTTACCACACCAGGAGACACCAATCCTAGTGATGCCACTGAATGTTGGTACATGTATCTAACCAAATTTGAATGAGCTGAAAAGCTGCTAGCATCCTGATGATCCTAGCATATGGCCATGCTAGGCAGCATGGCCATATTTGGTCACCCAGAGATACCTGCCAGCTTTTTTATGATTTAAAACAAGCTATCGGGTAGTAGGATAGCTTTGAAGCACAGGTTTGTCCTTGGCAGATGAGACAAAGAGTAACCGGTGTTCTGTCATAATCTCCAACCTGTCAAAATCTCCAACCGCTTGTACTGTGCATGCGCGAGAGCGGGCACGAGAAGGGCTTTCTTCTGCACGTCGGATTGCAACGTAAAAGTCATCAACTACACCAACTCCTCTTGCTGCCACACCGCGCCTGCACGGTCTTTGTGTAATACACAAAAAACATTCCATCAAATTCTCCAACTGTTATGACAGCAGTGCGCATACACGGGAACACTAAAATCCCTGTCACATTTTGCGACCGTCTCACACATAAACCAAAGGAGATACATGGACAGTTAAACAAAAATACAGAGTTTTATCATACGAGATTCAAAGCAATGAACATGATGAACTGGGAAGATACTGTACGGAACAATTTGAAGAACTATGTTCACACTTGCATACATATCCACACATTGTTCTGTACATTATCTTGCTAGTTCAGGGGATGTGAGTCTTCCTGCGCAATCTGAATGTAAGATTGTCACGTAAAAGCCATCAAATAAACCAACTGCTCTCACCGCCACATCGCGCCTGAGGCATCAAATAGACCAACTGCTCTTCCATCGTAGCGCACCTAAGGCATCAAATAGACCAACTGCTCTCACCACTGTAGCATGACTGAGGTATCAAATAAACCAACTGCTCTCACCACCGCAGCACGCCTGAGGCATCAAACAAACCAACTGCTCTCACCACCACAGCGCTACTGAGGCATCAAATAGGCCAACTGCTCTCTCCGACGCAGCGTGCCTGCGCATCCTGCATATCACACACTAAAAGAATGCCATCAAATACCCCAACTGCTGTGTTTTTTCTTCACTCTCCATCTATCTCCTTTGCTTTATGCATGAAAGAGACAATCGGAAGATCAGACAGGGGATGTCAGTCTTCCCGCGCAGGCGCACTGCTGCGATTTCAGTTGGAGTATTTGATAGGATTCTTTTAGCCTGTGATAAGAAGGCTGTGCAGGCGGTGTGAGCAGTTGGTGTATTTGATTTTACGTAACTATCTGACGAGTAGAGCAAACCCCTTCTTGTGCACACGCTCGTGCATGGCCAATACACCCACCTATGATGCGTTTAGAGTTTTTGACAGGTTGCAGAATTTGGCAGAACACCAGTGTTCTAAAAAAATCCTCCACTTATGTGAAGCCTCAACATGTCACTTCCGTTAAGGCTACGTCAGAAAACAGCTGTTGGCGCGGCTTCACTACACATGCGTATAATGTTTTTTTGGGTTCCGAAAAATTGTAGACTCGAGTGGTGTGCCAGCTGATATATGACATCAGCGAGAGCACTGTGTCCAGTCCCGCCCTCACCACTAACATGCACCTATGCTGCTCTGGAGAGGGGGCCGGCCCCGTGCATAGCCATGTGTGTGTCACTGGAGCTCGGATTGACAGAGCGGTGCCAGTGGGGGGGGGGGAGCTGAATAGCTGTCAGAATGTTGATCCTTGTGCCCAAGAGCTTGCAATCTATGACAATGACCTACAGTTTAGTTGCTAATATAAGAAGAGCTGTGTCTATTCTGATCTCTGTCACTCTTTGTTATTTTGAAAAGTGTCCTGTAGATAGAGCATGTCAAGCAGTAGCTGTGCTCCATGGGGATATGCTGATTGCCCATCCATGCTGCTGCTGGAGGGAGCCCAGGTGACCATGAATGAGGGACCCGCAGACTTGGTCATGGTGAGTGAGACCATCCCATACCCCCCACACAATCTCCCGTGGGGACAGTGACACCCATCTCACCTGGGGACAGGGACACCCTATCTCCCCTGGGGACAGAGACCCCATCTCTTCTGGGGACAAGGACCCTATCTCCCCTGGGGACAGGGACACCCATCTCCCCTGGGGACAGGCATACTATCTCCCCTGGGGAAAGGGACCCCATCTCCCCTGGAGACAGGCATTCTATCTCCCCTGTGGTTAGGGTTTGTTATTCAGTTCCGAACTTTCGCGCTGTTCGAAAGTTCTGATGTGAAGCAAAGAGGGGGTCATTCGGCCCATCCCTATTAATGAGTCAAAAAATACACCACTTGTGGACTTTTTCAAAAGGTCAGTACAAGTGCAGTATTAAAAATCCAGGGAGACCAATTAGCTTTCAGATTAGCAAACAATGGTATTGGATAGGTTATTATAAATTATCCGTCTCCTTATTTTTGCTTTGTGATATATGATTTTGAGTAAAGAGTTTGTCATAATGGGCCATCAACAGTCGACATTAACAACTAGTAGTAGTTGCATATGTACATTTTAATTTAGAAGAATAATGAAACCTTTCTGCCTGCATGTATTTATATAAAGTCAGGAACAAATAACAAGCATGGTTAATAAGGAAGGACATTTTTTCAGCATTTTAATGTCCCACAAACATGTCTCATTTCTTAACCTTTAGTATAAGCACTACTACTTATTTTGTGTCCTCCATTTTATAGTCCTGTTTTTACATATTTACACTGCTTTGAGCATGTGCTTTGCTTGTAGTTTCAATCATCTAAAATTGTAATTGCAAATAGCACAAATTGTGACAAAAAAGCTTTACTAAATGAGGCGCAGTTCAGTGATGCACAAGGCTATCTGAACTCCATAATGGGATGTTCAGAAAGCTGATGGTATCCATTAATTCACAAACCAGTGGCATTTAGGATCCAAGATTCACTGATTGTTGTTACAAGAAAAAAGGATGCTGACTTTAGAAGATGAAATGTTTATATTTTAAGCAATTTTCTTCCCGTTCAATATAAAGCTCATGAATGAAAAACATTTTAGCAACCTCATGCATGCAATGTAAAATGTATGAATTTCGATGTGGAAAGCGGTCAACCTCACCAATTTCCTTTTCAGAAAGACCCATAGATCTAATAGCATCTTGGTATCTGTGCTAGCATCTCATATGTCACAATATGAAAACATATTTCTGTATGCAAATGGTTGTGTTTACATCACAATCTGACAGTCACCTCATTACGAGCGCTTTATATGTGCTACTATGAAAAAAGAACATATTTAGCATTTCTTCATTACTTTGAAAGATCGTCGTCATTTTCTAGCCCAGCAGTTAAACCTGTTATAGGAATTTATAGCACTTCTGCTTCCAAAAGCTCTTTGTGTAACATTTGAAAATGGAAAGGATTGAAAGAAAAATTAGGTTCGTATACTAGTATTTTTGTAGACTAGGAAATGTGCTGTGGTAGCCAGGGATCAGTTTTACAATAATAAACAAGAAATGTAGGACACCATTTGATGGCTAACTAACTCTATTGCAGATGGCAGATTTGGGGGTAAACAGGTTCTTTTATTCGTACAAGGTTAAA
The DNA here is from genome assembly GCF_042186555.1 of Aquarana catesbeiana. NCBI lineage: Eukaryota > Metazoa > Chordata > Amphibia > Anura > Ranidae > Aquarana > Aquarana catesbeiana. The sequence goes on from NC_133328.1 coordinate 461,108,402, forward strand.
CTTGGAAAAATAGGATGATGTCAACTTAAGAAGGAATCTCCAGGACCTAAAGATAATACATTTACTATTCAATTTGCCATTAAAGTGAACCTGTGTCAAGAAACACTAAAGTATTTTATCTTCTGAACAAGCAGTAAATGTCCTTTAACCCATTGTCGCCTGCCTTGCACATATATGTAGTGTCACTTTTTTTTATCTTTATCTTAGTGTAATGTATTTATTTATTTATTTATTTCAGGTACTTATATAGCGCAGTCAATTTACGCAGCGCTTTACATATACATTGTACATTCACATCAGTCCCTACCCTCAAGGAGCTTACAATCTAAGGTCCCTAACTCACATTCATACATACTAGGGACAATTTTAGACAGGATCCAATTAACCTACCAGCATGTCTTTGGAGTGTGGGAGGAAACCGGAGTACCCGGAGGAAACCCACGCAGGCACAGGGAGAACATGCAAACTCCAGGCAGGTAGTGTATCATTGTATCATTCTTTTCTAGCCAGAATTAATGGATACCATTGGTTTGTGAATTAATGGATACCATCAGCTTTCTGAACATCGCATTATGGAGTTCAGATAGCCTTGTGCATCACTGAACTGTGCCCCATTTAGTAAAGCTTTTTTGTCACAATTTGTGCTATTTGCAATTACAGTTTTAGATGACTGAAACTACAAGCAAAGCACATGCTCAAATCAGTGTAAGTATGTAAAAACAGGACTATAAAATGGAGGACACAAAAGAAAGTGTGTTTGCAATAAATAAATAACAATATATAAATAATATATAAAGATAAAATAGCTAGATAAGGACCTGATCTAGGTTAGTGTCAGGGTCAAAGCCCAGGGTCAGGGGTCAACAGTTAGGGTCAGTGGGGGCTGGTGCTCAATTTTCTTGGGGGGTGCCCCGCATGTAGATTAGGGGCCGGGTGCATGGATTTAGGGGGGCAGTGCCCCTGTGATCTGTATGAGTGGCAGCCACTGGTCAGGGTCAAAGGTGAGGGTAACTTTTATATTTAGTGTCATGGTCAGTGTTAGTGTCAGTTTCAGTCCGTTTAGGTAGGATAAAAAGAAAACAGCCAAATGCAAACTATTATTTCCTGACCCTACTATGAGTACAAACAAAATACACAAATGTGGTATCGCCACAAATAACAGTAGGAGAATATTTTTTTTTGGTGGTGGTTCATGGTAATGGGAAAGCGTTATTTCTTTTAAAGGGTAACTTTTTTTGTGGGGGAAAAAAAAACATATAAAGAAAAAGTAATATAGCATATACAATTGCAACACAAGTCATACTGTATTGATTCTTATTAAAAATGACCTTTCCATTTCAATCTGCAGTGCTGTAATTTTCAGAAAAAAAAAATGCAATATGGCTACCTGAAGGTGTTCTGTACACAGAATGTATACAGGATGCCCCCAGAAACATAATTTCCTGTTGTGTGATTGGCTCACCAATTTTCCGAGATGTCTCCCCTAAGATACATGTCAGATTTCAGGCATCCCCTGCAACAAAAATGTAATTTTTTGGTGAGATACTCACAATAGGAAATCACGTCTAAAGAGATGCAGGCCCAGCAGCTTTTTTCATTAGAGCCCTGCAGGTGCACAACTGATTGATAATTATGAAACCACTCCCATTAGACTCACTTTCCACATGGGCATAGAAAAACACACAAGGATTTCTTCAGCATAACAAAAGGTAGGAATCTGCAACAACATTTGTTAAAATCCTTGCAATGTACATAGATCACCCAGAGGGAAATGTTTTTTTTTTTAAAAAAGTGGAGTTAGGGCCAGTTCACACTACATGCAGTCCAGTGCGTTTTTTTCAGCATCAAAAAAGCATGGAAAGTAGGTTATATGGTTTCCAATGGCCTAGGTCACACCAGTGCAGTCAGTTCCAGGGCTTTCCAGTTCCATAAAAAAAGTAGAACATGCTGCATTTTTCCTGCACTGTGCTGTATTGGAATGCAGTAAAACGCATCAAGAACGCATCAATAATGCACCGGACCCCAGTACAGTGAAAGGAAAAAACTGAAAAAAAGCATCTGGAATGCATCCTGAAATGCATCAAAAAGGCACCAGAAAGCACCAAAAACATGTTAAAAACGTGCATGCAGAAATGCATCTGGAACAGATCTGGAGTGCGTTTTTGTGATGTGAAACAGCGCCCTTACCCTTAACTAATTTGGGCACTTTTTTGTTACTAATAAAAAAATCTGGAGACATCCGATAACATTTTACACCAAATTATCTTGAACAAAACAAGGTATATCATTAGGATATAATTAGTTTCAATTATATGTACAATTTAACTAATAAATGCCTATGTTGCAAAATTGTGCTAGTCATGAAATTCCAGCTTCACTATTTAGCAATATACTATTAATATACAGATTAATAATGCTACAGAAAATAAAATGCTTTCTTCATATTCCAGAACAGGCTTTACCTCAGCTTCCATTCTCTTACATTGTAGACTCCTCCATTATTTCCTGCTATTCATCCCTTAGAACATGCAAACTGTTAGAGACTAAGGAGGAAGTACTTCAGCAGTGGGCCTCATTAGAACACACCCAGCACTTACTCTCCCCCTCCAAGAGATTGCTCCCTCCCAACTCTGTAGTTACTTTTAGATATTGGTTGTGAATACACAGCCAGTGTCTTTCTCAGCTGATTGATCGTTTTGTACCTTACCATTTTCTTGCATGGATCATTCATTTGGCAGAATGTGCAGGAGCTGAACAATCACATAATAGCCTATGTGGAGCACAGATATAGTAGTGAAAACTGGAGAAATGTGTTACTAGAGCTCTGTAAAGATCATCGTACACTATAGAATCTGATTGTACAATCTCCTTTAGAGCTACCATCAACTATATAGTGCACGGGCCCCCTGATGATGCCTGCTTAGAACGAAATGCGTAGGAGGAAGTACAGACCGAAGACAACATGGATGACGTTTTCAATATGCACTTGAATTTATTTGCTCATGTGAGTAGTTTTATTAATTTTTATTAAAGCTGTTTATACAGGTTCACCCTATATGAGTATTCCTCCTTTTACATTTATTCAGAGTCATTTTATGTGGTAAGTAGGGATGAGCCAAACACCCCCCCCCCCCCAGTTCGGTTCACACCAGAACTTGTGAACAGTCAAAAAAGTCAAAGCCTTTGAAACACGACTGTCAAAAATCAAAAGTGCTTTTTTTAAAGGCTTATATGCAAGTTATTGCCATAAAAAGTGTTTAAGTACCCGGGTCCTGCCCCAGGGGACATGTATCAATGCAAAAAAAAGTTTTTAAAATGCCAGTTTTTTCAGGAGCAGGGGGGTCCCCTTAGTCTGCCTGTAAAGTAGCGCATTCTTCCCATGTTTACAACAGTACCGCAGCAAAATGACATTTCTAAAGGAAACAATGTCATTCAAAATTGCTCACGGCTGTAACGTATTGCCAGATCCCGGCAATATACATACAAAATCATTGAAAAAAATAGTGTGGGTTTCCCCCCTCCCTGTCCATACCAGGCCCTTTGGGTTTGGTATGGATATTCAGGGAAACTCCATGCCAATTTTTTTTTTAAAAAAAGGGCCTGGTATGAATGGGGGAACCCATGCCGTTTTTTTTCTTCATTCTGTCATAGGGCTCCCCATAACCACTTCAATACACTATATTATATATTGTACACTGCACTATATACCCTGCACTGTATTATATATACTAAATGGAATAGGCTGCGCTGCTTGATAGGTGAACATGAATTAAAACATGTGAATGTAATTAAGCCAAGCACATTATAGGTAATAAACAACACTCAAAGTGAATGAAAAACATGTGCAGAAAAAAAAAAAAAACAATTAGAGTGAACGATAATACAATGTAAACTATACTCCATGTACTACACAATTCATGGTAAGTGAAAAAACAGTGAAAACTCAAAGTCAAGGACCAAATATTGCTGCAAAGTCCATACTTTCAAATAATAGTCCTTAAAGGAGAAAAAGACTTGATGGTGAGGGAAGAAAACACCAATCTTGATGCAGAGTGAGGCATGCACAAACGTATCTCCCTAGGGAACGTGGTGATATAGTAAGTTCCTCCACCTCTGACAAAAACGCCCCTTACCAGATCGTTAGATCTCCTGTCACAGAGATCGTGTGAGCGAGTGGCTGTGTCCCCCAGCCACTGGGTCTCTGCACTTCACACTTTGGAGTTCACGGGATTGGAGTATTAATGCTCAAATCCCAAAAATAGAAAGAGAGATGCTCCATAGCGTAATACAGTTAAACTTTATTTAAAAAAACGAATAAAAGAAATGCACTTACAATGTAAAAATCGTCATAAAAGCAAGGCAAGCCAGCCGGCTCTCAGATGCTGCCCGTGTCTTCCGGGATCAGCGTGGTGTGGTGGTGACGTCAGCACGCCGCTCCTCCCTACGCCGTTTCGAAAAAGCTGTCGTCTTCCTGGGGTACGGGCAGCGTGCTGACACACCACCTAAATAGGTAAATACAAGACAAAGGTAACGCCCCCTTCTGAGATCAGGATCACCGAAGACGTCGCCGCCATCTTTGAAATGGGCGACCAGGGCTTATAACTCAGTAAATAAAAAGGAGGATAAGAGCTAATTGACGGCCCGGATTGGAAAATTGTCCATCCATTAACCCGAGCAGGAAAATCAATGCTGCCCTCAGTTCAAAGACTGAGAAATCAGTCATGACAGTCAATGATACTAAACAGCAGCCAATCATAGCATGCCGCTGTTGAACATATTAACAGCTAAAGTGTCAAATATATGTAGAGCTGCAGATCAGTTTTAAATTACGTAAAAAGTGCTCTAATGACATGTAATGTTTGAATAAATGGACCATAAACTTATTTCATAAATAGTGAGAAAATGGAAACCCCTTTTTTTTATATACCATTATCGTCACAAGATTTAATGGGAACAAAATACAAAAAACATGCTATGAGCACGGGGGTCGCACCATCCCTGTTAACCTCTCGACATGAATTATAAAAAATACTAAATGTTGATACATATCGGTCAAAGTGCTTTGAACCTAAATATGGAAAGAGATCTATAAAATGATATATAAAAAAAAAAAATATATATATATACATTATCTCTCTCCATTCTATAGACCCAAATTTAACATTAATCCTCTATATTAACCTGCATAAGAAGATGATGAAAAAATCCCAGCTGGTCAAAGACTGTGAGAGAAAAAAAAAAAAAACTAAAATACTAATTTACCATAGTAATGTACACAATAAACAAAGGAGACTTCAGTCACCAAAGTTTATGTGCAAGCTCAGTCTCCTTATGGGAGATTTGTTAAATACATGGATAGCTAATGGGCTGATATTTTATTACCAGTTTCGAAAATGTCAAATTGACAGACTGTGTACCAGACAAGATATAAACCCCTTCCTGTCCATAATGAACCAAGAGTCAGGGGATGCTGGACCCATATACTACCCACCCCCACCGGACATCATGATCTCAGAACAAGGCCCCAAACCATAACACTCTAACTGTTATCAATAAAAGCGTTTACATCAGTGTCTATGTTTAAACCGTGGGGGGTATAGCACCGGACTCGATAGATCCAAACCATTTCTAATCTAGACAGTTCTCTGACTAGAGAACCACCCCTCCAGTGGGCACTATATCTATCTATTCCTAAAAATAGAGTGTTGGCTGGATTCCGATTGTGATGTGCCGCATAGTGTTTAGATACCGAATGATATTGGTAACCATTTTTTATATTTGTGATGTGTTCACCTAAGCGGACTTGCATGGGGCGTTTAGTTCGACCTATATATTGCAACCCACATGGGCATTGCAATAAGTACACTACCCCTTTAGTGCTGCACGTGACAAAAGGCTCTATTTTATGGGTCCTGGATGTACTATATGATGTGAAAGATTCAGTTTTTCTCTGTTTGATTTTATTAAGTGAGCAAATCTGACACCTTCGACATTGATGATACCCCGACAAGTTTTGAAAGAAGGAAATCCTCTGAGTAGGTGGGTCCACTATGTTGGGGGCAATTCTGTCCCATAACGAGGGGACCCCCCCAAAAACAATTTGTGGTTTGTTGGGCAAAATCGTTTTAAAAACCTTATCATTTTCTAAGAGGTGCCAGTGCTTTCGTAGGATCTTTGTGATCTGGTAATGTTGCGTGGAAAAACCGGTAATGAATGGTAATGAAGGTCCACCCGAACATTCTTTGGGAGCCTCATTTAGCAAAGAGGCTCTATCAATGGTTTCTACTTGTTGCATTGTTTCAACCAAAAAATCCTTTTCATATCCCTTTTCTTCCAATCTTTGGGATATGATACCAGCCTGTGTCCTATAATCCTTGATGTCCGTGCAATTACGCCTCATTCTTATGAACTGGCTTTTCGGAATGGATTTGAGCCATGAATCATGATGACAGCTCCCGATGGGAATGAAAGAATTCCGATCGGTTTTCTTAAAATAAGAAATAGTTTTAAAGTTGCCTCCTTCTTTGGCTATGGTTAGATCAAGGAAATTGATCCTTTCATAGCTACTTTCATGAACAAACTTGATCCCCCTATTGTTGTCATTGATTGAGGAAAAAAAAATCATCAAGTTGGGAGATGGATCCATCCCAAAGGAGGAGGACGTCATCTATATACCTAGCCCAGAACTTAAGATAAGGGCTCCGGTCTTTATAGATGACATCCTCCTCCCACTTGGCCATAAATAGGTTAGCCAAACTGGGGGCGTATTTTGCCCCCATGGCCACGCCCCGTTGTTGCCGATAAAATTGGTGACTAAACCAAAAATAAATATGGCCAGCTGCGTATTCAAGTAATTCAATTATATATGCCTGTTGTTGACCATGTAAGGAGGAAAACGTTCTCAAAAAAATGTTTAACTGCGGCCACTCCCATGTGGTGAGGGATGATGGTGTACAGGGATGTGACGTCCGCTGTCACCAATAGTGTCTGATCATTGGGTCTCTGTTCAGACAACAAGTTGATTATGTGTCGTGTGTCTTTTACATATGAGGGCATCTTATGCACCAGTGGTTGAAGGAAGTGGTCAATGTACTTGCCCACCCGGGATGTGATGGAATCGATCCCACTAACAATGGGACGTCCCGGGGGGCAAGTCAGGCTTTTGTGAATCTTGGGTAAACAATACAAAATGGGAACTTTCGGTGCCTTCGGAATGAGAAAAAGTTTTTCTTTCTCATTGAGGATGCCCATCCGAAAACCTTTTTCCACTAAAGGTGCTAAAGATTTTTTATATTCACGAGTAGGGTCACCTGGTAGCCGGACATAGGTGTTATCATCGCCTAGGATATTCTGCACCTCTGAAAGGTATGCGTGTCTGTCCAAAATGACGATACCCCCACCCTTGTCCGCTGAGCGGATCACTATGTTTTTATTAGTGCAAAGTGAATCTAACCCTTCCTCCGGGGTCTTATCCATACGGGAACTGGGATTTTTTATTAATTCCAGATCACGTATAAGAACATCCCTGAATACTCTGAGTGAGGGAGCTAAGGTACCCGGGGGGTTAAACGTCGAAGCATTCGACAACCCCGAATGTTGGATGTATTGCTGTTCATTTGCAGTATGGGTGGTTTGATTAATCGCAAAATGTCGTTTGATATTAATTTTGCGAACGAACCTATGTATATCCATGTAAGTTTGGAATTTATTTAGTTTCTTAGGGGGTGCAAATTTCAAACCTTTACTGAGCAAAGAAATCTCAGCACTAGTGAGGGTTTGAGAGCTTAGATTAAAAATTCCATCACTTTTTACTTCCTTGATTTTTTTTGACTGTGCTCTCCTCCCCCCTCTGGTTCCTCTTTGTTTTCCACAGGCCTTTTGACCCCTTGGTTTGGCCTGGGAAAACCCCAGTTCTGTTGTGATTGGTTTCCCCCTTTTATATTGTTAGAGTATTCACTGGAGGGACCTGGTCTCCCAAGATCGTAGTTGTGATTGTAATTTGCAGAGTTAACAGATCTCTGTTCGATGGGACCCTCCCTATCTCTTAGGGGGAAAAATCTGTTCTGAGTGTCAATTCTATAATCATAACCGTAATCCTCATCTCTTTCAGAATGTGTGCGGCCCCTTTGATGGTATTCATGGTCAAAGTGTCTAATAGGGCCATGATCATAATATGGCATTCTGTCCATCTCCCTCCTAGAATAGTGATATTCTCTTCCTTGGTCTCGATATGGGCCCCTATATTGTGGAGAACTATGTTCATAATGAACATTCCTTCTTATTGATGGTGGAGCATTATCCCTTATTGATTTTTTAGGGTATCCCCCTCTGGAGGTGTCCACCCCCCTCTGTGGGGATTGATAAGAGACTCTCCTTGCTTTTCTATCACCCTTGGTGTTGTTGGTCAGTTTTTTAGTTGTTGTCTGTTGTGAATAATGTGTTGTGGACAACTGTTGGGATGTCGCGGGAGTTGTGTTTGAACCGTCCTCTCCCTGAGTTATGGCCTCCATACGGGGATCTGAGTTGGCCGTTTGCTCAGCACTCAATCTCTTCTGCCACTCGAAGACCAAACTAGCCTGATAGTCATCATAATCCCTGTTATATTTTTTGCGTTTTTTGATTTTCTGTTCCTTCTCCTCTTTGTCGAGGGTTTTGATTAAAGAACCGGTCCTTTCTTTATATTCTTCACTGTCTTTATAGGGAAGAAGACTATCTTTAAGGGTCTTAATTTCTAGGTCAAGTCTAGTTAATTTGTCTTTTTTACGAGATATTAAGAACTGAAGGAAGTCAATGCCAGCACCATTAAAATACCGGAACCATTCCTCCAGTTCAGTCTCACCTTTCTGTGGGCAAACATCCCACCTTAAACTCCTGGGAACCATTTTTAAGCGGATGTAGGTTTCCAAAAACGCTACATCCCACTGTGTGTGAATTTCAGAGACCATTAAGTTTTTTAGTCTCATGAATAGGCCTCCCAGATCCCTATCACCATCTTTATATGTCTCGAAGACCCCATCCGTATTTACTGTTTTCGATGCCCTATAGTCAAAAATGTCCATATTTACGTGTGGAAAAATTCTCTCCCCCCAGGGAGAAACCAAAATTGATACTAATATGTGATTAGTGATAATCTATTTGAATCAATTGGAATGAGAACAAGATTTGAAGTAAGCTTAAAAATTTAAGTATAGCATTGATTAAAGTGTAAGTGATGACAAACAATAGTGATTGTATAAGAAATTCTATCTTTGAATTGATGTGCGTGAACACATGTGAAATGTGCATTTAGGGATTGCTGCTGTATATTCGTGTCTCAATATGCTATTCAAAATCAAAAAATTTATACTGCGCTATCCCTCTAATATATCTTCAAACATTGTCTGTGAAAAACAAATAGTATGATTGTGCTGCTGCAACCACAAATGAGAGACAACCCCCACCTCAAATAGCTAAATGGAATAGGCTGCGCTGCTTGATAGGTGAACATGAATTAAAACAGGTGAATGTAATTAAGCCAAGCACATTATAGGTAATAAACAACACTCAAAGTGAATGAAAAACATGTGCAAAAAAAAAACAATTAGAGTGAACGATAATACAATGTAAACTATACTCCATGTACTACACAATTCATGGTAAGTGAAAAAACAGTGAAAACTCAAAGTCAAGGACCAAATATTACTGCAAAGTCCATACTTTCAAATAATAGTCCTTAAAGGAGGAAAGACTTGATGGTGAGGGAAGAAAACACCAATCTTGATGCAGAGTGAGGCATGCACAAACGTATCTCCCTAGGGAACGTGGTGATATAGTAAGTTCCTCCACCTCTGACAAAAACGCCCCTTACCAGATCGTTAGATCTCCTGTCACAGAGATCGTGTGAGCGAGTGGCTGTGTCCCCCAGCCACTGGGTCTCTGCACTTCACACTTTGGAGTTCACAGGATTGGGGTATTAATGCTCAAATCCCAAAAATAGAAAGAGAGATGCTCCATAGCGTAATACAGTTAAACTTTATTTAAAAAACGAATAAAAGAAATGCACTTACAATGTAAAAATCGTCATAAAAGCAAGGCAAGCCAGCCGGCTCTCAGACGCTGCCCGTGTCTTCCGGGATCAGCGTGGTGTGGTGGTGACGTCAGCACGCCGCTCCTCCCTACGCCGTTTCGACAAAGCTGTCGTCTTCCTGGGGTACGGGCAGCGTGCTGACACACCACCTAAATAGGTAAATACAAGACAAAGGTAACGCCCCCTTCTGAGATCAGGATCACCGAAGACGTCGCCCCCATCTTTGAAATGGGCGACCAGGGCTTATAACTCAGTAAATAAAAAGGAGGATAAGAGCTAATTGACGGCCCGGATTGGAAAATTGTCCATCCATTAACCCGAGCAGGAAAATCAATGCTGCCCTCAGTTCAAAGACTGAGAAATCAGTCATGACAGTCAATGATACTAAACAGCAGCCAATCATAGCATGCCGCTGTTGAACATATTAACAGCTAAAGTGTCAAATATATGTAGAGCTGCAGATCAGTTTTAAATTACGTAAAAAGTGCTCTAGAATAAATGGACCATAAACTTATTTCATAAATAGTGAGAAAATGGAAACCCCTTTTTTTTATATACCATTATCGTCACAAGATTTAATGGGAACAAAAAACAAAAAACATGCTATGAGCACGGGGGTCGCACCATCCCTGTTAACCTCTCGACATGAATTATAAAAAATACTAAATGTTGATACATATCGGTCAAAGTGCTTTGAACCTAAATATGGAAAGAGATCTATAAAATGAAAAAAAAAAAATATACATTATCTCTCTCCATTCTATAGACCCAAATTTAACATTAATCCTCTATATTAACCTGCATAAGAAGATGATGAAAAAATCCCAGCTAGTCAAAGACTGTGAGAGAAAAAAAAAAAAAAAACTAATTTACCATAGTAATGTACACAATAAACAAAGGAGACTTCAGTCACCAAAGTTTATGTGCAAGCTCAGTCTCCTTATGGGAGATTTGTTAAATACATGGATAGCTAATGGGCTGATATTTTATTACCAGTTTCGAAAATGTCAAATTGACAGACTGTGTACCAGACAAGATATAAACCCCTTCCTGTCCATAATGAACCAAGAGTCAGGGGATGCTGGACCCATATACTACCCACCCCCACCGGACATCATGATCTCAGAACAAGGCCCCAAACCATAACACTCTAACTGTTATCAATAAAAGCGTTTACATCAGTGTCTATGTTTAAACCGTGGGGGGTATAGCACCGGACTCGATAGATCCAAACCATTTCTAATCTAGACAGTTCTCTGACTAGAGAACCACCCCTCCAGTGGGCACTATATCTATCTATTCCTAAAAATAGAGTGTTGGCTGGATTCCGATTGTGATGTGCCGCATAGTGTTTAGATACCGAATGATATTGGTAACCATTTTTTATATTTGTGATGTGTTCACCTAAGCGGACTTGCATGGGGCGTTTAGTTCGACCTATATATTGCAACCCACATGGGCATTGCAATAAGTACACTACCCCTTTAGTGCTGCACGTGACAAAAGGCTCTATTTTATGGGTCCTGGATGTACTATATGATGTGAAAGATTCAGTTTTTCTCTGTTTGCTTTTATTAAGTGAGCAAATCTGACACCTTCGACATTGATGATACCCCGACAAGTTTTGAAAGAAGGAAATCCTCTGAGTAGGTGGGTCCACTATGTTAGGGGCAATTCTGTCCCGTAACGAGGGGACCCCCCTAAAAACAATTTGTGGTTTGTTGGGCAAAATCGTTTTAATAACCTTATCATTTTCTAAGAGGTGCCAGTGCTTTCGTAGGATCTTTGTGATCTGGTAATGTTGCGTGGAAAAACCGGTAATGAATAAATGTCATTTAGCAAAGAGGCTCTATCAATGGTTTCTACTTGTTGCATTGTTTCAACCAAAAAATCCTTTTCATATCCCTTTTCTTCCAATCTTTGGGATATGATACCAGCCTGTGTCCTATAATCCTTGATGTCCGTGCAATTACGCCTCATTCTTATGAACTGGCTTTTCGGAATGGATTTGAGCCATGAATCATGATGACAGCTCCCGATGGGAATGAAAGAATTCCGATCGGTTTTCTTAAAATAAGAAATAGTTTTAAAGTTGCCTCCTTCTTTGGCTATGGTTAGATCAAGGAAATTGATCCTTTCATAGCTACTTTCATGAACAAACTTGATCCCCCTATTGTTGTCATTGATTGAGGAAAAAAAAATCATCAAGTTGGGAGATGGATCCATCCCAAAGGAGGAGGACGTCATCTATATACCTAGCCCAGAACTTAAGATAAGGGCTCCGTCTTTATAGATGACGTCCTCCTCCCACTTGGCCATAAATAGGTTAGCCAAACTGGGGGCGTATTTTGCCCCCATGGCCACGCCCCGTTGTTGCCGATAAAATTGGTGACTAAACCAAAAATAATTATGGCCAGCTGCGTATTTAAGTAATTCAATTATATATGCCTGTTGTTGACCACTCCCATGTGGTGAGGGATGATGGTGTACAGGGATGTGACGTCCGCTGTCACCAATAGTGTCTGATCATTGGGTCTCTGTTCAGACAACAAGTTGGTTTTTTTGTTTTTTATTTTTTTTTTTGCACATGTTTTTCATTCACTTTGAGTGTTGTTTATTACCTATAATGTGCTTGGCTTAATTACATTCACCTGTTTTAATTCATGTTCACCTATCAAGCAGCGCAGCCTATTCCATTTAGCTATTTGAGGTGGGGGTTGTCTCTCATTTGTGGTTGCAGCAGCACAATCATACTATTTGTTTTTCACAGACAATGTTTGAAGATATATTAGAGGGATAGCGCAGTATAAATTTTTTGATTTTGAATAGCATATTGAGACACGAATATACAGCAGCAATCCCTAAATGCACATTTCACATGTGTTCACGCACATCAATTCAAAGATAGAATTTCTTATACAATCACTATTGTTTGTCATCACTTACACTTTAATCAATGCTATACTTAAATTTTTAAGCTTACTTCAAATCTTGTTCTCATTCCAATTGATTCAAATAGATTATCACTAATCACATATTAGTATCAATGTTGGTTTCTCCCTTGGGGGAGAGAATTTTTCCACACGTAAATATGGACATTTTTGACTATAGGGCATCGAAAACAGTAAATACGGATGGGGTCTTCGAGACATATAAAGATGGTGATAGGGATCTGGGAGGCCTATTCATGAGACTAAAAAACTTAATGGTCTCTGAAATTCACACACAGTGGGATGTAGCGTTTTTGGAAACCTACATCCGCTTAAAAATGGTTCCCAGGAGTTTAAGGTGGGATGTTTGCCCACAGAAAGGTGAGACTGAACTGGAGGAATGGTTCCGGTATTTTAATGGTGCTGGCATTGACTTCCTTCAGTTCTTAATATCTCGTAAAAAAGACAAATTAACTAGACTTGACCTAGAAATTAAGACCCTTAAAGATAGTCTTCTTCCCTATAAAGACAGTGAAGAATATAAAGAAAGGACCGGTTCTTTAATCAAAACCCTCGACAAAGAGGAGAAGGAACAGAAAATCAAAAAACGCAAAAAATATAACAGGGATTATGATGACTATCAGGCTAGTTTGGTCTTCGAGTGGCAGAAGAGATTGAGTGCTGAGCAAACGGCCAACTCAGATCCCCGTATGGAGGCCATAACTCAGGGAGAGGACGGTTCAAACACAACTCCCGCGACATCCCAACAGTTGTCCACAACACATTATTCACAACAGACAACAACTAAAAAACTGACCAACAACACCAAGGGTGATAGAAAAGCAAGGAGAGTCTCTTATCAATCCCCACAGAGGGGGGTGGACACCTCCAGAGGGGGATACCCTAAAAAATCAATAAGGGATAATGCTCCACCATCAATAAGAAGGAATGTTCATTATGAACATAGTTCTCCACAATATAGGGGCCCATATCGAGACCAAGGAAGAGAATATCACTATTCTAGGAGGGAGATGGACAGAATGCCATATTATGATCATGGCCCTATTAGACACTTTGACCATGAATACCATCAAAGGGGCCGCACACATTCTGAAAGAGATGAGGATTACGGTTATGATTATAGAATTGACACTCAGAACAGATTTTTCCCCCTAAGAGATAGGGAGGGTCCCATCGAACAGAGATCTGTTAACTCTGCAAATTACAATCACAACTACGATCTTGGGAGACCAGGTCCCTCCAGTGAATACTCTAACAATATAAAAGGGGGAAACCAATCACAACAGAACTGGGGTTTTCCCAGGCCAAACCAAGGGGTCAAAAGGCCTGTGGAAAACAAAGAGGAACCAGAGGGGGGAGGAGAGCACAGTCAAAAAAAATCAAGGAAGTAAAAAGTGATGGAATTTTTAATCTAAGCTCTCAAACCCTCACTAGTGCTGAGATTTCTTTGCTCAGTAAAGGTTTGAAATTTGCACCCCCTAAGAAACTAAATAAATTCCAAACTTACATGGATATACATAGGTTCGTTCGCAAAATTAATATCAAACGACATTTTGCGATTAATCAAACCACCCATACTGCAAATGAACAGCAATACATCCAACATTCGGGGTTGTCGAATGCTTCGACGTTTAACCCCCCGGGTACCTTAGCTCCCTCACTCAGAGTATTCAGGGATGTTCTTATACGTGATCTGGAATTAATAAAAAATCCCAGTTCCCGTATGGATAAGACCCTGGAGGAAGGGTTAGATTCACTTTGCACTAATAAAAACATAGTGATCCGCTCAGCGGACAAGGGTGGGGGTATCGTCATTTTGGACAGACACGCATACCTTTCAGAGGTGCAGAATATCCTAGGCGATGATAACACCTATGTCTGGCTACCAGGTGACCCTACTCGTGAATATAAAAAATCTTTAGCACCTTTAGTGGAAAAAGGTTTTCGGATGGGCATCCTCAATGAGAAAGAAAAACTTTTTCTCATTCCGAAGGCACCGAAAGTTCCCATTTTGTATTGTTTACCCAAGATTCACAAAAGCCTGACTTGCCCCCCATTCCATCACATCCCGGGTGGGCAAGTACATTGACCACTTCCTTCAACCACTGGTGCATAAGATGCCCTCATATGTAAAAGACACACGACACATAATCAACTTGTTGTCTGAACAAAGACCCAATGATCAGACACTATTGGTGACAGCGGACGTCACATCCCTGTACACCATCATCCCTCACCACATGGGAGTGGCCGCAGTTAAACATTTTTTGAGAACGTTTTCCTCCTTACATGGTCAACAACAGGCATATATAATGAATTACTTGAATACGCAGCTGGCCATAATTATTTTTGGTTTAGTCACCAATTTTATCGGCAACAACGGGGCGTGGCCATGGGGGCAAAATACGCCCCCAGTTTGGCTAACCTATTTATGGCCAAGTGGGAGGAGGACGTCATCTATAAAGACCGGAGCCCTTATCTTAAGTTCTGGGCTAGGTATATAGATGACGTCCTCCTCCTTTGGGATGGATCCATTTCCCAACTTGATGATTTTTTTTTCCTCAATCAATGACAACAATAGGGGGATCAAGTTTGTTCATGAAAGTAGCTATGAGAGGATCAATTTCCTTGATCTAACCATAGCCAAAGAAGGAGGCAACTTTAAAACTATTTCTTATTTTAAGAAAACCGATCGGAATTCTTTCATTCCCATCGGGAGCTGTCATCATGATTCATGGCTCAAATCCATTCCGAAAAGCCAGTTCATAAGAATGAGGCGTAATTGCACGGACATCAAGGATTATAGGACACAGGCTGGTATCATATCCCAAAGATTGGAAGAAAAGGGATATGAAAAGGATTTTTTGGTTGAAACAATGCAACAAGTAGAAACCATTGATAGAGCCTCTTTGCTAAATGAGGCTCCCAAAGAATGTTCGGGTGGACCTTCATTACCATTCATTACCGGTTTTTCCACGCAACATTACCAGATCACAAAGATCCTACGAAAGCACTGGCACCTCTTAGAAAATGATAAGGTTATTAAAACGATTTTGCCCAACAAACCATAAATTGTTTTTAGGGGGGTCCCCTCGTTACGGGACAGAATTGCCCCTAACATAGTGGACCCACCTACTCAGAGGATTTCTTTCTTTCAAAACTTGTCGGGGTATCATCAATGTCGAAGGTGTCAGATTTGCTCACTTAATAAAAGCAAACAGAGAAAAACTGAATCTTTCACATCATATAGTACATCCAGGACCCATAAAATAGAGCCTTTTGTCACGTGCAGCACTAAAGGGGTAGTGTATTTATTGCAATGCCCATGTGGGTTGCAATATATAGGTCGAACTAAACGCCCCATGCAAGTACGCTTAGGTGAACACATCACAAATATAAAAAATGGTTACCAATATCATTCGGTATCTAAACACTATGCGGCACATCACAATCGGAATCCAGCCAACACTCTATTTTTAGGAATAGATAGATATAGTGCCCACTGGAGGGGTGGTTCTCTAGTCAGAGAACTGTCTAGATTAGAAATGGTTTGGATCCATCGAGTCCGGTGCTATACCCCCCATGGTTTAAACATAGACACTGATGTAAACGCTTTTATTGATAACAGTTAGAGTGTTATGGTTTGGGGCCTTGTTCTGAGATCATGATGTCCGGTGGGGGTGGGTAGTATATGGGTCCAGCATCCCCTGACTCTTGGTTCATTATGGACAGGAAGGGGTTTATATCTTGTCTGGTACACAGTCTGTCAATTTGACATTTTCGAAACTGGTAATAAAATATCAGCCCATTAGCTATCCATGTATTTAACAAATCTCCCATAAGGAGACTGAGCTTGCACATAAACTTTGGTGACTGAAGTCTCCTTTGTTTATTGTGTACATTACTATGGTAAATTAGTTTTTTTTTTTTTTTTTTCTCTCACAGTCTTTGACCAGCTGGGATTTTTTCATCATCTTCTTATGCAGGTTAATATAGAGGATTAATGTTAAATTTGGGTCTATAGAATGGAGAGAGATAATGTATATTTTTTATTTATTTATTTTTTTTTTATATATCATTTTATAGATCTCTTTCCATATTTAGGTTCAAAGCACTTTGACCGATATGTATCAACATTTAGTATTTTTTATAATTCATGTCGAGAGGTTAACAGGGATGGTGCGACCCCCGTGCTCATAGCATGTTTTTTGTTTTTTGTTCCCATTAAATCTTGTGACGATAATGGTATATAAAAAAAAGGGGTTTCCATTTTCTCACTATTTATGAAATAAGTTTATGGTCCATTTATTCAAACATTACATGTCATTAGAGCACTTTTTACGTAATTTAAAACTGATCTGCAGCTCTACATATATTTGACACTTTAGCTGTTAATATGTTCAACAGCGGCATGCTAAGATTGGCTGCTGTTTAGCATCATTGACTGTCATGACTGATTTCTCAGTCTTTGAACTGAGGGCAGCATTGATTTTCCTGCTCGGGTTAATGGATGGACAATTTTCCAATCCGGGCCGTCAATTAGCTCTTATCCTCCTTTTTATTTACTGAGTTATAAGCCCTGGTCGCCCATTTCAAAGATGGCGGCGACGTCTTCGGTGATCCTGATCTCAGAAGGGGGCGTTATCTTTGTCTTGTATTTACCTATTTAGGTGGTGTGTCAGCACGCTGCCCGTATCCCAGGAAGACGACAGCTTTGTCGAAACGGCGTAGGGAGGAGCGGCGTGCTGACGTCACCACCACACCACGCTGATCCCGGAAGACACGAGCAGCATCTGAGAGCCGGCCGGCTTGCCTTGCTTTTATGACGATTTTTACATTGTAAGTGCATTTCTTTTATTCGTTTTTTTAAATAAAGTTTAACTGTATTACGCTATGGAGCATCTCTCTTTCTATTTTTGGGATTTGAGCATTAATACCCCAATCCTGTGAACTCCAAAGTGTGAAGTGCAGAGACCCAGTGGCTGGGGGACACAGCCACTCGCTCACACGATCTCTGTGACAGGAGATCTAACGATCTGGTAAGGGGCGTTTTTGTCAGAGGTGGAGGAACTTACTATATCACCACGTTCCCTAGGGAGATACGTTTGTGCATGCCTCACTCTGCATCAAGATTGGTGTTTTCTTCCCTCACCATCAAGTCTTTTCTCCTTTAAGGACTATTATTTGAAAGTATGGACTTTGCAGCAATATTTGGTCCTTGACTTTGAGTTTTCACAGTTTTTTCACTTACCATGAATTGTGTAGTACATGGAGTATAGTTTACATTGTATTATCGTTCACTCTAATTTTTTTTTTTTTGCACATGTTTTTCATTCACTTTGAGTGTTGTTTATTACCTATAATATGCTTGGCTTAATTACATTCACCTGTTTTAATTCATGTTCACCTATCAAGCAGCGCAGCCTATTCCATTTAGCTATTTGAGGTGGGGGTTGTCTCTCATTTGTGGTTGCAGCAGCACAATAATACTATTTGTTTTTCACAGACAATGTTTGAAGATATATTAGAGGGATAGCGCAGTATAAATTTTTTGATTTTGAATATTATATATACTACACTGACTGCACTATATACTCTGAACTGCAGTATATATACTATACAGACTGGATTATATACTCTGAACTGCAGTATATATACTATACGGACTGCACTATATACTCCTAAATACTGCTGAAAAATTAGGCCTTAAGTGTTGGTGGTGGCAGAATATGGTAAACCCTCATAGTTACTTTTGTTGGGTGCAGGAACGGGCCCTGCTGTTAAATATTATTTCAAAAACTGTATTACATGCCCTTGTTAAACAGGGGCAGAAACATTGGGCCCGGGGGCGTGGTTTGCCTGGAATCCGAAATGGCTGCCTGAATACGGAGCTCCGGCCACCCGAGGATTAAAACCAGCCTTTTATTGGGGAACGTCGCAATATTCCACCATGGGTACAACCTAACCGAAGTGCCTCAGCCTCCCAGACACAGAAGGAGCCGATAACCCAGCTCAGCCGCAATATCCCGGAGATTTTCCGAACACTCCGGTCCGGCGACCACGAGGCCCTGCAGCTACCACAGGCCTCAGGCTCTATTTCGCCCAGCCATGACTCGGACTCGCAGCTGACTGACGGGGACACGCGTCCCCACCGACACAGCCAAGCGGTCATTCTCTCGGACCTACAACATTTTGCGGTGGACATCACCAATAATATTACAGGCACCCTTAAAGCGGCCATATTAGACCTCAAGATGGACATCCAAGCAGTAGCGGCCCGGATCACAGACGTGGAGCAAACCACGCAGCTCCACACGGCAGCTATCAGGCAAGTGCAACACACATATGATGCCCAATTATCATATTTATATGATTTACACCGTCAAGTCAAAGACCTCGACAACCGAGGACGGAGGCATAACGTTCGTGTTAGATCTGACTCTATACCAAAAATGACCAACAACATATTCCAAACTGTCTTTCACGCTACAAACCCTATTGCAAAAACTAAAAGAGTGTCTATACTCATTTCTAAACACGCCCCATTTAAGCACATAGACTCCTTGATAGACCCAGAAGGGAGATTTGCATTCATTAAGGGTACTTATGCCTCTAGACCCCTGACATTAGCTAACATATATGCTCCAAACGAACATCAGGTGTCATTTTTTAGGAAAGTGAGCGATCTTTTGATATCCTTCAAGGAAGGGATAGTTATTGCGGGAGGTGACTTCAATGTTCCCCTCAACCCAGACCTAGACACTTCCTCAGGCACCTCAGCTCTATCCTTTCAAGCTCTGAAACAAATTAAACTACAACTCCAAGCCCTGGAGCTGCACGACACATGGCGCACATTGTACCCATCCGTCAAAGACTACACTTTTTATTCCACCCCCTTCCAAAAATACTCTAGACTAGACTATCTCTTCCTCTCCCAACCTGACTTGACCTACCTTACGCAAGCCACAATTGAACCCATGTTCCTATCCGACCACCATCCCATATCAGTCACATTGACTTTCCCAGACTTAACCTCAAAGACAAAGACCTGGAGACTGAACTCCTCCCTATTAAAAGATGACATTTTCACTAATCATCTGACAGCCACCATCAACACCTACTTCAAGGAGAACTCCACTCCCGACATATCCCCCATCACTTTGTGGGAAGCTCACAAATGCGTGATCAGAGGCGAACTGATGTCCCAAGCAGCGAAAGTCAAAAGAGCCCACCAGACGATTATAGACAACCTGATCACCAATATTAAAAGACTGGAAGCCACACACAAAAAGTCCCAATCACAACAGACTTTACAGGACCTGACACATATGCGCACAACGCTCTTAGAAGAACTAGGTAAACGAGTTAGACGAAGATATGTCCTCCATCAACGAGTCTTTTATGAACAAGGCAACAAAAGTGGTAGGCTGCTAGCTAGGGCAGTAAGAGCCTCTAAACCATCCAACACAATACATCATATTAGAACCCACCAAGGCACTCTGTTGTCCAAAAATGAAGATATAGCCCATGCTTTTGAACAATACTACAAGAAATTATACAACCTAACCCCCCCAAATACGGATCCGACTCAAGCCCTAAACAGAGAGGATGACATACGAAACTTCCTATCCCAATACGGCCCACAACCACTCACACAAGCAGAAGAACTAGAAGAACCCCTCTCCACGGAGGAATTACAATTGGCTCTGAGACAGATGAAAACAGGTAAAAGCCCGGGCCCAGACGGGTTTACCTTACAATACTATAAGTGCTTTACCCAGATATTAGCCCCTAAAATGTTAACCGCTTTTAACTCGTTAGCACAACCTACAATGCATATGGGACGCATGCTGGAGGCACATGTCACAGTAATCCCTAAGGAAGGAAAGGATACCACACAGATACAAAATTACAGGCCAATTTCATTATTAAATGTAGATATTAAGATCTACGCAAAAATTTTAGCTAACAGAATGTCTACCCTTCTGCCAGGACTTATTTCATTAGACCAGGTAGGTTTTGTCCCTGGCCGGGAAGCTAGGGACAACACTATCAGAACGTTAAACCTACACCACTGGCTCACGACCACAAAAGCACATGGCTTTTTCCTGTCTCTAGATGCGGAGAAGGCGTTCGACAGAGTGGCCTGGGACTATATGCGTGAGGTCCTAAAGAGGATTGGCCACCACCCGCGCATGCTGTCC
This sequence comes from Aquarana catesbeiana, assembly GCF_042186555.1. Classification (NCBI taxonomy): domain Eukaryota; kingdom Metazoa; phylum Chordata; class Amphibia; order Anura; family Ranidae; genus Aquarana; species Aquarana catesbeiana. The sequence continues at coordinate 461,129,623 of NC_133328.1, forward strand.
CACATCTCGGCGCTGTACTCTAACCCGAGTGCAGCTGTAAGGGTTAATGGCCACTTGTCGAACGCCTTCCACATCAGTAATGGCACACGCCAAGGCTGCCCCCTATCACCTTTAATTTTTGTGTTATCTCTCGAACCCTTCCTTAACAGACTAAGGGCCAATTCAGATATTGCAGGCATTACAGTCAAAGGTCGAAACTACAAAGTCTCAGCATTTGCGGATGACATTTTGCTCTCCCTGTCTTCCCCAATCACCTCTATACCCAACCTGCTCAAGGACATTGAACATTTTGGGACTCTATCACACTTTAAAATCAACTACGCAAAATCGCAAGCCCTAAACATCACACTTACACCACAGGAACTTGAACGGTGTCAATCTCTCTTCCCTTTTCAGTGGAGCCAAAGCTCAATAACGTATCTAGGCATTCAAATCCCCACCAACTTAGATGAGATATACAAGATCAATTTCCTCCAGGCCTTGAAAAAAGCCCAATATGACTTGACAGAATGGGGACCCCTCAACATCTCATGGTTCGGTCGCTCAGCCCTCTTAAAAATGATAATTTTACCAAGATTCCTATACTTCATCCAATGCATACCTATCAATCTACCGGCTGCCTTCTTTGCTACATACAGGAAGATGTGCAATCAATTTTTGTGGCGAGGTTCACCCCCACGCATAAAATTCACTCGACTCACGCGACCAAAACTTGAGGGAGGCATAGGCCTACCGGATCTCCATAAATATTTCCTGGCAAGCCATTTGACTCGGGTGGTGGACTGGAATGTCCACGAACCGGGCAAAACATGGGTCACTCTGGAGAAATCATTTTCTCACCTCCCACTAGAATCTCTACCCTGGATTCTACCTGTACAGATTCCACAGCAGGCATCAACACACCCTTTGATATCGGCCTCATTAAATGCGTTTAGAAGAGCTACCAATCTCTTTCACATATCTTCTATACCAGGCCCCTTAACTCCCCTGAGGGGGAACCCTGAGTTCACTCCTGGGCTATCACACTCCTTCCTTAAACAACTTTGGCCATATAATAAAATACTAGCACATCAGTTTTTTGCTGACAAAACACCTAGATCATACGAGAACCTAGTCGACCTTTCTCTGCTCAAATCCTTCCCTTTTTGGACGTACAGACAGATTCGACATTTCCTTTCTACTCAAGGAACAATTCCAACTTGGACCAGACAACTAACTCTATTTGAGGACATTTGCACCCGCACCTCTCCACAGAGACATCTCATCTCCCACATACACAACACACTCTCAGAAGGCGCCACATGCTCTCTTGACACAGCACATAAAGCTTGGGAAACAGATCTTCAGATGACCCTGACAGAAGAGGACTGGACACGGATCAATGAATACATACATAAGGGCTCCCCTAATGTAGCCATTTAGGAGAACGGATATAAAATCCAAACACGCTGGTATAGGACTCCATCACTTCTACATAAGTTCTGCCCTTCTGTCCCAGACACCTGCTGGAGGTGTGGGAAAGCTAAAGGGACTATGTTACACATATGGTGGGACTGTGAACTATTACAACCCTTTTGGAAGGATGTACACGACCTCATCTCACATATCACAACATACACTTTGACCTACTCGCCTGCTCAATATCTTCTCCACCACACCCACCTGACTAAGAGTGAATATTTCAAATCTTTGGCTATGCATTTGGTGAATGCGGCTAGGCTCTGTATACCAATACATTGGCGATCTACCTCCATCCCCACAATAGGGGAATGGTTCCGGAGGGTTTCCAGGATAGAGGAGATGGAGGAGTTAGTACACATCTCTCAGGAACGGATTCAAAAGTTCACGACCACGTGGTCTTGCTGGATTTACTTCAAAACAACCCAGCGATACAGAACACTTCAACATTGACAACTATGATGGCCTAATCGAGAGGTCAAACAATTATATAACTTCATAACCCAGAATCAGTACAATTTGAGAAACCTGGAGGGGGGGGAGTCCCGCGTCGGGAGATTAGATGGACCGGACTTTTCGCTACCTTTCTCTTTGTATCTCTTCTTTCCCCTTTTTTCCTTTCTTTTCTTCTCTCCTTTTCTCTTCTTTCTTCACCTTTCCCACGAAATACATTCCCTGCCACCACAAGGGGCTTCCTATAACTCCCGTCTGAGCAGACTAGATGTGGTTACGAACAGTACCAAACGATTGAAATAACTAAAGAGTGTAAATTTGGATATGTCTGTACCAAACTATATAAATGTAATACATATGTAACCGAGATCAACATGTACAAAAGGAATGTAAAATACCACTATTTCAGTGTAAACTGTTGTACAATTACTTTTGTTAATAAACATTATTATGGAAAAAAAAAAAAGAAACATTGGGCCCTATGTGTTGGTGGTGCCAGAACACGGTATCCCCCCACAGTTACTCTTGTTGGGTGCAGGAAAGGTCCCTGCTGTTAAATATTATTTCTAAAATTGTAATTACTTGCCCCTTTAAACAGGGGCAGAAAAATTGGGCCTTGGGTGGTGGTGGTGCCACAACACTGTAACCCCTCACAGTTACTCTTGTTGGGTGCAGGAACAGGCCCTGCTGTTAAATATTATTTCTAAAATTGTAATTACATGCCCCTGTTAAACAGGAGCAGAGACATTGGGCCTTAGGTGTTGGTGGTGCCAGAACACGGTAACCCCTCACAGTTACTCTTGTTGGGCATAGGAACGGGCCCTACTCTTAAATATCATTTAAAAAAATTAATTTCATGCTCCTGTGGGTGGTGCCCTAAACCAAAAATATTGTTGGAAGCTAGCATCATCATGATTGAGGAGGAATAGGATAGGCAACATAGGCAGTCTTCAAGGTATCCCAGATCCATAGTAAACTCAGTTACATCCACATCAGGTGCTTGATAGCTGCTGCTCCAGGACTGATTCATTTTTATAAATGTGAGCCTATTAACGAAGTCTGTGGACAGGTGCACTCTTTGATCCATTACAAACCCTCCAGCAGCACTGTATGTGCATTCAGAAAGCACGCTGGATGCAGGACAGGCCAGTAGCTCAATTGCATATTGAGCAAGTTTTGGCCAATGGTCCATCCTCAAGACCCAGTAACTTCCAGTGGTCCAACCTCAAGACCCAGTAACTTCCAGTGGTCCAACCTCTACTGGCCTGTCCTGCATCCAGCATGCTTTCTGGTCCAACTTCAAGACCCAGTAACTTCCAGTGGTGGCCTGTCCTGCATCCAGCATGCTTTCTGGTCCAACCTCAAGATCCAGTAACTTCCAGTGGTCCAACCTCAAGACCCAGTAACTTCCAGTGGACCAACCTCTACTGGCCTGTCCTGCATCCAGCATGCTTTCTGGTCCAACTTCAAGACCCAGTAACTTCCAGTGGTCCAACCTCAACTTCCAGTGGTCCAACCTCAAGACCCAGTAACTCAGTGGATGCTCTGTTGGAAAGGTCTCTAAGTCTGTTCTTGCCCCTAGATATTCCTGCACCATACAATGCAGACGCTGGCGATGGTTGCTGGAACCTATCTGACTTTGGAGCTGAGGACTGAAAAATTGTTTAAAGGCATTGGTCAGCTGGCCACCTTCTCCACTGCTCTTCCTCTGACTGAACAAAGCCTCAGAAACATGTTGTCCAGCACCAGGAAATGGTAACCTCCCAGGGTCTGGGAATGCATTGCACACACTTTTCTTCAAGGTCTCCTGAAGATGTTTCATCCTCTGCTCCCTCTGCGAAGGCAGGATGAGTTCTGCAACCTTACCCTTGTAACGTGGATCAAGAAGGGTTGCCAGCCAGTAATGATCCCTCTCCTTAATACCACAAATCCTATGGTCCTTTTGCAGGCTTTGCAGAATCAGGGAGGCCATGAAGCGTAAATTTGCAGAGGCATTAGATTCTGAATCCTCTGGGTCACTAAGGATCACATTATCCGTAACTACCTCTTTCCAGCCACATACAACTCCTTGGGTTTCTGAGGACTGAAAGCCATCCCTTGAAGACTGCTGCATGTTGTCCTTGACATGCTGACACAGTGTGGCTCCCCCTCTTCTTCCTGTGTGTTTGGCAGACCTGCAGGAATGCTATCTGGATAAAGGGGGCCTTGAGAGGAAAGGAAGCCCTCCTCTTCCTCACACAGGTGTGGCGAAAAGAAGCCAAGCTCCCCTGACCCTGTCCTGGTGCCATACTCGCACAGGTACTCATTGATGGCCCTCTGCTGTGTGTGCAGCTGCTGCAGCATCGCCAACATTGAATTCCACCTGGTGGGCATGTCACAAATGAGGCGGTTGGTGGGCAGTAGGGATGAGCCGAACACCCCCTGGTTCGGTTCGCACCAGAACCTGCGAACGGACCGAAAATTCGCACGAACATTAGAACCCCATTGACGTCTATGGGGCTCGAACGTTCGAAATCAAAAGTGCTCATTTTAAAGGCTAATTTGCATGGTATTGTCCTAAAAAGGGTTTGGGGACCCAGGTCCTGCCCCAGGGGACATATATCAATGCAAAAAAAACTTTTAAAAACGGCCGTTTTTTCGGGAGCAGTGATTTTAATGATGCTTAAAGTAAAAAAAAATAAAAGTGAATTATTCCTTTAAATATCGTACCTGGGGGGTGTCTATAGTATGCCTGTAAAGTGGAGCGTGCTTAGAACAGTCCCTGCACAAAATGTCATTTTTAAAGGAAAAAAAAGTCATTTAAAACTGCGTGCGGCTTTAATGTAATGTCAGGTCCTGGCAATATGGATGAAAATCAGTGAGACAAACGGCATGGGTACCCCCAAGTCCATTACCAGGCCCTTTGGGTCCTGTATGGATATTAAGGGGAACCCCGCACACAAATTAAAAAAGGAAAGGTGTGGGGCCCCAGACCCTATATACTCTGAACAGCAGTATACAGGTGGTGCAAACAAGACGGGGACTGTAGGTTGGTTGTTAAGTAGAATCTGTTTGTAATTTTGAACTGGTACATTTTTAGCTCCAGCCAAAAAATCTATTTTAAGCTTTTTGGAAAACCTAGGGAAGGGTTATCACCCCTGTGACATTTGTTTTGCTGTCTGTGCTCCTCTTCAGAAGATTTCACCTCACTTTTTGTCCCAATGACAAATGTTTTTTGAAAATTTGGGTTTTTTTGTGAAATAAGGATTGGTGATAAAGTGGAAAAGAGAAAAGTTTTTCCCATATTATCTCTTACAGGAGGGAATTTCCCTTCCTAGGGGTAGATTTTATCTCACTTCCTGTTGTCTCCTTCCGTTTGCAAGTAGGAGTCGTTTGTAAGTTGGATGTTTGAAAGTAGGGGCCTGCCCTATATACTCAGCAGAAATTTGGGCCTTAGGTGTTGTTGTGGCCACAACACTGTAAGAACTCACAGGGCCCTGCTGTGAAATATTGGATCAAGAATTGTAATTACATGCCCCTGTTGAACAGGGGCAGAAAAATTGGGCCTTTGGTGGTGGTGCTGGTGCCACAACACTGTAAGTCCTCACAGATACTCTTGGTGGGCGCAGAAACAGGCCCTGCTGTGAAATATTAGATCAAGAATTCTAATTACATGTCCCTGTTGAACAGGGGCTGAAAAATTGGGCCTTAGGCACTGGTGCTGGTGCCACAACACTGGAACCCCTCACAGATACTCTAGTTGGAGCGCAGGAACTAGCCCTGCTGCAAAGAATTGCATCAAAAATTGTAATTACACGCCCCTGTTAAACAGGGGCTGAAAAATTGTCAGTCAGGCATATAGCGTGTGCCTGACTGTGGTACTAATAGGTTCAGAAGAACACCAGCAATATTCTTCAGGTAGCTGTAAATACTGTAACAACACAAGCCTGCCTGTCAGTAGGAAGATAATAAAAGGAACGGATCTAGCTCAACTGAATATAGTATATATATATATATATATACATATATATATATATATATATACAACACCTGGGATGCATATATATACACAATACACTGTAAGTGCAGCTAACTAACTGACTGTCCTGCCTAATCTATCTAACTTAAATCAAATGACACTTTGTCTCTGTCTCTCAACGCTGGAACACACTACACAGGGTCGCCATGCAGGCGGCCTTATATAGTGTGGGGCGTGTACTAAACCCCCTGAGCCATAATTGGCCAAAGCCACCCTGGCTTTGGCCAATTACAGCTCTCTCTACAGACGGCGCTGTGATTGGCCAGGCATGAGGGTCATAGTGCATGCTTGGCCAATCATCAGCCAGCAATGCAATGCAATGCCGCAGTGAATTGTGGGCCGTGACGCGCCGCACAAAGGGCCCATATCGCTTGCAATTCGGCGAACGGGCGAACAGCCGATGTTCGAGTCGAACATGGGTTCGACTCGAACATGAAGCACATCCCTAGTGGGCAGGTTGCATTCCATTTGAATGTCAGCCAGCCAAGCCCTGCTATTGTATGACTGGCGGAAATGACCACAGATTTTCTGGCCTGCCTCAGGAGATCTTGTAAGCCTGAATACCTGGTCAAGAAACGCTGCACCACCAAATTCAGGACGTATGCCAAATATGGAACATGGGTCAAGTGTCCCTGTCAGAGGGCAGAGAGAAGGTTGGTGCAATTTCGCATACAACCATTACTTGCTGAAGCTGGTGTGATGTCAACCACCTTTGAGTCTGCCCCTGCAGAGCTGACAGAATCTCTGCCCCAGTGTGGCTCCTGTCCCCTAGGCAGACCAACTCAAGCACCGCATGACATCTTTTGGCCTGGCTGCTTGCGTAGCCCCTTGAGCATTTACGGAGCACTGCTGGTTCAAATAGCAATTATGCAGAAGAGGCCATAGAGAAAGAAAAGGAGGGACGGGAGCATACAGATGTTTTTGGAGGCGTGGTGGCGGAACAAGCTCCAACACTGAACCCTGTCCCACATCCTTCCCAGCTGCCAGCAGAGTTACCCAGTGCGCCGTGAAGGAAAGGTAACATCCCTGCCCATGCCTGCTGGACCATGAGTCAGTGGTAATATGAACCTTACTGCTGACCGCCCTGTCCAACTAGGCCAAAACATTGCCTTCCACATGGCAGTAAGTCCCTCTTCTCACTACACTAACTTGTAGCTTTAGCTGAACACTGTGAGGAGGACGCACTACACTAACTTGTAGCTTTAGCTGAACACTGTGCACTACACTAACTTGTAGCTTTAGCTGAACACTGTGAGGAGGACGCACTACACTAACTTGTAGCTTTAGCTGAACACTGTGAGGAGGACGCACTAAACTAACTTGTAGCTTTAGCTGAACACTGTGCACTACACTAACTTGTAGCTTTAGCTGAACACTGTGAGGAGGACGCACTACACTAACTTGTAGCTTTAGCTGAACACTGTGAGGAGGACGCACTACACTAACTTGTAACTTTAGCTGAACACTGTGCACTACACTAACTTGTAGCTTTAGCTGAACACTGTTCAGAGGTCGCACTACACTAACTTGTAGCTTTAGCTGAACACTGTGCACCATACTAACTTGTAGCTTTAGCTGAAAACTGTTCAGAGGACGCACTACACTAACTTGTAGCTTTAGCTGAACACTGTGAGGAGGATGCACTACACTAACTTGTAGCTTTAGCTGAACACTGTGCAGAGGTCACACTACACTAACTTGTAGCTTTAGCTGAACACTGTGCAGAGGTCGCACTACACTAACTTGTAGCTTTAGCTGAACACTGTGAGGAGGACGCACTACACTAACTTGTAGCTTTAGCTGAACACTGTGCACTACAATAACTTGTAGCTTTAGCTGAACACTGTTAAGAGGACGCACTACACTAACTTGTAGCTTTAGCTGAACACTGTGAGGAGGACGCACTACACTAACTTGTACCTTTAGCTGAACACTGTGAGGAGGACGCACTACACTAACTTGTAGCTTTAGCTGAACACTGTGCACTACACTAACTTGTAGCTTTAGCTGAACACTATTCAGATGACGCACTACACTAACTTGTAGCTTTAGCTGAACACCGTGAGGAGGACGCACTACACTAACTTGTAGCTTTAGCTGAACACTGTGCACTACAATAACTTGTAGCTTTAGCTGAACACTGACGCACTACACTAACTTGTAGCTTTAGCTGAACACTGTGCAGAGGTCGCACTATACTAACTTGTAGCTAGGGATGAGCCGAACACCCCCCTGTTCGGTTCGCACCAGAACATGCGAACAGGAAAAAAGTTCATTCGAACACGCGAACACCGTTAAAGTCTATGGGACACGAACATGAATAATCAAAAGTGCTAATTTTAAATGCTAATATGCAAGTTATTGTCATAAAAAGTGTTTGGGGACCCGGGTCCTGCCCCAGGGGACATGGATCAATGCAAAAAAAAGTTTTAAAAACAGCCGTTTTTTCAGGAGCAGTGATTTTAATAATGCTTAAAGTCAAACAATAAAAGTGTAATATCCCTTTAAATTTCGTACCTGGGGGGTGTCTATAGTATGCCTGTAAAGGGGCGCATGTTTCCTGTGTTTAGAACAGTCTGACAGCAAAATGACATTTTGAAGGAAAAAACTCATTTAAAACTACCCGCGGCTATTGCATTGCCGACAATACACATAGAAGTTCATTGATAAAAACGGCATGGGAATTCCCCAAAGGGGAACCCCGAACCAAAATTAAAAAAAAAAAATGACGTGGGAGTCCCCCTAAATTCCATACCAGGCCCTTCAGGTCTGGTATGGATATTAAGGGGAACCCCGGCCAAAATTAAAAAAAAAAAATGACGTGGGGTCCCCCCAAAAATCCATACCAGACCCTTATCCGAGCACGCAACCTGGCAGGCCGCAGGAAAAGAGGGGGGATGAGAGTGCGGCCCCCCCCTCCTGAACCGTACCAGGCCACATGCCCTCAACATTGGGAGGGTGCTTTGGGGTAGCCCCCCAAAACACCTTGTCCCCATGTTGATGAGGACAAGGGCCTCATCCCCACAACCCTGGCCGGTGGTTGTGGGGGTCTGCGGGCGGGGGGCTTATCGGAATCTGGAAGCCCCCTTTAACAAGGGGACCCCCAGATCCCGGCCCCCCCCTGTGTGAAATGGTAAGGGGGTACAAAAGTACCCCTACCATTTCACTAAAAAACTGTCAAAAATGTTAAAAATGACAAGAGACAGTTTTTGACAATTCCTTTATTTAAATACTTCTTCTTTCTTCTATCTTCCTTCATCTTCTGGTTCTTCTGGTTCTTCTGGTTCTTCCTCCGGCGTTCTCGTCCAGCATCTCCTCCGCGGCGTCTTCTATCTTCTTCTCCTCGGGCCGCTCCGCACCCATGGCATGGGGGGAGGCTCCCGCTCTTCTCTTCTTCTTCATCCTCTTCTCTTCTTCTCTTCTTCATTTTCTTCTCCGGGCCGCTCCGCATCCATGCTGGCATGAAGGGAGGCTCCCGCTGTGTGACGGCGCTCCTCGTCTGACAGTTCTTAAATAACGGGGGGGGCCACCCGGTGACCCCGCCCCCCTCTGACGCACGGGACATGACGGGACTTCCCTGTGGCATTCCCCGTGACGTCACAGGGAAGTCCCGTCAAGTCACCGTGCGTCAGAGGGGGGCGGGGTCACCGGGTGGCCCCGCCCCCCGTTATTTAAGAACTGTCAGACGAGGAGCGCCGTCACACAGCGGGAGCCTCCCGCCATGCTAGCATGTGTGAGGAGCGGCCCGGAGAAGAAAATGAAGAAGAGAAGAAAAGAAGAAGAGAAGAAGATGAAGAAGAAGAGAAGAGCGGGAGCCTCCCCCCATGCCATGGGTGCGGAGCGGCCCGAGGAGAAGAAGATAGAAGACGCCGCGGAGGAGATGCTGGACGAGAACGCCGGAGGAAGAACCAGAAGAGCCAGAAGAACCAGAAGAACCAGAAGATGAAGGAAGATAGAAGAAAGAAGAAGTATTTAAATAAAGGACTTGTCAAAAACTGTCTCTTGTCATTTTTAACATTTTTGACAGTTTTTTAGTGAAATGGTAGATGTACTTTTGTACCCCCTTACCATTTCACACAGGGGGGGGCGGGATCTGGGGGTCCCCTTGTTAAAGGGGGCTTCCAGATTCCGATAAGCCCCCCGCCCGCAGACCCCCACAACCACCGGCCAGGGTTGTGGGGATGAGGCCCTTGTCCTCATCAACATGGGGACAAGGTGTTTTGGGGGGCTACCCCAAAGCACCCTCCCAATGTTGAGGGCATGTGGCCTGGTACGGTTCAGGAGGGGGGGGCCGCACTCTCATCCCCCCTCTTTTCCTGCGGCCTGCCAGGTTGCGTGCTCGGATAAGGGTCTGGTATGGATTTTTGGGGGGACCCCACGCCGTTTTTTTTTTTTTTTTTTTTGGCGCGGGGTTCCCCTTAAAATCCATACCAGACCTGAAGGGTCTGGTATGGAATTTAGGGGGAACCCCACGTCATTTTTTTTTTTAAATTTTGGCCGGGGTTCCCCTTAATATCCATACCAGACCTGAAGGGCCTGGTATGGAATTTAGGGGGACTCCCACGTCATTTTTTTTTTAAATTTTGGTTCGGGGTTCCCCTTTGGGGAATTCCCATGCCGTTTTTATCAATGAACTTCTATGTGTATTGTCGGCAATTAGGGATGAGCCGAACACCCCCCGGTTCGGTTCGCACCAGAACCTGCGAACGGACCGAAAGTTCGCACGAACGTTAGAACCCCATTGACGTCTATGGGACTCGAACGTTCAAAATCAAAAGTGCTCATTTTAAAGGCTAATTTGCATGGTATTGTCCTAAAAAGGGTTTGGGGACCCGGGTCCTACCCCAGGGGACATGTATCAATGCAAAAAAAACTTTTAAAAACGGCCGTTTTTTCGGGAGCAGTGATTTTAATGATGCTTAAAGTAAAAAAGTGAAATATTCCTTTAAATATCGTACCTGAGGGGTGTCTATAGTATGCCTGTAAAGTGACGCGTGTTTCCCGTGTTTAGAACAGTCCCTGCACCAAATGTCATTTTTAAAGGAAAAAATCTCATTTAAAACTGCTTGCGGGTTTAATGTAATGTCGGGTCCTGGCAATATGGATGAAAATCAGTGAGACAAACGGCATGGGTACCCCCCAGTCCATTACCAGGCCCTTTGGGTCTTGTATGGATATTAAGGGGAACCCCGCACCCAAATTAAAATAAGGAAAGGTGTGGGGCCACCAGGCCCTATATACTCTGAACAGCAGTATACAGGCTGTAGGTTTGTTGTTAAGTAGAATCTCTTTGTAATTTTGAACGGGTACATTTTTAACGTGTTTAGCTCCAGCCAAAAAATCTTTTTTAAGCTTTTTGGAAAACATAGGAAAGGGTTATCACCCCTGTGACATTTGTTTTGCTGTCTTTCCTCCTCTTCAGAAGATTTCACCTCACTTTTTGTCCCAATGGATTGGAAAGCATCAGTGGAAAGAAGAAATGTTTTTCCCATATTAACTCTTACAGGAGAGAATTTCCCTTCCTAGGGGTAGATTTCACTTCCTGTTGTCTCCTTCCGTTTGCAAGTAGGAGTTGTTTGTAAGTTAGTTGTTTGAAAGTAGGGTCCTGCCCTATATACTCAGCAGAAATTTGGGCCTTAGGTGTTGCTGTGGCCACAACACTGTAAGCCCTCACAGGGCTCTGCTGTGAAATATTAGATCAAGAATTGTAATTACATGCCCCTGTTGAACAGGAGCTGAAAAATTAGGCCTTAGGCACTGGTGCTGGTGCCACAACACTGCAACCCCTCACAGACACTCTAGTTGGAATGCAGGAACGAGCCCTGCTGCAAAGTATTGCATCAAAAATTGTAATTACACGCCCCTGTTAAACAAGGGCTGAAAAATTGGGCCTTAGGCACTGGTGCTGGTGCCACAACACTGCAACCCCTCACAGACACTCTAGTTGGAATGCAGGAATGAGCCCTGCTGCAAAGTATTACATCAAAAATCGTAATTACACGCCCCTGTTAAACAGGGGCTGAAAAATTGTGCCTTAGGCACTGGTGGTGGCACCCAGAACCAAAAATGTTCTTACAAGCTATCAGCGTGATGATTGAGGAGGAAGAGGATAATTACTCAGGGATAGTCACTCAGCATCAGCATAGGCAGTCTTTGAAGGGATCTGAGATTTCAAAAAAAATTATTCGGTTACATCAGCATCAGGTGCTTGGTAGCTGGTGGTGATCCAAGACTCATTCATTTTTATGAAGGTCAGTCGATCGACCGAGTCAGTGGACAGACGCACCCTGTGATCGGTTACCACGCCTCCAGCAGCACTGAATGTGCGTTCCGAAAGAACGCTGGATGCAGGACAGGCCAGTAGCTCAATTGCATACTGTGCAAGCTCTGGCCAGTGATCCATCCTCAAGACCCAGTAACCCAGAGGATTTTCGGTGGGAAAGGTGTCCAAGTCTGATCTTGCCCCTAGGTATTCCTGCACCATGTAAAACAGACGCTGGCGATGGTTGCTGGAACCGATCATACCTTGGGGCTGCGGACCAAAAAATTGTCTGAACGCATCGGTCAGACGGCCACCTTCTCCACCGCTCCTTCTTTGACTGACCGAAGCCTCAGCAACACGTTGTCCAGAAACAGGAGTTTGTAACCTCCCAGTCTCTGGGAACGCGTTGCACAGACCTTTCTGCAAGGCCTCCCGAAGATGTTTCATCCTCTGCTCCCTCTGCGATGGCAAGATAAGGTCCGCAACCTTACCCTTGTAACGTGGATCAAGGAGGGTTGCCAGCCAGTATTGGTCCTTCTCCTTGATACCACGAATACGAGGATCCTTACGCAGGCTTTGCAGGATCAGGGAGGCCATGCAGCGTAGGTTTGCTGAGGCATTCGGTCCGGAGTCCTCTGGGTCACTAAGGACGACATGATCCGCAGCCACCTCCTCCCAGCCACGTACAAGTCCATGTGTTTCTTGGGACTGATCCCTTAAAGACTGCTGCTGATGCTGAGTGCCAGGCTCCACCTCCATACTGACACAATCTTCCTCCTCCTCCTCCTCCTCTTCCTCCTCGTCCTCTTCCTGTGTGATCGGCGGGCACGCAGGAACACTGTCTGGATAAAGGGGGCCTTGAGAGCTAAGGAAGTCCTTCTCTTCCTGCCTCTGTTCTGCCTCAAGTGCCCTGTCCATTATTCCATGCAGCGTGTGCTCCAACAGGTGGACAAGGGGGACAGTGTCACTGATGCATGCACTGTCACTGCTCACCATCCTCGTGGCCTCCTCAAATGGTGACAGGACAGTGCATGCATCCCTGATCATGGCCCACTGGCGTGGGGAAAAAAAACCAAGCTCCCCTGACCCTGTCCTGGTGCCATAGTCGCACAGGTACTCATTGATGGCCCTCTGCTGCGTGTGCAGCCGCTGCAGCATGGCCAACGTTGAGTTCCACCTGGTGGGCATGTCACAGATTAGGCAGTTCTTGGGCAGGTTAAACTCCTTTTGGAGGTCCGTCAGCCGAGCACTGGCATTATATGACCGGCGGAAATGCACACAGACTTTCCTGGCCTGCCTCAGGACATCCTGTAAGCCCGGGTACCTGCCCAAGAACCGCTGCACCACCAAGTTAAGGACGTGAGCCAAACAGGGCACATGGGTCATTTGTCCCTGTCGGAGGGCAGAGAGGAGGTTGGTGCCATTGTCGCAAACCACCATTCCTGCCTTAAGTTGGCGTGGCGTCAACCACCTCTGAACCTGCCCCTGCAGAGCTGACAGAACCTCTGCCCCAGTGTGGCTCCTGTCCCCCAAGCACACCAGCTCAAGCACCGCATGGCATCTTTTGGCCTGCGTACTTGCATAGCCCCTTGAAGCACCGCTGGTTCCGAGGAAGAGGCCATGGAGGAAGAAGAAGAGGAGGGGGTGGAGGAGAGAGGTGTGTCACAATCATTAGCATTTTGGAGGCGTGGTGGCGGAACAACCTCCAACACTACTGCACCTTGTCCTGCATCCTTCCCAGCTGCCAGCAGAGTCACCCAATGCGCCGTGAAACTTAGGTAACGTCCCTGTCCATGCCTGCTGGACCATGAGTCAGCGGTAATATGCACCTTACCGCTGACCGCCCTGTCCAGCGAGGCATGGACATTGCCTTCCACATGCTGGTAGAGAGCCGGAATCGCCTTCCGTGAGAAAAAGTGGCGTTTGGGTACCTGCCACTGAGGAACCGCACATTCCACAAACTCACGGAAGGGGGCAGAGTCTACCAACTGAAAAGGCAGCAGTTGAAGTGCTAGCAATTTTGCCAAGCTAGCATTCAACCGTTGGGCATGTGGATGGCTGGGAGCAAACTTCTTTCGGCGGTGCAGCAGCTGGGGCAGGGACATTTGCCTGGTACAATCTGACGTCGGTGTACCAAAATCAGATTGCCCACAAGTACGTGGCTGTGACACACCTAATTCTACACCTTCATTCCTCTCAGTGCAGGTCTCAGAGAGGACTGAAGGTCTAGTGGGGTTGGAAATCTCAGCTGATGAGGAGCAAGCAGAGGTCCTCTTTGTTCTTTGGTGTGGGTCTTTTAGATACGCTTGCCAACGAACTGCATGGCAGGTCAACATATGTCTGGTCAAGCATGTGGTACCCAAGCGGGAGATGTTTTGGCCACGCGAGATACGCTTGAGACATATGTTGCAAATAGCAGCGGTGCGATCTGATGCACTCGTCTCAAAAAAGGCCCACACCAAAGAACTTTTTGAATAACGCGCAGAGACTGCAGCGCCCTGCACATGTGGAGCTTTGGGGTGTGATGCAGTCAATGTGCTGCCCTTAGGCTGGCCCCTGGAGGGCATCCTGCCTCGTTGGTGATGTGCCGCCTCCTCCTCCTCCTCCTCCTCCTCCTCTCTCCTATCAGGCACCCACGTTGAGTCAGTGACCTCATCATCCCCTCCCTCCTCATCACTGGAGCAAACCTGGCAGTATGCTGCAGCAGGGGGAGCATGACTGCCAGATTGCTGTCCTTCTTGGGCACCCCCTCTGTCCGTGCTCGTGTTACTGCCTTCATCGAGCTCACTATCATCATCAGAGCCTTCCAAACGCTGGGCATCCTCCTGGAGCATGTACCCAACACTGTGGTCAAACAGTTCGAGGGACTCCTCAGGAGGACATGGTGGGGCTAGGGAAGGAGTCACTGATGACATTGAGCCAAGGGAAGAGGCCGCTGCTTTGCCAGACAAAGTACCCTGGGCATGGGTGAGAGAGGATGAGGAGGATGAGGACGGCTTGGTCATCCACTCGACCAAGTCTTCCGCATGTTGCGGCTCAACATGGCCAGCTGCCGAAAAAAAGGCCAAGCGTGTCCCATGGCCACGTGCTGATGAGGATGCACCGTCTCCACGACCAGCACTAGACACAGAGCCTGCTTGCCCTCTCTTATTGGCTTGTGACTGTCTGCCTCTCCTTCTTGGCCTTCCAGACATACTAATGGCCTGTAGCTGCACTAAGCTGGGATATATATATATATATATATATATATATATATATATATGTACTGATACTGCAGCTAGCAAAATCAACTGCCTGCCTGTAGTATGAGAACACCACCAACCTTCTACAGGTAGCTTTAGCTGAACACTGTGAGGTGGACGCACCCCACTAACTTGTAGGTTTAGCTGAACACTGTGAGCAGGGCGCACTCCACTAACTTGTAGGTTTAGCAGAACACTGTGAGCAGGACGCACTGCACTAACTGTAAATAGTCTAGCTGCCTGACTGTGGTACTAATAGGATCAAAAGAACACCAGAAATTTTCTTTAAAATACTGTAACAAGACAAGCCTGCCTGTCAGTAAGAAGATAACAGGAACGGATCTAGCTGAACACTGTGAGCAGGACGCACCCCACTAGCTTGTAGGTTTCGCTGAACACTGTGAGCAGGACGCACCCCACTAGCTTGTACGTTTAGCTGAACACTGTGAGGTGGACGCACCCCACTAACTTGTAGGTTTAGCTGAACACTGTGAGCAGGACGCACCCCACTAACTTGTAGGTTTAGCAGAACACTGTGAGCAGGACGCACTGCACTAACTGTAAATAGTCTAGCTGCCTGACTGTGGTACTAATAGGATCAAAAGAACACCAGCAATTTTCTTCAGGTAGCTGTATTTACTGTAACAAGACAAGCCTGCCTGTCAGTAAGAAGATAACAGGAACGGATCTAGCTGAACACTGTGAGCAGGACGCACCCCACTAGCTTGTAGGTTTAGCTGAACACTGTGAGGTGGACGCACCCCACTAACTTGTAGGTTTAGCTGAACACTGTGAGCAGGACGCACCCCACTAACTTGTAGGTTTAGCAGAACACTGTGAGCAGGATGCACTGCACTAACTGTAAATAGTCTAGCTGCCTGACTGTGGTACTAATAGGATCAAAAGAACACCAGCAATTTTCTTCAGGTAGCTGTATTTACTGTAACAAGACAAGCCTGCCTGTCAGTAAGAAGATAACAGGAACGGATCTAGCTGAACACTGTGAGCAGGACGCACCCCACTAGCTTGTAGGTTTAGCTGAACACTGTGAGGTGGACGCACCCCACTAACTTGTAGGTTTAGCTGAACACTGTGAGCAGGACGCACCCCACTAACTTGTAGGTTTAGCAGAACACTGTGAGCAGGACGCACTGCACTAACTGTAAATAGTCTAGCTGCCTGACTGTGGTACTAATAGGATCAAAAGAACACCAGCAATTTTCTTCAGGTAGCTGTATTTACTGTAACAAGACAAGCCTGCCTGTCAGTAAGAAGATAACATAAACGGATCTAGCTGAACACTGTGAGCAGGACGCACCCCACTAGCTTGTAGGTTTAGCTGAACACTGTGAGGTGGACGCACCCCACTAACTTGTAGGTTTAGCTGAACACTGTGAGCAGGACGCACCCCACTAACTTGTAGGTTTAGCAGAACACTGTGAGCAGGACGCACTGCACTAACTGTAAATAGTCTAGCTGCCTGACTGTGGTACTAATAGGATCAAAAGAACACCAGCAATTTTCTTCAGGTAGCTGTATTTACTGTAACAAGACAAGCCTGCCTGTCAGTAAGAAGATAACATAAACGGATCTAGCTGAACACTGTGAGCAGGACGCACCCCACTAGCTTGTAGGTTTAGCTGAACACTGTGAGGTGGACGCACCCCACTAACTTGTAGGTTTAGCTGAACACTGTGAGCAGGACGCACCCCACTAACTTGTAGGTTTAGCAGAACACTGTGAGCAGGACGCACTGCACTAACTGTAAATAGTCTAGCTGCCTGACTGTGGTACTAATAGGATCAAAAGAACACCAGCAATTTTCTTCAGGTAGCTGTATTTACTGTAACAAGACAAGCCTGCCTGTCAGTAAGAAGATAACAGAAACGGATCTAGCTGAACACTGTGAGCAGGACGCACCCCACTAGCTTGTAGGTTTAGCTGAACACTGTGAGGTGGACGCACCCCACTAACTTGTAGGTTTAGCTGAACACTGTGAGCAGGACGCACCCCACTAACTTGTAGGTTTAGCAGAACACTGTGAGCAGGACGCACTGCACTAACTGTAAATAGTCTAGCTGCCTGACTGTGGTACTAATAGGATCAAAAGAACACCAGCAATTTTCTTCAGGTAGCTGTATTTACTGTAACAAGACAAGCCTGCCTGTTAGTAAGAAGATAACAGAAACGGATCTAGCTGAACACTGTGAGCAGGACGCACCCCACTAGCTTGTAGGTTTAGCTGAACACTGTGAGGTGGACGCACCCCACTAACTTGTAGGTTTAGCTGAACACTGTGAGCAGGACGCACCCCACTTACTTGTAGGTTTAGCAGAACACTGTGGGCAGGACGCACTGCACTAACTGTAAATAGTCTAGCTGCCTGACTGTGGTACTAATAGGATCAAAAGAACACCAGTAATTTTCTTTAAAATACTGTAACAAGACAAGCCTGCCTGTCAGTAAGAAGATAACAGGAACGGATCTAGCTGAACACTGTGAGCAGGACGCACTGCACTAAATGTAAATAGTCTAGCTGCCTGACTGTGGTACTAATAGGATCAAAAGAACACCAGTAATTTTCTTCAAAATACTGTAACAAGACAAGCCTGCCTGTCAGTAGGAATATAACAGGAACGGATCTAGCTGAACACTGTGAGCAGGACGCACTGCACTAAATGTAAATAGTCTAGAAGATAACAGGAACGGATCTAGCTAAACTGAATACAGTGTATATATATATATATATATGCAACACCTGGGATGCATATATATACACAATACACTTTAAGTGCAGCTAACTGACTGACTGTCCTGCCTAATCTAGCTAACTCAAATGAAATGACACTGTCTCTCTCTCTCTCTAAGCACACCGGAACACACTGCACAGGGCCGCCGTGCAGGCGGCCTTATATAGTGTGGGGCGTGTACTAAATCCCCTGAGCCATAATTGGCCAAAGCCTCCTTGGCTTTGGCCAATTATGGCTCTCTGTTAAGGCGGCGCTGTGATTGGCCAAGCATGCGGGTCATAGTGCATGCGTGGCCAATCATCAGCAAGCAATGCACTGCAATGCCGCAGTGAATTATGGGCCGTGACGCGCCACACGAATTTGGCACGAACGGCCCATATCGTTCGCAATTCGGCGAACGATCGAACAGCCGATGTTCGAGTCGAACATGGGTTCGACTCGAACACGAAGCTCATCCCTATCGGCAATGCAATAGCTGCGGGTAGTTTTAAATGAGTTTTTTCCTTCAAAATGTCATTTTGCTGTCAGACTGTTCTAAACACAGGAAACATGCGCCCCTTTACAGGCATACTATAGACACCCCCCAGGTACGAAATTTAAAGGGATATTACACTTTTATTGTTTGACTTTAAGCATTATTAAAATCACTGCTCCTGAAAAAACGGCCGTTTTTAAAACTTTTTTTTGCATTGATCCATGTCCCCTGGGGCAGGACCTGGGTCCCCAAACACTTTTTATGACAATAACTTGCATATTAGCCTTTAAAATTAGCACTTTTGATTTCTCCCATAGACTTTTAAAGGGTGTTCCGCGGCATTCGAATTTGCCGCGAACACCCCAAATTGTTCGCTGTTCGGCGAACTTGCGAACAGCCAATGTTCGAGTCGAACATGAGTTCGACTCGAACTCGAAGCTCATCCCTACTTGTAGCTTTAGCTGAATACTGTGAGGAGGACGCACTACACTAACTTGTACCTTTAGCTGAACACTGTGAGGAGGACGCACTACACTAACTTGTAGCTTTAGCTGAACACTGTGCAATACACTAACTTGTAGCTTTAGCTGAACACTATTCAGACGATGCACTACACTAACTTGTAGCTTTAGCTGAACACTGTGCAGAGGTCGCACTACACTAACTTGTAGCTTTAGCTGAACACTGTGCAGAGGTCACACTAAACTAACTTGTAGCTTTATATGAACACTGTGAGGAGGACGCACTACAGTAACTGTAAATAGTCTAGCTGCCTGACTGTGGTACTAATAGGATCAGAAGAACACCAGCAATTTTCTTCAGGTAGCTGTAAATACTGTAACAACACAAGCCTGCCTGTCAGTAGGAAGATAATAACAGGAACGGATCTAGCTCAACTGAATATAGTGTATATATATATATATATATATATATATATATATATATACAACACCTGGGATGCATATATATATATACACAATACACTGTAAGTGCAGCTAACTGACTGTCCTGCCTAATCGATCTAACTTAAATCAAATGACACTCTGTCTCTCAACACCGGAACACACTACACAGGGTCGCCGTGCAGGCGGCCTTATATAGCGTGGGGCGTGTACTAAACCCCCTGAGCCATAATTGGTCAAAGCCACCATTACAGCTCTCTCTACAGACGGCGCTGTGAGGGTCATAGAGGGTCATAGTGCATGCTTGGCCAATCATCAGCCAACAATGCAATGCGATGCCGCAGTGAATTGTGGGCCGTGACGCGCCGCACGAATGGCCCATATCGTTTGCAATTCAGTGAACGAGCGAACAGCTGATGTTCAAGTCGAACATGGGTTCGACTCGAACATGAAGCTCATCCCTAGTGGGCAGGTTGCATTCCATTTGAATGTCAGCCAGCCAAGCCCTGCTATTGTATGACTGGCGGAAATGACCACAGATTTTCTGGCCTGCCTCAGGAGATCTTGTAAGCCTGAATACCTGGTCAAGAAACGCTGCACCACCAAATTCAGGACGTATGCCAAACATGGAACATGGGTCAAGTGTCCCTGTCAGAGGGCAGAGAGAAGGTTGGTGCAATTTCGCATACAACCATTACTTGCTGAAGCTGGTGTGGTGTCAACCACCTCTGAGTCTGCCCCTGCAGAGCTGACAGAATCTCTGCCCCAGTGTGGCTCCTGTCCCCTAGGCAGACCAACTCAAGCACTGCATGACATCTTTTTGCCCGACTGCTTGCGCTTGCGTAGCCCCTTGAGCATTTAGGGAGCACTGCTTGTTCAAAGGACAATTCTGCAGAAGAGGCCATAGAGAAAGAAAAGGAGGGACGGGAGCATACAGATGTTTTTGGAGGCGTGGTGGCGGAACAAGCTCCAACACTGAACCCTGTCCCACATCCTTCCCAGCTGCCAGCAGAGTTACCCAGTGTGCCGTGAAGGAAAGGTAACATCCCTGCCCATGCCTGCTGGACCATGAGTCAGCGGTAATTTGAACCTTACTGCTGACCGCCCTGTCCAACTTGGCCAAAACATTGCCTTCCACATGGCAGTAAGTCCCTCTTCTGGTCTCTCTGGGTCTGCAGCCGACTGATCCCCCTTGGATGCCTTGGATGTTTGTATTAGCACACACGATTAGTATCTATACTATTATCCAATATATGCTTGGCTATATATATGATCATCTAGGACCAATATTGGAAATGCACCAAATTGTTTAATGCATTGTATATGCTTCTAAATCTTGTCCTTTTTCTCATTGGACCTAAGATATAAGTCTCGTGACCAAAACTTATTACCCCAGAAGAAGAGGTTGAACCCTTTATTGCCTCGAAACGTCGGGTTTTTTCTATCTGTTATTATACAATAGAATTGGTCAATGTTATTTCTTCTGATCTCCATGTATATGCATCCATTTTAATGCTCATTTTAATGCTCATGTTATGTCATAGTTACTATGTTTTTATCTTTTTTCTATAATAAATATCTTCTTTTTTAATTTCTACTTCTCTACTCAATATATTAATACTTACCTACCTGTCAGTGACCCAAATCAAAGTCCCACTAGAGGATATACACTCATGTTTAAGTAATTTTTTCTTCATTCTATTAGGGATGTGGGTTCACTGACACTACAGCTCTCCTCAGAGGGGACACTATCCCCCCATATCCACATGGCAGTAGTGAGCCGGAATGGCCTTATGTGAAAAGAAATAGTGTTTTGGAACCTGTCACTGTGGTACAGCACATTCCACAAATTCACAAAAGGGGATGAGTCTACCAACTGAAAAGGCAGCAGTTGCAGTGCTAGCAATTTGCCCAAGCTAGCATTTAGATGCTGAGCATGTGGATGGCTGGGACTAAATTTATTTTTATGGTTCAGCATCTGGGGTAGGGAAATTTGCCTGCTGAAATCAACTGGTAATGTACTGCTAGCAGATTGGCTGCAAGTACTTGTGACACCTATTGCTATACCTTCATTCCTCTCAGTGCAGGTTTTTGAGAGGACTGGAGGTATAGTAGGATTTGAGATCCCAGATGAGGAGCAAGGAGAAGTATGCCTTTTTCCATGATGTGGGTCTTTCAGGTGCTGCTGCCAACAGACTGCATGGCAGGTCGTCATATGTCTGGTCAAGCATGTGGTGCCCAAGCGGCTGCTATTCTGGCCATAGGAAATAGGTTGCAAACAGCATGATGCAATCTTCTGCACACGTGTCAAAAAAGGCCCACACCAAGAAACTTTTAAAAGTCAGCGGGGAGTTAGCAGCGCCCTGCACCTGCGGAGCTCTGCGGTGTGATGCAATAGGGTGGCTGTCCTTAAGCTGACCCCTGAAGGACATCCTGCCTCATTGGAGTTGTGCTTCCTCCTCACTTTCCTCCTCTCTTCTCTCAGGCACCCAAGTACGGTCAGTGACCTTATCATCCCCTCCCTCCTCGTCACTGGACCAAACTTGGCAGTATGCTGCAGCTTGGGAAACATGACTGCCAGTTTCTTGTCCTTCTGTGGCACCCCTCTCTCTAGGCTCACATTACTCCCTTCCTCCACCTGGGAGCCAACATTGGAGCCTTCAAATTGCTGCGCATCCTCCAGAAGCATGTAACCAACACTGTGGTCGAATAATTCTGGGGACTCCCCTGTGCATGATGGTGGGGCTACGGAAGGAGTAACTGTGGACAAGGAGCTGGTAGAATAGGCTGATTTGGCAGTTGCGTTGGAAGGCAAACTACTACTGGGTGACAGAGGATGAGGAGGATGAGGATGGCTTCATTATCCATGCCACCATTACTTCTGCATGTTGTGGCTCAATAACACGGACAGCAGCAGAAAAAAAGGACAAGTGTGCCCCACGGCCACCTGCAGAGGATGCACCATGTCCACGACCACCACTGTTGACTGTAGACACAGAGGCTGCTTGCCCTCTTTTAGCGGCCTGTGAGCTTCTACCTCTCCTTGATGGCCTTCCAGACATGATAGGGATTTTTTCTTTTCACAGCACACTACACTGTATTATATACTGTGTACAACGCCTGCACTGTACTAGAAACGGTGCACCGGCTGCACTGTACTATATACTGTATACACTGCCTGAAGTGTATTAGAAACTGTACACACTGTATTATATACTGTGTACACCACCTGCACTGTATTAGAAACTGTACACACTGTATTATATACTGTGTATAGCGCCTGAAGTGTATTAGAAACTGTACACCAGCTGCACTATTTTATATACTGTGTACACCACCTGAAGTGTATTAGAAACTGTACACACTGTATTATATATTGTGTACACCGCCTGAAGTGTATTAGAAACTGTACACCATCGAATGCACTGTATATATAGGCTACACTGAATGCAGAGTGTATATATAGATATATATATCTATATATATAGATATATATATCTATATATATATAAAGTATCTCATTCACAAAAATGAGTACACCCCTCACATTTTTGTAAATATTTTATTATATCTTTTCATATGACAACACTGAAGAAATTACACTTTGCTACAATGTAAATTAGTGAGTGTACAGCTTGTATAACAGTGTAAATTTGCTGTCCCCTCAAAATACCTTAACACAGCCATTAATGTCTAAACCGCTGGCAACAAAAGTGAGTACACCCCTAAGTGAAAATGTACAAATTGGCCCAAAGTGTCAATATTTTGAGTGGCCACCATTATTTTCCAGCACTGTCTTAACCCTTTTGGGCATGGAGTTCACCAGAGCTTCACAGGTTGCCACTGGAGTCCTCTTCCAGTCCTCCATGAGGACATCACGGAGCTAGTGGATGTTAGAGACCTTGCGCTCCTTCACCTTCCGTTTAAGGATGCCCTACAGATACTCAATAGGGTTTAGGTCTGGAGACATGCTTGGCCAGTCCATCACCTTTACCCTCAGCTTCTTTAGCAAGGCAGTGGTCTTCTTGGAGGTGTGATTGGAGTCGTTATCATGTTGGAATACTGCCCTGCGGCCCAGTCTCTGGAGGGAGGGGGTCATGATCTGCTTCAGTATGTCACAGTACATGTTGGCATTCATGGTTCCCTCAATGAACTGTAGCTCCCCAGTCCTGGCAGCACTCATGCAGCCCCAGACCATGACACTCCCACCACTATGCTTGACTGTAGGCAAGACACACTTGTCTTTGTACTCCTCACCTGGTTACTGCCACACATACTTGACACTATCTGAACCAAATATGTTTATCTTGGTCTCATCAGACCAGAGGCGGCTCTAGGCTTTGAGAGGCCTTAGGCAAAACTTAGACATGAGGCCCCACTCACGCCCATAATGGAAAAAATACTAAAAATGAACTGGGGTATGGGTAAGGCAATCATTTGGGGTTCAGGAGTGGGGCTAACAATTTAGGTGTGCTGTAACTTGTAGTGTTCAGATCTACAGCTCACAGAACACTGACATGATCAGCGATCTGTGATATAAAAACATTTTAAAAAATAGCATTAAAGGGGTTGTAAACCCTTGTTTTAAAAAAAATAAAATAACAAACATATACTTACCTCCACTGTGCAGTTCGCTTTGAACAGAGTGGCCCCGAACATCCTCTTCTGGGCTCTCCCAACGGCGCTCGCGGCTCCTCCCTGCATTGGGAAACCACCTAGGAGAAGCGCTCTCCTGGGGGGTTACCTTGCAGGCGCACTCCCGTGTCCAGCATTTGCGTCCATAGACACAGAATGCCGGACTCAGCCCCGCTCCCCGGGTCATTGGATTTGATTGACAGCAGTGGGAGCCAATGGCTGTGCTGCTATCAATCTATCCAATCAAGAGCCGAGAACCCCCGGCCAGAGAGGTAGAGCGTGTCTCCAGCGTGGAGACGAACGGGCTCAGGTGAGTAAAATGGGGGGTCTGCTGAGTGACAGAAGTTTTTTCACACTAATGCATAGGATGCATTAAGGTGAAAAAACATGAGGGTTTACAACCTCTTTAAATAATAGAAACAAATCTTAGAACTTACCTATTTTATGTGAAACTTGTGCTTTTTTTTTTTTCGACGGATGCTCAGTTCTGGGTTTAACTTTAGATAAGCAGTGTACAGGGGACAGCAGGGCAGAGCACAGGAGGTCAGGAGACAATGGGGGGGGGGGGGGGGGCAGCAGGGCACATTATGTGACACACAGCAGAACATTGGACACATCATGGGGCACATCATGGGGCACACAGCAGAACATTGGGCACATCATGGGGCACACAGCAGAACCTTGGGCACATCATGGGGCACACAGCAGAACATGGGGCACATCATGGGGTACACAGCAGAACCTTGAGAACATCATGGGGCACACAGCAGAACATGGGGCACATCATGGGTCTCACAGCAGGGCATAGGACACACAGCAGAGCATGCGACTTGAGAACATCACAGGGCACACAGCAAAACATGAGGTACATCATGGGGCTCACAGCAGAACATGGGGCACTTTCAGGGGCTCACGGCTGGGTATGGGGCACACCATGGGGCAAGCAGCATAACATGGGGTACACAGCAAGGCTTATCACAAGGCACAAAGCAGGGCATGGGGCGCACAGCAGGGTACAGGGCACACAGCGTGGTACAGAGCACAGCAGGGTACATGGTGCAGCAGGGTACAGGGCACATCAGGGTACAGGGCACAGGGTATGGGGTACAGCAGGGCACAGGGCACATCAGGGTACATGGTACATGGCACAGTAGGGTACAGGGCACATCAGGATACAGGGCACAGGGTATGGGGCACATCAGGACATGAACACAGGGTACGGGGCACAGCAGGGTATGGGGCACAGCAGGGCATGGATACAGGGTACGGGGCACAGCAGGGTGCAGGGTATGGGGCACAGAAGGCCACATCGGGGTTTGGGCACAGGGTATGGGGCACAGCAGTGTTTGGGCACAGCAGGGTGCAGAGTATTAGTCACATCAGGGCACATCAGGGTACGCGCACAGGGTATGAGGCACTGGAGCACATGGCATGGGGCACAGGGTATGGGGCACAACAGGACAAAGGCACAGGGTACGGGGCACAGCAAGGCACAGGGTATGGGGCACATATGGGGCACAGCAGGGCATAGGGTACGGGACACAGCAGGGCACAGAGTATGGGGCACATCAGGGTACTGGGCACAGCAGGGCACAGGGTATGGGGCACATCAGGGAATGGGGCACAGCAGGGCACATCAGAGTTTGGGCACAGGGTATGGGGCACAGCAGGGTGCAGGGTATTGGTCACATCAGGGTTTGGGCCACAGCAGGGCATATCAGGTTACGGGCACAGGGTATGTGGCACTGGGCACAGCAGAGCACATCAGGTTACTGGGCACAGGGTATGGTGCACATCAGAGTACTCGGCACAACAGGGCACACTTTCTTTTCAGTTTCCTTTAAATGCAAAGTAGCGCGGGAAGCGGCTGTATTATAATAAGTCCTTACTGTCCTCTCTCATGTCGGGCTGCTCCTCGGCGGCCCCTCCCCTTCTCTCCTCTTGTTGTATGCTTGTGACATCACCTGGGATGGACGAGAGGAGGGAAAGGGCCGCTGGGGAGCAGTGGCGGCACGACATGAGAGAGGACAGTAAGGACTTATTACAGCCGCTTCCCGCGCTACTCTGCATATCGGCCGATACTCGATCTACCCGTCAGCTGTCTGTAATTGACGGGTAGATCGCCACAGAGCTGGTGACTTTATGACATAACAGACTGGGAAACCACCACTGTTAAACACTGCAATAGGCAAATTAGGTGGCCGCGAGGCCCCCGTGAGGGTGAGGCCTTAGGCGACTGCCTAATTTGCCTAATTATAGAGCCGCCTCTGCATCAGACCACAAGACATGATTCCAGTAATCCATGTCCTTAGTCTTCTTGTCTTCAGCAAACTGTGGGCTTTCTTGTGCATCATCTTTAGAAGAGGCTTCCTTCTGGGATGACAGCCATGCAGACCAATTTGATGCAGTGTGCGTTGTATGGTCTGAGCACTGACAGGCTGACCCCCCACCCCTTCAACCTCTGCAGCAATGCTGGCAGCACTCATACATCTATTTCCCAAAGGCAATCTCTGGATATGATGCTGAGCACGTGCACTCAACTTCTTTGGTCGACCATGGCGAGGCCTGTTCTGAGTGGAACCTGTCCTGTTAACCCGCTGTATGGTCTTGGCCACCATGCTACAGCTCAGTTTCAGGGTCTTGGCAATCTTCTTATAGCCTAGGCCATCTTTATGTACAGCAACAATTCTTTTTTTCAGATCCTCAGAGAGTTCTTTGCCATGAGGTGCCATGTTGAACTTCCAGTGACCAGTATGAGAGAGTGAGAGCTATAACACCAAATGTAACACACCTGCTCCCCTTTCACACCTGAGACCTTGTACCATGAATGAGTCACATGACACCTGGGATGGAAAATGGCTAATTGGGCCCAATTTGGACATTTTCACTTAGGGGTGTACTCACTTTTGTTGCCAGCAGTTTAGACATTAATGCCTATGTGTTGAGTTATTTTGAAGGGACAGCAAATTTACACTGTTATACAAACTGTACACTCACTACTTTACGTTGTAGCAAAGTGTCATTTCTTCAGTGTTGTGAGTACACCCCTCACATTTTAGTAAATATTTTATTATATCTTTTCATGTGGCAACACTGAAGAAATGACACTTTGCTACAATGTAAAGTAGTCAGTGTACAACTTGTATAACAGTGTAAATTTGCTGTCCCCTAAAAATAACTCACACAGCCATTAATGCCTAAACCCCTGGCAACAAAAGTGAGTACACCTCTAAGTGAAAATTTCCAAATTGGGCCCAATTAGCCATTTTCCCTCCCCAGTGTCATGTGACTCGTTAGTGTTACAAGGTCTCAGGTGTGAATGGGGAGCAGGTGTGTTAAATTTAATGTTACCACTCTCACTCTCTCATGCTGGTCACTGGAAGTTCAACATTCCACCTCATGGCAAAGAACTCTCTCAGGATCTGAAAAAAAGAAATGTTGCTCTACATAAAGATGGCCTAGGCTATACGACGATTGCCAAGACCCTAAAACTGAGCTGAAGCATGGTGGCCAAGACCATACAGCAATTTAGAAGGACAGAATTAAAAAAGAATCTTGTGAGCCACACTGGTCCTGTGCCCAATGTGTGCTACCTCTAGCTGCGTGCGCGAATCACGTTTCATATACCGTGCAAAGTGTATAGTAAAATAATATGCGCTGCGCTCGGGTGAATCAAAGATGAATATGCAAATATTAATAATGAATAATGAGAACAAATACAACTCATTGCATATAAAAGTATAAAAATACAACAATAAATATTACTGCCCTTTTATAGATAGAATCTAAAGTGCAAATATAGGATTGGTATAAAACCATCCATAAATAAATATCTAACAATAAAGTGCATAAATAAGTACAGAAAGTGCTTAGTGCTCTTTGTAAGCCACCATTAATGTCCTAATACGTAATTGCAAAGTGACAGGTAAAAAAGTCTTATATAGCACTCCAAATTAGTGCGTGCATGTGATGAATACAATGCAGTATTATAAAGCACTCCAAATTAGTGTGCGCAGATGATGTCCACATGTGATATCGTTTATCAAGCTGAAATATCATAAGTGCTGTGAATCATGCTCCGGTGCACTCCAGTGGTCCCCTTAGGCTAATGTGCTCACCTCAGAGCGTGTGACCCAGCTGCTACTCTGAGTCTAAACACCCTTTGGAGCCACCCTCGGGCTCAGTGCTGCTGTCAGATATGCTTCTCTTGCTGAGTTCTTAGTAGCTCCATGTGAATAAAATAAAGGAGAAACTATATAGTGTAATATAGCCGGATAAAAGGATTTTTATTAAGTAAATGACCACTCCCCACAATGGGGTACTCACATATTGTTGGTGCGTAAGTGCACCATTCTATAACAGCCTCCAATAATAAAGTATCCAAATGCTGGACGTATGGTGTGGTATGGTGTGGCGAACTCCTGTTGTGTGTGCTCCGTGATGCTCTTTCGTCCTGGCCCCTCCCCTACGCGTCTTCGACACAGGGATCACGTGTCTTCATATCCCCCGAGGAAGACACATGATCCTTGTGTCGAAGATTCAATTCAGAACCAGTCATCAGGTCCAGGCCAATGGTTTATGGCCTGGACCTGCTGATCGGTTCTGACCAATGACAGAAGTCCTGTGCCTGTGTCATGTAAACACAGGCACAGAAAATGATGCAATCACCTCTCCTGGAGTCCTTTTTGGTTCCAGCATGTGAGGAGAGAGCATCTACGCTGACACCAGATCACATAAGCACATATTTAACCCCCAGTTAACCCTTTCACTCCCTGTCACAGTGTCATCAAATACAGGCTTTTTTTTTACTGATCACTGTATTGGTGTCACTGGTGACACCAGTTAGCGTCAGCGGAAGTTAGCGTCAGTTAGCGTCAGTCCCAGATAGGTTCAGGGTACCTGCCATGTATTCTCTATAAAAGATTTAACCTCCTGATTACCCCCAGTTTACCCTTTCAATCCCTCTCACAGTGTCATTAGTACAGTGTACATATTTTTTTCTGATCACTGTATTAGTGTCACGGGTTATGCTAGTTAGCCTCAGCGTCAGTCTTATATATCGGCAGGGTCCCTTCACATATTCCCTAATAAAGTTTTACCCCTCTGATAGACCGCCAGTTAACTCTTTCACTCCCTGTCACAGTGTCATTAGTACAGTGTACAGATCTTTTTTCTGATCACTGTATTAGTGTCACGGGTGATGCCAGTTAGCATCAGCATCAGTTAGTGTCAATCCCAGACAGCATCAATTTTAACCCTTTGATTGCCAGTAACACTAACACACACTTTACACCTTTGATCTGATCAGAACTATACTAGCGTCCCCAATAGTATAGTGTTATACTAGTATAGTAGTATAGTATAGTGTTCCCAAAAACATGGCGTTAGCAGGGTCAGCCCCAACAACTGCCTGTGCCTGCATTTAGCCCCTCCACCCAGCCTTCTCAATTAAGTGCAGGATCAGTAGATCACTGTCATTTCCAGTACACAGTCCACAAAACCGCAGCATTAGCAGAGTCAGGCCTGATCTCTGCTAGCACTAGCAGTTACATATTTTTTGTAGTGGTTCAAACAGTTCTTGACAACCAGATGCTTTTTTTACCTTTGAGTCACACTGGGTACTTATAAATTTATTGGCCAAAATGTCAAACGAAAGGTACAGTAGTGAAGAGCCCTACAACATACTGAGCATGACAGAGGAGTCCTCACTGTCAGATTTAGGGTCAGTATTTGAACCTGTAGAGAGCAGCGGCACCCTGCCAGTTAGCTCTGATGATGGAGTAGAGGTCCTTGCTGGGGTCAGGCATACCCGACCCCAATCTTCTGTTGCTGAGGTGCTACAATGGCATGATTCTCGTATGCAGCAGAGTGCCGGTGCAAGTGCCGCTCTACCTTCTGGTGTACTGGCAAGCACCAGCACTACATCCTAGTACATAGACAAACCAGCACTGCAGTAACACTTGGTGACGTGGGGATTCCCATAAGTGCAGTAAAAGTTGGAGCAGTGGCTAGCACAAGTAGTGGCCCGCAGCCACTAAGAATTTGAACCCTGGTATCCCTACCCAAAGAGTACCCCAAAAAAGATGCCGTGTCTGTATCAGATATAGCCGTGAGACCCTCTGTTGTCCCTCCTGTCTGGTGAACCTGGTCTCTGCACCGGGTACTGTTTCCATCGCTACCACACACTAGTGGATTATTATTAAAAGGTACAGCACAGTCTAGGGCATATATTCACACAGGGTCTGGAATAATGTTTGATGGCTATTGCATTTTGAGAAACCCTAGCCTGGAACGTTCAAAGTTTTTTACAGTTACAATAAAAGTGTAAAAAAAAATGGTTGTCGTTTTATTGCTCTTACTGTTCTATTGTATTTTATACTATACTCTAATGTTTTATTGTTAACCATTGTTTGTTTTGCTGCAGCACGGATTTCTTTATTTTGACAGCAACAGGGTTTGCTCTCACAATACGTAAATCCGTGACTCCAGCACTGTAGGAGGTGATTTCACCACCGCAGTTAAAAAAAATAGCATATATGGTGAAGCATAGGGGCTGGGGTGGACAGAGGGAGGATTTCCCCTATGCTTCGCCATATATTTTTTAATCTTTTTTTTGGCATTTTTTTTTTCGATCGATGTGAATGGAGAAATCTGATAGCATCTTTTTTTTTTGTTCGTGGGCTGAATGAAAAAAAAAAAGAATAGTGCATGTATGCCCATCATTAGAAGTGGGTGGATGCAGGGCGGTATTCTAATGGTGGGCATACCACACAATTTTTCAATTTCACATCTTTCGATGTGAATGGAGGAATCTATTAGGTTCTTTTTTTTTCATTCAGCCCAAAGGTTGCCTAAAAAAAAAGAACATTACAACATATGCCCAACAAGGACCAGCAACGTACTAGTATGTTGCTGGAATTTGACTGGGTATACCGGAATGATGCCTGCAGGTTTAGGCATCATCCTGGTATTGTTCTTTTCAGCCAGTGGTCGGCTTTCATGTAAAAATAATCCTTGCAGCTAATTAGCCGCTAGACTGCTTTTACAAGCAGTGGGAGGGAAAGACCCACCCTCCTGCCGTCTTCCATGGTTTTCTTAGGATCTCACGTCCCACCGGGGAACCAAAGAATGCAGCCAGTGGTTCTGCCAGCTGACCATAGAGATGATCGGAGACCAGAATGGCTCCAATCATCTCTATGGCGTAAGAAACTGGAAACTACCAGCTTTTCATCACTTTGGTTTCACCGGATATAAACAGCGCCATTTTTAAATTGAAAAAGCATCTTATCACATTGATCTTGGTATGGTCAGATGCTTTATGGGCAGAGGAGAGATCTAGAGTCTAATAGAGTACTTGTCACTACCTACTGTTATCATTACTGCTATCATGGGGGATATTAACATTCCCTGTGATAACAATAAAACCGATTAAAAAAAAATGAAAGGGTCAGTGTAAAAAAAAATAAAATAAAGCAAAATAAATAATAATAAAAATTGTCCCCCCATGCTTGCGTGCAAGGGCGAACGCAAGCATCTGTCTCATGTCATATGTAAACAGCAATTAAATCACGCATGTGAGGTATCACCGTGAACGTCAGATCGAGGGCAGTAATTCTAGCAGTAGACCTACTCTGTAAATCTAAAGTGGTAACCTGTAAAGGCTTTTAGAGGCTTTTATAAATGTATGTAGTTTGTCACCGCTGCACTGGTGTGCGCAATTTTAAAGCATGTCATGTTTGGTATCTATGTACTCAGCTCAAGATCATCTTTTATATTTTACCAAACATTTGGTTAATATGGTGTATTTTTGTGCATTAACCACTTCAATACCGGGCCTTTTCTGGCACTTCTCTTCTACATGCAAAAATCATCATTTTTTTGCTAGAAACTCAGAACCCCCAAATAGATACCTAACATGTCACGCTTTAAAATTGTGCACACTCATGGAATGGCGCCAAACTTCGGTACTTAAAAATCTCCATAGGTGACGCTTTGAAAATTTTTACAGGTTACCAGTTTAGAGTTACAGGGGAGGGCTAGTGCTAGAACTGTTGCACACTCTCTAACGCACGTGGCAATACATCACATGTGTGGTTTGAATGGCGTTTAGATATGTGGGCGGGACTTACGTGTGTGTTCGCTTCTGATTGCGAGCTACCGGGGACAGGGGCATTTTGAATTTGTATTTTTTTTATTTTACTTAATTTTTTTATTTTTACACTTTTTTTTACATTTTTTTGATCACTTTTATTCCTATTACAAGGAATGTAAACATCCCTTGTAATAGGAATCTATTGTGACAGGTCCTCTTTATGGAGAGATGCGGGGTCAATAAGACCCCACATCTCTCCTCCAGGCTGGAAAGCATGAGATTGAGAAAAAAAATTCACCAATCTCATGCTGACAGCCACGATTGCGGCTTTGTTTACTTCCGGGCCTCCGACGGTCATATAGATGACTGGTGACCATCTGGTCACCGGAAATCTCTATCGTCATCATCCAGAGCCAGCCGATTCTTTCTCCAGGCCTCTGATGGCACAGGAGAGCCCGGAGAAGCACCGGATGGTGGCGGGAGAGGGGACATCCCCTCCTGTCGCCTATAAGAATGATCAAGCAGTGGAACTGCTGCTATGATCATTCTTATCGTGCACAGAATCGCTGGCTGGAAAGAATGATATCAGAATGATGCCTGCTGCAGGCTACATTCAGATATCCCTGCACAAAGTCAAGGACGTCATAGGACGCCCTAAGGTATTGAAGTGGTTAAAATTAAAAAAAAGTGTTACTGTGTGAAAAAAAAATTGCAGCACCCACCATTTTATTCTGTAGGGCCTCTGCTTTAAAAAAAATATATATACTGTTTGGGGGTTCAAAGTAATTTTATAGCAAAAAAAATAATTTTTTCATGTAAAGAAAAAGTGTCAGAAAAGGCTTGGTCTTTGAGTGGTTAGAAGAGTGGGTGATGTGTGGCATAAGCTTCTAATGTTGTGCATAAAATGCCAGGACCGTTAAAACATTTTCCCAAATGATCCCTTTTTGGAAAGTAGACACCCCAAGCTATTTGAAAAGAGACATGTTGAGTCCATTGAATATTTTATGTTTTGGCACAAGTTTTTTTTTTTTTTTTTTACACAGTTGTCACTTGAATGATATATTGCTCAAACATGCCATGGGTATATGTGAAATTAAACCCCAATATACATTTTGCTGCTTTCCTGAGTATGGGGATACCAAATGCGTGAGACTTTTGGCAGTCTAACCGCATACAGGACCCCTAAAACCAATCACCGCCTTCAGAATTTCAAAGGGTGTAAATTGTTGATTTCACTTTCTCACTACCTATCATATATATATATATATATATATATATATATATATATATATATATATATATATATATATATACTTATGTCCAGCAGGATTATTGTATTCTTTATCAATAAAGCCCTGCAGGCAAATTCAAGATTCAAGTTTAATGGACCACCATAGTGTTCTTTTTATTTTATTCAGCTCTTTTGACTTTATTGTATATATTATTATTATTATATTATATTTTTTTTAGCTCTTGGTGGTTTTGTGATAGCTTTATTTTACATTGCATCTCTTGTATATCTGGGCCCAGACTTCTGTCTTGTTTTAGAGTATTGTGGGTTAAGAAATATAAACATTGTATACTTTTGTATACTTTTACAGTTTATTGTCTAAAATGATGTTCAATATATTTAATGACAACTTAACCACTTGCCGACCAGCCAGTATTAATTTTACTGCTGGCCAGCAGATTCCCCATGCACCACGATGTACCAGTACATCGCAGTGCTTCCCCTCCTAGGGAATTCAGTGCTCAGTATCGAGCCACTCTCAGTGGCCCAGATACTGCATGATCGCTGTGAAATCACATAGTAAACAAGAATCATGAATAGAACCCATTCATGGCATTATTGTTTACTGCTGTGTGTTATTTGTGATTGGTCATTAGTGATCACATGGTACATGGGCCAATCACAGCACCCTGTACCATGTGATAGTTGTGGACCAATCACAGCATTACAATAGTAAATAATGAGTCATGAATGAAAGCCCTTCATGACAGTTCTAATGATTTCTGTTACAGTTTTCATCACTGTAACAAGCAATCACAGTGTTAAAATTAAAAAAGATCCCTAATCACCCTCCAGAGTAGACACTGAACTACTTTGGTAACAGTATGTAAAAAAAATTGTAAAACAAGAAAAAAAGTTAAATAAGATTTTTTTTTAATTGAATAAAAAGTTATTTAACTTTGTTTTGTCTTTTACATGCTGTCACCAGTCAGTATCTCTGATCTCAGCCACACCAGTCATATAATGACAATGTACTGCACTGGTGACAGCATGTAAAAAATAATTGTAAAAAAAACACAAATTTTATTTAATTTCTTATTGTTCTAAAGTACTGTGACAAAAAAAATACTTCAAAAACCTGGCTATGCCTCCTACTAAATACCTTGGACTGTCTACTTTCTGAAATAGGGTCATTTGTACTGTCGTGGCATTTTAGGACCTCAAGAAATGAGGCAGTCAGTACATCAGGATTGATCAATTTTGAAATATATATACCAGTTTGTAGACTCTCTAACGTTCACACAGATTAAAAAATATACACTGATTTAGGTTATTTTTACCAAAGAAATGTAGCAGACCACATTTTGGCCTAGATTTATGAGGAAAGTTTATTTGTTTGTGTAATTTTATAACAGAAACTAAGACAAACAAGTTTTTTTTATTTCAAAATTTTCTAGATTTTTCTTTGTATAGCAAAAATTAAATACCACCAAGCGAAAGCTCTATTTGTGTGAAAAAAAAACTATATAAATTTAATTTGGGTACACTGTTGCATGACCAGGGCAATTATGTTGTTTATTTGTCCTAAGGGTGTATCTGAGTGGTTGTGATACACCACTATCTAAACATTTTAGTCCCAGAAAAAATATTAAATTAGTGGCTCCTAAGGAAGTGGTGCACGTATTTTTGTCCTTTGTCCTATTTCTACTATCTGCTTTCAGAAGGAGGTGCTGACTCAGGGCACTACTACATAGCTTCCATTTGCCCAGACTGAGTACGACTCCATGAGCCCTGAAGGCTGTGTGCATGAGGTGGATGGCCTCATAGAAGTTACTGATAACTGGGTGGATGGTGATTTTGGCAAAACCACAGGAGTGGAGAAATCACATGTCAGTGCATCTTGTTGCTGGTATTAAGAAAAAAATAAACTGGAGTTCTGCTCTGTTTGAGTTCTGTTGGAAAAGGTATGCAAATACTTGGTTTAGAGACCATAAATAGGGTAAAGTGTATAGCAAAAGGAAGAAAAAATGACTCCTGCGCACAAGTGGATCACCATACGGATAGTACAACAACACAGGCCTTGCTGCTCTCAAGGACGGGGAATCCTAGTAGACAACTAGAGAAAAGGGAAAAAGGGGCACACCAGCCTTGTGCATTATCTTTAAAAAATATTTATTAAATAAAATAGTAAAAAAGAAACAGAGCTTAGACTGCTAAGCTCTGATGAAGAAGGGATGTCCCCTTCGAAACGCGTCAGCTGGTAGTGATGCTTGTGCGTTCCTCCACGACCCTTGGAAGGTATCGCTCATCCTAGATCGCATGCTGTCAGTCGGTGAACTTTTACGTCATGCCTTCCTCTACAATTGCTTGTGAGTTGTTTCTTTTTTACTATTTTATTCAATAAATATTTTTAAAAGGTAATGCACAAGGCTGGTGCGCCCCTTTTTCCCTTTTCTCTCATAGGGTAAAGTGTACTGCATGCAAAAAAGAAAAAAAAAAACAGTGCAAACATGAAAACTAAGCTTTGGTATGGAAAATATATGCTCCAAAGTTTTCTAGTCAATCCAAGTCTAGTAAATAAACCAGTTCACAGTTACTCTTCACAATTTCAAGTATGTAAGCTATACACTTCTAGGCACAAAATAATACAGATTTTTCTTGTTCTACTAACCTCTCTTCTCTACTTTTCTTCACACATAACATTACAATACACAGAAAATAATTTGGAGGTAACAGATGGATGCTCAGGGGAATATGACAAACAAATATGCCCTACTACTCCCATAAATAATATTTGATTGACATGTGCACACTGCATAAACTAAATTAAACATGTCCTCCCATCGGGCTTCTATGCTGGAGACAGTGAAGTCTCCCTTTACTAAGCATTCTGAATGTCATTTAAAAGCCATTACTTCTTCATTGATGCAGCATCATTTTAGCATTTTTATTATAGCATTTAATTTGGGAAGGAAAACGATCATTTAATTTTCAACATTTAATAAACAGGTACATTTTAAATGGTGACTGTGTTTCCCATAGTAACCGAAAAAAAATTGTTATCATTTTTATAGTGCAGGTGAAACATTTAAAGGAAGAATCTGATTTACTTATAGTCAGTAAGCAATACAGTCAGTATACAGTCTTTATAAAAAGTATTTATAAAGACTGTAGAAACCAGACCTTACACCATTGGCATTTTCAACATCCAGGTAGTTTATTAGTAAGCAGATGAACAGCAGCTCACCATGTGAAGTCTTAAAACTCTGGCTACACCTCCTGTGTGTTTCTCCTTTGACAGGGTTTAATCATGGTGATAGTGGGAGTCCAAGTGGAGACAATTTTAAAAAAGGCTTGCCCACCAGCCGCCGTCATTAAACGGCGGCAGGCTGGTTCCCCTGCGTGAATCGGCGTAGGTGTGCGTCGGCCACTTTAAGAGCAATAGGGGGCACGAGGCGTGATGCCAGAGCCGATGTGTGTGGCCAGCGGTCACGATGTCTGCCAGCCACCCACGATCAATCCACAGAGAGCCAGAATGGGGATCTGTCAATGTAAACAGACAGATTCCCATTCTGACAGGGGATTAGAGAGAGATCTGCTGTTCCTAGTGATCAGGAACAGTGATCTCTCTCCCCCTCTAGTCACTCCACTCAACCCCTTAACCCCTTGATTGCCCCCCAGTGTTAACCCCTTCCCTGCCAGTGACATTTATACAGTAATCAGTGGCTATTTTTAGCTCTGATTGCTGTATAGATGTCAGTGGTCCCAAAAAAGTGTCAAAAGCGTCCAATCTGTCCGCCACAATGTTTTTTTGTTTTTTTTTTAACAGAAACTTTTTTATTTGTCTCCAGAAGGAGGAAGATTTAAGTATACAAATATAGAGACATAAAATATAAACAAAAAAAACAAAGTGCTGCTACGTGATGGATGGATACAGTCATAGTGAATAGTTTCAATTCAGAAGAATACAGTTATCATAATGCTAAGTTGTGTATGATTCGTAGTACATATGCAATATTACATCAGAGAGTAAAAAATAAACCCTAGTTACTTATACAAAGTTTGGGTTCTATCTTCTATCTGACATTACCTTCATTTGGTGGTTTAGGTTGTAATGTTGTCTATTTGTCAGGGTATCTGTATATAGGATAAAGAAAGATCAAGGGGTTGAGGAGGTGGGGGGAGAGAGGAGGGGGGGAAAGAGGGAATGAGAGGGGGGAGAGGGGGAGAGGGCATATCAGAGGGGGGCACATCTCACGCCCCATCAGGCCATGGTAATCTTACTGCTTGGACCATGCTCCCCAGATCTTTTTGAATTTCTTAGGGCATTTGCAGTTAATATAAGTGAGTTTATAAAGTGGTAATGTGGAGTCTACCAAGGATTTCCATTGGGAGACCGTGGGAGGGTCGGGCTGCTTCCATTTATTTAGGATAGTTTTTCTAGGCTAAAATGAGGTATAAAACACAAACAATCTTTTGTGTGTATTAGATATAATGTTGTCACATACTCCCAGAAGTAAAATAATCGGGTTCACTGGGATATTCAGGGTGCCCACCAAGTTGATAACGTCTACTACTTCTGACTATGGATGAGCTTCGAGTTCGAGTCGAACTTATGTTCGACTCGAACATCGGCTGTTCGACAGTTCGCCGAAGAGTGAACAATTTGGGGTGTTTGTGGCAAATTCGAATACCGCGGAACACTCTTTAAAAGTCTATGGGAGAAATCAAAAGTGCTAATTTTAAAAGCTTATATGCATGGTATTGTCATAAAAAGTGTTTGGGGACCTGGGTCCTGCCCCAGGGGACATGGATCAATGCAAAAATAAGTTTTAAAAACGGCGTTTTTTCGGGAGCAGTGATTTTAATAATGCTTAAAGTGAAACAATAAAAGTGTAATATCCCTTTAAATTTCATACCTGGGGGATGTCTATAGTATGCCTGTAAAGGGGCGCATGTTTCCCGTGTTTAGAACAGTCTGACAGCAAAATGACATTTCAAAGGAAAAAAAGTCATTTAAAACTACTCACGGCTATTAATGAATTGCCGGTCCGACAATACACATAAAAGTTCATTGATAAAAACGGCATGGGAATTCCCCACAGGGGAACCCCGAACCAAAATTAAAAAAAAAAAATGACGTGGGGGGTCCCCCTAAATTCCATACCAGGCCCTTCAGGTCTGGTATGGATATTAAGGGGAACCCCGGCCAAAATTTTTTTTAAAAATGGCGTGGGGTCCCCCTCAAAATCTATACCAGACTCCCCAGGTCTGGTATAGATTTTAAGGGGAACCCCGCACCAAAATAAAAAAAAAAAAACGGCGTGGGG
The DNA here is from genome assembly GCF_042186555.1 of Aquarana catesbeiana. Taxonomy (NCBI): domain Eukaryota; kingdom Metazoa; phylum Chordata; class Amphibia; order Anura; family Ranidae; genus Aquarana; species Aquarana catesbeiana. Next base: position 461,168,471 of record NC_133328.1, read on the forward strand.
TCCCCCCCTAAAATCCATACCAGATCTTTATCCGAGCATGCAACCTGGCAGGCTGCAGGAAAAGAGGGGGGGACGAGAGAGCACCCCCCCTCCTGAACCGTACCAGGCCACATGCCCTCAACATTGAGAGGGTGCTTTGGGGTAGCCCCCCAAAACACCTTGTCCCTATGTTGATGGGGACAAGGGCCTCATCCCCACAACCCTTGCCTGGTGGTTGTGGGGGTCTGCGGGTGGGGGGGTTATCAGAATCCTTACAGACAGCAGATATGCACATCAGCCCCTGATGAAGCGAGGAAAGCTCGCGAAACGCGTTGGGTTAGAGATGTACCATGCATATCTGTATCACATGTATTACTATTAAATTATGGCTATGTTTTTAGGACTACTATGCAATGTTGCTGTTTTATGAACTTGTTCACCCATGCTCATGTCTTTTATTGGATGATGTTGTTATCCTCAATAAACCATTTTTTGACTTCCATACTTGTTTACCCTTTGATCACCATGAACATCTCATTTAAAGTCCCAGGGGCGACGTCCGTTTTCTCTGTTATTTAGGGATGGAGGTGTTTCATGTTAGGGGTCAGCTTTCAGATTTTTTGTTCAATTTGTATCCGGGTGGAAGACACCCTAATGCCCTTGGCTGATGCTGAGCCTAGATCTTTACTGTCCATATGGGTTTGGTTACCAGTGATCCCCAATGACATGCTGATTTACTTTAATCTGTTTATCATGTACTTGCTGACTCGGCTTCTGTACCCTGTTCCCTTTTTGTGGGGAGGGTGGGTTGTTTTATCCTCCGGGAGCTGCGATGCACAAATGGGGAGTAATTTCTCTCCAGCTGTCTCCGTCCCTCTGGTTTTTCCGGATGGGCGGAGCCACCTGTGCATCGGCGTCATGCTCCATGCCCATTTGGGGATGTCCGCACTTCAGCGGTATCCCCACTCCATTGGGCGCGGTGTGTCATCCAGGCGGGGGTCGGGGATCGCGAGTGCATGTCGCTGTACGGCGGGCGTGTTGCGGTTCCCCTCTCACTCCGCCTGATGGATGACGTTAGGGGCGGGGAAGTCGGCGGATGTCCGGGTATTTAGGCTGGGGGTGTTGGCGTGGCATATTCTCTCCCTTTCATGCTTCTTCAACACACAGGCGGGACGCTCAAGCATACTGGTAGGCACTTTGATATATCCACAACTTTACACCTTGTATCTCACTGTGTATTCATACTCATTTTTTAGGCACATTCTGTTTGTGATTCATACTCCAAATTACATTTTCCAACTACTCCCTCTCACTTTCCACTTGTCGTTACACCTTCTATTCATTTGTCCTCATACACTTTTTCACTCTGTCTCATCACCTCACTTTCCCTTCTTTCCCTCTCCCTCCCCCCTTTTCTTCTCCCCTTTTCCTTTTTTTCTTTTCTTTCTTTTTTTCTTTTCCTTTTCTTTTCTTTTTTATCACATTCTTCAATTGCCCCCTTTTTTCCTTATTCCATACCTTCTCTCTATACCCTTCTTTCTCTCCCATACCCTGCAGGTTACTCTTACATACTTTGCATTCAGTACATACCCTATACCCCCTGGATAGTGCTTATGCAACCATTTCAGACCTTTTCTGTAGGACACCCTTGAACCTTGTGCAATGATGCATATCACTTAATAACTTCTAGACATTAATTCTATATATACTTCATATTTGTATATTTCATACAGTGAGTATGCCCTGCAAGACACATGGGAGCATTTTGGGTTCATGCTTTCTTTTCCTTCCGACATTGCCATGCTGACCTCCATGTCTGGGCTTGGTCCTCTTTGCTGGGTTCTCCGTCCCTTCAGCTCCCGGGGGAGATGCCCCCTGCCGGCCCCCAATTGAGTTCAGTCTATGAAGCCTTGTCTGCCAAGTAAGTATGGTATGATCGGTTCAGGCTCCTTGCTGTTGCCCAATCATAACTGATACTCTAATATATACTTTATCTGTTTCTTACAGACAGCAGATATGCACATCAGCCCCTGATGAAGCGAGGAAAGCTCGCGAAACGCATCGGGTTAGAGATGTACCATGCATATCTGTATCACATGAATTACTATTACTATTAAATTATGGCTATGTTTTTAGGACTACTATGCAATGTTGCTGTTTTATGAACTTGTTCACCCATGCTCATGTCTTTTATTGGATGATGTTGTTATCCTCAATAAACCATTTTTTGACTTCCATACTTGTTTACCCTTTGATCACCATGAACATCTCATTTAAAGTTCCAGGGGCGACGTCCGTTTTCTCTTTTTTCCTTTGAAATGTCATTTTGCTGTCAGACTGTTCTAAAACAGGAAACATACGCCCCTTTACAGGCATACTATAGACACCCCCCAGGTACGAAATTTAAAGGGATATTACACTTTTATTGTTTCACTTTAAGCATTATTAAAATCACTGCTCCCAAAAAAACTGCCGTTTTTAAAACTTATTTTTGCATTGATCCATGTCCCCTGGGGCAGGACCCAGGTCCCCAAACACTTTTTATGACAATACCATGCATATAAGCCTTTAAAATTAGCACTTTTGATTATTCATGTTCGTGTCCCATAGACTTTAATGGTGTTCGCGTGTTCGAACAGATATTTACAGTACCTATAGACAAGCCTTATTATATGCTGCGTATACATGATCGGACATCCCGACAACAAAATCCTGGGATTTTTTTCCGACGGATATCGGCTCAAGCTTGATTTGCATACACACGGTCACACAAATGTTGTGTGATCGTCAAGAACGCGCTGACGTACAACACGTACAATGGCACTATAAAGAAGGAAGTTCAATAGCCAGTGCGCCACCCTTTGGGCTCATTCTGCTAATCTCGTGTTAGTAGAAGTTTGGTGAGAGACGATTTGAACTTTTCAGCCTTGTGCTTTTCAGATCGTTACTGCTCTTCAGTTTGTGCTTGTGGGTTTGTATCTGGTTTTCAGTGCGTGTAGTCAGTTTGCATCTGGTTTTCAGTGCGTGCTATTTATAGTAGGTATTTTCAGTGCATTCTTGTCCGGTCGTTTCTGAATTTCAGCTTGCTCTTCTTTTGAAGCCATGTTGCGGGTACGTACTCGTAGAGTTCGTGCTGTGCAGGGGCTTGGTGTTGGGGTTCTTACTTTGACCCAAGCCCAGTCCATGAACAGGGCGAGGAGGAGTTCATGGACAAAGAATTGGTTGCTCCAGCATTGCCAACTCTCTCATTTGCCTTTGTTGAGGGAGATCCGTGAGAATAAACCTGATGATTTCAGGAATTATCTCCAGATGATGGACCCCGTTTTTCACCATTTGTTGTCTTTGCTGTCCCCTTATATTACCAAGCAGGACACCTGCATGTGGCAAGCCATCACTCCTGAACAGAGGCTAGTCGCCACGTTGCGGTATGGGCATCTCCCCCCAGGCTCTGGGAATCATTATTCCAGAGACCTGTTCTGCCATCATACAGGTCCTGCAGAAGGACTATATTAAGGTAATTTTTCTCCTTTAACATCACATTCTATGTAGTTAATGTTTTGCTAATGTATTGTATTTCTTTCATCATTTTCCTAATTACCATTATTGTAATATGCTGTGAATGTCCCCTTTGTCCTCATGCATGCTGGAATTTTTTAATGCTCCATTTTTGTCCTTCATGCATATTTGCCTTCACTAACCTCCCCAGCATGCTATCCTGGGCCCATGCACACCTAGTCTAGTCACTTAACAAGGTATTTTGTCAGCTCCATTGTACTGCTTTACCCTAAACACCCCCTAAAATATGTACAAATGTTATTTGTGTCCTTAAATTCAGGCAGATTGCCAGAGGCTTTTTTGGGGGGTCACAAAATCATTTGGAACCCTCCCTCCTCCCAACCACTAAGTCAACTGATACCAATCCTCTATCCGTGGACTTTGCCAAACCCATACACACTATACCTACCTCTTTTGTGGTCAGATTTATGGATGAATTAACCAAAGCATTTAGTGAAAGGGCCTGCCTGAATACTCTCAAATGGTACTGTTTCAAGTTTTGTTCTAATATTATCTTGATAGGTAATTGCAGTATGTAAAAATGTGCTTCAATTTGGACAGTGTGTATTCATATTTTTGTATAATGACACTTTCTACCTGTCCAGTGGGCTGCCAATAATATAAGTAAAGGAGGGGCTGGCCAAAGTAACACTCATTATTTATGCATTCAGCTCTCAATGAAGTGGAGAGGGTTACCTGTCCAAAACATCCCCCCCTAAAATTTTTACAATGGGCCATCAGAGGGGGTGAGGAATTTGATAAGTGGACCATAGATTTTTTTCTTTAAACACTCCTTCAAATAAATGTTATACTTATGTTGGCCAAGAATGTTTGTGTCTAATCTGCTTGCAATGTTATCTGCAAAAGTCCTAATTAATTTTTTTCTTGTTTCACTCCACAGTTTCCTTCAGCGCCACAGGAATGGCAGACTGTGGCTTCCCAATTTGCCCAGCGGTGGGACTTTCCCAACTATGGAGGGGCAATAGATGGGAAAAACGTCAGCATAGTCCCACCCCCCAACTCGGTGTCATACTATTACAACTACAAGGGGTTTAATAGTATTGTGATGTTGGCGGTGGTGTCAGCGACATATGATTTTCTCTATGTGGACGTGGGGAAGAATGGCCAGATGTCGGATGGTGGAGTCATCGCCCAGACCGAGTTCTATGGATGACTCCTGAGTGGTGGCTTGGGATTGCCACCTCTGTTAGACAACGTGGCTGGTCTGCCGTTCGTCTTTGTCGCTGATGAAGCATTTGGGCTGCGTGATCACCTGATGTGGCCGTTCCCCATGAGGACCCTCACCCTGGACCAGAGGGTTTTTAACTACTGGCTGGCCAGAGCCAGAAGAGTGGTGGAGAATGCTTTCGGGATAATGGCCAGCCGGTTCCGCCTATTCCTTACGCCAATCAACATGGCGGAATATAAACTTAACCATATAATCCTTGCAAGCTGCATTCTCCACAACTTTTTAAGGAGAAATTCTATGAACTATGTGGCCTCAGTTGGGCCTGAGGCTGGATTTCAAGACCAAACCCTGACGGCGCTTGAAGCTGGCCGTCCTGGCTTGCCCCCCCAAAGCGCCCGCGAGGTCTGCCAAAAATATATGGAGTACTTTGCGGGTAGGGGGGCCATTGATATGCCGGAAAATGTTTAAGAAACCTTTTTTAACCACTTGACAACTGGGCACTTAAACCCCCTTCCTAACCAGACCAATTTTCAGCTTTCGGTGCTCTCACACTTTGAATGACAATTACTCAGTCTTGCAACACTGTACCCATATGAAATTTTCGTCCTTTTGTTCACACAAATAGAGCTTTCTTTTGGTGGTATTTGATCACCTCTGGGTTTTTTATTTTCTGTGCTATAAATGAAAAATGACCGAAAATTTTGTAAAAAAATGCATTTTTCTTCATTTGTATTATAAAATTTTGCAAATAAGTAATTTTTCTTCATAAATTTGGGCCAAAATTTATACTGCTACATATCTTTGGTAAAAATAACCCAAATTAGTGGATATTATTTAGTCTGTGTGAAAGTTATAGCGTCTACAAGCTATCGTGCCAATCACTGGTAATTGATCACATCTGATCACACCTGATATACTGAGGCCTATCTCATTTCTTGAGACCCTTACAAGCCAGGAAAGTACAAATACCCACAAAATGACCCCTTTTTGGAAAGTAGACATTCCAAGGTATTTAGTAAGAGGCATGGTGAGTTTTTTGAAGTTGTCATTTTTCCCCACAATTCTTTGCAAAATTAAGATTTATTTTATTTTTATTTTTTTCCACACCAAATTGTCATTATAACAGGTTATTTCTCTCACATAGCATGTACATTCCACAAATGACACCCCAAAATATATTCTGCTACTCCTCCTGAGCATGGCGATACCACATGTGTGAGACTTTTACACAGCCTGGCCACATACAGATGCCCAACATTGAAGTAGCACATTCAGGCGTTCTAGGAGCATAAATTGCATATCTAATCTCTCAACCACCTATTACACTTTTGAAGGCCCTGGAGCACCAGGACAATGGAAACGCCCACAAAGTGACCCCATTTTGGAAAGCAAACACCTCAACGTATAATCTATCAGGCATAATGAGTCTTTTGAACGGTTCATTTTTTTCCAGAAGTTTTTGGAAAATGTGGAAAAAAAATGAAAACGCATTTTTTTTACACAAAGTTGTCCATTTCTAAGATATTTCCAACACATAGCATGTACATAGCAAAAATGACACCCCAAAATATATTCTGCTACTCCTCCTGAGTATGGCGATACCACATGTGTGAGACTTTTACACAGCCTGGCCACATACAGATGCCCAACATTGAAGTAGCGCATTCAGGCGTTCTAGGAGCATAAATTGCATTTCCTGTCGCATCATGGCAGCATACACGTTGGGTTGTGACTCCGCCTCCACAACCTGATAGGACCACATAGCTATAAATTAGAGAGTAGACACCTGCCCCAGTATTCTCTTATTTTTCCTCACCTGTCAGGACGCACGGATCAGCACCCCCTTACCGCTTCGCCCCAGCCAGGTTCTAGCCTCTCCTGGGTGGAAGTCCTTCTTGTACAGCCTCTAAACGAGCTAAATGGAAGGAGCCCCACTCTGGTGGTCTCAGGGGCACTCATCTCAACTTAAAACTGTTTGCCAGAAGACAAGCCTTAAACAGGCTTCAAGTGCAACAGCCCGCAAAAGCCTTAAACAGGCTTGCTGGAGGATTGGCCAGGGAACCATTTGTATGGCCTCAAGAAAGTAAGCCTTAAACAGGCTTCATTGTGTGCAGCGGTCTCCATTCCCCCCCTCTCCCCTCCCCCCCTCTCTGACATACCGTGGGTGTTCTGCTGGGCTCTGTGGTCCATGCAGTGCTGTGGGGGACCGCCGAGCATTCTCGGCGTCCTCGCGCATGCGCAGTACGGCTCTTTGGGCGCTCCTAAGCTATTTGCCAGTCTCCAAGATGGCGCCGGGTGCCTCGCGGCGCTACTGCGCATGCGCGGGCGTCCGACGCCAATGGTGGCAGATTTAAAAGCCACAGTATTGCTGTGGAGGCTGCTGATGGTTGCTGCATGCTACAGACGCCTGCTCTGCGATCCATAGCAAAGGAAAACGCTCTACAAAGGTGGGTTCTTCCCCCCCCTCTCCCCCCTCCCCCCCTCCTGTCCAGGCTGGGTCAGTTTCTACATTGCTGCTTGTTTTTTCCTTGCGGGTTTCCAACCTACTCACCATGGAGACCGCTGCCCCAGCAGATCACCGCCAGCCTATTAGGTAAGGGGGGGAAGAAGTGGGTAAGTAGCGAAGATTGAAAAAGAGAGCACTTCTAACGCTACCTAAATTGGTCAGCCCTACCAGGTCCTCAGGAACGTCTGCGTCAAGACATAGAGAGTCCTCACGCAGGAGAAGTCGCTCCAGACATAGACGGAGCCGCTCCTACCATAGGAGAAGTCGCTCAAGAGGAAGCCGCAGAAGAAGCCGCTCCAGATCACGTTCTCGGCATGGTCGATCCCACCACAGAAGGTCATCCTCACGTAGGCACTGCTCCCCTGCACACCATTCCCGTCCCGCCGGGAACGCATGCTGGATCTGTGGTACAGCGGCTCTTCCGGATAAGCTGGTTTGTCAGAGATGCCTAGAAGAGGCCACAAGAGAGAGAGCCTCAGAAGTCGGGGACTCAGCCCCTCAGGCCTCAATACCAGATGTGGATCTCTCCACCATTACCTCTCCAGCCCGGGCCAGCACATCAAAGGAGTAAGACTCCCTATCTGATAATGAAGGCCTGGAGGTGTCGGCCGGATTCGACTTTGGCCTTATACAACCGTTTGTTAAATCGGTCAAGGAGGCAATAGGATGGGAGGAACCCCAGGAAGCCCAGCCAAAGCAGAGAAAATATTTTCCTCAGCTTAAAAAGGAACCAGAAACCTTTCCGTTCATCGATGAGCTGGAAGATTTAATCAAAGAAGAGTGGCAGAGACCAGAGAGGAAATCTAGTCTGAACAACAGACTCCAGAAGCTGTACCCACTCAAGGAGCCTAAAGTGAACCCTCTGGTATCCCCTCCGGTAGTGGACGCATCTTTAATGCACCTCGCCAGGCATGTTACCCTCCCGCTAGAAGATGCGGTTACGTTTAGAGACGTTCTTGACCGAAAGATCGACACGGATCTCAAGCGGGCTTACCTTTCGGCCGGAGGTGCATGCAGGCCTGCGATAGCACTCGCGGCAGTAGGAAGGGCCATCTCGAGTTGGTCGTCAAACACGGAAAAGCTGGTATTAGAGGGGGCAGACCAAGAGAAAATTGTGAAGGCATTACAAGAGTTAAGCTTGGCTGGTGATTTCGTGGCTGAGGCCTCAGTTGACACTATCAGGTCGGCCTCAAAGTCTATGTTGGCCTCAGTGATGGCCAGAAGAGCTTTGTGGCTGAAGCCCTGGACAGCGGATCCGGCATCCAAGTCTAATTGGTGCCGTGTTCCGTTTGAAGGTGAGCACCTTTTCGGAACAAAGTTGGATACGGCCATCTCCAAGGTAACTGGTGGAAAATCCAGACTCATTCCCTCAGATAGGAGGCCCAAACAGAGACCCCCTCCTTTTAAGCGGAATCTCCCAGAAAGGTATAGGGACGCGAAAGCGTACAGACCAGGGAAGGAGTACCGAAGGAACTGGAAGAACCCTCAAACTTCTTTTATGAAATTCCAAAAGCCTAAGACTTCCGCTCCCAGTGACCAGAAGTCTTTTTGAAGGTGTGCCCGTCCAGCCAGCAGCAGTAGGAGCAAGGCTTTCCAGTTTCAGGCTGGTCTGGACGGAAACCATACACGATACCTGGACCCTGGCCACCATCAGTTTCGGCCACAGATGGGCCTTCAAAAATCGACCCCCAAGAGATCATTTCTGCCCAACCCGTATTCCTCCTCCTGGGGAGAAAAGGTTATCCCTTCTAACTTATGTCCTAGAGCTGCTTCAAAAACGAGCGGTAGCAGAGGTTCCGCCAACACAACGAGGCAGAGGATTCTATTCTCCACTATTCCTCATCAAAAAGAAGTCAGGGGACTTTCAGCCGGTTCTAGACCTGAAGAAACTCAACAGATCCATCAAAGTGGAGTCGTTCAGGATGGAAAGCCTGCAGTCTATCCTCCAGGCCATAAACTTGGGAGACTGGATGCTCTCCGTAGATCTCCAGGATGCCTACCTACACATACCAATTCACGTGGCATTCCAAAAGTTCCTGCGGTTCTCGGTGGGCCAGGAACATTTTCAATTTCGAAGCCTCCCTTTCGGGATCTCTACGACACCCAGAACATTTACAAAGGTTCTGCTTCCAGTAATAGCCTCTTTGAGGGAGAAAGGTCTAAGGGTCCATCATTACCTGGACGACATTCTTCTCCTCTCAAACAGCCAGGAATCACTCGTGCAACATCGCGAGATCTTAGTTTCCACCCTAACAAGTCTGGGCTGGATAATCAACTGGCAGAAGAGCAACATCCAGCCTACCCAGAGGATGGTCTTCCTGGGAGCCGAGCTAGACACCCGGGCCAACACGGTAGAACTGCCAAGGGAGAAGTTGTCCCTACTAATTCAGAAAGTGAAAGATGTGGTTCCAGCATCATACTTACCGGCCAGAGCATACCTCAGCCTGCTGGGGTCCTTATCAGCAACCATTCCAATGGTCAGATGGGCGCAATGGAATACCAGACCTCTGCAAGCCTCCTTCCTGTGCCAGTGGGACGGATGGTCCATGTCCCAATCGATTCGCATCTCAGAAGAAGCCAGATTATCTCTACGGTGGTGGACTCACCCCGGCAACCTCAGCAGATGCAAACAGATAGTCATTCTCCATCAGGAGGTAGTAACTTCGGATGCCAGTCTGGAAGGATGGGGGGCACACTACCTACATTATGCAGCTCAGGGCCGCTGGCACTTCAAAACCAGGGATGTTGTGTCAAACGTCCTAGAGATGAAAGCAGCCTTCCAAGCCCTCTTGGCATTCAGCTCTCTTCTGAGAGGGAAACAGGTCCTCATCCAAATGGACAACCGAGTGGCTGTGGCCTACATCAACAGGCAGGGGGGTACCAAGAGCATCTCCATGATGCGGGAAGTTGGTCCGGTGATGCGATGGGCTCAACTGAACCTGCAGGACCTGAAGGCGGCCTATATTCCGGGAATTCAGAACAAACTGGCGGACTCTCTCAGCAGGACATTCGTTTCCAACAACGAGTGGTATCTAAGCCCGCAGGCCTTCGCCCTCATATGCCAGACATGGGGTCATCCAGACATAGACCTCGCAGCAACACCAGAGAACAGGAAATGTCAAAGGTTTCTGTCGAGGAACCCCTTCCCCTCAGCGGAGGGAACGAATTGTCTCCAGCATACCTGGAACTTTCGTCTAGGTTACATTTTTCCACCAACCCCACTGATAGCCAAGTTCCTTCTGAGGCTCAAACACTCAGCAGCTCTAGTCCTGGCCGTGATTCCCTTCTGGCCACGGAGGCCTTGGTTCACCACCCTCCTGCAACTGAGCACAGCGGATCCAGTTCCTCTTCCGGTGACAACGGATCTACTAACCCAGGGCCAGCTACTACATCCGAATCCAGAGAGATTGCACCTAGCGGCCTGGAGACTGAAAGGTCTAGGTTCCTAGATCAAGGCTGTTCGCATAGGATAGTCGAAACCCTGCTTTTAGCCAGGAAATCTTCCACGAATAACACCTACGAGAGAGTCTGGGGGAAGTTCTCTTCCTTTGCTCAGGAACAAGGTTGGGACCCGTCTTCCCCATCAGCAATACAAGTGCTTGAGTTTCTACAGTCAGGCCTAGACAAAGGCCTTAGATCTAGCACCCTGAAAGTCCAAGTCTCTGCCATCTCTGCTCTGACAGGGGTTAGATGGGCACTTAACCCTCTTGTAGTTCAATTCCAGAAAGCATGCCTGAAGATAAGGCCTCCCAGGAAGCCTTCATTCCCAACATGGGACCTATCAACTGTCCTAGAAATTCTATCCGGTGAACCATTTTTCCCTCTTGAAGATACCTCCCTTTGGGACCTGACTCTAAAAGTATCATTCCTAATTGCCATCACTTCAGCGAAAAGGGTCTCAGAAATGCAAGCTTTACTGATCAAGGAACCATACCTGATGGTTTACCCAGACAGGCTAACCCTGAAACCTTCAGACAAATTTATCCCAAAGGTTTCCTCTGCATTCCACTTTAACCAGGAGATTGACCTCCCGGCTTTGAGCACAGATCAGGGCATTCCTCATCCCCTGGATGTTAGGGGCAACATTCTGCATTACCTCTCGGTGACCAAGTCTTTCAGGAGATGCGAGAACCTTTTAGTCATCCCACATGGGTTCAGGAAGGGCCAGGCAGCTTCTGCCCGTACCATCGCCTCATGGCTCGTGAAAGCTATCAAAAAGACCTACTCCTTAAGCACCTTGCAAATCCCGGAAGACCTTAGAGCGCATTCCACCAGGGCAATGGCTACTTCATGGGCAGCTTACTGTAAAGTTTCAGCGGAAACCATTTGTAGAGCGGGCACTTGGTCTTCAAGAAACACCTTCATTTCCCATTATAAAATAGACGCTGCACGCTTAGCAGCAGTTGAATTTGGGAGGGCCGTCATACAGGCCAATTCTTCTGTTCCTTGTCAATAAATTTGATTTTTTTTGCACTCCCACCCAGTTTGGCGAGTTACTCCCCAACGTGTATGCTGCCATGATGCGACAGGAAAACGGAAAATTGTATACTCACCTTTCCGTAATTTTCCTTTCTTGTCGCATCTTCATGGCAGCATACAATCACCCACCCTCTGAGGTGACATGTGTATATAGTTACAGAGAATACTGGGGCAGGTGTCTACTCTCTAATTTATAGCTATGTGGTCCTATCAGGTTGTGGAGGCGGAGTCACAACCCAACGTGTATGCTGCCATGAAGATGCGACAGGAAAGGAAAATTACGGAAAGGTGAGTATACAATTTTCCGTTATCTAATCTCTCAACCACCTATTACACTTTTGAAGGCCCTGGAGCACCAGGACAATGGAAACGCCCACAAAGTGACCCCATTTTGGAAAGCAAACACCCCAACGTATAATCTATGAGGCATAGTGAGTCTTTTGAACGATTCATTTTTTTCCAGAAGTTTTTGGAAAATGTGGAAAAAAAATGAAAACGCATTTTTTTTTACACAAAGTTGTCCATTTCTAAGATATTTCCAACACATAGCATGTACATAGCAAAAATGACACCCCAGAATATATTCTGCTACTCCTCCTGAGTATGGCGATACCACATGTGTGAGACTTTTACACAGCCTGGCCACATACAGATGCCCAACATTGAAGTAGCGCATTCAGGCGTTCTAGGAGCATAAATTGCATATCTAATCTCTCAACCACCTATTACAATTTTGAAGGCCCTGGAGCACCAGGACAATGGAAATGCCCACAAAGTGACCCCATTTTGGAAAGCAAACACCCCAACGTATAATCTATGAGGCATAATGAGTCTTTTGAACGGTTCATTTTTTTCCAGAAGTTTTTGGAAAATGTGGAAAAAAAATGAAAACGCATTTTTTTTACACAAAGTTGTCCATTTCTAAGATATTTCCAACACATAGCATGTACATAGCAAAAATGACACCCCAAAATATATTCTGCTACTCCTCCTGAGTATGGCGATACCACATGTGTGAGACTATTACACAGCCTGGCCACGTACAGAGGCCCAACATTGAAGTAGCACATTCAGGCGTTCTAGGAGCATAAATTACACATCTAATTTCCTTACAATCTATCACATTTTTGAAGGCCCTTCATATTTCTAACACATAGCATGAACCAAGAATTACACCCTAAAATACATTCTGTTGAGCAAAGGGTAAACAAAAGATTACCTGTGGTTTTTGTAGTGCAGTTGTCCACAGGAGGAGAGCCCTGATCCAGGCAGCAGGCAGGGACGTGATCAGCCACAGTGAATGGAATAGTCCAGGCAGCAGGCAAGAATATTGTCCATAGTACAGGCAGGGATACTGTCCTTATACAGTCCAGGGTCAGTGCAAGTAGAGACATTGCCAGCAGTGCCAAAATATTGGTCCTGGTAGTAAGCAGGAACATGGTCCAAGTAGCAGGCCAGGAAAGAATGAGGACAGGGGTAGAGGCTTCTCCCACCCAAATCTCTTTGAAGCCTCCGAGTCTCCAGACCCTAATCTGGGAATGAGAAAACTAAAAAATTAGTTTTCTTCATCCAGAAAAACAATTCTGGAGCCCCTCACATATGTGAGACCCCTGTGTTATGAAGCCCACTACTCCAGTAGCAGAGTAAAAGACCAGTCCAAGAGGCAGGCAAAAAACATGGTCAAACAGTCCAGGGTCAGTTCTAGAGAAGGCAGAGGTAGGTACAGTTTAGCATTAGGCAGAAGCGTGGTCAAATAACAGGCCAGGGTCAGTATCAGAGCAGGCAGAGGTAGGTACAGTTTAGCGTTAGGCAGAATCGTGGTCGTATAACAGGCCAGAGTCAGTTCCAGAGCAGGCAGAGGTAGGTACAGTTTAGCGTTAGGCAGAAGCGTGGTCGTTTAGCAGGCCAGGGTCAGTTCCCGGAGAAGGCAGAGGTAGGTACAATTTAGCATTAGGCAGAAGCGTGGTTGTTTAGCAGGCCAGGGTCAGTTCCGGAGAAGGCAGCGGTATGTACAGTGGCTTAAAGGGGTGTGGCGGTAAATGACAATTACGGTTACCATACTTCCCTAATAATCTAGAGAAGTATGGTAACGGCGGAAACATTCCTCAATACAAAGGCCTGGTTCGGAAGGACAATCAGGACAATAATACACGGTGTCTCTTCTAGTTCCTCCTCTTGAGCACACCCGGCATCTCTTCTGACGTTTCCGGCCTGTTTCATGGGGGGGGAGTCTTTTAGGAAAGTGGCGTTCATGGAGTCTGCTCACTGAATCCGAGCGAATGCTTTCTGGTGCGCTTTCAGGGTACAAAAGTGTGGAGATAATTTCTTCTTGGTACTGAAGATAAGATACGGGGCTCTGTGTAGATTTACGGTAAATAACAAAACTATTGTAAATGGCCAAACTGAAAAGATATATGGAGACTTTTTTATACCATGTGGGAAGGTAGGGTTCGATCATCTGATCATTGAAGTCGACTCCCCCCCATAAACAAATTATAGTCATGGACACATTTTGGTTTCTGGATTGGGCCATTTCTTCGGGGGATTTCCACGTAGGTGTCGTCGTGGATCGTTGTGAGCATGTAAATGTTTCGTTTGTCCCTCCACCTGAGAGCCAATATCTCTTCATTCCTCAAAGATGCCGTCTCCCCTTTTCGTAGTCTTTCAGTAACGAGCCTTTGCGGGAATCCCTTCCTATTGGCTCGCACTGTACCACACGCTGGAGTGTTCTTGCGGTAAAGATTGCGGAAGAGGGGCAAGCTTGTATAGTAGTTATCCACATAAAGGTGGTAACCCTTTCCAAGAAGTGGATATACAAGCTCCCAAACAACCTTTCCGCTGACTCCGATGTACTCCGGACATTCAGGGGGATGCAGTTGGGTATCCTTCCCTTCGTACACCCGGAATGCGTAGATGTACCCTGTTTCTCGGTCACATAGCTTGTAGAGCTTAACCCCATATCGAGCCCTCTTACTGGGGATAAACTGCTTGAAGCCAAGCCTGCCTGTGAAGTGGACCAATGACTCATCCACGGAGATATTTTGGTCGGGGATGAATAACTGGGGGAATTTCTCAGAGAAAAAATTTAGAAGTGGCCGAATTTTAAATAATTTGTCATGTGATGGGTCATTTCGGGGAGGGCACTGGGTGTTGTCATTGTAATGGAGGAAACGCATTATCATGAGGTATCTTGATCTTCGCATAATGGACGAATAGATTGGCATATGGTGGATGGGCTTATACTCCAATAGGAGTATAATTCATTTTTTTTGTGAGTCCCATATTAAATGTTAGGCCTAAAAATAATTTAAATTCCTCCACTGTCAATGGTCTCCACTCATAGGGACGGGCATAACTTGAACCAGGGTTGCTTGTAATAAATTGTTGTGCATAGAGGTTGCACTGGGCCACGATGGAGGATAATAGGTCTTGGGTAAAAATTTAATTTAAAAAATCAATAGGGGCAAAATTCTCTGTGTTCACCTGAACACCTGGCTGGGCGGTAAAAGGGGGGATGTTTGCTGCTCTTGAATTAGAGGGAAGCCACAGAGGGTTTTCAAGGGCATAGGGAAGGCCGGCATGGGTCCTAACGCTTTGGGGCAGAGATGACACCCCACTATTTCTTGGCCTTTGCTGCAGTGGTACTTCATTTCTTCTGGATGGCACTGTGCTACTGGTGGATGGCACTGAGCTGCTAGCTGATGCCACTGCATTTCTGGTGGATGGCACTGAGCTGCTGGCTGATGCCACAGCACTACTTGTGGTAGCCTGCTCTTCCATGCCAGAGCACACTTTGCTCTTCCTCCAATTCTGTATCAGAACCACTGCTTACAATGGGTTCATATTCTGAACCAGAATCAGACACAGACTCAGAGAGCTCCCCGCTGCTCTCGTCGGTCAAGCTAAGTTGTTGGTATGCCTCCTGTGCGGAAAAATTTTTTTTTGCCATACTGGTGACTGTGGGCTGTGGTGACAAACTGCTGTGGTAGGGACACTTGGACAGAAATGGATGGGTGCTTATGAGGCTGGTCTAATGAGGCTGCACTGCTGGGTTCTGATGAGGCTGCACTGCTGGGTTCTGATGAGGCTGCACTGCTGGGTACTGATGAGGGTGCACTGCTGGGTACTGATGAGGGTGCACTGCTGGGAACTGATGAGGGTGCACTGCTGGGAACTGATGAGGGTGCACTGCTGGGAACTGATGAGGGTGCACTGATGGGTACTGATAAGGTTGCACTGATGTACACTAATGCACCACACTGATATGCACTGATAAGGTAGCACTGATGGGTACTAATGAGGATCCACTGATATGGTGGCACTGATGAGCACTCACTTATGGGCACTGATGTGCACTATTGGGTACTGTAGTGGCACTGATGAGCGATGTAGTGGTGCAGATGAGCACTCTAGTGATGCTGATGTGGTACTGACGGCACAAATGAGCACTGTATTGGCACTAATGTGGCACTGATGAGCACTGTAGTGGCACTGATGGAGCACTGGCGTGGCACTGATGGAGCACTGGCATGGCACTGATGGAGCACTGATGTGGCACTGACGTGGCACTGATAGGCACGTTGGTGGCACTGATGTGCACTGGTGGCACCGATGTGGCACTGGTGGCACAGATGAGCACTGTAGTGGCACTGGGCACTGGTATGGCACTGACGTGGCACTGACGGAGCGCTGACGTGGCACTGGTGGCACAGATGGGTACTGAAGTGGCAGAAGTGGCACTGATGAGCACTGTAGGGCACTAATGTGGCACTGATGAGCACTGTAGTGGCACTGATGGAGCACTGGCGTGGCACTGATGGAGCACTGACGTGGCACTGATAGGCACGTTGGTGGCACTGATGTGCACTGGTGGCACTGGTGGCACAGATGAGCACTGTAGTGGCACTGGGCACTGGCATGGCACTGACGTGGCACTGACGGAGCACTGACGTGGCACTGGTGGCACAGATGGGTACTGAAGTGGCAGAAGTGGCACTGATGAGCACTGTAGGGCACTGATGTGGCACTGATGAGCACTATAGTGGCACTAATGGCACAGATGAGCACTGTAGTGGCACTGATGGACACTTTAGTGGCACTGATGGGTACTGTAGTGGCACTGGTGGCAAGGGATGGGTACTGTAGTGGCACTGATGGGTAGTGTAGTGGCACTGATGGCACAGATGGGTACTGTAGTGGCACTGCTGGGTAGTGTAGTGGCACTGATGGCACTGTAGGGCACAGATTAGCACAGTAGTGGCACTTGTGTGGCACTGGATGGCACTGCTGGGCACTGTAGTGCTTTCAAAAAGCTTATCACTCACGGTTTTTACTTGATCTCTCTTCTCTCCTCTCACACTGTATCGGTGTGAGGAGAGAAGAGAGCTGGGACCTTTGCATGACCCCAGTTTGTTTACATAGTGATAGCTCCCTCATTGGAGGGAGCGATCACATGGTAAAGGGCCGCTGTCATTGGCCCTTTACCGCGATCCGTGCTGCGCCGGGTCCCGTGAACCCGGCGAGCACGGACACTTCAGTGCGCGTGCCCCACCGGGCGCGCAGGGAGCGATAGTTCCGGATGACGTCCATGGACGTCCACCCAGAACTAGCCGGCCGCGCTGTTGCCGTCTTTCGGCAATGGCCCGGTCGGCAAGTGGTTAAATAAATTTGTATTTTAATATGAAATAATATTTCCTTGGATTTACTGCTTGTGTTTCTTTTAGCTGTCTCTTAGGTTATCCAATGTCCTTTTTTTGTGCCCATTTTCTTCAATAGTGCAAACGTAATTTCTTTGATACATGAGGTGACAATCTCTTCTTCAGCTAACTATTATGTTGTGGGTCTGCTACACACACACACCTTGTTTTTGTTGTTAATGTATGTAATGCATTAATGCTTAAAATATTCATCATTTTCCGCTCCATGAATTTATTTTTTGGAGTTACGAAAATGGCCTGATTGATGCAAATTCTCAAGCTCTGTGGGTGTTATTTACTAAAGGAAAATCCACTTTGCAAAAGTGCACTATAAAGTGCACTGAAACTGCACTGAAAGTGCACTTGTAGTGCAAAGGGGATTTCCCTTTAGTAAATCGCCCCCATTGTCACTGTAAACAACAACTTAAGCAAAAAACTTCTATTGAGCATTGAAAGAAGAAGCCACACATTGTTGAGTAGAATCATTTTTATTCACATGTGCATTTAGAAAAGGATTTTTGAACAAACCAATATATTTTTGAAATCCAATTTTTTTTTGACAATAGAAATATCCTTTTTTGTGTTAAACGGCATGTTTTTTAAACCATACAACAATACACTACTCAGGAACTTACAAAGTTCAACTTTGATAAATTGAAAGCAATATCAGACATTAGTATGTCCAAACTGTGTTGATATTGCCTTCATCAGATGGGGTGATTTCACCCCCGTGAAAGCCAAATTTTAAAAATGCACACAAATTGAGAGTCAAAATGGGGTTTTCACTCCTGATCCCATGCCTAATGTCAACATGTACTAGCTCCCATCATGGGGGATCAAGGGATGTGTTTTGAGGGTGCAACCCCTTCCTCTCATCTACTTGAGTTGCGAGGAAGGGATTGCACCCACAAAACGCGTACATTGATATCCCCTGATGGCAGATAGCACATGTTGACACTGTGTGCATCTTCAAAATTTGGCTTTCAAAATTTTGGAGAAAAGTTAGGAAAATTGAAACTATTTGATAAATGTTGGTGTGTTTTCGATTCTGGCTAAAATATCAATGATGTTTTTGAGTCTTTCTTCCTTGATCTTCTGTAAATCCCGATTGCACACCACGATCTCCACGATGAGGATGTGTGCACTTGCCCTTGTGAAATGTGTTTCTTCTTTCACAACATCCACATCACCAAAAAAAAAACACACCATGTATTATAAATATGTAGGCATCCATCTATTACCTGAGGCTGTTGTGGCCACGTCATAAACCTCTCCTTCCTGCACATCCTCTGGTTGTTTTTTTTTTTTATTTCTTTAGGAGGTGGGGGGTCCCTGGTGACCTCAGACGTCCAAAGACTTTTCTCCCCTACGTGAATAAAATAAAGGTATACTTAGCACACAGATATTTGAGGCAAGAAATAGGAACATGAAATATTGCTTGGAAGTGTCATACAATTGTCTGTTTTGGCAGAGTTCAAAGCTGAAGGCATGATTTTTTCCCTTTGCAAAGCTGGAATAATTACTTTTTTGTTAAAGTATCACACATGGAGACACCCCTAGTATCCACTGGAGCACCTGTGTGGGACACCCTAAAAAGTTTGTTCTGCTGTCCCACACTAGTGCTCCTGCGTCCAGATGTGTAAACAGCTGCTGAGTGTCCTCTCCTTACACTGAATCAAGTTTGCATTTCATTCTAGTTACAAACCCATCTAGACAACAATGTCATAAACTTCATTGAATACAAATAGGCATGACCAAATGTAGTTAACCTGCATCTGCCAAAAACATCATATTAGTGGGCGAACGAACAATGTTTACTACGAACGATTGCTGTGCCCACGAACCTGAAACTTGCCATTTTAAACTGTACAACAGTAAAGAAAAGCACATAGAGCAGCACAAATGTAATAATAATAATAGGAACACACAACAAAATACTTACAGTACTTTTTTGCAGCACTCTCTTGATTCTTGTGTACTGATCCTGCTCCCTCAATTTGAGGTCTGACCATCGTTTCCTCAGTTGATCCTTGGATCGCCGTACCTCAAAACTCTTTGGTAGACTTTCCACAACTTTGGTCATGATCTTGGCCTTTCTGACATTTGGGTTTGGGTAAAGTCCATGCTTCCCATCATAGTCGGCCCTCTTGAAGATGTTCACCATCTCTACAAATTCCATATTTGAGGTCTTAAATATCCTCTGGGATCGGGACGTTCGTGGCTCCGGGCTTTCGTCGTTGCTGCTGCTGTCTTCATGCTCTTGTTCTTTCTTCGCCATGTGCTCTCACACTGCGCCAAAAGAGAAGGGGTGTGGAATAGACTAGATAGAAGGTCAGGGGCGGGTGGAATTTCATGCATGCACA
This sequence comes from Aquarana catesbeiana, assembly GCF_042186555.1. Taxonomy (NCBI): domain Eukaryota; kingdom Metazoa; phylum Chordata; class Amphibia; order Anura; family Ranidae; genus Aquarana; species Aquarana catesbeiana. The sequence goes on from NC_133328.1 coordinate 461,188,238, forward strand.
GTGTATATAAAGCGTAACATATGTGTGTCGTACGTACGATCTGTGAGCGGAGGAAGGAGTAGCGGAAGCACCTATCATGATAACGAAGGTACAATTTTATACTGCTTATAGATTGAGGCCTATATTGGGACAAGATTATGAGAGTTTAGCCTGACATTAGGGTTTGTCTTGTGTTGTCTCTTGTAGAGAAAATTGATCTATTGAATGATCAGGACTTTATCTCCATATTCATTGATATATATAGGGAGCTGCCCTGTCTGTGGCAGGTAAACAACCCCTTTTATAACTGTAGCACCCACCAGTTTGGGTGGGTGCTACAATAATAAGTTTAGTGTTAAAGTAGGCTAAATTTCCCAGAATCTCACTCTGCAGTGTATTCTGGCGGGGTTTGATTTCTGGGGAGGTTTAATAGTGTAGAGGAGGGTGTGACCCCCTGCACTCTGTTTGAACAGTTTCCTCTGTTTTCTGGGGGCTGGCCTAGAGGACAGAAGGAAAATGAGTGTGAGTGACAGGTAGCTTTTGGGAAGACGCCTCTAGACCAATGGTTAATTTGTTGAGACAGGGGCGGGACTTCTATTTAAGGCCTGGTCACATGCTTCCCGGGGTTCTTGTTCTGCATGGGAAGTGAGAGGAGCCTGACGTAGGATGTGAGACAAGAGGCTTCCACATGTGCTCTTCCCCCTGTGAATATGGATGGGTGGAGAAGAGACCCAGGAGACAGGATTAAGACACTGATATAGCACTGATGCTCTCCCGGCCAGAGGAGAGGAACTGCAAAGCCATGCTTATGGAGAGGAACTGAACTACTTCTTCCACATAGCTGCCAATACTGACATCCAGGAATGGGTGAGGATCTTTCGTGTGTGACATGGATCATACCTCAGGAACACAAGTAAGTGTAACCCAAAGGGAAACAGTACCTATGAGAGACTTTACAGGGATCGGTGTGTGGGTGCCAGGGTAATTGAGCTGGGCCTTATAGCATTGATACCCTTGGGGAATCCAGAAGTCATCTTTTGAATGTTATCTGTGTGGTCATTCAAGAAGCTAGAATCATGGGTGCTGTGAAGTCGGGAAGTGGTAGTAAAAAGGAAGAAGGAAACACGCTTTGAACTGAAAGTCTCGACATCAGATGGAAGTCTACTAATAGGGGCTTACCTTTTATAAATCTGAATGCACTGAAGTATTATTCATTATTCATCTGTACTGGAAGTGGTGGTCAAAAGGAGGAAGGAAACATGCACCGCACAAGGGAATGTTATGCAATAGGAGGTCCACTTCTACTACTTGGGGATTATGTAATCCGAGGATAATATTGTGTTGCATATCGTCTAACCCTGCTGAGAGTTATTCAGAGTGACTTTTCAGTATAGTGCTGCATTATTGAAAGTGACTTTTCAACATGATGCTACCTTTCATATGGAATCCACAAAAAACTTGTATATAGTTCACTTTCATTTGACTGTCTGCGTGTTCTATATGGTTGGGGAGTAGGGGGATGGCTAAAGCTCCAGGGTAGAACGAACTAACAGCCGCTCCTACGGGAGTAGGGCGCTACATAACAATAAAAGAAAGAGGCAGGCAGAGCTGGATTAATTGTTGGAATTCGTGAAGCCGCAGATCCCCATGGCAACCATCAACTATTTGAAGGACACAATTGGTGGCATGAGGAGCACTTATAATAGGGAGCGCAGGAAGGTCCAGGATTCCCAGAGATCAGGAGCTGCAGCAGATGACGTTTATGTTCCCAGGCTGTGGTACTATGACAGACTGCATTTTCTGGCAGACCAGAGGGAACCCAGGCCATCACTCTCCAGTCTTCCTTTAACGCCTCCTTCCACCCCAGCTGAGGGTTCCCGACGTCCAACCTGGGCCCTCCAGCTAGGAAGATGTGGAGGAGCCCAGCTTGAGCCAGGTATAGCATTGTTCAACATATTTCTTGTCAAAAAATTAATGATGTTAACTAGATGTTGTTATTGATCACTAATTTCTGATTTAACAAAGTGTTTTACATATCAATAGACAGCAGTGGCCACAAATGATTGGGACAAGAATGAAAAATGCTGGCGATCAGAATGATAGTCTTTTCTATTTGTTAACATTCAATTTGCAACAGTCATGAGCTGAAAATTGTGTGTAATTGATGAACCAAAAACTAAAACTATGTCCCTTTTTCATACACAGGAAAGTCTCAGCCAGGAGGAGGCCATGGAAAGTGACAGCCAGGAGGTGGCCGGGCCCAGTAGCCTACCCAAATCCCAGGTCCCTCCCCTCGCCTTAAAAAAAAAAGGCCCAGGAAGAGAAGTAACCTGGAGGAGGCTGCACTTGGGCTATTTTGGAAGGCTACTGCAGCCCTCAGAACCCCCCCAATATTCAAGAGGACTATGCCTGCATGGCAGCCTGCAAAATTCAGGAAATGGAGGAGGGCCAACGCCTCTTCTGTGAGGAAGTTATCTTACAAGCCCTAAATTAGGTGTTGAGGGGTGAACTCACAAGTCAAAGCCAGGTTTGTGAGCTTGACCATCGTCCTCCTCCTCCACCTCCTGCCACAACTCCAACACCAGAGCCACAGCCTGGAAGCAAGTGTGTAAGGAAGACAAGAGAGTGATGGCCTGGGTTCATTCTGGTCTGAAAAAAGACGCAGGCTGTTGTAAGACCACAGCCTGGGGACATATATATCATCTGCTGCTGTTTCTGATCTCTGGGAGTCCTGGACCAGATTGTGCTCACTATTATATGGACTCCTCATGCTGCCAATTTTGGCTGTAAAATAGTTGATGTGTGCCCTGGGGTACAAAGGCTTCGCTAATTTCACCAGTTTATCCAGCGTTGCCTTCCTCTTTATTTGGTTATGACCCATAATAAATGGCTATTTTTTGTTCACAAATACTTGCCTATGTGTTTAACTTCAAAAAGGACAGTTTGTTTGTGAGTAGGCAGGTACATTTCAAAAAGACAATGTCAAATTAACAAGGGACATCAACACCAAACAACCCCCTTGAGGTTAAAAAATACAAGTTAATAATGGTGTTGTGGTAACTTGACACACAAAACAACAAAAAATATTATGGAGATTAGTAGAAAAAAACATCTAAAAAAAACAGGAGATCTTGATAAAAAAAAAAAAGAAAAAAAGTAGATCACTATAAAAAAAAAAAGGAGATCTTGATTAAAAAAAAAAAAAAAATCACTATAAAAAGAAATTCAAAACATTATTATGGAGATCTGACGAAAAAATAAAAAATATTATTCATGAGATCACAAGAAATAATAAAGAAATAATAATAATAAATAAAATAAATAGTAAAGAAATCAGTTTGTGAGAACGAGCGAATGCACTGCATTAAAAGATTAAAAAATGTGCAGCGTGACGAATGTGCTATCTCCATTACGAGTGCTAGTTTTACCAGACCGAGCGCTTCCATCTCATACTTGATTCAGAGCATGCATGGAATTGTGTGCGTCGGAATTGTGTACACACACTCAGAATTTCCGACAACGGATGCCCGTGGCAGCTCATAACAGAACCACAAAGTTACCCACATATCTCTCCGGTAACAGGAGTCTACAGTTTATTCTCCTATAACCCCAGTAACACATTCAGCAGCTATGTCTGCACGCGGATCTGTTGTAGGATCCTTTTTATGAATCCAAAGTCTATGCTTTTTGTCTTTTTGTTCTATCTGTTACATACTTGTTGCACACAGCAATCTTCACCGCATGGTATTGTCACCCACAATATTGTCTCAAGAAACCTCAAGTCAACTCACAGAGGATCCCACTACAAGAACCCATGGACACAGTGAGTACTTAACCCATGCTACCAATCATCACATCCCCCAACACCATAAATGACCATCACCTGTCTATCAATTAATGCCAAAGGCTTAAACCACCCGGCCAAAAGATTCTTGGTATGGAAAGAGGCCTGTAAGCACAGAGCGGATGTTCTCTGTGTACAGGAGACCCATTTTCAAAAACAAAAAGCCCCAAAATGTACGCACAGCGAGTATCCCCACGTATTTATGGCATACACGCCTGATAGCAAAAAAGGAGGAGTGATGCTAGCCTTGAGAAACTCTTTATCTTTCCAGCTCAAAGAGTCACACATAGATGAAGGGGGCAGATACATCATAATAACCGGGCACATCAACTACAATCCGTACACGCTTGTCACATTGTACGCCCCAAACAAACACCAAATCCGCTTCCTAAGGAAAGTACTCAGGAGAACCAAATCTATGCAATATGGAAATCTCATCAAAGGAGGTGGTTTCTTTTTTTTTTGTTTAATATATTTTTATTAATGACAGGAAGTCCAATACAAAGAAATACCCATCACCTGCTTGGGCATACAGAACATACATAAAATGTTATAAGTTCCAGGATATAATGGGACAAAATATAAAGATATTTATGCAAGGCATGGGTGATCAAAAAGCTTAAAGTATATAATTTGAAACAGGACCTAATCCTGACATGTTTTTCGCTTATAAAGACATCTAAACATTAAAAGTAAAATGGAAAAATAGAAAGGAGAGGAAAAGCACAGAGATGAAGCAAGAGAGAATGAGGGGGGGGGGGATGAGAGAGGGGGGGGGAGGGATAGGAAGGGTGTCTACCTCAGCCAGAGCATAGCATTTTAATATACGAGCACCTTACGTGTTCAAAGCCATAATTTCCACATACGCCGCGGAATACTTAAAGGCGAACCACCGGGACCATATTTTCCTCCCTAAGTCTGATTTGTTTCTGAGGGAGAAGGTTAAATCCTCCATATAGTACGTGTGGTCTACCTCACACAGCCATTGGCGTAGGGAAGGTATCTTAGGAGTTTTCCAGACCCTAGGTATGAGAGCTTTGGCAGCGTTTAATAAATGTGGTGTGATGGACTTTTTATATGATCCCGCTGGTTCGTCTGTACAATGCAATAATACCTGCCAGGGGTCATTAGATATCTCCGAACCCTGGATTTCCTTTATCCAATGGAGAATGGTAAGCCAGAAGAGTCTGATAAGTGGGCAGAACCACCAGATATGGGCATGCGTCCCTCTCTCCCCACATCCCCTCCAACAGAGAGGTGAGTCCTGAGGAAAGAGCTTGTGGAGTACCGCAGGAGTGTAGTGCCACCTGGTCAAGAGTTTATAATTAACTTCAGCTGTTTTCGAGGACATAGATGATGCGTGGGAGAGTTGAAGCATAGAAGACTTCTGGGTCTCCGTTAGGGTCTTATGGAGATCCTTCTCCCAGTTGCGGAGGAAGCTAGGATATCCTGCAGTAGCCAATGATCGTAGAGATTTATAAAAATAAGAAAGAGGTTTCTCCACTGGGTGGTCGTCTACAAAGGCTGTTTCTATCACCGTTAAGTTAGACACATTGCGCAATGGCTTAGGGAGGGTTTTAATGAAATCTGATAATTGCAAATATCTCCATTGATCCATAAGCGATGGGTTCGGAACCGTTGTGAGCTTGGATATTGGCAAAATGTCAGAGTCTTTAGTGACTTGATGTAGTAAAACTGAGTTCCCAAGGTTCCAGGAGTGTAATCTGGGGTCAATGTTCCCGGGGGGAAAATACATGTGACCAGTTATTGGCATGAGGGGGGAGTTGCATTGCCAGGCGTGCCTTTTACAAAGTAGATCCCAGACCCGTAGGGTATAGCATGTGAGAGGAGACGCATCCCCAGATAGGTGCCTGGTTTTCTTCGGAATCCAGATTAAGGGATAAAGGTCAGAGCCCCCCAACGCCTCCTCCAGCGACACCCAAAGTTTCGAATCTTTGTGATATTTCCAGTCTGAGATTCTGGATAAAATGACTGCCAAGAAATATTGTTTGATGTCCGGGAGAGCCAGACCTCCCTCCGCCTTTGACCTAGTAAGAAGTGACCTGGTCAACCTGGGGCGACGTCTACCCCAGACATATCTACAAATCATAGTTGTTATACGTGTAAAGTACTCCGCGGGAATTTGTAACGGTATCATTTGGAACAAAAATAGCAACCTGGGCAGTGTGTTAATTTTTACCACCCCTATCCTCCCCAGCCACGAGTGTGCAAGTTGAGACCATTTTTGAAGATCAGATTTGACAGAGTTTAATATAGGCATAAAATTAGTTCGGATTTTGTCATATTAATTTTTAAATTTGATATTTGGTTGAAGGTCGAGAAGGCCTGCATTAAATTAGGAAGGGTAATTCTAGGCTGTTGAATATAAAACAAAATATCGTCCGCGTATGCAGGATATTTATGTTCAAAAGAGCCCACAGTAATGCCGTGTATGTTGTGGTTGTGTCTTATTGTTGATAAGAAGGGTTCTAGCGAGAGGGCGAATAAAATCGGTGAAAGGGGGCATCCCTGACGAGTACCGTTATGTAGTACGAAAGAAAGAATCACTTAAAGTGCCGTTAATTCTGAGTTGGGCTGTTGGATAATTATAGAGGGCTGCTATTTGGTTCAGGAAAGAGGGGCCCAGTCCCAGATGAGCCAGGGTCGCCATAAGGAACTCCCAGTCCACCCGGTCAAACGCCTTCTCAGCGTCCGTTGACAATAGCAGGGTGGGCTGGGAGGACCCGCGCACATGTGCAATCAGGGAGAGGGTACGCAGAGAGTTGTCGCGTGCCTCTCTTCCGGGAATGAAGCCTGTTTGTTCGTTTGAAACGCATTTTGGGACTAAGGGGAGAAGTCTATTAGCTATTAGTTTTGCGTATAATTTAGCGTCTATATTCAAAAGGGAGATGGGGCGATAACTACCGCAACAACTAGGGTCCTTCCCTGCTTTGGGGATAATAGTGATATGTGCGTGAAGAGTTTCTGGTCTAAGGGGGTCTCCAGAGGGAATAGAGTTAGCGTAGTTAGCTAGTCGTGGGAGCAGAATGTCCGCAAAGGAGCGATAATATGAGACCGTAAGCCCATCCGGGCCCGGAGCCTTGCCCGATGCCATGGCTTTAAGAGCTCTACACAGCTCTTCCGTGGTGAATGCACCATCTAGGGTTGCCAACAAATCGTCTGCTAATCTTGGAAGTTTGGCCTGGGCAAGATAGTCTTGTATAGCCCGTTTGCGGGTTACTTGGTCGGGTATATTATGTTGAACGTGGTATAGTTGATAAAACATTCTAAACTCAGCTGCTATTGCAGGGGTGTGGTGTACTAACTCATCTGTTCTAGATTTAACTTTAGCAATGAAAGTTGCAGCTTGTTTTTGTTGCAGAGAGCGAGCCAGCAATCTACCGGGTTTATTGCCCCATTCGTGCGTACGTTGAGCTATGATGCGGAATCGCTGTTTTTGTTCGATGTGAAAGAGATTCTTCAAATCTTCTCTCTTTTTAGTCAGGGCCTCAAGCACCGGTTTTGCGAGGCCCGCTTTGTGCTGTCGCTCAAGGGCGCCTATATCCCGGAGAAGCTCTGCTTGCTGTGTCGCTCTCTCTTTTTTTTTTCTAGCCCCTAGTTCAATAAATTTTCCACGTATGAAGGCCTTATGGGCCTCCCAAAGTACTCCCGGGGAAATCTCCGGGCAGGCATTGTCCCTGAAGTATTGTACCAGCTCGCTGCAAATAGCAGCAGTGTCAATGTCTTCCATGAGTAACTGATCATTCAGTTTCCAGTTTACATTCTTAATTGGGATAGATGGGATTTTTATCTGAAGGATAATTGGTGCGTGGTCTGATAGTGTGGAGGTTTCTATCTTTGAATCCATGATAAGGGGGAGATGATGATGATCAATGAAAAGATAATCAATGCGCGAATAGGAGTGATGTAAGTGTGAGAAATGAGTATAATCTCTCGCCTTAGGGTTGAGGATTCTCCAGACGTCCATTAACTGGGCGTCGTGTAGACGCTTACGTATGAGCGTTAAGCGTCTGTGCGTGATACAAGATGTGCCTGTGGACGTGTCAATAGGGGGCTCCAAGGGGGCGTTAAAGTCCCCTGACAGTAGGATACAGCCCTGGGCAAAATCTGTCAGTTTAGTAAGTGTGGCGGCCAAGAAGCCAGTTTGGTCTCGATTGGGAGTGTATAACGTAGCGATAGTGCATGACACACTGCCCAGTTTGCCTCTAATACACAGAAAACGCCCCGAAGGGTCGCTTACCATAGACTCGAACGTGAACGAGGTACCCCTGCGGAAGCCAATGGCCACACCTTTTGACTTGTGAATATCTGAAAGGCTGTAGTACCACGTGGGGTACATTGGGGAAAAAAGTTTAACTGTCGTTGTGTGTGTCAAGTGGGTCTCCTGCAGGCAGACAATGTCAGCCCGCAGGCGATCCAGCTCTCTAAATAAATTGTGTCGTTTACCTGGAGCGTGAAGTCCTCGGACGTTGAGTGAGAGTAAGTTGAGCTTAGCCATTGACTCCGTCAGGGGGAACCCGCTCCATCCATTCTACGAGCCCATCGGATCTGAAGCAGACACCAATAGAAAAGGTAGGGAGGGAATAAGACGGGACAAGGGAACACCAGGAGAGGAGAGAGAAGGGAGTAGAAAGAGAGAAAGAAGATAAGAAAAAAGGAGGAAGATTACCAAATTGCATCGTCACAATCACCACCCAATCTGTTTTTAGGTGGTAATCTGCACGCAGAACACTGCAGTGCGTGATATGGGTAAATCGTGAGCCCGCACACCCGGAACCCCGACCCCTTGGGGGGTGGGCTCACGAGTGCACGGGACCCCTCGACACCCCTGGGGGGATGGGTCCGCCGCCCGGCACAACAAACAGAGAGCGCTCAATGTGGCGCGCTTGTCTGTCCCAGAGCCCCGGAGCCAGCACAAACAAAATGTTGTTATACAAAACCCGAGAAGCATTTTCTATACACTTCAAACTTAACCTTATAAAACAGTAAGCCAAGTAAACCCATTAGGGTTACTGTCCCGGTAGCCTTTAACTTTGTTTCTCTAAACAAGGGAGCCAAAAAGATTCCATAACATCAAAAAATGCGCAAAAAAAATTAAGAAAAATTTTAAAAAAAGGAAGAGTTTTTTAGTAGGCAAACACAAGAAAAACACTTCTTTATAGGGATCAATAAAGGTAAAAACAGATGAGAGCAAGATCCGTTATAACGGATCAAATAGCTTAATACTTGCGGCTACCACAGAGGACATGATGTTGCAGGCCAGAGCCAGGATCATTTTGCATCAGAGTGGGAGTCACCCCACTTGTGGGGGGGGGTGATCCTGAAGAGCCCGATCTACGCTTATGGTCCACCTTCTGCCACCGTGGTTCTGCAGAGGAGGTAGAGGAAGGGATGAGATCTTGCCATCCTGGAAGCTCTGGTGTGGGTATGTTAAGATCCGAACAGAACTTTTCCAGGTCCTCTGGGAAGCGAAGTGTCACTGTCTTGCCCTCCTTGTGTGCAATGAGTGATGCGGGGAACCCCCAGCGATAGTTAATCGATGCTACACGGAGCTGTTCAGTTAGGGGACGCAGAGCCCTGCGTCGGTCCAACGTTTCCCTGGCTAGGTCTGGGAAGAATAAGAGGGAGGCCCCGTCAAAGTCCAGTGGTGATTTTTCTCGGGCCTTCTTCATGATTATCTCTTTCTCCTCAAAGTAATGCAGCCTGCATATAACATCACGCGGGACCTCTGATGACATGTTGCGGGGGCGGAGGGCCCTGTGAGCCTGATCTATTTTCAAAGGGAAGTCCGCCGCCTGACCAAGCAGACCATTAAATATACCCCGCAGGGAGGGGAGGAGGTCGTCATCTCCCGTGGCCTCTGGCAACCCTCTTATTCTGATGTTATTCCGCCTATTGCGGTTCTCTTGGTCCTCGATCTTGTAGAGGGCCATTCTGTGCGCAATAGAGAGGGTGCGGGTGGTGTTCTGTAAGGCCCTAATGGCGGCCGTGTGACGATCCAACCGTAGCTCGGTCTCCTCTACCCGCTCTAACACATGCGTAAGATCCGACCTCACCGCGGAGAGCTCCTTTTTAATCGAGCGCTCCAGCCCCGCGAACAGGGAGGCTAGCTCCGTCTTGGTGGGGAGATCACTCACGAGCGCCGCAACCCCAGGATACTTGGAGGCATCCTCTTCTCCTTCTGAGCAGGCCGAGGTGGCTGGGGAGTGTCTCCCGGGCTCAGGTCTATGGCGGGAGGCGGGGCACGAGCCGCGAGGAGAGCGGCCTAGTCCATCCATATCGAGGGAGTCCTCTGGATCGGTGGCCAGGTAGCGTTTAATGGATCCCGAAGGGGTTCCTTTTTTAGGCAGGGACTTGCCTGATCTCTTCCGCATGGCGTGGAGGTTTGGATCGGGTGGAAATCTTGGGTTAAGCCAATAAATAATAGTGCCAGCGCCGGAGCTCAAGGAAGACACGTCTTTACCGCTGCATGCCGAAACCACGCCCCCAAGGAGGTGGTTTCAACCTTATAGCGGATCCCAATCTAGACCAAAAAGATTGGCGCCCCTCCATAATCTTCTACACGAACAGGAACTGTTCAACACATGAGATGCCTCCATGCCAACGAGAGAGACTACACCATTTTTTTACACTAGACACTGTTCGTATTCACGGAGAGATATGTTTCTTACCGATAAGTAGCTTCTGCAACGTGTTCATACTACACAGATACATGATATCACATGGTCTGACCATGCCGCAATTTCTATGTCCATTGCCGAAAAGGGTGTCTCTCCCTCATCCCCCATCTGGCGTTGCAATGTTAGGCTCTTACAAGAACCTCAAACACTCCCAGTGATCTCTCAGCATCTCCAGGAATTCTTCGACAGAAAATTGCACACCGATGATAGACCCATTCACTCTATGGAATGCTCACAAAGCGTACATGAGAGGCATACTAATTCAGTTAGGGGCCAAAGAAAAAAAATGACATGCCACTAAACTTAACCAAGCATTATTTGACATAAACACGTGGGAAATTCAAAACAAAAATTCCCCAACCATAGCTATAGCGAACACACTTTCTAAACTCAGAGAAAACCTAAAGGAGCTTCTCACACAACAATATGACAAACACCTCAGATGCCTACAACTAAAATCTTATGTTAATGCAAATAGAGCAGGGAAGTACCTGGCTAGTAGAATCAGAACTGCCTGCACAAAAACCAGAATAGTGTATCTGACACATAACATCCTAAACCACAAAATCACCAACCCACAGGAGATAGCGAACCAATTTGCAGATTACTATGGGGCACTGTACAAGCTACATACAGATACATCAACCCCACAACCAACAACAGCCACCATACAACACTTCCTACAGAGAATACAACTCCTATCACTGATGCAAGATCAACTTATACTGTTGAACGCTGCATTTTCCACCCAAGAAATAGAAAAAAATCACAACGACGTTACCAGATGGTAAGTTACGGGACCGGACGGTTTTGCAAATGAATATTTCAAAACATTCAAGGAAATCCTAGCTCCACACATGCAACTGGCATTCACAAAGGCGGAAGAATCTTCTTCATTCCCACAGGAGATGTTGACAGCCCACATTATCACTCTACCCAAACTGGGAAAAGATCCCACCACACCAGCCAACTTTAGGCCAATATCCTTTCTAAACTCGGACATCAAAATATATGCAAAATTGCTAGCCAAGAGATTGATGGATATTGTTCCCTTCATCATAAAGCGCGACCAGATGGGATTTGTGAGGGGGAGACAATCCACAGATGCTACTAGACGTATTATTAATGTTATTCATCATGCTGTTCAAACATGAATGCCTTCTCTGCTGATAGCTGTAGATGCAGAGAAAGCGTTCGAGAGGGTTCACTGGACTTATATGCAAATGGTGATGGCCAAATTCGACTTCAAAGGTCCAATTCTCAAAGCAATATTGGCTCTTTACTCCTGCCCATCAGCACAAGTTTGCACATCGTGTCTCCTATCCAAACCACTTAACATTTCCAATGGTACTAGCCAAGGATGCCCTCTTTCCCCTACAATATTTAATTTAATGATAGAACCCCTAGCTGAAGCCATTAGAACAAACACTAATATCAAGGGCTTTACCTTCGGCTCTGACAAACACATCAGTCAATTTCAACAAATCCCTGATACTCGACGTGGGAGTCTCCCACACCACAAAAAAGTCACTACAAGACACTCTACCATATTCATGGAGTAAAAAGGGTATTTCGTATCTAGGTATCACCCTGACCAACACAACTACATCTTTAGCAGATGCCAAACTTAAACCGCTCGTAACCAAAATTGAACAACAACTAACAGACATCTCCAAAAGAGAACTATCCAGATTAGGTAAAACAGCGGCATTTAAAATGTCTATTCTACCACAAATTCTCTACATTTTCCGCTCCCTGCCAATTCCCATACCACCTCACTACCTCCGCACATTGTCCAAAACTATATGGAGATTCATGTGGAAAGGCAAAAGAGCTAGGTGCCCTCAGAACAACCTTCTCCCACATAAAGGCGTAGGGGGTGCAAGATTTGCAGATATTCAAGACTATCTATGTGCAAAGAGACTAGACCAGCTTAAACACTGGTTTCACACCACAGATAGTCCACTGTGGGTAGAAATAGAATGAATGTCTCTCCCGACCAGAAACCGAACCACATTCCTAATGGGTGACATGTGGAAACCCCGGGAAACCGGGAGCCTATCGCCCTCCATACAAGTATCCCTACAGGCATAGAGAACTGGGTCAGCTTGACAACAAAGATACACACGAAATAGAGTACGACTTCCCCATGAAATCATGAAATAGAGTAAATGAGTCATAAATTTAATTCTAGTTTTAATTGACTTTTATTTTTAATATCTAACAGAATAAAAAAGTAGAAAACTGTATTTAATTCATGTACAGACGTTTGAAAAAAGTCTGAAATAAATAGATTGAATATATATTTCTAAAGATACCTGCCAATGATGAGTAAGAACCACTGGAGTGTGCAAAGAACGTTATTTGTTGTAGAGAGCGCAGTCACCACAACTGTAGAAAAATAAATAATAAAATATTCTGATTGGTAGTGTATAAGGTTATTTATATGAAGAAAAAAAGTATATACATCATGTATTATAGGCACTGACTGCAGTGACAATATTAAATTAATTCATTATATATGTGTTAGACTTTTGTGATTGTACTAAAATGACAAAATATACATTCAATATATTTAATACGCAATATAAACTAGCCATCAGATGACAGAAAGTTTAACATGAAAGAAAAAACATATGTGATTGAAGATGCAGAGAGTCCATGTGCAAAAAAGCCCATAGGCTGCATAATCAAACAGCTAGTCAAAAAAGTGAATAAAAAATGTGATAAGGATATGAACAAAAAGGGATAAAGAGCCTGGTTTCTTCCATCAAAAATGCAGACAGAAAAAAGAAAAAAGGAAAAAGCCAGATTCCTACCTATTGAACTTGTGACCGTTCACTCCAGCATCCAGCACAGAACTGATATGGATACCAGAGAGAGAACGGTCATATGAGTATAGCTGTCCCTCCCATTTCAATCAGCCGGAATCAGCAACAGCTGATCCGGCTAGAGAGGAAATGGGGGGAGAGGATGGGGTCTGTTCCAAAAGGCCCCCTGAGCCATGCACACGCAGTAATTTATTATATATGTGTTGAACTTTTGTGATTGTTCTAAAATGACAAAATATATATCCAATATATTTAATATTTAACATTGACTTGCCATCAAATGACAGAAAGTTTGACATGAAAGAAGCAAATGTCCAAGCAAATTCAGTTGAGCAAAAATGCAAGAGTGGTCTAAATAAAACATGCTCTTGTACAACAATAAAGCTACATTTAAGACAGACATAAAAGAGCACCATTTAATGTAGTTATATATTACTTATAATATTTAGTATATGTATAGGGACATCTAGTATAAACACCTACAAATGTTTATAAATTAGCTTCCTGTAATCCACTGACCGGCAGGTCTTGGACAGGGACACAATAATGGGTGTAAGAAGAGCAAAACCTAATATCTGAGTTTTAGGGGCCGCTCTCTCTCAACCAGGTTATCTCTTGAGATCTCTGAGGTAGTCAAAGGATGGATGTAGAAAGAATGACAGTGTCATATAAATTCTGTAAGTCCAGTAAACCTTTACTTTAAGCAAAAAGTAGTCTCATAGAAAAGCCAAGACTTTCGGGGGCTCAAAACTTCCCCTTCATCAGGGTTTAGATGCTGATAATAATTAAAGAGAACACTGGACAACGGGTTTCAAATTCGGAAATAGAGTTATGCTCTTTTGGGGTGTCAATTAGGCAGCCCAATCAAACAGAGAGAGGAAAAGCAACACTTTGCATTAAAGGATAATTCCACCTTAATACTAAAATCTCTACATCTACAGACATCCACGATGTAACACTAACCTATCTATCCCTGTAAAGAAGCTTTTTGTTAAAAAAAAACCCTTTTTGTTCTTTTTGCACTTTTTGATCCCTGTAAAGAAGAAATCAGCATACATACCTTTTTTGAAGCTGATCTGGTCTGATCCCACACTGAGCTGTCAGCTGTGACTTCACTGTGGAGGCAGGTGCAGAGGACATAGCTGACAATGGAAGCCCCATAGTAAGTCAGTGGGTGATGTCACTTTCCATTTATTTTACAGCTGTTGTTGGCTGTGTCTTATACTTATACTGATTACTTCTTTACAGGGCTAGATAGCTTAGTGTTAGATTGTGGATTTCTGTAGATGTAGAGATTTTAGTGTTAGGGTGAAATTATCCTTTAACCAAACTCTAATGCTTTACACAATCTGCCAATATAACTGGAAGCTAACAGGATGAGGGAGTAGAGTCCTGCTGCTTCACTATTCAGTAAGCAAGCTTTACTGACCAAGCTGTATTGCTTAATAATTGTGAAACAACATAGGAAAACAAACATGGCTATGCTGTCTGGTAAGGTGTCTGGATCCCAAGACTGTAGTTCTACTGTTGTGAACCACATTTCAATTCACTTGTAACCTATTGAAATGGTGGGTGCTTGAAATGACGTGTTGGATAAAGCCATCAAACCGTCCAAATATGTTGAAAGTCATTAGCATACAAAAGTCTTATGTGGCTATATTATGACTATTGGTCATGTAGTTGATTTAAGAAAGGACCCTGAGAGGGTCCAAAAACATTGGTATTTACTTGTGGCATGAAATCTTCAGAATAAAAGAATGGAAAGTTCTGGTGACTTTCTGAAATCTTAGATCATAAGATGGACTGTACAGACTTTGAAATCTTTAAAACAAATTGACATGCACAGTGCATTTTGTATATTGTCCTGACTGGCTGAGGGTCAGCATTAAAGTAACCAAAAAGAAACATATCCTGTGAAAGAAAATGAAAAGAAAGAAAAACTTACCTGATACCACCTGCCAAAAGTATATTTTATATACATAAAGTTGCAACAACAAACACAGTTTCAAATGTAAAGTTTATCTATCTTTTTAAGTTTTGTAGGTCAAATGGACCTTGGTACAAATACACTTTAAATGTATTTGCACCATTTACCAATAAAGCTAAACATCAGGCAAACATTTAAAATACAAGCACAAAACAATATGAAGGCTGAATTACCTGCCAATAGGTTTGCATTTCTGTTTATTCAGTACTGAGGTGTACACAGCCTCATTACACAGCATGGCCAAATATATTTTATCCTTTACACTGATGCAATTGAGGGAGGTAGTACTGACACCTTCCCTTTATTGGACAGTAAAGAAGCAGCAGCAGACTGATCAGGTAATCTATTCATTATGCCTCCTTGTCAGCACATTCATTCAACACTCATAATTAGCTTCCCGTGTTTCCTTCCTCTCTCCAAGTCTGAATGCTTTTGTACAGTGTAATGCAAAGGACTGACATCAAGCAGAATTTAGGCATATAAACTAGTTTTAAAAAATAAAATTATTTTATGAATTTGTAACTTCATAAATGTGTGTTATATCTTCTTGGATGTGTTATTTGTTGTTTTTGGGGGTTTCCACGACTGGTACACTTTAAATGTATTTATTTTATGGGCCTACAATATTGATTTCAAGTCACAGTATTTAACTGTGCATCTTCATAATACAAAGTCAGCTTGCGTTGTCTTACTATTAATTTGATAACATTTTGTTACACAATGAGTAAGGCTATTACATTACATTGGTACACATTTCTATAGCCCAGTGATTGCAAACCTTGGCACCCCAGATGTTTTCAAACTACATTTCACATGATGCTCAACTGCACTGCAGAGTTCATGAGCATCATGGTAAATGTAGTTCCAAAACATCTGGGGTGGCATGGTTCACTGCTATAGCCCATTCATTTTTAACACTTTGACCACAGAGATGATGTTTTATATCTCATTTTCTGTTTTTTAAATTTTTTTAAATTTTTAAATGTCTAGACAGTTTCTTTTGTATGTACACTCCGCATAAACAAAAACATGCTGTCTGTTTCAAAACCAATTGGTCAGCAGAAAATGTTTTTTAACATGCTATAAATGAACTTGAAACAAAACCATTAACCTCCATAGTGAAAGCCGCAGTGCATGCAATTCAATGATAACATGGGCTGTCAAAAGAAGAACAATAAACTGTTCATCATATGAATGGGACACATTGAAATCTAGGTGAATGCTAAACATATGGTGAATCCATCCAAAACAAATGGCAGTATGGGAAATCTAAGCTGCGTATTTAAGAGGTCTCCATTGAGTTCAGCTGGCTCACTTTGTAAAATCTATTGTCACATTTCTGAAATTGGATTCTGCAAGTAAAACAAATGAGAGAGAATCGGCATACAGGGAATAGAAAACCCAATTTCACGTCTGTCAGCTTAGTTGCTAAAGTGTATATAAACGGAGTTCTTCACCACTTATTCCAATCGTTGCAAGGAGCTCATTGCGAGAACGTTATAGCAGGGTCAAAAAGTACATCTATGATTCTGTGTTTTAATCACAAATAAAGGACAGAAAAGGATATATGATATTTTATACCTTCTAATACAAAGACATTTATTCACAGTAACAGTACACTGCACTATGCAGATGGTAGTATAGTATTAGATGTAGAATAGAAATCAGTTGGGAACGTTTTCTTTTTTAGATAAAGTGACTTTATGGCATACTTTTTAAAAGATTGTTGTACAGTAATTGCCAAATGTGGCAACATGCATTATTCTGGTGTCCTGACATCAAAGTGTGATGAATGTAGTTGGCTTGGCTATGCCATCACGTTGATTCCATTACATGTCTGCTACACTGATGGGCACTAACCAGTTAGCGGAGTCTTACAAGCTCAAGAAATGGTATTGTCTGCCTTATATCCTTAACATCCTTTATTATATAAACACTTTTAATTGAAACTTAGCAAACACACTGAATAAGGAACTTATTGTGATAAAAGCATTGGGAAGACTCTTTTTTGGGGGGTTTATCTCTCGTGGTCTCTCAAACTCTTGCAAACCATAGGAAAATCAGACCTACAGTATGTGTTAGCAATTTTGCAAGTAAGAATTACTTTTTGGAAATGGGACACAATGCCCATTTTCCTACTAGAAAGTTTGGTGAGTAGTTAGATTCAGACAGGCTATGATTGCTTTTCGTTTATATTCCTTATGCTGTGGGCAGGTTGTCTACATTATTAAATGCTGGATATGTTGATTTCTGATGCTGAAAGAACATTAGATACAGTATGGGTGTGCCACGTACAAAATCTAATTCTATGTGAGTTTCTGCTACCCACTTGAGGCAGCAAATTTGCTGCCGTTATATTATATATGACATGGTATTTCATTGAGAATGATGCATATGTAAGAATTTCATCTACTGCAGATATATACACACCTGTATACCAAGAATGTGCATGTCTGTGACCTGTAGTGCTATAGTGTAGTTATCGTTTCCTTAATTCTTTTAAATTAAAACCAATTAAATTTAGGCTAAAATCCTCTAAGTAGCTAACTCACTGTACCGTTTAGTATTACACCAAATGGGCAATTATTCATACATTATACACCAATGGTTGTCATCTTACAGAGTACAGGGGCTGCAGAGTACAGTAACAAAGGAACTCACATATTAACCGCTTCAGCCCTGGAAGATTTTACCCCCTTCCTGACCAGAGCACTTTTTGCGATTCGACACTGCGTCGCTTTAACTGACAATTGCGACGTTGCACCCAAACAAAATTGACGTCCTTTTTTCCCACAAATAGAGCTTTCTTTTGGTGGTATTTGATCACCTCTGCGGTTTTTATTTTTTGCGCTATAAACAAAAAATAAAGCAACAATTTTGAAAAAAAAGCAATATTTTTTACTTTTTGCGATAATAAATATCCCCCAAAAATATATAAAAAAACATTTTTTTTTTCAGTTTAGGCCAACATTGAGTCTGCGGGTCCCACGGGCCCACTATCCCCGCCGATTAAAGAGGACATAAATGTACGCCCATTTGCCCACCGCTGCCATTGTGCCGACGTATATCGGCGTGCAACGGTCAGCAAGTGGTTAATCGGAATATGTTTGTGACGGGAGGGCCTGTGGAACTCAGAATCCCTTGGAAAGTAGGGGATGCCCTTGTTTCAGCTCCCCATACACCTCTTATGTCTAAGTCACCCTGTGCTATCCTGGCACAGGGTGAGTGAGAAAATATATCTTGGACTACTTAAAATGGGACAGTAACATTTGTCCACAATATCTCGCAGGATGTATGTAGAGACTATTATTGGTTTGTTTGATTCTGAACTCAACATGTTAATTGTGTGAGCTGATCATATTGGCCTCCAGGACTGGCTAGGAGACGAACAGTCTACTCCTACTATAGTTTGTTGATGACTAGGCTGAGGAGGGGGGAGATTGTTGTTTGTATTGTTAATTGTAATTAGCTCCTGCTATTGTGTTTATACTACTGTGTGAAGCTCGGTGACCACAAGTCTGTGTCCTACAGGTCATGTCTCTGAGTCATCTGGTCTGGGTAAATGATTTAGTAAACTAGCTCATGTTAATTAGGTTAATTAGGTTACAGGTGTATTGTTAGAGTAATATGAGCAGGAGGGGGGAACCTCATCTTCTACTGTATATAAGACTGTATTCTGGTTCTAATAAAAATAGTCCATGTTAGCAGTGAAACAAGTGTCGCCTTTTTTTCTGCTTGGGAACGGTTGGAATATCTGATATCTGTGTCCAGACTGGGAGGAAGTGGTATACTGACGGAAGCACTCAAGCGGAGTGTGGGACGTTCCGTGACAATATTATCCTGGAGAGGACTTTTAAAGACTGTAGAAATACCAGGGGAAATGATAGCCAGAGACTGGAGGCATATTATGGGTTTGTTGGAGAATTGAGACATGCTGCAGAAGACAGTGAGATATTAAGGACATGTGACATGAGGCTGGTAAAGATCACTGCTATTACAAAGCAATGATTTTATTCCCAGTACTGATTGATGGGCTCAGAGAGACATCCAGCAAGTACCAAAGTGCTGCATTTGGTACTCGTGCCACAGGTTTGGCACCAGGGTTAGGCACACTGATAGACCTGCTGAAGTTTCCTCTATCCAATAATAGGTATTGGTATCTATAACCACCTTAATTTCTATTAAAAACAGTCAGACATAATCATTAAAGCAGTGCAAAAAGCATCGACGACATGTAACGTTCAGTGTATCACAGCAAACAATATATTTTAGGCTTTCCAAAGGTAACTGGTAATTTGTTGCTAAGGACTGCTACACTTAAATCTTTATCAGGGCATTGCTAGGTCCAGCACCTGAAGCACAAGCCTTGGCTTCAACACCTAAGCAGGAGCACAGTGGTAATGTGCCTGTGCAGACCTCTGAATCAGACCTCACTGACATAACGCAAAAGCAAGCGAAAACCTGAAAGCAATTCCACTCACTCTGTGCTTCCATGCTGGTCTGTTAGGTGCTTTAATTCAGCATTACCCTGCCATTGTGACTAGGGAGACAGAGACAATGGAGAGAAAATGTTCCTAGAAGGTGCTCGCGTAGCTGCTAGGGTAATACTCCAGAATACTGCACACAGTATGGTACCTAATTGGAGACTTAAGTGATGGGGTTGGCCTCTCTTGTATCTCCAGCCCAGGCACCACTGAAAATGAAACAGATAGTGGCAAGGGACAGGAGGAACATGAGTGCCAGTAGGTATTTATAGCAGAACCTTGTGCTGGGGATGCAGACCTGAATTATCCAGCAGAACATCAGGGCAAGAACAGCAGCATTGCAGGATGAACCGGCCAGGGTTAAAGCGGAACTCAGAGTGTACCACAGTTTCAGGAGGCCGGGCTTATCAGTGCTCCCAGTGAGCTTGTGGCAGGAACACACAGTGATGGTTGGAGCAGATGCTAGAAATAGCCAGGGCAGGCACTCTGTAATGGCGAAGAGCTGAATCAGAAGCAGAAGCATTATAACATGGGTAGCCAAGGTCAGCAGCGGGCAGCTGCAGAGACATAAGCAGGATTAGAGTTGCAAACAGAGCCAAAATCAGTAACTGGTAAGCAGAAATATGAGCAGAATCCAAGATCAGGTCAGAGGCAAGCTGGGTCAGTAACATAAGTTATTTACAGGACACAATCAGGACACAGGATACAAGTCACTGATACCGGATTAAGGAATTGTTTAAATAGGTCACCTGGCACCAACATTGACTATGGATGTACTCTTGTGTCCATATGCACATCCGCTTGCATTCTCGTGCCCAACTCCATCTAATTTCAATTAAACTGCTCACCTTAAGTTATAAGAGGTCCAATTTTGCTTGATGTATAAAGGGACGAAATCAGAAGGTACCTTCTGAGAATGTGCTTTGGGACATAAAGCATAAACATAGAGCCTATGACGTTTTCACGGGGATTGAAACCTGTCACTGGCAATCTCTGCAGAGAGAAGTATTCATCTCGGAACATATACTGGCTGAGTAAAGCGATGGTTTTTCTGTTCATTGAATGGTTTATGACATTTCTATCATGCTACATGTTTTACCTTCCTGTTAGTGTTGTAGATTGTGCTCTAAGTGGCTGTAATAAATACTAGCAGTGAGCACTATTATGTGGTTTTTGCTCTCTTCCATAAACTACTTACCACTGGAAGTATTGTGAGGTCAACACTTTACTACCATGTTTGTTATTACATCTGAACCTGGCTGTGGAAGTTGTGGAAGTTGTTAACCCTTTATAAATCACCCAATATTAGATCTCCTATAAATGAAGGGGTCTATACTTAAGCTGTGAAGTTTGATTGGCACAAGGTGAAGTTGGGAGAGTACCTGTTTTGAGTAAAGCAAGTGTGTTTAACAAGAAGATCGCTGTGTGGATTGTCATTGTATTTATAAACAATCTGGGAATTTGGTCTTAGTAGTTTTTATTTATTTTTTTGGGGTTGCACTGTATGTTTTTTTCACATTGTATTTTTGTGTTGATTGTTGCATGGCACAGTTGTCTGGGGTGTTCTCTTTGCAATAGTAAGTTTGTATTCAGATGTCACATATTATTAACAGTGTTAATTTTGGCAGCAAATTTTGATTTAGTTTTTAGTCAACTAAAATTTCCAGTACATTTTAGTCGACTAAAACTCATTTTAGCCGACTAAAATTCATTTTAGTTGTCTAAAATTTAATATGTTATTTAATATGGTATTGAGGTATGAACATGCACTACAGACTAGTGTTAATTTTCAAATTAAAGTCAAATTTCAATTTAGTTTTAGTCTTAGTCTTTTGACTAAAATGGCATTTTAGTTTTAGTCCCATTTTAGTCCTTTCACTAAAATGTCATTTTAGTTTTAGTGGTATTTTAGTTCTCGCAGTTGATTTAGTTTTAGACATATTTTAGTTGACTAAAATAATATTTATTTAGTCGACTAAAATCTTTTAGTTGTTTTAGTCGATGAAGTTAACACCTATTATTAATCCTTGCTATTTATACTTTATTGAGCATTTGTTTGGTAGCACTGCACTTGTTTTAGGTTAACTACTCCTGTCCACTGGATTTGGTATGCTGGGTTATGCATTACATGGTTTTGAGCATTGCCCTGTACCCTTAGTTTTTTTATTACATAGTCTTAACCAGTAGCAGCCCTTCCATTAGGGGCGCAGGGGTGCCCTCACCCCATCCATTTAAAAAAATTTACAATATTTTGTTGCGCTAGGGGAAGACAGCGGATTGGGGTGAGCAATACACAAAAGGATATTAAGTAATAAGAAATTGATAATTAATAAGAATTTAAAAATAGATGATATGAGACATCAATTATGGCAGTTATATATAAATTACAATACAATCAAATGATAAAAAATAATAAAAAGAGTCCAGGGATAGTGCTGGGTTGATGAACAGTAGTCCAGGCATAAAACTGGGATAAAATGGATGAGTGGGGAGGGGAGAATCGGGGGGGGGGGTAATACAGAGTATAGGCCTATGACCTCAGGGGGAGAGATACTGACACAAATACAGGAGGCAGCATGCTTGAAGGGCAGAATTCACCTTTGGAGGGAGATAAAAAAGAAGAGAAGCAGTGCCACCTAAGTGCATTATTGAAACATATACATTTTATTACAAGTTGAAATGCACTCACTCAGAGTAAGGTAGATACAGGCACATCAGATAAAAAATCCGTCCGGGTAGGCTGTGTGGTGGGCAGCAGGGCTCCGCAGGGGGCGATCCTATGTGCTGGAGTGTGTTTCACTTGTCTCTTGTCCCCTCTGGCGGCGCCGGTGGTGACCAGTGTCACAGGCTGGGTTGAGAGAGGCACAGCGTGGATCATCTGTTTAGTTGTTTAGTTGTTGTATTTCCCGGGTTCCAGTGGCGCTATGGGTGTGCACGCGTTCGGAGCATGCGTGCTCCTTCATCAGGCATAGGGTTCGTTCATTTCGGAAGAGGTTTAAGAGGGGCGGGCGGGCCAATCATGTCATCGGCCCCGCCTACCTCGTATTGGGCTTCAGGGAGCCGTGGGAGGGGTAGGCTGTGTGTTGGAGAGGCTCTATCACTATAGTGTAGTCGGATGATGACAGAATAGGGGGTGGAGAGTGGAGAAGACAAGGAGGAATAGCAAGGGAGGTGAAGATGTGTGTGAAGGGAGGGGGGAAGGAGAGAGCAGCAGAGGGATGGGATACATGGATATGTGCTATTAAATGGCAAATACTATGAGGTGGATGAGGATGGGATGAAAAGTGGGAGGGTGGAATGGGATGATGTCATGGGCATGGGATGAAAAAGGAATATATGTGTAGATACATGTATACCACCTGGACGATAAGATGCGGGGAAAAAATTTGAAAAAAATGTGAAAAAAAATGAGTAAATGGAGAAAAAAGGAAAAATAAAAATAATAATAAAAATAAATGGAAATGATGATGAGATGAAGATGGGAAAGAGAATCGGAGGATTTTGATATTGTGGGAGTTGTAGGCTTATAAATGGGAGAATATGTAGAAAAATATATAATAAAATATATAAAAAATGTAAAAAGGAAAAAAATATATATAAAAAAAAATATATATATATCTATATTTATATAGATATATATATCTATATCTATATAGATATATATATCTATATAGATATATATATGTATATAGATATAGATATATATATATTATATCTATATAGATATATATAGATATAATATATATATATATATATAAAAATGTATATATTAAAAAATAAAATAAAGAATATAAAAGAATAATAAAGAAATCTAAAAATGTTTATATATATATATATATATATATATATATATATATATATATATATATAATTAATTATATAATTATGGATAAGAGACATATATATATATGGAAAAAATTGTAAAAGGATGTGGGAAATGTATACATAAATATGTGTGTCCATGTACATGCACATATATGGATGGGATGAGTAGAAATGTAGTATGGGAGATGTAAACATAGGTGCATGCGTTTGGTGGGACCAAAACATGTATGGGTGCATCCCGCGATGGGTGTGGGTTACGGGTAGGATATGGGGGTGGAATCTTAAAATGGAAAAAATAGGGGGGATTTGAGGTGTGTTGGGGCTATAAAGGAGGGATCTGGACATGGTTGAGGATGGATTTTCAGAGGACTGGGTTGATTTCTATTTCTTCATTCAGGCCTCCAGGCACAAGGGCATCAAGGGTATATATCCAAAAAGTTTCTCTTTTACAGAGACGTTTGAAGCTCTGTGGGGGGGAGAGTCCTGGGTATTTGTTCAATGACCCATACTAGTATACCATTGGTGGAGCCTTGATGGTACTGCTTGAAAAGGCTTCTAAAAAAGGGTGGACCTGGGGTGCAGAGCACTGCACCCTGAGCCCACCCAGTTGTGTGTCAATAGCAAATGAATATTCATTATTGTCACACTCATTTTCCTCCCGGGCCAATCAGGAAGTGGGTCATGAGACCCGTTTCCCGATTGGCCGAAAGGAGAAGCGATCCCATTGGCCTAGGAGGTGGAGGGAGGAGGAGAGAGGAGACGCACTGATTGCCTTGACCTCTGCACTGCTGACACGCTCCCCTGTGCCGGGCACTAACTGGTTACTACCAGCTAATGATGCCGCCTGTCATCAGCGGTGCACAGAGATGACAATAATAGTGTGCCTGCTCCTGCCTGGCCTCTCTCTGTTCCCGGAGGATTACCCTGCAGTGGCAGCTCAGTGGAAGGTCTCATCCGGTACTCAGCAAGGACCTGACTCTACTACCTAGCTACCTGGAAAACGGCTGGAGCATGTATGTCCCCCCTGTACAGTCATGAGCCTGCCTGCTAATACCTAGGTATGAAGAGAGCCCAGCTTGCTCTACTGCCTGTCACTGATTGCATTTATAACATGTGAGCATATAGGGGTATATTAATACTCCTATTTGACCGAGCGACAGAATGACTGATCGACCGACCGAATGAACAGGAGGAGGGGGGTTGAGGGTGGCTATATGTTACATAGTATTTACTGATGTACTCTGTAAGCTTTACTGCATATTACATACTCCTGTCCATAGTATTTCCTGCGTCAACAAGTACCGTGTCAAAATATTTTCAATCTATTTTAATGAAGCCAGTCATTAAGTTAGGTCCAGTTGAAGTGTTATCTTGTGTCGGTGATGGAAGAGTTTTACTTTTTAAATTTACTTGTTGGGGTTGATTTACTAAAACTTGAGAGTGCAAAATCTGGTCCAGCTCTACATAGAAACCAATCAGTTTCCATGTTTTATTGTCAAAGCTTAATTGAACAAGCTGATGATACATAGTTACATAGTTGGAAAAAGACACAAGTCCATAAAGTCCAACCTATGTGTGTGATTATATGTCAGTATTACATTGTATATCCCTGTATGTTGCAATCGTTCAGGTGCTTATCTAATAGTTTTTTTAAACTATCGATAACCCCCGCTGAGACCACTGCCTGTGGAGGGGAATTCCATATCCTTGCCGCTCTTACAGTAAAGAACCCTTTCATAGTTTAACCTCTTTTCATCTAATTTTAATGAGTGGCCACATTTCTTGTTAAACTCCCTTCCATGAAAAAGTTTCATCCTTTATGTGGGGTCACCAGTATGGTATTTGTAAATTGAAATCATATACCCCGCTCAAGCATCTCTTCTGCAAAGAAAATAAGTTCAGTACTCGCAACCTTTCTTCATAACTAACCTTTATTAGCTTTGTTGCTCTTCTTCGTACTCGCTCCATTTCCAGCACATCCTTCCTGAGGACTGGTGGCCAGAACTGGACAGAAGTACAAGAACTAATGCGCAAAACCACAAACTCATATGTAAAATAAACAATACTACAAAATATTACTAAAATACGGTACCAGATAAAAAAGCTGCCAACATAGATGGGTGCACTCAACACCCCAGTGGGTGAATAATAAAATAAGATAATATGTGGCGCTATTCTACCCTCCTGTACCACACTGCAGAGAGCAAATTCACTCCTATTGTATCAATCACCTTCCAACCATTCAAAAGGAAAGGGCATCTGCGAAGAACTCCAGTTTCTATCTGAATGATAATGCCAAAAACGTCCTTAATAATAAATACACTGTGTAATGATCTTAAATGAATCTTACGTACCAACTAACATCAATAAAGTGACTGTGTGCAAAATTGTAATTCCTGATGCAATAACCAAATCAAATGAATGACATATGTATCAAAAAATAAATAATAAAATATACAGTGACATCAATCCGTGGCTGCAAATATAACCCAAAACCACTTATTAAAGTGCAAAAATATTGAATAAGTGTGCAGAATATTCAAATGCTATGTGTTGTATTATTCGAAAAATGAACTCATCTCCTCAAAATATAGCAATGCAAATAACCCAAATGTGCAAAAAATGTCATAAAAAGTAGAATTGCAACTAAGGATGCGGAAAAGCTTCCCGCAACAACACATAAATAATATTAGGCAAAAAGTGACATAAGTGCAACAATGTTGTAATAATAATAATAAAGTCCAAAAAAGTGACAATAGTGCAATATAGTCCACACCAATGCTATTGTCATGCAAAATGTGATTTCTGGTGTTCACACACAAAAGTCTATTTAAGAGGTGCAAATGACAGTGACTTGTGCTGTTCTTCTAGTTTACTTCTGGTGCACACACCAATTGTTCCCACCAGCCTCTCACCTCCAGTAGCGGCCCCCAAATGGGCCGAGTAAGGCAGATGGATAATGCTATGGTAGAGGGGTTTCCTGCAGCAATACACCTTTCCTGAGGGATGCCCTTGAATCTGGCTCTCCGTCTCACCACTCGCCTCTCACAGCAGTCCCACAGCAGTCTAATTTCAGAAAACGATGTACATTCTTACATAGAGGAGTCTTATACAACAAGTCTCCCTCTAAGAATCATGCTGCTGCTTCCAGTCCCACACACACTGACTGACCAGAACTGGACAGGATACTCCAGGCGCGGCCAGACCAGAGTCTTGTAGAGTGGGAGAATAATCGCTTTATCCCTGGAGTTAGGTCATTGAAGTATCAGCACATAGTGGTGATGTGGATACTAGTGATAGAGGATACTCAGTGCCACGTCCTAACAGGTTATGTATAAAGAAAGAAAAACTTGAGCTTGGGACTTTCTTGGCACAATAAACATTGTAGTAATATAATTAAAAAATACAATTTATTGAAGATTATTAAAAATATAAAAAGAGGGACAGAGACAGGGTACAATTCATATCGATACATTTACAGTTTATGCATTCCATACAGAGCTCTATAGTAAAATATCATTGTGCAGTAATTGGGGTACCAATATACATACAATCATGTAGAGATTTAGAGAGGATCTATGCAGAAACAGTGATTGATGGTAAGAAATCGCTCAACATGTTGCACGCCGAATCGCTTCTTCAGGAGCACAAAACAATTTACTGGAATATAACAAAACATCCCATAAGTATAAAACATACATCCTTAGCAGGAAACAAGTTAGACAAATATTACATATTTAATATCATCGTCACTAAAGCCCAAAGGGTGGTACTGTATCACTGTCGGGATAATATTCAATATCATGGGGACGTATGTAACATAGTATGTATTAAAGTATAGCATATGTGTATAGTTAGTTCCGTTTTGGATCACAAAGGGTGCAGCTGCCAGAAAAAGGGGGGGAAGAGAATTGAGGAGTATGTAGGATTAGAGCAAGAAGAATAGAGGAGAGAAGAAAGAGAATAGAAAAAAGGGAGAAAAGAGCATAGAAGGGAGAGAAAAGATTGAAACATAAAGGAGAGAAGGGAGAAGAAGGAAAGGAGAGGGGTAAAAGAGTAGGGAAATTGCTAGAGAGCTAGGTCTGAGGGGCTGGGAACTGTGGCTAGCTATAAATGTATATGATTGATTATATATTTTATTAAAAATATGTGTCTCATAATTGTCCTAAAGGGGGACATGTGATTTTTGCTAAGTAGAGAGGAATTGGGGTGATGCCCATTAAAATTTATTACCGCAAACTAGTCAGAAGGGAATTTAACTGTAAATGGCAGTAACCATTCAATGTTTCTACTAGTTAACCCCTTTATACTATTTATACTGCGGCCACTCAATATACATAGTATTAGTGAAGTAAAATTAGACTTAACAGAAAAAGAAGGAGGGCGCACTAACCTAGTGCATTACCACTGATAAACTTTATTGCAGCATAAAAACAGCAAAAATTATACTCACAAACGAGCTATCAAAACCAGCTTTGAAAAGGGCGCAAATGCGCTGTTCTGTGGATCGACACACCAGGACCTATTGCCAAGAGGGTCAGACCAGTGCAAATGGCCAATGGCTAACGCGTTTCAGGGGAGCACCCCCTTCTTCAGAGCCTGAACGGGCAATGGCTGGTCTCATGGCTGGTCTCACCATTTTGCCCTCTGCTGAGTAGTAGACATGATCTTTTATCCTACATCTTAAGTGTCTAATAGTTTTGCCAACGTAGAAGGCGCCGCATAGACATACCATAAGGTATACGACGCCTTCGGTGTCACAGTTGGCATAAAACTTTGGGGTGAAAGTTTCCCCATTCGGAAGTAGGAATGTTTTTCCTATTTTTACCCGAGGGCAAAATGAACATTTGCCACATTGTGAGATCCCCTGCCTAGATGGTTTATGTTTAGGGGTAGTCGAATAGTAGCTGGAGGTTAATTTATCCCCCAAAGATCTAGCCCGTCTAAAGGTGATTTGTGGGTGGAGACTAGTATATTTTTTAAGGATGGGATCCTCTTGAAGGATCGCCCAAGGTTACTTAATATGTCGCGAAGTTGTTCATGTTGCTGCGAGAATCTTGTGATAAATCTCACTGGGGGTATATCCTCAGCTGGTTTTTTCTCTTTGTATAGTAAAGAATTTCTGGACTGTCGTACAGCTTTACTGTACGCACTGCGTAGTAGCGTTTTAGTATACCCTCTCGCTAGAAGTCTGATGCGAAGCGCATCTACTTGGGATTTAAATTCCTCCAGGTGGGTGCAATTGCGGTGTAATCTTAAGTATTGTGCGTAGGGGATGCTTTTAACAAGTGGCCTGGGGTGGGCACTATGGGCATGCAACAGGGTGTTCCCTGCAGTTTCCTTCCTGTAAAGGGTAGAGGCTAGACAGTTCAAATTGTCTTTGAAGATGGTTAGGTCCAAAAAGGTTATACACTGTGAATTGCTGGAACCCGTAAATTTGAGATTAAAGCAGTTGGAGTTTAAGGTTTGAACAAATCTATCGAGTAGTTCATGGGTACCTGTCCATACTAAAAAAATTTGGTCAATGTAACGTCGCCAGATAAGGGCATGATCAGTGAACAGGCTTAGAGAGTCATCTGAAAAGATGTTTCGTTCCCACCCCCCCAGGTACAAGTTGGCGTAGGCCGGTGCACAACAAGTGCCCATGGCCACGCCTTGCACCTGGAGGAAGTGGGAACCTTTAAAGCAAAAATAGTTCTGGGTAAGTATGAATCTAAGCAGTTCTAAAATGAACTCACAATAATCCCAGCTGTAATGATCCTGCTCACGTAGAAAGATGCGAGCCATCCCGATGCCCTGCTCATGAGGGATGCTGGAGTATAGGGACTCCACATCCAAAGTCACGAGGAGGGCATTGGGAGGGACAGGCAACCCCTCTATTTGTTTTAAAAGGTCTAGAGTGTCACGAGTATAGGACGGTAGGCCTAACACATGTGGCATAAGGACAAAGTGGGAGGGCAAAATGGTGACTGCAGTTAGTAGACACTTGGACCTTTACCACAGATTTGACGTCTCCATGATATCTTTCATTGTGCTATCAGTGATACCCAAGGATCCCAGAGGTGGAGACTGGGATAAGCAGGTCTGTCAACAAGAAACCTTGTGGATTGAGCGCCTCGGAGCCACGTATTCCCCGGGCATCAACGAGGCTCATACCTATAAACCTTTTTTATGACGATACAGTTTATCATTTCCCCTTCTTAAAAAGTTTATTTCTCTACCCTTTCCCCCTTGTTGTCTATGCCAATACCACACAATTTGGCCATTGAGGCTATTTTAGCCCAATATGGACCTGCTTGTTTACCAAACCCCCCCCTTTGGTCTAATTTTGGATAACGTCCACTAGTCTTCCCTTTGATGCTCTTTGTTATGTTTTATTTTAGTACTTTCCCTCTTTTTTTTTCTTCTCCTAATTTGTCATTTCCTGAATTGTTAGGAGCTTCAGCCGCTCTTATTAGATTACCATATATCTTTTATAAAATATTCTGTTTTTGTACGCTTTATTGTTGTTTGTATACCTACCATCCATATGCCCCTGTGACTTTTGCCCATGGTGGTGCGGGTACATTGTTGGGGTTTTATTTTCGGTATCATGCAGCCGCCAAGCGCCACGCCCCCTCACGAGGGTGACTGGCACTTTGGGTTACACTGGTTGCCAGGTTACCCAGTAATGCAGCCGCCCCTTCCCTCTCCTGCGCGTCGGCGGTCTCCATGCATACGCATGCGCGGTATGCATTTGACGGCCGGCCTGGATGACGTCACATCGGCTCTCACCGATTGGTGACTACAGGCGGGGCGTGTGTACAAGAGATGCTCTCTGCGTCTCCTGTCTCACGCTCCACACAACCAGCCGCTCCACACCCGAGCGGCGGTGTGGGTATTACCTGCTGCCTCGTTACCTACAGAACTTATCTGGAATCTTGCATCACTGAGGTATGTGTCAGCTTGCTCCTAGATATCCAGCATACAGCGGATATATGATTTTTACCCTGGTGTTACACTGGATAATCTTTACTTTTTGTCCCTCTGCTGTTTCTTCTCTGTGGGTCTGTTTGTTTAATTCAGTTACCTGACCTGGCTACGGATCAACCCCTCTAAGCTGCTCTCACAGGCCTGACAAATACATCCTTATCCCATCCCAATTGGGACACCATCTACCTTTGTCATTTACCTATTTCGGTTCATCCTTGTACTATTAGCTGAAGGTCTAAGAACCCAGTGGAGAGATCCTTTATTCATATGTATATATATGTAATTAAATCCATACAAAAATTTCCCTATGGTAAGTCTAATTTTACTTCACTAATACTATGTATATTGAGTGGCCGCAGTATAAATAGTATAAAGGGGTTAACTAGTAGAAACATTGAATGGTTACTGCCACTTACAGTTAAATTCCCTTCTGACTAGTTTGCGGTAATACATTTTAATGGGCATCACCCCAATTCCTCTCTACTTAGCAAAAATCACATGTCCCCCTTTAGGACAATTATGAGACACATATTTTTAATTAAATATATAATCATTCATATACATTTATAGCTAGACACAGTTCCCAGCCCCTTAGACCTAGCTCTCTAGCAATTTCCCTACTCTTTTACCCCTCTCCTTTCCTTCTTCTCCCTTCTCTCCTTTATGTTTCAATCTTTTCTCTCCCTTCTATGCTCTTTTCTCCCTTTTTTCTATTCTCTTTCTTCTCTCCTCCATTCTTCTTGCTCTAATCCTACATACTCCTCAATTCTCTTCCCCCCCCCTTTTTCTGGCAGCTGCACCCTTTGTGATCCAAAACGGAACTAACTATACACATATGCTATACTTTAATACATACTATGTTACATACGTCCCCATGATATTGAATATTATCCTGACAGTGATACAGTACCACCCTTTGGGCTTTAGTGACGATGATATTAAATATGTAATATTTGTCTAACTTGTTTCCTGCTAAGGATGTATGTTTTATACTTATGGGATGTTTTGTTATATTCCAGTAAATTGTTTTGTGCTCCTGAAGAAGCGCTTCGGTGTGCAACATGTTGAGCGATTTCTTACCATCGATCATTGTTTCTGCATAGCTCCTCTCTAAATCTCTACATGATTGTATGTATATTGGTACCCCAATTACTGCACAATGATATTTTACTATAGAGCTCTGTATGGAATGCATAAACTGTAAATGTATCGATATGAATTGTACCCTGTCTCTGTCCCTCTTTTTATATTTTTAATAATCTTCAATACATTGTATTTTTTAATTATATTACTACAATGTTTTTGTGCCAAGAAAGTCCCAAGCCCAAGTTTTTCTTTCTTTATACTTATCCCTGGAGTTAATCCCTTGTTTAATGCATGCCAATATTCCGTTTGCTTTGTTAGCAGCAGCTTGGCATTGCATGCCATTGCTGAGCCTATCATCTACTAGGACCCCCAGGTCCTTTTCCATCCTAGATTCCCCCAGAGGTTCTCCCCCTAGTGTATAGATTGCATTCATATTTTTGCCACCCATATGCATTATTTTACATTTTTCTACATTAAACCTCATTTGCCATGTAGTTGTCCACCCCATTAATTTGTTCAGATCTTCTTGCAAGGTTTCCACATCCTGTATAGAAGTTATTTCCCTGCTTCTTCCAGGTCGTTTACGAACAAATTAAATAGGATTGGTCCCAGCACTGAACCTTGTGGGACCCCACTACCCACCCCTGACCATTCAGAGTATTCCTCATTTATCACCACCCTCTGAACTCACCCTTGTAGCCAGTTTTCAATCCATGTACTCACCCTAAGGTCCATGCCAACTGACCTTATTTTGTACAGTAATCGCTTATGGGGAACTGTGTCAAATGCTTTTTGCAAAATCCAGATACACCACATCAACAGGCCTTCCTTTATCTAGATGGCAACTCACCTCCTCATAGAAGGTTGATAAATTGGTTTGGAAAAAATGATTCTTCATGAATCCATGCTAATTAATGCTAATGATACCGTTTTCATTACTAAAATCTTATCCCCTCCAAGAGCTTGCATACTATTGATGTTAGGCTAACTGGTCTGTATTTCCCAGGGATGTATTTTGGGCCCTTTTTAAATATTGGTGCTACATTGGCTTTTCTCCAATCCGCTGGTAACATTCCAGTCAGTAGACTGTCAGTAAAGATTAGGAAAAATGGTCTGGCAATTACTTGACTGAGTTCCCTAAGCTCCCTCGGGTGCAAGCCATCCGGTCCCGGTGATTTATTAATGTTAAGTTCCCCAAGTATAATTCTAATTCTGTCCTCTGTTAGCCATGAGGGTGCTTCCTGTGATGGGTCACGAGGATAAACACTGCAGTTTTGGTTACTGAAGCCCCCTCATGAAGGCTGAGGAGAAGAATAAATTCAATACTTTCGCCATCACCCAGTTCTTTTGCAAAAAAGAAAATGGTGCTGACAGAGAAGGATTGTGTAGATTGGGTGATGGCTTCCTTACTTCTTTATTATAAATATTTCAACATTACAAACCAGAATATATTATTGAATATAGTACTTATCACTTATACAGTTTGTACATAAATTCCTTATTTCTTTTTCTTACATATATTCTCCAATCAACATAATGAGTATTTAACCACAAATAATAACAACATATCCATAAACATACAACAAAACAACACACAAACTAAAAAAAAAAAAAAATCCCCAGCACAAGCAAATCGGATGACTGTTCCATTTCCTGCCCACTATAGTATTCTATGCATCTGTACCTATGTGAAAAGTTACCTCTGCCGGTTGCTTAAGTCAGTAAATTCTTCTCTCCCCGCTGATTTTGCCCTCTACCTCCATTTTCTGTCTGGTACCAAATTTTCTATCCATAATTATACTTGCCCACCCTTCTAAAGATCAGCAAAAACCAGTGAGGATGGGGCTAACCGTGGAACCGAGATCCATGGCTTCCACAGTTTGTACACGTAATTGGGTATGCCTCTGTTACAATAGATCTGTTGTTCCTTCAGAATATTGTCGTTTACATGAAGGTGCCATTCCTCAAAGGAAGGTGCACTTGGAGATATCCACCTTAGGGCAATTAGCTTTCGTGCCATAAACAGTAGCCTGCTAACTGGTATCAGAATCTCATGGGGTATGAGTTCTTCATCAAGGTAGCCCAGCAGGCAAGTTTTGGGGTCTTTATGGATATATGTTTTAAATGTTTCACTAACTGTATTCACCACCTCCTACCAATATTTAGCCAATTTAGGACAATTCCACAACATATGTAGTAAATCAGCAGGTGATTTTTGGCACCGGGGAATCACGCCTACCCCACTTAAATAGTTTGACCGGTGTTCTATATACCCTGTAAATTATAAATAATTGGGTCAGACATTGTGCTGATGGAACTAGGGGTACCATTTCTAATATTATTTGCCAAGTTTCATCTGAAATATCCCCTATATCTAGCTCCCACCCACTTCTGCCCGGGCTAACACCCTCATCTCGATATGATCTCATAAGTTGACCATATAGAGATGAGATTAAGCCTTTTTTTCTGTCATCGGTGCTAATAAAGTTATAAGTGGCATTGGTTTTATCACTTTCTTTACCCCTTTAAACTGAGATTGGACTGCATGTCATAGTTGTCAGTATTTAAAAAAACTATGATGGGGTAAATGAAAAGATTCTTGCAGATCCTGAAAGGAGCGTAGAATATTGTGTGAGTACAACTGTGTTATATATTTGAGGCCCTTAGAGTGCCAGCTTTCAAATCCCTTCAGTTTACCTAGTTCTTTACATTGCCTATTCCCCCAGAGTGGTGAATACTCCGAAGCACCTGCATATTTCATTATGCTCCTCATTTCCTTCCAAACTCTATTCGCGAGTAACATTGTTGGGCTCTTACAGGTATAAGCAAAGGCCCCAGATTCCAGCTGGGCCAAGAGGTTATAGTGAGAACTGTTACTTAGCAGTAGGGACTGAATAGAGTCCTCCCAGTTCACAACTCCCCAGCCAGCAGCTGGGCAGCTATGAAGTAAAGTCTGGGCTGGGGTATCGCCAATCCGCCCCATCCCTTTCTCTCTCGAGAATTGATAGCCTATTCCTGGGATTTTTTCCTTTCCATATTAACCTTCGAAAAATTAATTCTATCTTTTTGAACCATTTGAGAGGTATCAATATTGGTAAGTTATGAAAAATATATAATAATTGAGGGGCCCAGATCATTTTTATGTTTGCTCAACCCACCACTGATAATGGCAACTTAGTCCATGCTGTACTCTAATGCCCCGTACACACGGTCGGATTTTCCGATGGAAAATGTCCGATCGGAGCGTGTTGTCGGAAATTCCGACCGTGTGTGGGCTCCATCGGACATTTTCCATCGGATTTTCCGACACACAAAGTTTGAGAGCAGGATATAAAATTTTCCGACAACAAAATCCGATCGCGTCAATTCCGACCGTGTGTGGCCTGTTCCGACGCACAAAGTGCCACGCATGCTCAGAAGAAATTCCGACACGGAACAGCTCGGTCTGGTAAACTTAGCATTCGCAATGGATACAGCACTTTTGTCACGGTGCAATGTAAAAAATGGTTTAATACAGCGCACTCTCTTCTTCTTTATAATGTGAGAAGAATTAAGTAGTTTTGCTGCTCATATTCACACACACTTCTCACAAACTTCTTTCTTTACTATTTATCGGGATTCCCTCAATATATTTTGATTTGTCACATCTGACAACATTATTTTGGTGTTGTTTAATTTTTTTTTTTTGGTTTTAAGGCAGATTAGTCATTTTTGGTTTGTATTTTTTTCAATGCTGATTTTTGTTGTTTTGGATTTTTATTTGTACTCCAGAAATTTTTTGTGTGTGTTTTTTGTGTCAAGTTACCACAACACCATTGATATGTTGTTCTATTTAATCTGTAGGAGATTGTTTGGTGTTGTTGTCCCTTGTTAATTTCACATTGTATTTTATAAATGTACCTGAATCCTCACCAACAAACTGTCCTTTTTGGATGAAAACACAAATAGGAGAGTATAAATTTGCTAAAAAACATTTATTAAGGGCTCACAACTAAATAAAGAGGGAGGCAACGCTGGAGAAACAGCTGAAATGGGTGAAGCCTTGGACCCCCAGGGCACACATCAACTATTTTCAAGCAAAATTGGTGGCCTGAGGAGTCCATATCTAAGGGAGTGCAGTCTGGTCCAGAAGTCCCAGAGATCCGGAAAGCAGCAGATGACATCTGTGTCCCCAGGCTGTGGTCATACGAGAGACTGCAGCTTCTGTCAGACCAGACTGAACCCAGGGCCATCACTCTCTTGTCTTCCTTCCACACTTCCTTCCACGCGGTGGCTCTGGTGGTGGTGTTGTGGCAGCAGGAGGAGGAGGATGGTCCAACTCAATCACGTCAGTCTTGGGTGTTAGTTCCCCACTTACCCCCTTAGTTAGGACTTTATAAAGCAGGTCCTCACATAGCTTGCGTTGACCCTCCTGCATGCCCTGCAGTTTTGTGGCAGCCATGCAGGCAAAGGCCTCTTCAGGAATGGGTAAGGCTCGGAGGGAAGCAGAAGCCTCCTGAATTAGCCTGAGCGCTAAATCCTGCATGTGAGTCGTCTTCCTCGCTCTTTTGTATGGAAGGCGGAGGGGAGGAACCTGCGATTCAGTCAGGCTGCGACTGGTCCCAGGCTTCTCTTGGCTGACACTTAGCCCCGCCTCCTCCTGGCTGCAACTAATCCCCACCTCCTCCTGACTGCCACTTTCCACAACCTCCTCCTGACTGAGGTCTTCCTGTGTATGAAAAAGGGACATAGTTTGAGTTTTTTATTCATCAATCACACACAATTTTCACCTCCTGACTGTTGCAAATTTAATGTTATCAAATATAACAGACTATCCTTCTGAGCCCAGGATTTTTTTTTCTTGTCCCAATTTTGGGTGCCCACTTCTGTCTATTGATATGTAAAACACTTTTTTCAATCAGCAATTAGTGATAAATAATAACATCTAGTAAACATAATTTATTTATTGACCAGAAATCTGTAGAAGAATGCTATACTTGAGTCAAGCTGGGCTCCTCCATTTCTTCCTGGCTGAAAGGCCCAGGTTGGACATCGGAAGCCTCAGCTGGGGTGGAAGGAAGAGTGGAAGGAAGAGTAGAGGGGGATTCCCTGACTTCAGTGTGGTCTGATAGAAATCGCAGTCTCTCATAGTACCACAGCCTGGGGACATAAACATCATCTGCTGCAGCTCCGGATCTCTTGGAATCTGTGACCTTCTTGCGC
The DNA here is from genome assembly GCF_042186555.1 of Aquarana catesbeiana. Classification (NCBI taxonomy): domain Eukaryota; kingdom Metazoa; phylum Chordata; class Amphibia; order Anura; family Ranidae; genus Aquarana; species Aquarana catesbeiana. The sequence continues at coordinate 461,225,149 of NC_133328.1, forward strand.
TCCCTAAGATAAGTGCTCCTCAGGCCACCAATTTTGGTTTTTAAATAGGGGATGGTTGCCGTGGGGACCACCGGCTTCACCAACTCCAGCAGTTTCTCCAGCGCTGCCTGCCTCTTTTGTTTATTATTGTAATGGGGGTGTCTCACCTGCCACTGACAGGGCAGCTCCCTGTACTTGTCTATGAGCAGGGGGAGGAAGTTGTGGTCATTGAAGCCATCCATTTTCTCTGCAAGACACAACACAAGACAAACCCTAATGTCAGGCCAAACTCCCCTAATCTTGTTACAATATAGGCTTCCATTTCGAAGCAGTATAGGCCCAAGTTTAGATATTACCTTCATAATCACGATCGGCACCTCCGATGCTCCTTCCTCCGCTCACAGATCGCACGTAATACGCATGCGTGTTACGCTTTATACACACTGCGCATGCGTGTAACTCCACCCGCCCCTGATGTTCTTTCTAGTCTATTCCCCACCCCTTTTCGTTCGGCGCAGTGGGGGAAGAGCACATGGCAGATACACAGCAGGTGTGTGCTAATTACAGCAACGAGGAGGAGGAGGAAAGCCCGGAGCCTGAAATGTCTGGATCCAGAAGGAGAAGATTTAAGGCATCAAATATGTCCTTTGGGGAGATGTTGGACATCCTGAAGAGGGCCGACTATGACGGGAAGTATGGACCTTACCCCAACCCCAATGTCAGAAAGGCCAAGATCATGGCGAAAGTGGTCAAGAGTCTGCACCGAATTTCGGGGTACGATGATCGAAAGATCAGCTCAGGAAGCGGTGGTCGGACCTGAAATTACGAGAACATGAGCAGTACAGAAAGATCCTGAGAGTGCTGCAAAAAAGTAAGTAACTGTCCTGTGTTCCTATTCTTTATGTTTCTTACGTTCATGCTGCTCCATGTGCTTTTCGTACAAGTGTACATTTTTAAATGGCAACTTTCATGTTCATGGGCACATTATTCGTTCGTATCAAACATTTTTCTTTCAGGCCTATAAAACACCATTGTTTAGGCCAGTGGTTCTCAACTCCAGTCCTCGGGACCCACCAACAGGCCAGGTTTTATGTATTACCTTGGGGAGTTGCAAACTAGAATACTGCAATCACTGAGCAGCAAAGGAGATCACCTGTGATGTATTTCAGTTATCTTGCAAACCTGGCCTGTTAGTGGGTCCTGAGGACTGGAGTTGAGAACCACTGGTTTAGGCCATATGCATTTGGCCACAATTTTTACGCCCTACTTGTCTGAAACTAATTTGGTTGTGTAGATGGCTTTGTTACTAGAATGAAATGCAAACTAGATTCTGTGTAAGGAGAGGACACTCAGCAGCTGTTTTCACATCTGGACACTGGAGCACTAGTGTGGGACACCAGAACAACACTTTTATTAGGGGGGCCACACAGGTGCTCAAGTGTATACTATAGGGGGGTCTCCATCTGTGAAGCTTGTACAAAACAGGTAAAGTATTGAAGCTTGACAAAGGACACTGAAAATGCTCCATTTTGGAACTCAGCCAAAATAGACAATTGTACCCCACTTCCAAGCAATGTTTCAGATTTATAGTTCTGCCATCAAATATCTGTGTGCCGAGTATACCATTTTTGTTGTACAAAGGGGAGAAAAGACTCGGAGGACACCCCTCATCCGAGGAGACCACAGACCCCCCACCTCTGGAATAAGGGGAAATCCACCCAACACAAGAAGGGCAGGAGGAGGAAGAAGATGTGGTGGAAATTGTCACCACAACAGATGAGTGTCTGCGACCACAGGCTCAGGTAAGAGATGGATGCCGGCATATTTTTCATACCTGTTTTTTTTTTGTTTCTCTCTTTTTAGGTGATCGTGATGTTGTGGATCCAGATCCTTTCACATCAGAAAGTGCCCAGATCCTGATCGGGGAGATCATGGGATGTAATTTACAATTGGAAAACCTCCAGAAAAACATCAATGATGTTATTACAAAAAATAAAAACATCATTGATGTTTTGGGGTAAGTTTAAAACCCCTCCAAATCCCTTTGTTTTTTGGTGTGCTACAATGTTCTAAATGTTTTAGCGATTTTTCAAAAAGCCAAATTTGGAGGATGCACACAGTGTGCCCACATGTGCTATCTGCCATCACGGGAGATCAATGGACGCGTTTTGGGGGTGCAACCCCTTCATCAATATTAAAGTAGCTGAGGGGAAGGGGTTGATCCCCCAAAACACATCCCTTTATCTCCCGTGATGGCAGGTCGCACATGTTGACATTGTTAATTTGTGTGCATTTTCCAAACTTGGCTTTTCCTGGGGTGACTTCACCCCATCTGCACGCAATATCAAACACAGTTCCTAAATACTCATGTCTGATATTGCCTTCAAGTTCTACCAAATGTGAACTTTGTAAGTTCAAGATTTGTGTCTTTCTTGTTGGTTTTACACATGCCTGTTTTAGCTTAAATGGACATTTCTCTTTTTTCTAATGCTACCCCAAAAATTTATATACAACAAACATATTGGTTTGTTTTAAAAAACCTTTTCTAAATGCACATGTGATTGTGCAGGTATTAAAAAGATTGTTCATCAAGAATGTGTGGATTATTGTCTCAACGCTACAACACTTTTGTGGGGCTCTAATTGCTGCTTTCTGTGAAAATGGGGGTTATTTCCTAAGGGCTAATCCTCTTTGCACTACAAGTGCAGTTTCAGTGCAGTTTCAAGTGCACTTGTAGTGCAAAGTGTCTTTGCCTTTAGTAAATAACACACAACAGTGCTTTGTATAAGGTTACACAGTCACGCCCTTTTCGGGACTCACCACATTTCTGTCAGAGTCATCTAAAACAAACACAAGCAGTAAATGTCAACAAAGATTTTTCTTTTTTTGGTTTTTTATTTGATAAAGGATTCACAAATTTGCTGGCATATTGATGGCCCCCCTACCCGCAAAGAACTCCAGGTATCGTAACCGGACATCACGAGCACTCAGGGAGGGCAAGCCAGGACAGCCACTTTCCAGCGCCGTCAGTGTTGTTTCATGTATCATTCCAGCCTCAGGCCTAACTGAGCCAGCATAGTTGGCCGAATGTTGGCGTAAAAAGTTATGGAGAATACAGCACGCAAGGTTTAGATGATTAAGTTTATACTCCGCCATATGGATGGGTGTCAGAAATAGGCGGAACTGGCTGGCCAGGATTCCAAATGTGTTCTCCACCACTCTTCTGGCTCTGGCCAGCGGGTAATTAAAAACCCTCTGTTCCGGGGTGAGGGTCCTCATAGGGAATGGCCGCATAAGATGGTCCCCCAGCGCAAATGCTTCATCTGCTACGAAGACGAATGGGAGTCCTTCCACATTGTCCTCTGGAGGTGGCAAGTCCAAGCTGCCATTCTGGAGACGCCTGTAGAACTCTGTCTGGGCGATGACTCCACCATCGGACATCCGGCCATTCTTCCCCACGTCCACATACAAGAAGTCGTAATTAGTCGACACCACCGCCAACATCACAATACTATTGAACCCCTTATAGTTGAAATAGTACGACCCCGAGTTGGGTGGTGGGATGATGTGGACGTGTTTCCCATCAATTGCCCCTCCGCAGTTAGGAAAGTCCCACCGCTGGGCAAAGTGGGAGGCCACAGTCTGCCATTCCTGTGGCGTTGAAGGAAACTGTTGAGGAAAACAAAACAAAAATTAGTATTTTTGCACATAAACATGGCAAGCAGATTAGACACAAACATTCTTGGCCAACCTTCAGATAGCATTTATTAAGGGGAATTTAACAACACCAAAGTATAAGGTACACCTATCATATTCCCCCTCCCCCCCCTCTCATGGGCCATTTCTAACATTATGGGGGGGGGATCTTGGACAGGTAACCCTTTCCACTTCATTGAGAGATGAATGCCTAAATACAGGGTATTACTTGGAACAGCCCCTCCTTAGTTACACTATTGGCAGCCCACTGGAAGGTAAGAAGTGTCATAATACAAAGATATAAATACACACTGTACACATTTGAGGACATTTGGACATTCTGCTATTACCTGTCAAGATAATAATAGGATACAAAAACTTTAAACAGTACCATTTGAAAGTATACAGGCAGGCCCTTGCATTACATGCTTTGGGGAATTCATCCATAAATCAGACCACAAAAGAGATGGGTATAGTGTGTATGGGTTTGGCAAAGTCAGCAGATAGATGATTGAGGATAGATAGAGAATTGGGATCAGCTAACTTAGCATTTGGGGGGAGGGAGGGTTACTAAAAATGATTTGGGGACACCACAAAAAAAGCCTCTGGCACTCTGCCTGAATGTAAAGCACAAATCACATTTAAAAACATTTTAGGGGGTGTTTGGGGTAAAGCACTACTATGGAGCTGATAAAATACATTGTTAAGTGACTACATGAGGTGAATATAGGGCAGGAGAGCATGCTGGGGAGGTTATTGAAGGCAAATATGTATGAAGGACAAAAAAAATAATTACAGAAAAATCCAGCATGCATGAGAACAAAGGGGACATTCACAGCATATTACAATCATGGTAATTAGGGAATGAGGAAAGAAATACAATATATTATCAAACATTCAATACAATAAAATGTGATATTAAAGGATAAAAATCTTACCTTCATATACTCCTTCTGCTGGACCTGTATGATGGAAGAACAGGTCTCTGGGATAATGATACCCAGAGCCTGGGGGGAGATGCCTGTTGAGAACTTCAAGTCCTGCAGGCTTCTCCCTGTGGCCAAGTACCACAGGGTAGTGACGAGCCTCTGCTCCGCAGTGATGGCTTGCCTCATGCAGGTAAGGTGCCTGCTGATATAGGGGGTGAGCAAAGCCAGCAGACAGTGAAATACGGGGTCTGTCATCCGTAGAAAGTTCCTGAAATCATCAGGATTATTCTCACGGATCTCACGGAGCAAAGGCATATGAGAGAACTGGTCACACTGAAGCAACCAATTCTTGGTCCATGAACTCCTCCCCACCCTGTTCATGGACTGGACTTGTGTCAAGGTCAGGACCCCAACACCAAGCCCCCGCACAGCACGAACTCTACGAGGAGTACGTATACGCAACATGGCTAGAAAACGGTCGGCTACTCAGAACGAAGTAACAGAATGCACTGAAGAACAGCAAGGCCTGTGAAGAGCGACCTGAAAAACAGTAACGAACGAACAAGAACACAATGACTATAAGTCACGCGGAACTTGCTTGCACACACTGAAGAACAGATACAAAACCCACAAGCACAAACTGAACCGCAGAAAACGATCTGAAAGCCACGAGTCTGAAAAAGCGCGAATCGTCTCTCACCAAACTTTTATTAACACGAGATTAGCAAAAGGAGCCCAAAGGGTGCCGCGCTTGGTTCTGAACTGGCCTTTTCTAGTCTTGTCGTACGTGGTTGACGTCACCGCGTTGTTGGCAATCGGAAATTCCAACAACTTGGTGCGACCGTGTGTACGCAAAACAAGTTTGAGCCAACATCCGTCGGAAAAAAATCCTAGGATTTTGTTGTCGGAATATCCGAACAAAGTCCGACCGTATGTACGGGGCATTATGCTGGAATTTAATAAGAATAGGGGATAAATTATCTGTCAAATAATTTTCTACCTTGGAATGTATCATTATTCCCAAGTATTTAAATGATGAAACAATTTTAACCTGAGGAGCCTCTCTTAGCATGAACAAACTAGGGTTGTCTAAAGGGAGCAAAACAGATTTATCCCAGTTAATGACGTATCGCGAAAGCAAGCCGAAATTTTGTATAAGTGCCAATAAAGATCTTATCATATAAGATTTATCCGTATCCCCAAGAAAGAGCAGAGCGTCATCTGCATATAGAGAGATTTTTTCAATAGTCGTTCCTCTAATAAATCCACAAATTGATTCTGATTGTCAGATGACTTCAGCCAGGGGTGATGGTGAGAATGTTTTATGTCTTGGCTGTTGAGAGGAGGAGTATGGGGGTGGAGGAGGCAGATGTGTTGTAGAATTTTGAGGGGTGGCGAGAGGGGTAAGAGGTTTTTTTCCTTTTGTAATGCAAATATACAATTTTTTATCTTTTTGTAGGTATAGGCTAGAATGATGCAATGAACACAGCTCAGTTATTGGTACGGTGTGAAGTTATGCTAGAGTCTGTGATTCAGTCTGCTTAGTGTTAAAAAAAAAAAAAACCTTCACCATCTCCCAATCTTTTGTAACCAGATGTCCTTCCTCATTTTTTAAGTCGCCAATATAGTCTTTCCTCCCTTCTTTACTGTTTATATACGTAAAGAAATTCTTGGGATTTTTTTTGCTCTCCTCCGCTATGTGTCTTTTGTGTTCTATCTAATGCCGCATACACACGATCGGAAATTCGGACGGCAAAAGACCGATGAGAGCTTTTCGTCAGAAAATGCGACTGTGTATGCTCCATCAGACTTTTGCTGGCGGAATTCCCACCAGCAAAAGATTGAGAGCAGGATCTCAATTTTCGGTCAGAAAAAGTTCATATCCGAAAATGCGATCGTCTGTACAAATCCCGGCGCGCAAAATTCCTACGCATGCTCGGAAACAATTCCACGCATGTTTGGAAGCATTGAACTTCAGTTTCTCGGCTCGTCGTAGTGTTGTACGTCACCGCGTTCTTGAGGGTTGAAAGTTCAGAGAAGTTTTTTTCAACGGAAAATCAGCTTGTGTGTACGTGGCATTAGCCACCCTAATTGCACCCTTACATTTATTGTTGCATTCTTTATAAAGTTTGAATGCTATTGATGATCCCTCAACCCTGTATTTTTTGAAGGCCTTCTCTTTTGCTTTTATATGCATTTTTACTTTGGTGTTAAGCCATCCAGTACTTTTGTTCTCTCTTTTAAATTTATTACCCAATGGGATGCACTGGCTAATGCCCTTATTTAATATGTTCTTAAAGCGAACCCATCTCTCCTCTGTGTTCGTTGTTCCTAAGATTTTATCCCAATTTATATCTTCTAGCAAGGTTCGTAGTTTAGGGAAGTTGGCTCTTTTGAAATTCAGTGTCTTTGTATTTCCCTTATGTTTCCTATTTTTGTGATTTATACTGAAGCCAATTGACCAGTGATCACTGTTTCCTAAATTGCCCCGTATTTCCACATCCGTGATCGGGTCTGTATTGTTGGTAATCAGTAGATCTAATAATGCTTTATTTCTAGTTGGTACGTCTACCCTCTGACCCATGAAATTGTCCTGCAAAACATTTAGGAACTGGCGAGCCTTAGACGAATGTGTGGTTCCCTCCACATTAAAATCCCCCATTATTAGGGATGAGCCGAACACCCCCCGGTTCGGTTCGCACCAGAACCCGCGAACGGACCGAAAGTTCGCACGAACGTTAGAACCCCATTGACGTCTATGGGACTCGAACGTTCGAAATCAAAAGTGCTCATTTTAAAGGCTAATTTGCATGGTATTGTCCTAAAAAGGGTTTGGGGACCCGGGTCCTACCCCAGGGGACATGTATCAATGCAAAAAAAACTTTTAAAAACGGCCGTTTTTTCGGGAGCAGTGATTTTAATGATGCTTAAAGTAAAAAAAAAAAAGTGAAATATTCCTTTAAATATCGTACCTGGGGGGTGTCTATAGTATGCCTGTAAAGTGACGCGTGTTTCCCATGTTTAGAACAGTCCCTGCACCAAATGTCATTTTTAAAGGAAAAAATCTCATTTAAAACTGCTTGCGGGTTTAATGTCATGTCGGGTCATGGCAATATGGATGAAAATCAGTGAGACAAACGGCATGGGTACCCCCCAGTCCATTACCAGGCCCTTTGGGTCTTGTATGGATATTAAGGGGAACCCCGCACCCAAATTAAAATAAGGAAAGGTGTGGGGCCACCAGGCCCTATATACTCTGAACAGCAGTATACAGGCGGTGCAAACAAGACAGGGACTGTAGGTTTGTTGTTAAGTAGAATCTGTTTGTAATTTTGAACATTTTTAACGTGTTTAGCTCCAGCCAAAAAATCTTTTCTAAGCTTTTTGGAAAACATAGGGAAGGGTTATCACCCCTGTGACATTTGTTTTGCTGTCTTTCCTCCTCTTCAGAAGATTTCACCTCACTTTTTTGTCCCAATGAAAAATGTTTTTTGAAAATTTGGGTTTTTTTGTGGAACAAGGATTGGAAAGCATCAGTGGAAAGGAGAAATTGTTTTCCCATATTAACTCTTACAGGAGAGAATTTCCCTTCCTAGGGGTAGATTTCATCTCACTTCCTGTTGTCTCCTTCCGTTTGCAAGTAGGAGTCGTTTGTAAGTTAGATGTTTGAAAGTAGGGTCCTGCCCTATATACTCAGCAGAAATTTGGGCCTTAGGTGTTGCTGTGGCCACAACACTGTAAGCCCTCACAGGGCCCTGCTGTGAAATATTAGATCAAGAATTGTAATTACATGCCCCTGTTGAACAGGAGCTGAAAAATTAGGCCTTAGGCACTGGTGCTGGTGCCACAACACTGCAACCCCTCACAGACACTCTAGTTGGAACGCAGGAATGAGCCCTGCTGCAAATTATTGCTTCAAAAATTGTAATTACACGCCCCTGTTAGACAGGGGCAGAAAAATTGGGCCTTAGGCACTGGTGCTGGTGCCACAACACTGCAACCCCTCACAGACACTCTAGTTGGAACGCAGGAACGAGCCCTGCTGCAAAGTATTGCATCAAAAATTGTAATTACACGCCCCTGTTAGACAGGGGCAGAAAAATTGGGCCTTAGGCACTGGTGCTGGTGCCACAACACTGCAACCCCTCACAGACACTCTAGTTGGAACGCAGGAACGAGCCCTGCTGCAAAGTATTGCATCAAAAATTGTAATTACACGCCCCTGTTAGACAGGGGCAGAAAAATTGGGCCCTAGGCACTGGTGCTGGTGCCACAACACTGCAACCCCTCACAGACACTCTAGTTGGAATGCAGGAACGAGCCCTGCTGCAAAGTATTACATCAAAAATTGTAATTACACGCCCCTGTTAAACAGGGGCTGAAAAATTGTGCCTTAGGCACTGGTGGTGGCGCCCAGAACCAAAAATGTTCTTACAAGCTATCAGCGTGATGATTGAGGAGGAAGAGGATAATTACTCAGGGATAGTCACTCAGCATCAGCATAGGCAGTCTTTGAAGGGATCTGAGATTTCAAAAAAAATTATTCGGTTACATCAGCATCAGGTGCTTGGTAGCTGGTGGTGATCCAAGACTCATTCATTTTTATGAAGGTCAGCCGATCGACCGAGTCGGTGGACAGACGCACCCTGTGATCGGTTACCACGCCTCCAGCAGCACTGAATGTGCGTTCCGAAAGAACGCTGGATGCAGGACAGGCCAGTAGCTCAATTGCATACTGTGCAAGCTCTGGCCAGTGATCCATCCTCAAGACCCAGTAACCCAGAGGATTTTCGGTGGGAAAGGTGTCCAAGTCTGATCTTGCCCCTAGGTATTCCTGCACCATGTAAAACAGACGCTGGCGATGGTTGCTGGAACCGATCATACCTTGGGGCTGCGGACCAAAAAATTGTCTGAACGCATCGGTCAGACGGCCACCTTCTCCACCACTCCTTCTTTGACTGACCGAAGCCTCAGCAACACGTTGTCCAGAAACAGGAGTTTGTAACCTCCCAGTCTCTGGGAACGCGTTGCACAGACCTTTCTGCAAGGCCTCCCGAAGATGTTTCATCCTCTGCTCCCTCTGCGATGGCAAGATAAGGTCCGCAACCTTACCCTTGTAACGTGGATCAAGGAGGGTTGCCAGCCAGTATTGGTCCTTCTCCTTGATACCACGAATACGAGGATCCTTACGCAGGCTTTGCAGGATCAGGGAGGCCATGCAGCGTAGGTTTGCTGAGGCATTCGGTCCGGAGTCCTCTGGGTCACTAAGAACGACATGGTCCGCAGCCACCTCCTCCCAGCCACGTACAAGTCCATGTGTTTCTTGGGACTGATCCCTTAAAGACTGCTGCTGATGCTGAGTGCCAGGCTCCACCTCCATACTGACACAATCTTCCTCCTCCTCCTCTTCCTCCTCGTCCTCTTCCTGTGTGATCGGCGGGCACGCAGGAACACTGTCTGGATAAAGGGGGCCTTGAGAGCTAAGGAAGTCCTCCTCTTCCTGCCTCTGTTCTGCCTCAAGTGCCCTGTCCATTATTCCACGCAGCGTGTGCTCCAACAGGTGAACAAGGGGGACAGTGTCACTGATGCATGCACTGTCACTGCTCACCATCCTCGTGGCCTCCTCGAATGGTGACAGGACAGTGCATGCATCCCTGATCATGGCCCACTGGCGTGGGGAAAAAAAACCAAGCTCCCCTGACCCTGTCCTGGTGCCATAGTCGCACAGGTACTCATTGATGGCCCTCTGCTGCGTGTGCAGCCGCTGCAGCATGGCCAACGTTGAGTTCCACCTGGTGGGCATGTCACAGATTAGGCGGTTCTTGGGCAGGTTAAACTCCTTTTGGAGGTCCGTCAGCCGAGCACTGGCATTATATGACCGGCGGAAATGCACACAGACTTTCCTGGCCTGCCTCAGGACATCCTGTAAGCCCGGGTACCTGCCCAAGAACCGCTGCACCACCAAGTTAAGGACGTGAGCCAAACAGGGCACATGGGTCATTTGTCCCTGTCGGAGGGCAGAGAGGAGGTTGGTGCCATTGTCGCAAACCACCATTCCTGCCTTAAGTTGGCGTGGCGTCAACCACCTCTGAACCTGCCCCTGCAGAGCTGACAGAACCTCTGCCCCAGTGTGGCTCCTGTCCCCCAAGCACACCAGCTCAAGCACCGCATGGCATCTTTTGGCCTGCGTACTTGCGTAGCCCCTTGAACGCCTACGGAGCACCGCTGGTTCCGAGGAAGAGGCCATGGAGGAAGAAGAAGAGGAGGGGGTGGAGGAGAGAGGTGTGTCACAATCAGCATTTTGGAGGCGTGGTGGCGGAACAACCTCCAACACTACTGCACCTTGTCCTGCATCCTTCCCAGCTGCCAGCAGAGTCACCCAATGCGCCGTGAAACTTAGGTAACGTCCCTGTCCATGCCTGCTGGACCATGAGTCAGCGGTAAAATGCACCTTACCGCTGACCGCCCTGTCCAGCGAGGCATGGACATTGCCTTCCACATGCCGGTAGAGAGCCGGAATCGCCTTCCGTGAGAAAAAGTGGCGTTTGGGTACCTGCCACTGAGGAACCGCACATTCCACAAACTCACGGAAGGGGGCAGAGTCTACCAACTGAAAAGGCAGCAGTTGAAGTGCTAGCAATTTTGCCAAGCTAGCATTCAACCGCTGGGCATGTGGATGGCTGGGAGCAAACTTCTTTCGGCGGTGCAGCAGCTGGGGCAGGGAAATTTGCCTGGTACAATCTGACGTCGGTGTACCAAAAGCAGATTGCCCACAAGTACTTGGCTGTGACACACCTAATTCTACACCTTCATTCCTCTCACTGCAGGTCTCAGAGAGGACTGAAGGTCTAGTGGGGTTGGAAATCTCAGCTGATGAGGAGCAAGGAGAGATCCTCTTTGTTCTTTGGTGTGGGTCTTTTAGATACGCTTGCCAACGAACTGCATGGCAGGTCAACATATGTCTGGTCAAGCATGTGGTACCCAAGCGGGAGATATTTTGGCCACGCGAGATACGCTTGAGACATATGTTGCAAATAGCAGCGGTGCGATCTGATGCACTCGTCTCAAAAAAGGCCCACACCAAAGAACTTTTTGAATAACGCGCAGAGACTGCAGCGCCCTGCACATGTGGAGCTTTGGGGTGTGATGCAGTCAATGTGCTGCCCTTAGGCTGGCCCCTGGAGGGCATCCTGCCTCGTTGGTGATGTGCTGCCGCCTCCTCCTCCTCCTCCTCCTCCTCCTCCTCCTCCTCCTCCTCCTCCTCTCTCCTATCAGGCACCCACGTTGAGTCAGTGACCTCATCATCCCCTCCCTCCTCATCACTGGAGCAAACCTGGCAGTATGCTGCAGCAGGGGGAGCATGACTGCCAGATTGCTGTCCTTCTTGGGCACCCCCTCTGTCTGCGCTCATGTTACTGCCTTCATCGAGCTCAGTATCGTCATCAGAGCCTTCCAAACGCTGGGCATCCTCCTGGAGCATGTACCCAACACTGTGGTCAAACAGTTCGAGGGAATCCTCATGAGGACATGGTGGAGCCAGGGAAGGAGTCACTGATGACATTGAGCTGAGGGAAGAGGCCGCTGCTTTGCCAGACAAAGCACCCTGGGCATGGGTGAGAGAGGATGAGGAGGATGAGGACGGCTTGGTCATCCACTCGACCAAGTCTTCCGCATGTTGCGGCTCAACATGGCCAGCTGCTGAAAAAAAGGCCAAGCGTGTCCCATGGCCACGTGCTGATGAGGATGCACCGTCTCCACGACCAGCACTAGACACAGAGCCTGCTTGCCCTCTCTTATTGGCTTGTGACTGTCTGCCTCTCCTTCTTGGCCTTCCAGACATACTAATGGCCTGTAGCTGCACTAAGCTGGGATAGAACACCTGTAATTTTCTTCAAGTAGCTTTATATACTGTAACCAGACAAGCCTGCCTGTCAGTAGGAAGATAACAGGAACAGATCTAGCTGAACACTGTGAGCAGGACGCACTGTACTAAATGTAAATAGTCTAGCTGCCTGACCGTGGTACTAATAGGATCAAATAGAACACCTGTAATTTTCTTCAGGTAGCTTTATATACTGTAACCAGACAAGCCTGCCGGTCAGTAGGAATTTAACAGGAACGGATCTAGCTGAACACTGTGAGCAGGACGCACTGCACTAAATGTAAATAGCAGGAACGGATCTAGCTGAACACTGTGAGCAGGACGCACTGCACTAAATGTAAATAGTCTAGAAGATAACAGGAACGGATCTAGCTGAACACTGTGAGCAGGACGCACTGCACTAAATGTAAATAGTCTAGAAGATAACAGGAACGGATCTAGCTGAACACTGTGAGCAGGACGCACTGCACTAAATGTAAATAGCAGGAACGGATCTAGCTGAACACTGTGAGCAGGACGCACTGCACTAAATGTAAATAGTCTAGAAGATAACAGGAACGGATCTAGCTGAACACTGTGAGCAGGACGCACTGCACTAAATGTAAATAGCAGGAACGGCTCTAGCTGAACACTGTGCGCAGGACGCACTGCACTAAATGTAAATAGCAGGAACGGATCTAGCTGAACACTGTGAGCAGGACGCACTGCACTAAATGTAAATAGCAGGAACGGATCTAGCTGAACACTGTGAGCAGGACGCACTGCACTAAATGTAAATAGCAGGAACGGATCTAGCTGAACACTGTGAGCAGGACGCACTGCACTAAATGTAAATAGCAGGAACGGATCTAGCTGAACACTGTGAGCAGGACGCACTGCACTAAATGTAAATTGCAGGAACGGATCTAGCTGAACACTGTGAGCAGGACGCACTGCACTAAATGTAAATAGTCTAGAAGATAACAGGAACGGATCTAGCTGAACACTGTGAGCAGGACGCACTGCACTAAATGTAAATAGCAGGAACGGATCTAGCTGAACACTGTGAGCAGGACGCACTGCACTAAATGTAAATAGCAGGAACGGATCTAGCTGAACACTGTGAGCAGGACGCACTGCACTAAATGTAAATAGCAGGAACGGATCTAGCTGAACACTGTGAGCAGGACGCACTGCACTAAATGTAAATTGCAGGAACGGATCTAGCTGAACACTGTGAGCAGGACGCACTGCACTAAATGTAAATAGTCTAGAAGATAACAGGAACGGATCTAGCTGAACACTGTGAGCAGGACGCACTGCACTAAATGTAAATAGCAGGAACGGATCTAGCTGAACACTGTGAGCAGGACGCACTGCATTAAATGTAAATAGTCTAGATAGAAGATAACAGGAACGGATCTAGCTAAACTGAATACAGTGTATATATATATATATGCAACACCTGGGATGCATATATATACACAATACACTGTAAGTGCAGCTAACTGACTGACTGTTCTGCCTAATCTATCTAACTCAAATCAAATGACACTGTCTCTCTCTCTCTCTCTCTATCTCTCAGCACACCGGAACACACACTACACAGGGCCGCCGTGCAGGCGGCCTTATATAGTGTGGGGTGTGTACTAAATCCCCTGAGCCATAATTGGCCAAAGCCACCCTGGCTTTGGCCAATTACAGCTCTCTCTACTGACGGCGCTGTGATTGGCCAAGCATGCGGGTCATAGTGCATGCTTGGCCAATCATCAGCCAGCAATGCACTGCGATGCCGCAGTGAATTATGGGCCGTGACGCGCCACACGAATTTAGCGCGAACGGCCCATAACGTTCGCAATTCGGCGAACGATCGAACAGCCGATGTTCGAGTCGAACATGGGTTCGACTCGAACACGAAGCTCATCCCTACCCATTATGATAACACTTCCCATCCTTTCTGCTAATACAAATTGTGATAGGAGGTCCGCCTCCCCCTTCTCCCTCAGGTTAGTGGGCCTATAGCATATTTCCCAGTATTATTTTCCCCTTAGCTTGATCCCTTAGAAGCTCTACCCATAAGGATTCCACCTCCTCCCTAGCTCCCTTAGTGATGTCATCTCTCACATTCACTTGTACATTATTCTTGATATACAGGCATACCTCGCCACCTTTTTTACCCTCTCTATCCCTGCGATACCCTTAAATGTATGCCAGCCAATCATGAGAGCTGTTGAACCAAGTCTCTGAAATTCCCACAAAATCCAAATCCTCGTCGTACAACAGTATCTCTAGTTCACCTATCTTGTCTGCCTGGCTCCTGGCATTGATGAACCTGCCACGTAGTCTAGACCGGTCGCATACTATCCTCTTATTGGGTGTTCCCACATTGCAACTAGGACTTGTTACCATACTTACCTTGGGTTAATGTGCTTTAGTCAATACTACCCTCTGGACTATGTTCCATGCTGACTATCTCTACCTCTGGACCCCCCATCTCCTAGTTTAAAAACCCCTCTAACTTTTTGGCCATCTTTACTCCCAGCAGATCTGCGCCCTCCTCATTTAGGTGCAGTCCGTTCTTTCTATAGTACTGGTGACCGACTGTCGGCCCAGTCCTCCAGGAACCCAAACCCCTCCTTACTACGTCAGCTCTTCAGCCACTTGTTTACTTCCCTAATCTCCCTCTGCCTTTCTGGTGTGGCTCGATGAACTGGTAGTATTCCTGAGAATACTATCTTGGAGGTCCTTTTTCTCGATTTAGCTTCCAGCATGGTAGCCAGAAGCTTATTGGCTACCATGCACAGCTGCACCAAATTTTGCACTCTCTGTGTTTAGTAAATCAACCCGATTATTTTGAGTCTTATGTGTTACATAGTTAGTCAGGTTGAAAAAGACCATCTAGTTCAACCAAGGGAAAAAAATAAATAAAAAGATAAAACAAAAACATACAATTCCATATATACAATCTTATATCCACAAATTATCCAGAGGAAGGCAAAACCCCTCAAAAAGTATGATCCAATTTGCTCCAGCAGGGGAAAAAAATTCCTTCCTGATCCCCCCAGAGGCAATCCCTGGATCCTCATAGCTGAGCTCCTCCATTCCTCTTATCAGTTTGGTTGCCCTTCTCTGCACTTTCTCCAGTTCCCCTGATATCCTTTTTAAAACTGGTGCCCAAAACTGAGCTGCATATTCTAGATGACGTCTTACTAATGATTTGTACAGGGGGAAAATGATCTCTGGAGTCCATACCTCTCATAATACAAGAAAGGGCTTTACTGGCTTTTGAAACTGCAGCTTAGCATTGCTATTATTAAACTTATGATATACCAGAACACGCAGATCCTTCTCCACCACTGATTTCCCCAGTTGTACTCCCCCTAGTATGTATAATGCATGCATATTTTTAGCCCCCAAGTGCATAACTTTATATTTATCAACATTAAAGCCCATTTACAACATAGTTGCCCAATTAAACAGTGCATTGAGGTCAACTTGTAAGTAGGAGACATCCTGTAAGAATGTTATTCCACTGCATAGCATGGTGTCATCTGCAACCACTGAAATGGTACTTTAAAATTCCAGACCCTATATCATTTATAAATATATTAAAAAGTAAGGGTCACAACACTGAACTTTGGGGTACATCACAGATAACCTTAGACCATTCAGAGTGTGAATGATTAACCACTACTCTCTGAATTCAGTCTTTTAGCCAGTTTTCTATCCATTTACAAACTAATCTTTCCAAGCCTGTAGACTTTACCTTACATATTAGCTGTGTGTGGGGAACTGTGTCAAACTCTTTAGCAAAATCCAAGTATACCACATCCACAGCCACCCCTCTGTCCAAGGTTTTACTTACCTCCTCATAAAAAGAAATCAGATTTGTTTGATAACTTCTGTCTTTCATGAATCCATGCTGTCTGTTGCTTAGAATACTTTTTTCCAGCAAGAACTTATCTATGTGGTCTTTTATTAAACTTTCCAATATCTTCCCGACTATAGAAGTTAAACTAACAGGTCTATAGTTACTTGGTAAAGATTTTAATCCCTTTTTAAATATAGGCACCACATTGGCCTTACGCCAGTCCAGTGGTACAATGGCTTTGAAATGGGTGTATGCCATCTGGTCCAGGTGCTTTATCCACCTTTAGTCTGTCTAAATATTTCTGGACCATATCAATTTTGAGCCATTGTGGATCATTTAGGGCTGTGTCAATACTATCCCAATTATGGACATGGCTCCCCCATGCTCCTTTGTATACACAGAACTGAATAAGGTATTTAATACATTTTGCTTCTCTTTGTCCCCAGTCACCCACACTAGATTATTTTGTAAAGGGTCTGCATGCTCAGACTTGACCTTTTTACTATTATTATATTTGTATTTTTGGGGGTTTGTCCTACTATCTTTTGCAATCTGTCCTTCATTTTGAATTTTTGCGTCCTTGATTTCCTTTTTACATATTCTGTTATATTCTTTGTAACATTTAAATAATGATAGTGTTCCTTCATCGTTATATTTTTTAAAAGATCTTTTGTTATTATTTATAGTTATTATAACTTTGGCAGTGAGCCACATAGGTTTTATTTTTAGCCTTTTAACCACTTGCTTGCTGGGCACCTAAACCCCCCTCCTGCCCAGACAAATTTTTAGCTTTTAGCGCTGTCACTCTTTGAACGACAACTGCGTGGTCATACAACACTGTACCCAAATTACATTTTTATCATTTTTTTCCCCCAAATATAGCTTTCTTTTGGTGGTATTTCATCACCTCTGTGTTTTTTATTTTTTGTTAAAAAAAAATCCGGATCAAAAAAAAAAAAAATACAAAACCGTTTTATATTTTGTTAATAAATTTTGCAAACAGGTAATTTTTCTCCTTCATTGATGTACACTGATGAGGCTACACTGATGGGCACTGATAGGCTGCACTGATGGGCACTGATAAGGCGGCACTGATGGGCACTAATAGGCAGCACTGGTGGGCACTAATAGGCGACACTGGTGGGCACTGATAGGTGGCATTTGTGGGCACTGATAAGCAGTACTGAAGGGCATTGATAGGTGGCACTGAAGGGCACTAATCGGTGGCACTGATAGCTGGCACTGATGGGCACTGATGGGTGGCAATGATGGGCACTGATGGGCACTGATTGGCACTGGTAGGTGACACTGATAGGCAGCACTACTAGGTGGCACTAATGAGGTACTAATTGGCACCACTGGTCAGCATTGATAGGTGGCACTTGTGGGCACTGATAGGTGGCACTGATTGCTGGCACTTACTACTGTGGGCACTGATTGAGGGCACTGTGGGCACTGATTTTTGGCACTGGCAGGCGGTACTTGTAGGCACATATGAGGCAGCTTCGCCTCTTCCTCTTTGGGACCGATGTCCCTTCAAACAGAAGCCGGCGATCGGCTTTTTTCTTCTCACGCTGTTAGCGTGAGAAGAAAAATAAAGATTACCGATCCTCTGTTTACATCACGTGATCAGCTTTCATTGGCTGACAGCTGATCACGTGGTAAGGGGCTGGGATCTGTGATCACCCGAGTCCCATTGACTCGGGTGATCACAGCGCGCACCACGCCCCCCCCTTTAGGGGGCGTGGCCAGCTTTGAAAGGAGAGGACATCAATAGACGTACTTCTGGCAAAGCAGATCCACGCTGTAGCCGTCATTTGGCTATAGCGTGGATCTGAACAAGTTATTGCCCATGGGAATATACTTTGAAGTGAGTTTGCATACAGTCTTTTTGAAGAATTCCCATTTCTGTTCTGTGTTTATCAATGCTAATATTCTCTCCAAGACTAAGTCTTGGAGAGCAGCTCTCATCCTTGGAAAATTTGCTCTCTTAAAGTTTTGTTTTTATGTTTCCAGTATGAGCTTGTTGTTTACAACTAACATTACATTAAATCATGTTATGGTCACTTACCCAGATGTTCTTTTATAAGAACATTAGTAATAAGCTCTGCACGGTTTGAGATTACCAGGTCCAGCAGAGCATCATTCCTAGTCGGGGCCTCTATGAACTGTACCATAAAATTGTCTTTTAATAAGTTTATACATTTTTGCCCTTTAACTGTTCCTGCAGTGCCATTACTCCAGTCTATTTCCAGGTAGTTAAAATCCACCATTATTATCATTGTCCCATGCCTTGAAGTCCTGTTTATCTGTGCAAGGAGCTGAGTCTCCCCCTCCTCATTAACACTGGGATGTCTATAACAAACTCCAATAATTGTAGTTTGTAGTACGCACACCCATGTGCAGTTCCACCCATAATGCTTCCGCCTCAACACACTCTCCATCAACTAGGTCCTCTTTCATACTCACTTTGAGATCACTTCTCACATAGAGACAGACACTACCTCCCCTCCAATGTGTGTCTGTGAGACTAGCCCTTATTTCATAGTAAAAAAAACATATTTTGTGAATATCAAGGCTGTGTGATGTATGCAGTGTATACAACAAGTATGTTCAGGTTCTATTTAATCATATCCCTTTACGCCTGTCCCAATGTAGCACTGCCCAGCCAAGTAACACATTATTGCTCTCTAGATTGCCCAAGGCTTTTCACAAGTACAGCAATGCTCTATATTTTATTGAATAACCTCAGCTATATATATGCCATGCACATCTCTTTATTACACATGAATACAAGCAATAGACTATAGCTTGGCTTCTAATTTCATCCTTTGGCTTATCATTTTCTTTTGAGGTTTAGAGGAACAATTCATAATAAAAATTGCTTGTTAAAAGCTGACTTTGTGATTGTTAAAGCATCAAGTCTGAAAATAACATTCTGCATAGCTGTCATACATTCACCATTCTTGCAGTTTTCAAAATGCCATGATTAAGCAGAAACTAATTTCTGGAGAGGCAGAATCAGCAGAATGTGAAGCTACGAGCGGAATAGCATGAGGTAAAACAACAAGTCACATAAAACACTTTACTGTGGAAGAAAATGTTCTATAGAGCTGCAAAGTCACTGGGACACATCCAGGAATCAGCACATTTTAAATGTTACTAATTCACAAATTAAAAGCAAATTTGCTATGCTTGTCCTCTAAATCTTCTTTTGCTTTTTCAGTATGGTTAGAATGGCTAGTATAATACTTTGCACTTTGGCAGAATCACTTTGTTATTTTCTTGCAAATTATGTAAATAACATAAATTGTGATCTACCTGAACTGAGGATGCTTTCCTTAAAAGATGGCATTGCATCTTACCACAGCTGGGCTCACTCTAATGCCCCGTACACACGTTCGGACTTTGTTCGGACATTCTGACAACAAAATCCTAGGATTTTTTCCGACGGATGTTGGCTCAAACTTGTCTTGCATACACACGGTCACACAAAGTTGTCAGAAAATCCAATCGTTCTAAACGCGGTGACGTAAAACACGTACGTCGGGACTATAAACGGGGAAGTGGCCAATAGCTTTCATCTCTTTATTTATTCTGAGCATGCGTGGCACTTTGTCCATAGGATTTGTGTACACACAATCGGAATTTCCGACAACGGATTTTGTTGTCGGAAAATTTTATATCCTGCTCTCAAACTTTGTGTGTCGGAAAATCCGATGGAAAATGTGTGATGGAGCCTACACACGGTCGGAATTTCCGACAACAAGGTCCTATCACACATTTTCCTTCGGAAAATCCGACCGTGTGTACGGGGCATAATGGCCATACAGTTTAGGACTAAGTATGAGGTTTGGGTTTTGCTGCCATGGGTTCCTGGAAAACCCATGGCATTCATGAAACTAGAGATGTAAAATTTACAGAAATTTTGAGGTCATGAGAACATTTTTTATTTTGTTTTGTTTTTTTTTCCAGAAAAAAAGTTCTTGGAAAAATTGAAAAAACCCAGTGTGCAGTAGTTGTACAATTGAAAGTCATTTTGTTACAGTGGGAACATGAAATGCAGTGTATAAAAAAAGTATTATGCTTGAAATAAAGTACAGATTGTTCAGTAAATAAACTAAACTTGCATTTAAAATTTTTTTTTTTATTACACATGTAATTAAAAGTTAACCACTTAAGGACCAGGCCGATTTTTCAAACTTGTCGTTAAATCATGTTTTTTTGCTAGAAAATTACTTAGAAACCCCAAACATCATATATTTTTTTTCAGACACCCTAGAGAATCAAATGGTGGTCATTGCAATACTTTATGTCACACCGTATTTGCGCAGTGGTCTTACAAACGCAATTTTTTGGCAAAAAATAACTTTTTTGAATTAAAAGTAAGACAACAGTAAAATTAGCCAAATTTCTTCTTATATTGTGAAAGATAATGTTATGCCAAGTAAATTGATACCCAACATGTCATGCTTCAAAATTGTGCCCGCTTGTGGAATGTGACAAACTTTGACCCTTAAAAATCTCAATTGGCAACGTTTAAACATTTCTACAGGTTACGAGTTTTGAGTTACAGAGGAGTTATTTTGCTATAATTATTGCTCTCGCTCTAACGATCGCGGTGATACCTCACATGTGTGGTTTGAACAAAGTTTACATATGCTCGACTTACGTATGTGCTCGCTTCTGCGTGCGAGCTTGGCGGGACGGGGCGCTTTAAATTTTTTTGTATTATTTTTTTACTTTTTATTTTTTATTTTTACACTGTCCATTTAAAAAAAAATGTTTGGGTCACTTTTATTCCTATTACAAGGAGAACATCCCTTGTAATAGAAAAAAAGCATGACAGGACCTCTTTAATGTGAGATATGGGGTCAAAAAGACCTCAGATTTCACATTTACACTTAAAAGCAATAAAACAAAAATTCTTTTTTTTCAATAACATTTTTTTTCCCTTTTAAGACCATTGGGCGGAAATGACGTTTGACGTATGTTCTGTCATTCAATGGTATGGAGCCAGGTGGGGGCCATCTTTCCCTCACTCGACTTCATGTCTCGCAGGAGATATGACCTGATCGACTCTGCCTCTACCAATGGCTCCGGTAAGCGGCAGAGACCACCAGGGAGCGGCAGAGGGCACCTCTCCCGCCGCCGATAAAAGTGATCTTGCAGCGAATCCGCCACAGAGACCATTTTTGTCTGAAAGCGGACTGCCTGCTGTTCAAAAAGATCCCGGGTTATGGTAACTATCGGCTGCCATAACAGCAGTATTTAGCGTCAAACAGCCGATGTATAGCGACGGCGGGCGGTCCGTAAGTGGTTAAGAACATTTCACCTATATATGCAACAAGTAACACCCCTGTTCTCTCATAATAGTTTAAAAGCTTCCTGCCAATATGCATTCTCAGTTATTGGTAATGCTGATCCAGAAGAATATGTTTCTCTTGCAAGAGCTTGTTTAATTTTCTCCTGATTTTTAGGTATAATTTTATCTATAAATTAAGCTATTGTGTATTTTAGTGAGGCAGTGGTTTGCAACACTTTCTTATTTGAAGATGCTGCTGGGGAAGAAACACTTTGGGGAGATTTACTAAAACTGGTGGACACAGAATCTGGTGCAGCTGTGCATAGTAACCCATCAGCTTCCAGGTTTTATTGTCAAAGCTTAATTGAACAAGCTGAAGTTGGAAGCTAATTGATTACTATGCACAGCTGCACCCGATTCTGTGTGCATCAATTTTAGCAAATCTCCCTCTTTGTGATGCTCCAGAAGCAGCAGTACAAGTGTACCAGGAATGAGAACTCTGGAGGGAAAAGCTACTTGCACTTTCATTTTGGTCCCCATCATTTAATTTCATAAATTATTTTTTTTATGTATTTGGGGCACCTCTGGTAAGCAAGGAGGTTGTCATCCTTATAGTATTTGGAAAAGAATCTTTCTTACAATATTTGCAAATTGCAGCTTTGCTCTCAGCAGAAATTGCACTGTGGAAATATTTCCAAATTGTAGATGTTGGTCTCACCATTTTACAGACAGGAGGAAAATAAAAGATATTTACTGATCACACTATGGGTAAACATTATGCTGTGATGGTGGAGAACATTCATATAAATAATTTAAAGGTTAACCACTTCAGCCCCGGAAGGTTTTTCCCCCTTCCTGACCATAGCACTTTTTACAATTCGGCACTGCGTCGCTTTAACTGCTAATTACGCGGTCATGCAATGCTGTACCCAAACAAAATTTGCGTCCTTTTCTTCCCACAAATAGAGCTTTCTTTTGATGGTATTTGATCACCTCTGCCGTTTTTATTTTTTGCGCTTTACACGGAAAAAGACCGAAAATTTTGAAAAAAAATGATATTTTCTACTTTTTGTTCTAAAAAAAATCCAATAAACTCAATTTTAGTCATACATTTAGGCCAAAATGTATTCGGCCACATGTCTTTGGTAAAAAAAATGTCAATAAGTGTATATTTATTGGTTTGCGCAAAAGTTATAGCGCCTACAAACTAGGGTACATTTTCTGGAATTTACACAGCCTTTAATTTATGACTGCCTATGTCGTTTCTTGAGGTGCTAAAATGGCAGGGCAGTACAAAACCCCCACAAATGACCCCATTTTGGAAAGTAGACACCCCAAGGAAATTGCTGAGAGGCATGTTGAGCCCATTGAATATTCATTTTTTTTGTCCCAAGTGATTGAATAATGACAAAAAAAAAAAAAAAAAATTACAAAAAGTTGTCACTAAATGATATATTGCTCACACAGGCCATGGGCATATGTGGAATTGCACCCCAAAATACATTTAGCTGCTTCTCCTGAGTATGGGGATACCACAGGTGTGGGACTTTTTGGGAGCCTAGCCGCGTACGGGGCCCCGAAAACCAATCACTGCCTTCAGGATTTCTAAGGGCGTACATTTTTGATTTTACTCCTCACTACCTATCACAGTTTTGAAGGCCATAAAATGCCCAGATGGCATAAACCCCCCCAAATGACCCCATTTTGGAAAGTAGACACCCCAAGCTATTTGCTTTGAGGCATGTTGAGTCCATGGAATGTTTTATATTTTGACACAAGTTGCGGGAAAGTGACAAATTTTTTTTTTTCTTTGCACAAAGTTGTCACTAAATGATATATTGCTCACACAGGCCATGGGCATATGTGGAATTGCACCCCAAAATACATTTAGCTACTTCTCCTGAGTACGGGGATACCACATGTGTGGGACTTTTTGGGAGCCTAGCCGCGTACGGGGCCCCGAAAACCAATCACCGCCTTCAGGATTTCTAAGGGTGTAAATTTTTGATTTCACTCTTCACTGCCTATCACAGTTTCGGAGGCCATGGAATGCCCAGGTGGCACAAACCCCCCCCAAATGACCCCATTTTGGAAACTAGACACCCCAAGCTATTTGCTGAGAGGCATGGTGAGTATTTTGCAGCTCTCATTTGTTTTTGAAAATAAAGAAAGACGAGAAAAAACATTTTTTTTTTCTTTTTTCAATTTTCAAAACTTTGTGACAAAAAGTGAGGTCTGCAAAATACTCACTATACCTCTCATCAAATAGCTTGGGGTGTCTACTTTCCAAAATGGGGTCATTTGGGGGGGTTTTTTGCCACCTGGGCATTCCATGGCCTCCGAAACTGTGATAGGCAGTGAAGAGTGAAATCAAAAATTTACGTCCTTAGAAAGCCTGAAGGCGGTGCTTGGTTTTTGGGGTCCCGTACGCGGCTAGGCTCCCAAAAAGTCTCACACATGTGGTATCCCCGTACTCAGGAGAAGCAACAGAATGCATTTTGGGGTGTAATTTCACATATTCCCATGGCATGTTTGAGCAATATATCATTTAGTGACAACTTTGCGCAAAAAAAAATAAAAAAAATAAAAAATTGTCTCTTTCCCGCAACTTGTGTCACAATATAAAATATTCCATGGACTCGACATGACTCTCAGCAAATAGCTTGGGGTGTCTACTTTCCAAAATGGGGTAATTTGGGGGGGTTTTGAACTGTCCTGGCATTTTATGTACAACATTTAGAAGCTTATGTCACACATCACCCACTCTTCTAACCACTTGAAGACAAAGCCCTTTCTGGCACTTTTTGATTACATAAAAAAATAATTTTTTTTTGCAAGAAAATTACTTTGAACCCCCAAACATTATATATTTTTTTAAAGCAAATGCCCTACAGATTAAAATGGTGGGTGTTTCATTTTTTTTTTTCACACAGTATTTGCGCAGCGATTTTTCAAACGCATTTTTTGGGGAAAAAACACACTTTTTTAAATTTTAATGCACTAAAACACACTATATTGCCAAAATGTTTGATGAAATAAAAAAGATGATCTTAGGCCGAGTACATGGATACCAAACATGACATGCTTTAAAATTGCGCACAAACGTGCAGTGGCGACAAACTAAAAACATTTTTAAAAGCCTTTAAAAGCCTTTACAGGTTACCACTTTAGATTTACAGAGGAGGTCTACTGCTAAAATTACTGCCCTCGATCTGACGTTCGCGGTGATGCCTCACATGCATGGTGCAATTGCTGTTTACATTTGACGCCAGACCGACGCTTGCGTTCGCCTTAGCGCGAGAGCAGGGGGGACAGGGGTGCTTTTTTTTTTTTTTTCTTTATTATTATTATTTTTTTTATCTTATTTTAAAACTGTTCCTTTCATTTTTTTTTTTTAAATCATTTTTATTGTTATCTCAGGGAATGTAAATATCCCCTTTCATAGCAATAGGTAGTGACAGGTACTCTTTTTTGAAAAAATTGGGGTCTATTAGACCCTAGATTTCTCCTCTGCCCTCAAAGCATCTGACCACACCAAGATCGGTGTGATAAAATGCTTTCCCAATTTCCCAATGGCGCTGTTTACATCCGGCGAAATCTAAGTCATAAAATGCTCGTAGCTTCCGGTTTCTTAGGCCATAGAGATGATTGGAGCCACTCTGGTCTCTGATCAGCTCTATGGTCAGCTGGCTGAATCACCGGCTGCATTCTCAGGTTCCCTGTTGAGACAGGAGAGCCAGAGAAAAACACGGAAGACGTTGGGGGGGGGGGCATTCCCTCCCACTGCTTGTAAAAGCAGTCTAGAGGCTAATTAGCCACTAGGATTGCTTTTACATGAAAGCCGACCACTGGCTGAAAAGAATGATACCAAGATGATACCTAAACCTGCAGGCATCATTCTGGTATAACCACTCAAAGTCGTGAATGGCGTACCTGAAGACAAAAAAATGGTTAACAATAAAGCACAGTAAACGGTAAAGTATAAAAAATTGCATACCTGAAAAGCAAACATGATAAAACATAATAACAATAAAACATTGCAGAATAGAATACAGTAAAAAAGAGCAGAACAATAGAGAGAATAGAGAGAGAAAGAACAATAAAACGACAACTATTATTTTTTATTTTATATTTTTGTTTGTGTTTTTTTTTTTTTTTTTACACTTTTTTTTGTAACTAACTTTTATAACTGTAACCGGTTCCAGGTTCGGGTCTCTCAAAATGCGATGGCATCTTGGGAGACCCTGTGAAAGTGTGCCTAGTCTGTGCAATGCTGTACCCTACGCTAATACTCAACTAGTGAATGGTAGCGTTCAAAACATTCACCAATGCAAAGACCAGGATTGTCAGGACAGGAGAGACAATAATAGCGGGTGTCACGCCTATATCCGCGCTTGCTGCAGACACGACATCTTTTTTGGGGGGGTTCGTTGGGTAGGGGTACTCGGGAGGACATAAAGAAAATGCCTCTCATGCAGCCGACTGCATTTGGTTGGGGATGTGAATGGGGGAAGTACGGGCGCTGCAGAAGTGGTGGGTTCCCAATTAGGATAGGCGAATGCAGCAGGAAGGGCATTATGGGCACGACGGGCCTGTGTTTGTCTTTTTGGTGGCAGCGGGACACTACTTGTGCTTGCCACCTCACCAGCTTGAACTGCACTTATGGGACTCGCCACGTCACCAAGTGTTACTGCAGTGCGGGTTTGACTACGACCGGGGTGTACTAGGCCGCTGGTGCTTGCCAGTTCACCAAATCGCTACAAAAAAAACTGTCAGCGATCGCAGGGATCAGGCCTGACTCTGCGAGCGCTGCAGTTATGCGTTTAGTGTTTTGTAAGTGTCAGTGATCGATCGATACTGCACTTGGGTGGGCTGGGCTGGGCCGGGCGGAGGGGCAAAACGCAGGTGCTAGCAGGTATCTGGGCTGATCCCGCTAACACTGCGTTTGTGGGAACCCTAAACTGCTGGGGACGCTAGTATAGATCTGATCAGATCAGATATTGATCCGATCAGATACTATACCACCAAGGGAGGTGTACGGTGCGTGCGTGGGTGTTAGCGATACAGGCGCTAGCCTGACGCTGCCTGGGGCTGGTGCTTGCCAGTTCACCAAAACGCTACCAAGAAAACTGTTAGCGATCGCAGGGATCAGGCCTGACTCTGCGAACGCTGCAGTTATGCGTTTAGTGTTTTGTAAGTGACAGTGATCGATCGATACTGCACTTGGGTGGGCTGGGCTGGGCCGGGCGGAGGGGAAAAATGCAGGTGCTAGCGGGTATCTGGGCTTATCCCGCTAACACTGCGTTTTTGGGAACCCTAAACTGCTGGGGACGCTAGTATAGATCTGATCGGATCAGATATTGATCCGTACAGATACTATACCACTAAGGGAGGCGTATGCTGCGTGCGTGGGTGTTAGCGGTACTGGCGCTAATCTGACGCTGCCTGGGGCGACGCATATCACCGCCGGGCGATCAGGGGGCTAAACCTTTATTCGGTAATAAACGGCGGGTGCCCTGACACTATAAAAAATAAACGAACTAACCAGCGTCACCCGTAACACTTATACGGTGATCAGTGGTGAAAGGGTTAACTAGGGGGCAATCAAGGGGTTAAAACATTTGTTAGATAGTATATGGGAGTCCCTGACGCTATAAAACGCTGGCGGCGAACCTAAATATTTACCTCCCTAACTAGCGTCACCAGCGACACTAATACAGCGATCAGAAAAATGATCGCTTAGTGACACTGGTGACAGGGGGTGATCAAGGGGTTAAAACTTTATTAGGGGGGGTTAGGGGGGTACCCTAGACCTAAAGGGGGCTACCACTCACTGCCCTAACACTGTAACTGTCACAAACTGACACCAATCAGTAATCAGAAAAAAAAAAAAAAAAATACTGCTTGGTGTCAGTTTGTGACAGGGGAGGTGGTTGGGGGGGGATCGGGGGGCGATCGGGGGGGGTCGGGGGTGTTTTATGTGCCTGGTATGTTCTACTGTGTGTGTTTGTGTTTTGTGCACTTACATGTCTTCTCTCCTCGGCACTGGAACGGAAACTGCCAAGCCGAGGAGAGATGACATCACATCCTCTGCCTGTGTGAAACTACACACAGGCAGGGGAGGATTCCGATTGGCTGGGAGCCTCCCAATGCTCCCAGTGAAATGCCGACCGCCGCTGGCACGGGGGGGGGTCCGATCGGACCCCCCGCCCGCGGGAGGCAGATCACGTACAGGTACGTGATTCTGCCTGCCCGTGCCATTCTGCCGACGTATATCTACGTTAGGCGGTCGGCAAGTGGTTAAAAACGATAAACTAATTGGTCAGACAAATGTACCCTCTTACCAGCTAAAAAAGACCTGAGAGGACAGAAACTATCATCTACTGTATCCCAACAATCACCCAGGTACAAGATGGAGCCCACAAGCAAACTAAACTGGATAATTTCCCCTGAAGTGCCCCCTAGTGGCAGAAATGCAGAAATTTCTCTTGTTTGAGAACTGCATTGAGTAGTACAGTGTTACTTGAATTGTATTCCAGGATTTGCTTGTCTTCAGCTGAGAGAATTTAACATTTTAATTAAGAGCTTTATGTTATATAGCTTGTGTCAGGAAAGTTCCCATGGCAATGCTGGCTGCTCTGGTGCGCACCTGTGTGCTCCTGTGCGCGTTAGTGCGCACGTTGGTGTGCGGGCATGTGTACGTGCTAGTGCGCGTGCGTCTGTGTGCACGGGTGTGCGTGCCCCTGTGTGCATCGGTGCACGTATGCACATGGCGCTTGGTGCCAGTCAGTCTATTTGAACTGACAGTACACTATGGATCAGTGCTGTCTGATCTGCAGCTCCCTGTGACCCAGCTCCTGTTATCTGTCTTGAACGTTGATCTCTGATCTCTTGACTACCCGGCTTGCCCTTTGGATCATCCTTTTGTCTTCTGCCTGCACCTGACCTCGGCCTGCCTTTGACTCTGAATCTGTCCACTCCTCTGTACCTCATTGCCCACCTGTTGCTGACCCTGACTGTGACCCGACCTGCCTGCATTGCTCCTGCTTAGCATCATCTGCCGGTGTACGTGCCTGCCTGTCTGCTTCCAGCTGGTCACCATCTCCGCTGCATTTGGGATCCAGAGCTGCCTTCCTGCTACTACCCACCAGGCTCTCATACCACTCTGCACTCCTGTGCCTCCTGTTCATTCTACCAGGGGCCGCAAGTCAGACACGTAAGGGAGACCTTCCTCTGCTTCATTGGGCTCATCGGTCAGGTACGTGAATGTCTGACAGCTTGAATACCATGTCATAGATATATTATTTTTCATTGTAAAAGAACATATCCCACATTTTCCTCAAAGGGCTTTGAGGAAAAACAGAAAATATTTTTTTCCCCCAATTTTTCTGTTTTGTTTCCAGGCCTTCCCATCTCTACATAAAACACAAACTTTTGGTCAAAGACTTTGCAGGTTCACAGACAGAAATGAGAAACAACCCATAATGCAGTGCATGGCATTTGTTCCTGGCCAGCCAAAGCACAAGAACCAAGATTTTGAAGAAATGGATAACCCAGCCAAATTCTAACAATAAATTTACTGCAGGTCGAAAGTTTTATAATGCCCTTATTTTTCCAGTTTTTTTTATTTACACAGTTTATTGTCTCAATGTACTCTGAAAAGAAAAGCATAAAACAAACACAAAATTGGACATAAAAAATAATCTAGTCTGTAATCTAATATTTTCACTCATTATTGTAGCCATCTTTTGCAGATAACACAGCCAAACACACTTGTGATATTCTTTCTACAACAGAAATCAACTATTGTTCACAAAGTTTTTCCAAAAATGTTTCAGAAGTTCCCACAAATGTGTTGCATGTGTAGGTAGAAT
Source organism: Aquarana catesbeiana (assembly GCF_042186555.1). Lineage (NCBI taxonomy): Eukaryota > Metazoa > Chordata > Amphibia > Anura > Ranidae > Aquarana > Aquarana catesbeiana. Next base: position 461,254,664 of record NC_133328.1, read on the forward strand.
TGCCTTCACACCTCCGTCCAATTCATCCCAAACCAGTTCAATGGGGTTTAGGTCTGGAGACTGTGCTGGCCATTCTATGATTTGAAGCCTACTGTCTTTTTTTAAAAGGTAGATCTGACATAGTCTAGGGCAGGGTTCTCAAACTGGCGGCCCTCCAGCTGTTGCGAAACTACAAGTCCCATGAGGCATTGCAAGGCCAACCATTACAAGCATGACTCCCACAGGCAGCGGCATGATGGGACTTGTAGTTTCACAACAGCTGGAGGGCCACCAGTTTGAGACCCCTGGTCTAGGGGTAGGTTTTGGGTAATTATCTTACTGTGGTATGAACCCCAGAGTCACTAGGTATATTCCAGAGGGTATTGCTTTGCATTGCAAAATGTTGTGGTAGTAGTTTTGGTTCAGGGTGCCACTCGCTCTATGCAAGTCGCTGACTCTGGATCAAGCAAAAGAGCCCCAGACCATCCCACTTCCTCCTCCATGTTTGACAGTTGGTGTCACACACTGGGGAACCATTCTTTCACCTACTCAATGTGTTGGAGTACAGAATTGTATTTTGTGCAACAACTACTGTACATTAGTATTTAGTAGAGATATATTCTTTAACCAGTAGATTGCCATGTTTATAATTTTGCAGTTGCATCTATGGTATGTTCTGTCTTTTCCCTGAATAAAGTTTCCAGTTTCCTGTCGGCAGTTAACCACTTAAGGACCAGCCTTGTTTTGGATTTTAGGTGTTTACATGTTTAAAACAGGTTTTTCTGCTAGAAAATTACTTAGAACCCCCAAACATCATGTATGGTTTTTCTTCTAACACCCTAGAGAATAAAATGGCGGTCATTGCAATACTTTTTTTTGCACCGTATTTGCGCACTTTTTTTTTGAAAAAATTCACTTTTTTGAATAAAAAAATAAGACAACAGAAAAGTTAGCCCAATTTTTTTTTATATTGTGAAATATAATGTTATGCCAAGTAAATTGATACCCAACATGTCACGCTTCAAAATTGCGCCCGCTCGTGGAATGGCGTCAAACTTTTACCCTCAAAAATCTCCATAGGCGATGTTTAAAAAATTCTACAGGTTGCATATTTTGTGGTACAGAGGAGGTCTAGAGCTAGAATTATCGTTCTCGCTCTACCAGTTATGGCAATACCTCACATGTGTGGTTTGACCACCGTTTTCATATGCGGGCGCTACTCGCGTATGTGTTCGCTTCTGCGCGCAAGCTCTTCGGGACGGGGGGTTTTTAACATTTTTTAAATTTTTATTATTTATTTTAGATTATTTTATTTATTTTTACACTGTTTTTTTTTTTTTAAATTGTGTCACTTTTATTCCTATTACAAGGAATGTAAACATCCCTTGTAATAGAAAAAAGCATGACAGGTCCTCATAAATATGAGATCTGGGGTCAAAAAGACCTCAGATCTCAAATTTACACTAAAATGCAATAAAAAAAAAAAAAAGTCATTTAAAAAAATGACATTGGAAAAAATATGCCTTTAAGAGGTGTGGAGGGAAGTGACGTTTTGACATCGCTTCCGCCCAGCAGTGTGATGGAGATGAGTGGGCACCATCTTAGCCTCACTTGTCTCCAGGCACACCACAGGGAAGGACGCGATCGCCTCCGCTGCTACCGACAGCTCCGGTAAGTGGCGGAGGGCACCGGATCGTGGTGGGAGGGGGGCCCTCTACCGCCACCGATAAAAGTGATCTCGCGGCGAATCCACCGCAGGGACCACTTTTACCTGAAAGCCGGCCGCCGCATGAAAACGGGGATACCGGGGTTATGACAGCTAGCTGCTGCCATAACAACGATATCCCCGTTCAAATTTTGGACGTACATCGTCGTGCGGCGGTCAGTAAGTGGTTAAGCAGCAGCAAAGCTCATGTGGACTGTGCACTGCCTGTTCTGTAGGGCTATTGACAGGGCTATATACAGAATCTTTAACAGGTTATGGGCCCAGACACCCACCCAGAGAAAAACTTACAACCCAGTCATAGTCCAGTCATAGCCAGCTACAGTAAATACTTGCCAGATACAGCAACAGAAAGAAGACCAACAGAATAAAAAAAATGGCCAGTAACACAGCTGCAACAAAGCTTTCATTTGCAAATCTGACAAACCAGAACTACCATTCCTGGAAATTCAAGATGAAAATGCTGCTAATAAGAGAAAGTATGTGGAAACGTATAAATGAAGTCAGGCCAGAACAAACAATCTTCGGATGAGTGGATAGAGAAAGACCACAAAGCTCAGAGCACAATCTCTCATTGCATAGAATATGATCAAATCATACATATATCTAAGTGTGCAACTGCTAAAGAAATGTGGGAAGGATTACAAAAGGTGCTTGAAAGAGCTAATCTCAGCAATAAACTGTATTTGATTAGAAAGCTATACCAAACCAAGCTGATGAAAGGCCAGTATATGCAGCATTACATAAGGCACACATTGGAAATGGTTTAGAGATATAGGAGAAGAAATAAAAGATTTTCATGTAGCAGCACTATTACTCAGCGGCTTACCAGAAAGTTATAAAATCTTTGTCACAGCATTTGATGCACATCCCGATGATGAACATGTTAAGGGCAAGCATGTGGATGAATAAAAGCGTAAAACAGAAAGCATTACAAGTAGCTTTTGCCACAGAATCTGCATTAGAGTCAAAAATAGGAATACAAACAGTAACATGCAACAAAAAAACACGTGAATGTTTTGTTTGCAAGAAACAAGGTCATTTAAAAACAGATTGCAGAATCTGGAAAGCTAGAATACAAAAACAATCTAAACTACAAAAGGCCAAAAGTAAGAAGGAAGAAACCGATTTTGCTTCAGATAATGAATATGTTTTTCAATCCAAAAGTTGCACCTCATCTTTGCAGGTATAGTGTGTTGATTCAGGAGCTGTCACATGACAAATGGCAGAAATGTCTTTATTCACCCTGGCCAGAGTAAAACAGAAAAATCAACACAACTAATGGGCAAGTAATGCATTTAGAAGGAATATGAGACAGTTTTCTTATCTGTCTTATTTCCCAGGGTGTCACCAGAAAGATACATGGGAAAAATGTCCAATATATCCTTGCTCTAGAAACAAATCTTTGCCAGTAAAGAAGCTCACAAAACAAGGCAATGTAGTGACCTTCCAAGATGACAGTTGTGCCATCATAAAAGGGGATATCTTACTTGCAAAGGCTAAAATTACAGATGATAAAAAACAAGGTGAAATATTAAAATCAATAAGAAAATTAATAAGCGCACAAATATTCATATCAAATCTCACAGAAAGAAACGGCTAGTGGAAAAATAAAGTCCATAAATATTAAGAATAAAAGACAAAAATTGTGAAAAGTGATGTATCACTCTGAAAACATATACTGCATGTCCTACACCATAGTGTTTTGTGCAGGTTCCCCTCCCTTAAGACTAAAACTCACCAGATGGTATTGCCATTCATGCTCATGACTGCTGATGCTGATAAAAAAAACACCAGAAGACTCCGGTCACCATGCAGATGTCATGAAGATAGCCACGTCAAGAGGAAAATAGAGACAACGCTTATAGTCATCAGCTTGGCAAATATTTGGTTCTGCCAGTGTCTCTCCCTGGCCTACACATGTTTAGGTATTGTGCCAGCAGTGCAGGAAATACAAATTATTAGTATAATAAGCATTAGCTTGTCAAAATAGGCATATATACACTCCCCCTTAGCATCTCTGGTCACAGGTTCTGCGGCACATCATTAAATTTCAGTGTTCCCCTTTGACATACCTCCCAACTGCCCAAGATTCACCAGGACCATTCCAGGATTTGATGTATGTCCCGGAGAATCATGGGTGAATGGATATACATACATACTAAAATGCCATACAAAATGCCACAAGATGTCAGTTAGATTCATATACAATACTATTGCTTGTAGTTCCATTAAAGAAGTGAATGGCCTAGTGAGATATACAATGTAACATTCTACAATAGGCAATCAGGATTACATGGGCAAGATGTTGGGAAATCAAGCCATAGTGGCATGAAGGAAACTATTGATCTCCTCCATTGATCTCATATGAATAGATCCATCCTGTGCGGATGTCCCGGAATTGTTCCTCCTTGTTTTTTTTTTTTTTTGTTTTTTTTTTATATCTTTTTATTAAGATTAAACAACATACAACACAATCAGCTCCAAGAAGAAAAAAAAAGAATTTACATTGAAAGAAAATAGAAAGGAATTACACATCCACCCCTGCTGGGGCCCTATAGTACCGAGTATCTTCTCATCTGGAGCTAGGCAATCAAAACAATTAACTAGGTATAGTGTGATTAGCTTGGCTCTCGCACAAATTATAGAGTTATACATGTCAAAAGAAGTTAATAGAGAGTCATGGATTGTCACTAGGTCATATTCATCACCTCAAGTTCATAGTTATTACAAGAAACATTAGGGCATACACATATCCTCAATTGTTCTACACCTTGTCATATTTCTTGGACAGCCCCTATTTGCATAGATGTCTTTGTATAATGGGAGGTTGTTATTAACTAATTGTTTCCAAAAGGCAAGAGAGGGAGGTGCAACCTTCTTCCAATGCATGGCATAGTTATGGCTTTGCGGGCATAGAAGAGGAGCAAGCTGAACAAGGTCCCCCCCGCTACAGTGGGAGCCATCTCTTCCACCAACCATAGGCTCATAGTAGGTGTTAGTGAGAGTTTGGCAATTGAACTAATAGTGGATATTACCTCTTCCCAATATCGAGTAATGAGAGGACATGTCCAAAAAATGTGTGCAAAGTCAGCAGATTGATGATCACACCACCAGCATTCTGAAGAGACCGAAGAATCTATTTTATGTACCCTATACAGGTGAAATAAACCCTGTGCACAAACTTGAATTGAATCAGTTTATCTCTTCGAGAGACCAGATGACAAAAGGGTAGGTCCCACAGGTCCTCCCAGTCATCATTGCCTAGCTCGGAAATATCCCTCAGCCATCTCTGTTGGAGAGTGCAGAGATCAGGGAGAGAGACAAATAGGAGATGATTATAGAGCACAGAAGTAGGCTTTTCTGAGCAGCCAGCTCGAATTGTTTCTTCCAGAGCAGACTGTTATCCACAAGGAGCTCCTAGGGAACTGGCTACCGAAGGCATGGGTCAATTGGAAATATCGGAACAAGTAAATGTTTGGAACAATGTAATCTTCAATCAATGATGTAAATGGCCGCAAAGAGCTATTATTAACAATGTGGGAAATGAGCATGATTCTATATTTGGCCCATCCTTGAGGATCTGGAATAGTAGATGCAATAAGTTCAGGTTTCGCCACAGAGGAGTATTGGGGGAAACACTGTTATGCAGCATAGCCTCGCAAGTCAGACCCGCCTTCCATGCCCTCAATGTGGTAACCATGGATGGCGTCAGTGGGGACGGTGCCTTAGGATCACGTAAAAGAAGGCCTTGAAGTGCCTCCAAGGAGTTTAGTACCACTGCCTCCAAGATCGTAAATGTGTTATGTAGGCAGGCAGGGCTAATCCTTCTCTAGAGGTAGGCCGCATCAGTGTTGTCAATTTGTATCTTATAGGCCTGGATACCCATAGAAGGGAAGAGAACAGTTGATTAAGCTGTAGAAAAAAGGATTTTGGGATCCATTGGAGAGAGTGCCTAAAAAAGGTAATTACATTTCGGGAGAATTTTCATTTTTATCAAATTTATGCTAATAGGGACAGGGGTAGGTGTTCCCATTTCCTCCTTGTTTTTAGATATAAAAATAAACCTCTCAACCACCAGTGTGGTGTCAACTTCCCTCTGCCAGTCTCCAATAGGTGGTCAAGCCACTGCTCAGATTTTAATGGGATTAAGATCTATGTGTGTAGGATCCCCTGGGAGATTTAACAAGCTTTTCTTTCTTCTGGTAATGTTTTTTAAAAACATTAAAGTTTAAATGCGTTATGTAGTTATTATATAACATACATAATTTGGCATGGAATTTTTTTGAAGGTAAGGGGTGCGTTAAGGGTTAGGGCTACGTATGGGTCAGGTTAAGTGTTACACACGGTCGGACTTTGTTCGGACATTCCGACAACAAAATCCTAGGATTTTTTCCGACAGATGTTGGCTCAAACTTGTTTTGCGTACACACGGTCGCACAAAGTTGTCGGAATTTCCGATCGCCAACAACGCGGTGACGTCAAGCACGTACGACGAGACTAGAAAAGGCCAGTTCAGAACCAAGCGCGGCACCCTTTGGGCTCCTTTTGCTAATCTTGTGTTAGTAAAAGTTTGGTGAGAGATGATTTGCGCTTTTTCAGACTCGTGGCTTTCAGATCGTTTTCTGCGGTTCAGTTTGTGCTTGTTGGTTTGTATCTGCTCTTCAGTGCGTGCAAGCAAGTTCCGCGTGACTTTAAGTAGTCATTGTGTTCTTGTTCGTTCGTTACTGTTTTTCAGGTCGCTCTTCACAGGCCTTGCTGTTCTTCAGTGCGTTCTGTTACTTCGTTCTGAGCAGCCGACTGTTTTCTAGCCATGTTGCGTATACGTACTCCTCGTAGAGTTCGTGCTGTGTGGGGGCTTGGTGTTGGGGTCCTGACCTTGACACAAGTCCAGTCCATGAACAGGGTGGGGAGGAGTTCATGGACCAAGAATTGGTTGCTTCAGCGTGACCAGTTCTCTCATATGCCTTTGCTCCGTGAGATCCGTAAGAATAATCCTGATGATTTCAGGAAATTTCTCAGGATGGCGGACCCCGTGTTTCACCGTCTGCTGGCTTCGCTCACCTCTTATATTAGCAGGCAGGATACCTGCATGAGGCAAGCCATCACTCCGGAGCAGAGGCTGGTCACTACCCTGCGGTACTTGGCGACAGGGAGAAGCCTGCAGGACCTCAAGTTCTCGATCGTATCCTAATCCCAGAGACCTGTTCTGCCATCATCCAGGTCCTGCAGAAGGAGTATATGAAGGTAAGATTTTTATCCTTTAATCTCACATTTTTTTGTATTTAATGATTGATAATATATTGTATTTCTTTCCTCATTCCCTAATTACCATGATTGGAATATGCTGTGAATGTCCCCTTTGTCCTCATGCATGCTGGTTTTTTACGTAATTAATTTTTTAGTCCTTCATACAGATTGGCCTTCAATAACCTCCTCAGCATGTTCTCCTGCCCTATATTCACCTCATGTAGTCACTTAACAATGTATTGTATCAGCTCCATAGTAGTGCTTTACCCCAAACACCCCCTAAAATGTTTAGAAATGTGATTTGTGCTTTAAATTCAGGCAGAGTGCCAGAGGCTTTTTTTTTGTGGTGTCCCCAAATCATTTTTATTAACCATCCCTCCCCCCAACTGCTAAGTCAGCTGATCCCAATTCTCTATCTATCCTCAATCATCTATCTGCTGACTTTGCCAAACCCATACACACTATACCCATCTCTTTTGTGGTCAGATGTATGGATGAATTACCCAAAGCATGTAGTGCAAGGGCAAAGTGCAAGGGCCTGCCTGTCTACTTTCAAATGGTACTGTTTAAAGTTTTTATCTCCTATTATTATCTTGACAGGTAATAGCAGAATGTCCAAATGTCCTCAAATGTGTACAATGTGTATTTATATCTTTGTATTATGACACTTCTTACCTGTCCAGTGGGCTGCCAATAGTGTAACTAAGGAGGGGCTGTTCCAAGTAATACCCTGTATTTAGGCATTCATCTCTCAATGAAGTGGAGAGGGTTACCTGTCCAAGATTTCCCCACCACCCATAATGCTAGAAATGGCCCATGAGAGGGGGGGAGGGGGAATATGATAGGTGTACCTTATACTTTGGTGTTGTTAAATTCCCCTTAATAAATGCTATCTGGAGGTTGGCCAAGAATGTTTGTGTCTAATCTGCTTGCCATGTTTATGTGCAAAAATAATAATTTATTTTTGTTTTCCTCAACAGTTTCCTTCCACGCCACAGAAATGGCAGACTGTGGCCACTTTGCCCAGCGGTGGGACTTTCCTAACTGCGGAGGGGCAATTGATGGGAAACACGTTCACATCGTCCCTACCACCCAACTCGGCGTCGTACTATTTCAACTATAAGGGGTTCAATAGTATTGTGATGTTGGCGGTGGTGTCGGCTAACGTATGTGGACGTGGGGAAGAATGGCCGGATGTCCGATGGTGGAGTCATCGCCCAGACGGAGTTCTACAGGCGTATCCAGAATGGCAGCTTGGACTTGCCACCTCCAGAGGACAATGTGGAAGGACTCCCATTCGTCTTCATTGCTGATGAAGCGTTTGCGCTGGAGTTACCATCTTATGCGACCATTCCCTATGAGGACCCTCACCCTGGAACAGAGGGTTTTTAATTACCGGCTGGCCAGAGCCAGAAGAGTGGTGGAGAACACATTTGGAATCCTGGCCAGCCGGTTCCGCCTATTTCTGACACCCATCCATATGGTGGAGCATAAACTTAATCATATAATCCTGGCATGCTGTATTCTCCATAACTTTTTACGCAAACATTCGGCCAACTATGCTGGCTCAGTCGTGCCTGAGGCCGGAATGATACATGAAACAACACTGACGGCGCTTGAAAGTGGCCGTCCTGGCTTGCCCTCCCTGAGTGCCCGTGATGTCCGGTTACGATACCTGGAGTTCTTTGCGGGTAGGGGGGCCATCAATATGCCAGCAAATTTGTGAAGCCTTTATCAAATAAAAAAGCAAAAAAAAGAAAATCTTTGTGGACATTTACTGCTTGTGTTTGTTTTAGCTGACCCTGACCGAAATGTGTTGAGTCCAGAAAATGGCGTGATTGTGTAACCTTATACAAAGCACTGTTGGATGTTATTTACTAAAGGCAAAGACACTTTGCACTACAAGTGCAGTGAAACTGCACTTGTAGTGCAAAGAGGATTTGCCCTTAGGAAATAACCCCCATTTTCACAGAAAACACCAATTACATCACCAACAAAGTGTTTTAGCGTTGACACAATAATCCACACATTCTTGCTTAACAATCTCTTTAATACCTGCACAATCACATGTGCATTTAGAAAAGGTTTTTCTAACAAACCAACATGTTTGTTGTATAACAATTTTTGGGGTAGCATTATAAAACAGATAAATGTCCATTTAAGATAAAACAGGCATGTGTAAAACCAACAAGAAAGACACAAATCTTCAACTTACAAAGTTCACATTTGGTAGAACTTGAAGGCAATATCAGACATGAGTATTTAGGAACTGTGTTTGATATTGCGTTCAGATGGGGTGAAGTCACCCCAGGAAAAGCCAAATTTGGAAGATGCACACCAATTTCCCAATGTCAACATGTGCTAGCTGCCATCACGGGGGATCAAGGGACGTGTTTTGGGGGAGAAACCCCTTCCTCTCAGCTACTTTATTATTAAGGAAGGGGTTGCACCCCCAAAACGCGTCCATTGATCTCCCGTGATGGCAGATAGCACATGTTGGCACACTGTGTGCATCCTCCATATTAGGCTTTTCTACAAATCTTTCAAACATTTTCAACATTGGAGCACACAAAAAACAAAAGGGATTGGGAGGGGTTTTAAACTCGCCCCAAAACATCAATGATGTTTTTATTTTTTTGAATAACATCATTGATGTTTTTCTTGAGGTTTTCCAATTCTAAATTACACCCCATGATCTCCCTGATCAGGATCTGGGCACTTTCTGATGTGAAAGGATCTGGATCCACAACATCACGATCACCTAAAAAGAGAGAAACCCCCAAAAAAAGGTATCAAAAATATGCCGCCATCCATCTCTTACCTGAGCCTGTGGTCGCAGACACTCACCTGTTGTGGTGACTATTTCCACCACATCTTCCTCCTCCTGCTCTTCTTGGGTTGGGTGTATTTCCCCTTCTTCCAGAGGTGGGGGGGTCTCTGGTCTCCTCGGATGAGGGGTGTCCTCCGAGTCTTTTCTCCCCTATGTCAAACAAAAATGCTATACTTAGCACACAGTGATTTGATGGCAGAACTATAAATATAAAACATTGCTTGGAAGTGGGGTACAATTGTCTATTTTGGCAGAGTTCCAAAATGTTGCATTTTCAGTGTCCTTTGTCAAGCTTCAATACTTTACCTGTTTGGTACAAGCTTCACAGATGTAGCCCCCCCTATAGTATACACTGGAGCACCTGTGTGGCCCCCTAATAAAAAGGGTGTTCTTGTGTCCCACACTAGTGCTCCAATGTCCAGATGTGAAAACAGCTGCTGAGTGTCCTCTCCTTACACAGAATCTAGTTTGCATTTCATTCTAGTAACAAAGCCATCTACCCAACCAAAATAGTTTCTGACAAGTAGGGCGTAAAAATTGTGGCCAAATGCATATGGCCTAAACAATGGTGTTTTATAGGCCGAAAGAAAAATGTTTGATACGAACGAATAATGTACCCATGAACATGAAATTAAGAAAAGCACATGGAGCAGCACGAACGTAATAAACATAAAGAATATGAACACAGCACAACTACTTACTTTTTTGCAGCACTCTCCGGATCTTTCTGTACTGCTCATGTTCTCATAATTTGAGGTCCGACCACTGTTTCCTGAGCTGATCTTTCGATCGTCGTACCCCGAAATGCCGGTGCAGACTCTTGACCACTTTCGCCATTATCTTGGCCTTTCTGACATTGGGGTTGGGGTAAGGTCCATACTTCCCCTCATAGTCGGCCCTCTTCAGGATGTCCACCATCTCCAACATCTCCCCAAAGGACATATTTGAGGCCTTAAATCTCCTTCTGGATCCAGACGTTTCAGGCTCCGGGCTTTCCTCCTCCTCGATGCTATAATTAGCACGCACCTGCTGTGTATCCGCCATGTGCTCTTCCCCCACTGCGCAGAACGAAAAGGGGCGGGGAATAGACTAGAAAGAACATCAGGGGCGGGCAGAGTTACATGCATGCGCAGTGTGTATAAAGCGTAACACGCGTGCGTATTACGTACGATCTGTGAGCGGAGGAAGGAGCATCGAAAGCGCCAATCGTGATAACGAAGGTAAGATCTAAACTTGGGCCTATACTGCTTCGAAATTGAAGCCTATATTGTAACAAGATTAGGAGAGTTTGGCCTGACCTTAGGGTTTGTCTTGTGTTGTGTCTTGCAGAGAAAATGGATGGGTTAAACAACCACAACTTCCTCCCCCTGTTCATAGACAAATACAGGGAGCTGCCCTGTCTGTGGCAGGTGAGACATCCTCATTATAATAATAAACAAAAGAGGCAGGCAGCGCTGGAGAAACTGCTGGAGTCGGTGGTCCCCACAGCAACCATCCCCTATTTAAAAACCAAAATTGGTGGCCTGAGGAGCACTTATCTTAGGGAGCGAAAGAAGGTCACAGATTCCCAGAGGTCCGGAGCTGCAGCAGATGACGTTTATGTCCCCAGACTGTGGTGCTATGAGAGACTGCGATTTCTGTCAGACCACACTGAAGTCAGGGAATCCCTCTCTACTCTTCCTTCCACTCTTCCTTCCACCCCAGATGAGGCTTCCAATGTCCAACCTGGGCCTTCCAGCCAGGAAGAAGTGGAGGAGCCCAGCTGGAGTCAGGTATAGCATTGTTCTACAGATTTCTGGTCAATAAATAAATGATCTTTACTAGATGTCATTATTGATCACTAATTGCTGATTGCAAAAAGTGTTTTACATATCAATAGACAGTAGTGGGAAAAAAAATTGGGACAAGAATGAAAAATCCTGGGCTCAGAATGATAGTCTGTTATATTTGTTAACATTCAATTTGCAACAGTCAGGAGGTGAAAATTGTGTGTGATTGATGAATAAAAAACTAAAACTATGTCCCTTTTTCATACACAGGAAGACCTCAGCCAGGAGGAGGTTGTGGAATGTGGCAGTCAGGAGGAGGCGGGGATTAGTGGCAGCCAGGAGGAGGCGGGGCTAAGTGTCAGCCAAGAGAAGCCTGGGACCAGTCACAGCCTGACTGAATCGCAGGTTCCTCCCCTCCGCCTTCCATATAAAAGAGCGAGGAAAACGACTCCCATGCAGGATTCAGCGCTCAGGCTCATTCAGGAGGCTTCTGCGTCCCTCCGAGCCTTACCCACTCCTGAAGAGGCCTTTGCCTGCATGGCTGCCACCAGACTGCAGGGCATGCAGGAGGGTCAATGCCTCCTGTGTGAGCAACTTATTTATAAAGTCCTAACTAAGGGGTGAGTGGGGAATTAACACCCAAGACCGACGTGATTGAGTTGGACCATCCTCCTCCTGCTGCCACAACTCCACCACCAGAGCCACCACGTGGAAGGAAGCGTGGAAGGAAGACCAGAGAGTGATGGCCCTGGGTTCAGTCTGGTCTGACAAAAGCTGCAGTCTCTTGTATGACCACAGCCTGGGGACACAGATGTCATCTGCTGCTTTCCGGATCTCTGGGACTTCTGGACCAGACTGCCCTCCCTTAGATAAGGACTCCTCAGGCCACCAATTTTGCTAGAAAATAGTTGATGTGTGCCCTGGGGGTCCAAGGCTTCATCCATTTCTGCAGTTTCTCCAGCGTTGCCTCCCTCTTTGTTTAGTTGTGAGCCCTTAATAAAAGTTATTTTTTTTGAAAATTATACTCTCCTATGTGTGTTTTCATCCAAAAAGGACAGTTTGTGGGTGATGATTCAGGTACATTTCTAACATAAAATGTGAAATTAACAAGGGACAACAACACCAAACAATCTCCTACAGATTAAATAGAACAACATATCAATGGTGTTGTGGTAACTTGACACAAAAAACACACACCAAAATTTTCAGGAGTACAAATAAAAATCCCCCCCCAAAAAAATAAGCCTTGAAAAAAATACAAACCAAAAAAAAAAAAATCGGCCTTAAAAACAAAAAAACAAAAAAAAAACAAAATAATGTTGTCAGATGTGACAAATCAAAATATATTTAGGGAATTCTGATAAATAGTAAAGAAATAAGTTTGTGAGAAGTCTGTGTGAATATGAGCAGCAAAACTACTTAATTCTTGTCACATTATAAAGAAGAAGAGAGTGCGCTGTATTAAACCATTTTTAACATTGCAGCGTGATGAAAGTGCTGTATCCATTGTGAACGCTAATTTAACCAGACCGAGCTGTTCCATGTCGGAATTTCTTTTGAGCATGCCTGGCACTTTGTGCGTCGGAACAGGCCACACACGGTCGGAATTGACGTGATCGGACTTAGTTGTCGGAAAATTTTATATCCTGCTCTCAAACTTTGTGTGTTGGAAAATCCGATGGAAAATGTCCGATGGAGCCCACACACGGTCGGAATTTCCGACAACGCGCTCCGATCGGACATTTTCCATTGGAAAATCCGAACGTGTGTACGGGGCATTAGAGTTAGGCGAAGCAATAAGCCTTAGGAGGTAGCTAAACACATACCATGAAAATCTCCTTTTGGTTCCTTTTGGCCTGTTAAATACTCATTTGAAAGAGTTATGTTATGTATGTTCATTAAGTGCATTTCATGAATGGAATAAGTCACTGTAAATTGATATGTCTAATTTCATTCATAAAAAAGCAGAGACAATAAGTAGAAATTCCATCACACAAAAGCATTAAGCTCACTGTACTTCTATGCTCCCAGCACAATTTTTGGAGAACTATATCTTAAAAAGGACAGCACAGTGGTAAATGAACACACAAAACCTACCTTCTACTGTCTATTCCAGCTATATTTCTTTGAAGTCTACTTTAATACTAACATGTTGATCAATGAAAGGATTACAGAAATGTCTGCCAACTTCAGCATAATTAAGGCACTGATAAAGAGCAAGAAGTCTTTGTGCCGCTGGAGAGGTGCTGTTGATATTTTTTAGTCAACAGCACACATCTTCAGCAATTTAGAAGTGGATAATGCTACTGAAGAAAAAATGTCAACAGCATACATGCACACAAGCAGGGTATGGCCAGATTGATTTACTTATGCTGCCTGCATAGTTACATTTCTGCTGACCTCACTAGACAGACCCAGGAAGTAAGTAAACATTGACACACCTCACATGCACACTTTTTCACTGACCACTTTCACACTAACACATACTTTTGTTTCAAGCACTGCCTTACACATTGACATACCTCCCATAGGTCTTGGTCTGTGCTGCCATTGTAATAACCTGTTAAATCATTGTTTGTCCACAGACAGTTCAACTCTCCAGTAAGATGCAGAAGTTTAATCCAATTTAGTTTTCCTTGTAAAATGCAATACATAGATGTTCAGCAATTATATCATGCATCAAGCATCACATTGCAAGTTGTAGCTATACTAGATTACCACTATGTGTCAGTACAAAGGTATTATACATTACATACCCAAGTCCAATGTAAGGTGATGGATAAACAAAGTGTTCCAGAACACTTTTAGACTGGCCACCACTGCACTGATACACTTCTCTATTGACTGCCACTGCCTTTGCACACTTCACCTTCTACCACTGCACCAATGCACACTTCTTCATCGACTGCCACTAGAGCATCTGACTCCCATTGCACTGAAATACATCACTGATCATCACTGCACTGACACTCTCTACCAACTCCCATTGCAATGGTACACTTTTTCAGAATGCCACTGCACCCAGGCACTTCTCTAAAAACCATCACTGCAACTGCTCACTTCTCTTATGACCACTGCTGCACCCATGTACAATTCACTAACTTTCAAAGCCCTTCTGCACACTTCTCCAGTGACCACCACTGCAACAATGTGCACTTTTTTACTGACTGCCAGCATTTCAACTGGGCAATTCTACACCAACCATTTGCCAATGTAACAAAACACTATGAACCACAAACTGCTGCACTATGTATGATGTGCATGATGATGTGTATGAAATTCATTACATTTCCCAGATTGCTGAACTCTGTACACTGTATTGTACATCAATGCAACTATGATTTCATTTGGTATCAATATTTCATGAGCAGACACATTTTTGGTAGTGTACACAAAAAGAATAAGTATCTTTGTTACTGGTCTATAAAGATTTCTAGAACAGTTTATGCAATCTACTTGGTTAGTTATACACATTCCAGTTTCCACAGGTGATGTAAAATTTATGAGAATAGAGAAACGCTTCAAATACAAATGCTGGAAAATATAGATTAGTCATGCAATGGTTTTTAATTCTTTGAGAAATGGAGATTTAAGTAACTTAAGTATTCCATCTAAAGAGCCATATTGAACTGGATAGAAAATAAATAGCACCCAAAGTTTGGTGACAGAGAAACACATGCCCACTATGGCTGACATATATGACCTACTGTATATGAATATATATTTCCTTCAGATTAAAACATTTCATTCCACTGTTTGTTACATGTTCTGCTATTTCTTTTGTGCATATTTTGTAGTTTTACCAAGATGTAAGGGGTGCTGAACATTCTACATAACAGAGTAAGAAAAAATGCTTCAAATAGCTACTGGCTGCAAAATAACATTTTACACTCACATTTTTCAGGCAGTGTTCTGTTTGTGGTTTGACCAGTATTCTGGCAGGAAGCAATATGAATTAATAGATAGCCGTGACCTCAATGTTCCATTCATGCCGCATCACCACAATATAGAGCCTGGCAACTGCCCATATGTACTAAGTCAATTAGCTCTGTGCTTGCCTAAAAACGGGTTGCTTTGGAAAGTGTTTAACAGGGGCCTGGACTAGGAATGAGTGAATCTGCTTTTGTTTGTGAACAGTTTTGTGAATGTTGCTTTGAGAACCTTTTGCAGCAAATCCCAATGAAGTCTATGGGGGAAAATCAAATTATTCAATTCAGGCTATTTATATGACTAATAAATAGGCTATTTTTAGACACAAGACAAAGCAATCTGAGTACTGCCATGGGGGCCAAAAGTATCTCTCTCTACACAGAACTGTCATCCTTTCCTAAAAACTTGAACACCCCCTTACAATATGGCTGTTGTGCTCTTACCTGTTTATAGAATGCACTGATCAAAATGGTTGTGTTGGCTTGCAATTTTAACATAAAAAAAAATTATAATTTTAAGCATAAAAATTAATGTTAATTAATTTACTTTGATATTTTAAGTACCTTACTTAATTTTCATTAGTTCTTAAAACACACCTATTACATTTACAAAAATAATGTATAATATTGAGTAATCTAGACAAAACTTTTAGAGTATGTGCATTTCCATATTCTAACTGAGTTACATTTACTTAAAAAAAATATATTTACATTTGACTGAAATAGTGGGACACATATGCTGTATATTTTAAACAGTTTGACATCTTTTGGAACTTTGAAAGCCTGCACGGCTGTATGGCAGTTCCCATATGTTTGAGGCCCATCAGGACAAAAGAGCGCCACCAGTACAAGTCACTACAAAGCCATGCAATGCCATTGAAAGGTAAGAGTGAACTTTGAACAAATTATCGTTCACATGCTTTAAATGTTGCTTAACATACCATCCAAAATGTTATTTTTATTTGCAGACTAATATATTTATACTAAATGGACATATGTCTGTTGTATTACCTATTGAGACAACTCACTTGTGCGCACGCAAAATGTGCGCTTACCGCATGCTGGAGAACACAACCAAGATGCAGGGTGAGGGACCACCAGCTGTTAAACTTAAAAGCTATTTTGTGACACAAAAATGAATGTTTCAGCCGGTTCCGTTTTTGAAATATTGGAATTCAAATTCATATTATAAAAAACATCAAGCCCCGCCCACTTTGCACCCAATGTTATTAAAATTGACGTATAACGGCGGCGGCTGGTCGGCAAGTGGTGAAAAACAATTATACAATTTGTTTGTGCTGATTTGTACCACAAAAACAAACTTTCCGTTTGTTTGGTTTTTGAGATATTGGACATTCAATGTTAGATTATGTAACCTAAAGCCCCGCCCACTTTGCACTATGTTATTACACTTCAAAAACAAATATACCATATTTATGATGCATTGGCAGGAAAAACAAGCATATTGGTAAAGTGTATTTATTTCATATAGCACTCTCATTTTGTATCAGAAAGAATGATTATGGGACTCATTTATGCTTTTAGCCCGAGCTACCCTGAAAACCTAAAATATGCCTTTGAAGTTTTTCAGAAGAACTTTTTAAAGCTAGATGTGGATAATCGATCTTCAAAAGTTCGCACCTTAACCGCTTGCCAACCAACCACCATCATTATAATGTGGCAAGTCGGTCTCCTGCGCAAACCGCCATAGGTGTACTTTGGTTTTTGCATAGGAGATAGACTCGATGTCCGCCGGCGCCCCATGATCACAGTATATAGAGGCAGAACGGGGATCTGCCTATGTAAACAAGGCGATTCCTCGTTCTGCCAGATGACATGTCATAGATCTTCTGTTCCCAGTGATCGGGAACAGCTATCTCTGTCAAGTCCCTGGTAACCCATCCCCTCTACAGTTAGAACACACCCAAGGAACATAGTTAAAACTTTGATCACCCCCTAGTGTTAACCCCTTCCCTGCCAGTGTCATTTATACATTGATCAGTGCCTTTTTATAGCACTAATAAATGTAATACTGTCACTTGTCCCCAAAAAGTGTCATTCGGGGTCAGATTTGTCTGCCGCAATGTCGCAGTCCCGCTAAAAATTGCAGATCGCAGCCATTACCAGTAAAAACAATAAAAATAAATAAAAGTCTCTAACTCTATCCCATAGTTTGTAGACGCAATAACTTTTGTGCAAACCAATTAATGTATGCCTATTGCATTTTTTTTTTTACTAAAAATATGTATTATTATTACTATTCAGGATTTATATAGCGCCAACAGTTTATGCAGTGCTTTACAATATAAAAGGGAGACAATACAGTTATAATACAATAAAGTACAAGAGGATTAAGAGGGCCCTGCTCAGAAGAGCTTACAATCTAATAGGGTAGGGCAGGTGGTACAAAAGGTTGTAACTGTGGGGAATGAGCTGGTGGAAGTGGTAGGAGATTAGTTGGAGACGTGATAGGCTTTCCTGAAGAGATCAGTTTTCAGGGATCGCCTGAAGGTAGCAAGAGTAGGGGATAGCCGGATAGATGGAGGTAGCGAGTTCCAGAGGATGGGAGAGGCTCTGGAGAAATCCTGGAGACGAGCATGGGAGGAGGAGATGAGAGAGCTTGAAAGCAGGAGGTCTTGAGAAGAGCGGAGAGGTCGATTTGGGTGATATTTGGAGACAAGATTAGTGATGTAGCTTGGGACAGAGTTGTGAATGGCTTTGTATGTTGTGGTTAGAATTTTGAATTTAATTTGCTGGGTGATTGGGAGCCAGTGTAGGGATTGGAGTAGAGGTTTGGCAGACACTGAGCAGTTAGTAAGGTGGATAAGTCTGGCAGCAGCAGAAGAAGAATATATATCGGCCTTTTTTTGTTTATAGCACAAAAATATAAACGCAGAGAGGATCAAATACCACCAAAAGAAAGCTCTATTTGTGAAAAAAAAAGGACGTCAATTTTGTTTGGGTACAGCGTCGCACAACTGCGCAATTGTCAGCTAAAGTGATGCAGTGCCATAACGCAAAAAATGGCCTGGTCATTAAAGGGGCAAATCCTTCCGGGGCTGAAGTGGTTAACTGCTTGCTGACCGCCCAACGGCGGCAGAATGGCTCCCCTGCGTGAATCGCTGTAGCTGTACGGCGGCCGCTTTAAGGGGTATAGGGGCACGCGCGCTCTGCTGCGGTACCGAGGAGCCAATGAACGTGTCCGGCAGCCGCAATGTCCACCAGTCACCCGCGATCTCTCTTGACAGAGCCAAAACGAGGATCTGTGTGTGTAAACACACAAATCCACATTCTGGCGGGTGAAAGGAGACAGATCGTGTGTTCCTAGTATATAGGAACATGGATCGGTCTTCTCCCCCAGGCAATCCCCTCCCCCCTACAGTTAGAACATTTTGAGGGAACACATTTAACCCCTTAATTGCCCCCTAGTGTTAACCCCTTCCCTGCCAGTGACACTTATACAGTAATCAGTGGCTATTTTTAGCTCTGATCGCTGTATAAATGTCAGTGGTCCCAAAAAAAGTGTCAAAAGTGTCCAATCTGTCTGCTGCAATGTCACAGTCTCAATAAATATTGCAGATCGCCGCCATTACTAGTTCCGCTGCAATGTCACAGTCTCAATAAATATTGCAGATCGCCGCCATTACTAGTAAAAAAAATAATAATAAAAATGCCATAAATCTATCCCCTATCTTGTAGACGCTATAACTTTTGCGCAAACGAATCAATTTGCAATTATTGCATTTTTTTTACAAAAAATATGTAGAAGAATATATATCAGCCTAAACTGAGGAAGAAATGTGTGTTTTTTTTTTTAAATTTGGGGATATTTATTATAGCAAAAAGTAAAAAATATTGTGTTTTTTTCAAAACTGTCTCTCTTTTTTTTTGTGTATAGCGCAAACAATAAAAAAACCACAGAGGTGATCAAATACCACCAAAAGAAAGCTCTATTTGTGGGGAAAAAAGGACGTCAACTTTGTTTGGGTACAGAGTCGCTTGACCGTGCAAGTTTCAGTTAAAGCGACGCAGTGCCGTTTCGCAAAAAATGGCCCGGTCAGGAAGGGGGTAATTCCTTCCGGGGCTGAAGTAGTTAAAGTGCTGATTACTTTCCTAAAGGGCTTAAAAAAAGTTAATACATTCTACATTCTATGTTCTGTACTGTATATACATGTGTGTAATTTGTTTTGGAAGCCTGTTTCATGAAACTATTCCTTTAAAAAAAAAACATATTATTGTATTTTTTTTATAAAAACCTTCAAACATATATCAAATACAAATACCAACTTAGCAAAATGTAGTAATAGGGCAGCACAGTGGTGTAGTGGTTAGCACTTTCACCTAGCAGCAAAGGGGAAGCAGGTTCAAATCCTGACCACTACACTACCTGCCTGCAGTTTACATGTTCTACCCTGTGCCTGCCTAGGTTTCCTCCCACACTACAAAGACATGCTGGTAGAGTAATTGGATCCTGTGTAAATTGGCCCTAGTATTAATGAATCTGAGTTAGGGATCTTAGCTCCACATCAGTCCCTGCCCTCAAGCTCCTTGAGGACAGGGACTGATGTGGATGTACATTGTATATGTAAATCAACAGTGCTATATAAGTACTTGAAATAAATAAGTTAATGTAAGTGTACCTAACTAAAACTTTTCTAGAAACTGGAAAAATTGAGTTGGCTTTAACCACTTCAGCCCCAGAAGATTTTACCCCCTTCCTGACCAGAGCACTTTTTACAATTTGGCACTGCATTGTTTTAACTGACAATTGTGCGGTCATGCAATGCTGTATCCAAACTAAATTAGCATCCTTTTTTTCTCACGAATAGAGCTTTCTTTTGGTGGTATTTGATCACCTCTGCATTTTTTTATTTCTTGCGCTATAAACAAAAAAAAGCGACAATTTTGAAAAAAAAAACAATATTTTTTACTTTTTGCTATAATAAATATCATCAAAAATGTTTTTAAAAAACAAATTTCTTCATCAGTTTATGCCAATATATATTCTTCTACATATTTTAGGTAAAAATAAATCGCAATAAGCGTATATTAATTGGTTTGCACAAAAGTTATAGCCTCTACAAACTATGGGAAAGATTTATGGCATTTTTGTTTTTTATTTTTTTTACTAGTAATGGCAGTGATCTGCGATTTTTAGCGGTACTGCAACATTGCAGCGGACAGATTGGACACTTTTGACACATTTATGAAACCGTTGACATTTATACAGCGATCAGAGCTATAAAAATGCACTGATTACTGTGTAAATGTCACTGGCAGTGAAGGGTTTAACACTAGGGGCAATCAAGGGGTTAAATGTGTGTTCCCTGGATGTGTTCTAACTGTATGGGGATAGGACTGACTGGGGGAGGAGACATATCATTGTTCCTACTTAGTAGGAACAAACAATATGTCCTCTCTCCCCTGACAGAACAGGGATCTGTGTGTTTACACACACAAATCCCTGTGCTGGCTCTCGTGCATCGTGCATCGGCCATGCACATCGGGTCCCCCACCGTGCTGCAGGTGTGCCTCCGTTGTTTTGCCCAGCCGTGCCATTTTGTTGATGTATAGCGGCGTGAGCCGGTCGGCAAGCGGTTAAACCTAAAATTGAGTTGGCTTTATTTAAAACTATAGTTCCAGACAAGTTACGGTATGTATTGCTAACTTAAAACACTATGGTCTATAAACTGAAAAAAAATTGAGTTGGCTTTACTTAAAACAGCAAAGTTGAAAACATGAAAAGTCTAACGAGTCAGACAAAAATAAGTTTAGTTGACAGTACTTAAAAAGTTGATGCAAATAGTTTCCTCAATTTTTTTGAGTAGACCCAGCACAATATTTTTTACAGTGTGGGAGGTGGGTTATCTATTCCTTCAAATTATTGACTCTTGTGCCTCAGCTGATCAGGTACAAAGGCTATATACTGCATTATAAATAAATCAGTGTAGCGCTGGACATGAATCTGAGTGAATGAACTGACAGTAGTGATAATAATAAAATTAACAACTAAAAATTATTGTAAACAATCAATATATCACCAGTGAATAAACTTTCATCAAAAAATTATGTGCTCAAAAACTTATAAAAAGTCCAAGCAATAATGACAAAATATAAAAAATTATAAACATGAAAAAATTAGTCCAAAATATGAAGTGCAAAAAAAATGTCCCGTAGACCACTCAATAGTGCTGCCCACCACCGGAGAGAATGAAGGCTTACCAGAAAGCCTGCAACCGCCCTTACTCAGGGGGGTCTAAACAGGCATAGCAGATCAATGTAGAGATCCTATAGAGTCGCAACTGATGTCCCTCTGGTCACCTCCATATGAATAAGACATCATCTATAAATCTTTTCCACATGATAAGCTGAGCAGGCTTATCATGCAGAACTGCTTCTTCCTCCCATTTGGCCATGAAGAGGTTGGCCATGCTGGGAGCAAATTTGGCTCCCATGGCCACCCCCTTCACTTGCAAATAGTGTGCACCATTATGCCAAAAATGATTGTGCTCCGTCGAGAAGTCCAATAGCTCCATCACAAAATTACATTGTGTGATGGGGATATTGGACTCTCGATAGAGGAAATGTCGCACCGCCTCATGTCCCAACTGATGAGATATCGATGTATAGAGTGATGCGACATCTGCTGTTACCAGCATATATGTGGCCTTCCATTCTACCTCACTCAAGAGATTAAGGACATGTTTCGTATCCTTAAGAAATGAGGGTGTGCCCATCACCAGTGGCTGGAGAAAAAAGGCAATATATTTACCAACACGTGATGTAATGGAATCAATGCCACTGATGATGGGCCTTCCCGGAGGGTTCAATAGAGTTTTGTGGACTTTCGGCAAAATATACATCACCGGTAAACGGGGAGCTAAGGGAACCAAATGTTCCTTTTCCTTTCTATTTAGAATCCCCATATCATAACCTTTTTCTATCAGATCACTTAGTTGGCGTTTGTACGCAACTGTTGGGTCTGATAGCAGGGGACTATAGGTATCCGTATCAGAGAGAATTCTCTCCATTTCGTTAGCATAGGAATCTTTATCTAGAATAACAATAGCCCCGCCTTTATCCGCGGGGCGTATAATTATATCTTTCCTATTGCATAGAGTCTCTATTCCTACTCTGATATTTTGCTGAGCCTGCACCGATCTTAATTTCAACTTAGTCAGATCACTCAACAGCAAATCCCGAAAGATGCTGACATTAGGCGCTGAGCTACCGGGTGGATTGAAGAGCGAAGCATTGGACAGCCCAGAATGGACCACCACAGATGCCTCCCTAGTCAATTGTCTAGATGAATTACTCAAAATGTACCTTTTAATGTTAAGTTTACGTGTATACTTTTGTACATCAATAAACGTTTGAAACTTGTCAAGATTACGGGGTGGAGCAAATTTCAAACCCTTGTTGAGAGTGGCAAGCTCCTCTTTTGAGAGATCTTTGGTGCTCAAATTTATAATGCCATTGGCATCTAAATCCTCCTCCTTTTTGGGGTGAAGTTTCCTCCCCCCTCTGCACCCTCTCTTGCGTCCCCATTCCTTTTGTTTCTTCCCCTACCAGCCAACTGAAAATCCCGCCTAAAGCGGTTTTCTCCTGTAAGTTGGCCTGGAGGGGGACAAGAAGTGTTATTATAACTACCACCCAAGTTTGGTACATTAACCTCAGTAGTATTCAACAAAGGTGAAAATCTATTTCTAGTATTAACATTACCCTTATATTGTTCCCGTTCACCACCATTCTCATAATGGCGACGTCCAGCTCTGGGGTTCTGTTCATCGACATAATGGTGACCACTATTACGACTTTGGTGATTCATTGGACCCTCATATCTCCAAGGTGGAGGTGAATGCTGGTATGAGCGAGAAAGGGAGTTATTACCCCCTCTCATGTTCCTTGGTTGACTGAAATGTCGTTGTGGTTTCCTACCTCTAGGAGTTTGAGAATGACTATAATATGTATGTGATGTAGGAGCCTCCCTTGTTTCTTGGGTCCCAGTGGGTGGTTGTAAACTATGGCTGGCAGAGATGGTGGGGGGATCAGTGGGGGGGAGGTATCTGCCATTTAAAGACCAAATTGTCTTTATAGTCCTTAGCATCCCTATTATACTTCCTCCTTTTCTTTTGTTTTTGCTCATTTTCTTCCTTGATCAGTATAGTTTTTAGAGCCTCAGATCTACGTGAATATTCCTGATCATCCTTTAAAGGGATAAGCTTAGTTCTAATACCATTGGTTTATAAATCAAGCATGGTGAGCTTACGTTTCTTTTTAGCCACCAAAAATTGCAAGAAACAAACCCCTGCCTCATTGAAATATTTAAACCACTCTGCTAGTTCATTATCTTCTTTCTGGGGATTAACCTCCCATCTTAGACTCCTCGGGAACCATATTTTCCTTTATATACTCCTCTAAGTACGCAATGTCCCATCTTGGATGTACTTCCGTAATGGTAAGGTTTTTTAACCTGAGGAAACAACCAGCTAGATCATCCCTCATTTCCTCTCTGCCATCAAAAACCCCGTAGTATCTATGACTACCTGGGATCTATATTCAAAAATATCCATTTTAAGGAAAACCAGCTGCAGATCTGGATATCAAAAAATAAAAACTAAAAATAAATAAAGAACTGCGCTAGGTAAATAAACATTGAAAAAATACAAAAATCATTAGTGAAAAACGTGATGTGAGTCCTGCTGCTAAACACTATAACCCCGATATAAGGCAACAATAGTATAAATAAATCAGTGTAGCGCTGGACATGAATCTGAGTGAATGAACTGACAGTAGTGGTTGTTTCCTCAGGTTAAAAAACCTTACCATTACGGAAGTACATCTAAGATGTACGTAAACTCACCATGGTTGATTTAGAAATCAATGGTATTAGAACTAAGCTTATCCCTTTAAAGGATGATCAGGAATATTCACGTAGATCTGAGGCTCTAAAAACTATACTGATCAAGGAAGAAAATGAGCAAAAACAAAAGAAAAGGAGGAAGTATAATAGAGATGCTAAGGACTATAAAGACAATTTGGTCTTTAAATGGCAGATACCTCCCCCCACTGATCCCCCCACCATCTCTGCCAGCCATAGTTTACAACCACCCACTGGGACCCAAGAAACAAGGGAGGCTCCTACATCACATACATATTATAGTCATTCTCAAACTCCTAGAGGTAGGAAACCACAACGACATTTCAGTCAACCAAGGAACATGAGAGGGGGTAATAACTTGTTTTCTCGCTCATACCAGCATTCACCTCCACCTTGGAGATACGAGGGTCGAATGAATCACCAAAGTCGTAATAGTGGTCACCATTATGTCGATGAACAGAACCCCAGAGCTGGACGTCGCCATTATGTGAATGGTGGTGAATGGGAACAATATGAGGCTAATGTTAATACTAGAAATAGATTTTCACCTTTGTTGAATACTACTGAGGTTAATGTACCAAACTTGGGTGGTAGTTATAATAACACTTCTTGTCCCCCTCCAGGCCAACTTACAGGAGAAAAACGCTTTAGGCGGGATTTTCAGTTGGCTGGCAGGGGAAGAAACAAAAGGAATGGGGACGCAAGAGAGGGTGCAGAGGGAGGAGGAAACTTCACCCCAAAAAGGAGGAGGATTTAGATGCCAATGGCATTATAAATTTGAGCACCAAAGATCTCTCAAAAGAGGAGCTTGCCACTCTCAACAAGGGTTTAAAATTTGCTCCACCCCGCAATCTTGACAAGTTTCAAATGTTTATTGATGTACAAAAGTATACATGTAAACTTAACATTAAAAGGTACATTTTGAGTAATTTATCTAGACAATTGACTAGGGAGGCATCTGTGGTGGTCCATTCCGGGCTGTCCAATGCTTCGCTCTTCAATCCACCCGGTAGCTCAGCGCCTAATGTCAGCATCTTTCGGGATTTGGTGTTGAGTGATCTGACTAAGTTGAAATTAAGATCGGTGCAGGCTTAGCAAAATATCAGAGTAGGAATAGAGACTCTATGCAATAGGAAAGATATAATTATACACCCCACGGGTAAAGGCGGGGCTATTGTTATTCTAGATAAAGATTCCTATGCTAACGAAATGGAGAGAATTCTCTCTGATACGGATACCTATAGTCCCCTGCTATCAGACCCAACAGTTGCGTACAAACGCCAACTAAGTGCTCTGATAGAAAAAGGTTATGATATGGGGATTCTAAATAGAAAGGAAAAGGAACATTTGGTTCCCTTAGCTCCCCATTTACCGGTGATGTATATTTTGCCGAAAGTCCACAAAACTCTATTGAACCCTCCGGGAAGGCCCATCATCAGTGGCATTGATTCCATTACATCACATGTTGGTAAATATATTGACTTTTTTCTTCAGCCACTGGTGATGGGCACACCCTCATTTCTTAAGGACGTGAAACATGTCCTTAATCTATTGAGTGAGGTGGAATGGAAGGCCACATATATGCTGGTAACGGCAGATGTCGCATCACTCTATACATCGATATCTCATCAGTTGGGACATGAGGCGGTGCGACATTTCCTCTATCGAGACTCCAATATCCCCATCACACAATGTAATTTTGTGATGGAGCTATTGGACTTCTCGATCAAGCACAATCATTTTTGGCATAATGGTGCACACTATTTGCAAGTGAAGGGGGTGGCCATGGGAGCCAAATTTGCTCCCAGCATGGCCAACCTCTTCATGGCCAAATGGGAGGAAGAAGCAGTTCTGCATGATAAGCCTGCTCAGCTTATCATGTGGAAAAGATTTATAGATGATGTCCTATTCATATGGGATGGTGATGTAGAATCTGCTGCCTCTTATTTGTCTGTTCTCAACAACAACAATAGGGGTATAGTGCTCACTTATGAGGCTAGTCCGATTCAGATCCATTTTTTAGATCTGGTTATTAAAATTGTCGATGGAAGGATTACCACCTCCACCTTCTTTAAACCAACTGACAGGAACAGTTTTATCCCTCTTGATTTTTGTCACCATCGATCTTGGTTGACAGCTGTCCCCAAAGGACAATTTTTGCGATTGAGGTGGAACTGTTCAAGTGTAGACCAATTTTATAAGGAAGCCTCCACTTTAAGATCAAGGTTTTTGAACAAGGGCTACAGTTCAACAGTTCTTGATTCTTTAATCCTAGAGGTGGGAAATAGGGATCGTAAAGATCTACTAGTGGACAAACCTCCCCAGTCTGAGGACAGGGAGGATTTCGGACTTGCCTTCATTACCACCTACTCAAATCAACATTGGGCCATAAAAAGGATCATAAAAAAACACTGGCCAGTTATAAAAAATGACCGAATCCTTGGACCCTTACTGTCAGACAAACCTCGGGTCTTGTTTAGGGGAGCCACCAGCTTTAGACATATGCTGGCACCTAATGTTCCAGATCCTCCTGTGCGTTTGAGCTTTTTTGGGGATCTTAAAGGATTTTCCCCATGTAGAAGGTGTAAAGTATGTAGGGTTAACACATTGAATGATAGGAGATTGACTGAATTCACCTCAGTTAACACGGGCCAAACATACCCCATTAAATCGCTCATCACATGTACCACCAAATATGTAGTATACCTTCTAAGGTGCCCTTGCGGGCTTGAATATGTGGGACGCACTACCAGGATGCTGCACGTGAGGTTGGGTGAACACATCACCAACATCAGGCAAGGCTTTGATAAGCATAGTGTTTCTAAACACTATGATCTTGTTCATAGCCGGGACCCAACAGGTACTACCTTCATTGGCATAGAGAAATATGTCCCCCATTGGCATGGCAGCAATGGCAAGAGGACTATTTCTAGGTCCGAGACCAATTGGATCTATAAATTAGGCTCTCATGCCCCCAATGGTTTGAATATAGAATGGGACATCAACTGTTTTATTAATAACAGTTGATGTCCCATCGGCAGTATTTTGCTTTTCCTCAGTGAGGAAATTGTTCCCCTAACTGGTTTTTCACCATCTATCGCTTTTTAATTTTTGGTGCCTAAGATTATGCCTATTTAGGACCTCCAGTAAATATTATAAGTTTATCAAAAATTATATGAATGAGGGTGTCCCTGTGATAACCCCCCTTTTTTCTATTGTGAGGGATGGATACCTGTTATGATGTCCACCCTCATTGGGATGTTGTTTTGTGTTAATTAATACACATTTTGGGGTAAAATACACTTTCCCCTTTTCATATATAAATAATTTTTTCATATATATTTTATTATTTTTTTAGATTTTCTAATTTTTTTTTGGTTATTAATGTGCACAGAATTCATTATGGCATGTACTGGGGGGACATGCCATTGTTCACAAGCCCGCTAGCAATTTTTAAATCATTGTCCTTTTTTTACTTTTGTATTTTTATGTGATTTTGTAAATGTCCACTAGATGGCACTGATTTGGTTAGTGTGTCTATATTTTTACATATATTCAGCAAGGGTCCCAGCTGTTTATTATTGGTGCTTATAAACTAAACGGCGGTAGTGTCATTTTGCTGTCTAGTGACGGATTTTATTGCTATTGCTTATTTGCACCTCATATACAACCTATGCAGTGCTTTTGGATGCATTAGGAAGCATTTGGATTTTTAAAAATAAAACTTTTTTTGGTCCTCTACACTATTGGAGTCCCCTTTTCTTTCCTTTATGGTTTATTCCTGCTGGAGCACTGGCCATTGGAGTTTTTCCCGGAATCAAGGATTTGCCCCAGAGTGTCTTCTGCTATTGTTGGGAGGCTGACATCGGAGGTGACCAGAGGGACATCAGTTGCGGCTCTATAGGATCTCTATATTGATCTGCTATGCTTGTTTAGACCCCCCTGAGTAAGGGCGGTCGCAGGCTTTCTGGTAAGCCTTCATTCTCTCCGGTGGTGGGCAGCACTATTGAGTGGTCTACGGGACATTTTTTTTGCACTTCATATTTTGGACTAATTTTTTCATGTTTATAATTTTTTATATTTTGTCATTATTGCTTGGACTTTTTATAAGTTTTTGAGCATATAATTTTTTGATGAAAGTTTATTCACTGGTGATATATTGATTGTTTACAATAATTTTTAGTTTTTAATTTTATTATTATCACTACTGTCAGTTCATTCACTCAGATTCATGTCCAGCGCTACACTGATTTATTTATACTATTGTTGCCTTATATCGGGGTTATAGTGTTTAGCAGCAGGACTCACATCACGTTTTTCACTAATGATTTTTGTATTTTTTCATTGTTTATTTACCTAGCGCAGTTCTTTATTTATTTTTAGTATATACTGCATTATAGATTGTTCCTTTTTCTAGCAGTGAACCTGTAAACTTTTGAGCCAAAAAGTGTGTGATTCATGACATTTCCAAACCTATAATATTTGCCGTAAACCCAAATTTTCGTCCACCTGCAAGTATACTGTATGCACAAACCACCACAGCACACTACAGGTCCTAGCTTTCAAAGTCCAATGACAATGACATCCATGAAATCCAAATGAGGTCAAACAGGGAAATCCAGTCAAAAGGCAACTAGTTCTTGTAGCTTTCAGATAGGGATCCAGGATGATCCAAGGCAGCTCAAAAATACAGAAACACAGGAGTATGGGATTCTCATTAAAGTCACATCATATGTTTATTAATAAAAAGAACATAGCACACTTACAGTTCAAACTTTGATAGATTAGCGTGGAAAACAGATTACAATAGCAAAGAAAAGTAGCAAAGCTATACTGCAGAAGCCGCAGCTCCCGATCTCATAGCCAACAGAGACCCAAAACGACAGCTGCCAAAAGTCCCCCAGTATACAGCTTTCTCATCTGCTGTCTCATGATGACCCTTCTGGGGGGGGGGGGGCTGTAACATGTTTATCAAACCTCTTTCTTTGACAATGAAGAGGCTGTCCTTTGAAAAATGTACCCCCCTCCCGCATGTAGAGGTCATCACGAGGGAGAAGACAGTGGCTGAGAACATGAGAACACTGTATACTGGGGGACTTTTTACAGTTGTCAGTTTTGGTCTCTGTCAGTGGCAGCCCGTCCATAGGGGGCGGCTGGGCGCAGCCCCCTCTCCAGGCAGCAGTGCGACGCCGGACACAGTGCACTTATAGGAAGCGCCACGTCTATGCAATCACGAGATTGCAGACGTGGCGCTGCATTTGCGGGCGTTTAGCCCGCCTTGTGGCGTTGTCTGAGGCACCGAGTAGCTTCCGCCCGGCCATAGTAATACATACTACAGGCGCCGGGCGGAAGCTACTCGGCACTTCAGATTTGATTGACATCTGCCCTGAGTCAGATGTC
The DNA here is from genome assembly GCF_042186555.1 of Aquarana catesbeiana. Classification (NCBI taxonomy): domain Eukaryota; kingdom Metazoa; phylum Chordata; class Amphibia; order Anura; family Ranidae; genus Aquarana; species Aquarana catesbeiana. Next base: position 461,284,425 of record NC_133328.1, read on the forward strand.
ACTTCCTGCTTCTCTCTCTCATTGCACCCGAGAGAGGAAACAGGAATAATGCTGGTGCCAGTGTGAGGAGGAGGACACCGCAGGAGACCCAAGGTAAGTACCGCTGTGTGGAGAATGGGGGGGACAGAGACTGTATTGGGGGGGACAGAGGCTGTATTGGGGGGACAGGCAGCATTTTGGGGGATAGAGGCTGCATTTTGGGGGGGACAGAGGCTGCATTGGGGGGGACAGAGGCTGCATTTTGGGGGCGGATAGAGGCTGTATTTGGGGGGGACAGAGGCTGTATTTGCGGGGGACAGAGGCTGTATTTGGGGGGGACAGAGGCTGCATTTTTGGGGGGGACAGAGGCTGCATTTTGGGGGGGACAGAGGCTGCATTTGGGGGGGGACAGAGGCTGCATTTGGGGGGGCAGAGGCTGCATTTTGGGGGGGGACAGAGGCTGCATTTTGGGGGGACAGAGGCTTGATTTTGGGGGGCAGAGGCTGCTTTTGGGGGGGACAGAGGCTGCATTTGGGGGGTAGAGGCTGTATTAGGGGGGACAGAGGCTGCATTTGGGGGGGACAGAGGCTGTATTGGGGGGCAGAGGCTGCATTTGGGGGGACAGAGGCTTCATTTTGGGGGGACACAGGCATGCTGCATTTGGGGGGGACAGGCATGCTGCATTTGGGGGGGCAGAGGCTGCATTTGGGGGGGACAGAGGCTGCATTTGGGGGGACAGAGGCTGCATTTAATGGGACACAGGCATGCTGCATTGGGGGGGACACAGGCATGCTGCATTTGGGGGGGACAGAGGTTGCATTTGGGGGGGCAGAGGCTGCATTTGGGGGGGGCAGAGGCTTCATTTGGGGGGGACAGGCATGCTGCATTTGGGGGGGAACAGAGGCTGCATTTGCGGGGACAGAGGCTGCATTTGGGGGAACAGAGGCTGCATTTAATGGGACACAGGCATGCTGCATTTGGGGGGGACAGAGGCTGCATTTGGGAGAACAGAGGCTGCATTTAATGGGAACAGAGGCTGCATTTAATGGGACACATGCATGCTGCATGTAATGGGACACAGGCATGCTGCATGTAATGGGACACAGGCATGCTGCATTTGGGGGGGCAGAGGCTGCATTTGAGGGGAACAGAGGCTGCATTTGGGGGGGACAGAGGCTGCATTTGGGGAGACAGAGGCTGCATTTAGGGGAACAGAGGCTGCATTTAATGGGACACAGGCATGCTGCATTTGGGGGGGGACACAGGCATGCTGTATTTGGGGGGGGCAGAGGCTGCATTTGGGGGGACAGAGGCTTCATTGGGGGGGACAGGCATGCTGCATTGGGGGGGGCAGAGGCTGCATTTGGGGGAACAGAGGCTGCATTTGGGGGAACAGAGGCTGCATTTAATGGGACACAGGCATGCTGCATTTGGGGGGGACAGAGGCTGCATTTGGGAGAACAGAGGCTGCGTTTAATGGGAACAGAGGCTGCATTTAATGGGACACAGGCATGCTGCATGTAATGGGACACAGGCATGCTGCATGTAATGGGACGCAGGCATGCTGCATTTGGGGGGGAACAGAGGCTGCATTTGGGGGGGACAGAGGCTGCATTTGGGGGGGGACAGAGGCTGCATTTGGGGAGACAGAGGCTGCATTTGGGGGGGACAGAGGCTGCATTTTATGTGACAGAGGCTGCATTTGATGTGACACAGGCTGCATGTAAGGAGGGACTCTGCTGGGGGCACCTGATGTATGCATTATGGTGAGTTGAATGATTTAATTTTATATTACAATGTAATAATAGAAATAATGCGCTTCAATCATCCTGACACCATAACAACCATGGTGCCGGGATGATTGAAGTGCTAACACCAGGTGTTTGGAGTATCTTTATCTGCTGATTGTTAAACTTTCTAGAATACACATTTCTATTATTGTGTAGGATCTAGGCCTGCTGTCCCTCTCTCCCTCTCCCTCCACCCCTCGTTCATCTCAGACGCTAACCACACCACCTTAGAGCCATGCCCACTGTTTCGCTGAAACCACGCCCATTTTCAGAGAGGGGGGTAGAAAGAAGAAAGGGAGGAGAGGGGGGAAAAAGGGGGAGGGGGGTAGAAAGAGCAGCCCTCCACCTGTAGTGGATCTAATAAATATTGATGAATGACAAGAAACACCCACCATTGCTTGTGTACCAATGAGGGTCCAATAATTTGCACCTTGAGCAGGACATTTTATGCGCTCCCAAAGACGCATAAAAATTTGATGTCACCACCAGGCTGCCTAATTGTATCGGGTAAAGGATCACTCACAGAAAATGCGAGTAAGCTAGTAGATACATTCTTGATGCCACACGTACAAAGCTTACCTTCGTATATTCGTGATACCATGGACTTATTAAAACACATCGAGGGGATTCAAGTCCCTCCGGATGCCCTGCTTGTGGCTGTTGATGTGGAGGCTCTTTACTCGAGCATCCCCCACGATCAGGGTGTCCGGATGGCTGGATCTTTCCTCATGGAGCAAGATGATAATACCTGGCTGGTCAATAAATTCATCTTAAAGTTGCTGAAATTTATTCCTACTAAGAACTATTTCACCTTTATGGATCAACTTTACCTCCAACCCAAGGCGTCGCAATGGGCACATGTGCCCCGTCTTATGCCAATCCTCCCTCTCCCTCCCCTTCCCAGCCCTCCCCCCCCCACTTTCCATTTCTTCTTTGTCCTCCTTCTATTTCTGTCTCTCCCCTTTTTTTACCTTTTTTTCCTTTCCTTCTTTCTTTCTTTTTCCTCATCCCCCCTTTTTTCCCTTTTCTCCTAAGAGAAATATAGTTATAAAAGCTATAACTAGCCTAACACTATAGGGTAAGAACATTTGACCAGCAGGGGGAAAAATATGAGGAAGATCTCTGCACTGTGTACAGTCTATGGAGATTACTGTGAGAACGGCTGGACGAATGAGATAGACAAATGCTGAACTGCAGCGTGAAGCGAAATATTTAGAAGTGGTATTATTACCACTGTTAAAAATGATAGCTTCCTCCTGGTTGTTAGAGAGCTAGCACCCTCTGGCATCCTAAAAAACAGTGACTCATCTCTGCCCAAGACATTAAGCTGCCAGTCTGGGATTCCTGACTGACAGGTGGGTGTAAACAAACTGAGGGGATGAAAAAAACCTTTTGCTTATATTGTGGCTGCTGAGATGGGGGATGAAATTTGGCAAAAGTCAAGCATCTGGTTCAAACATGTCAGTGGATATCAAATTTTTTTCCATCCAGTGGTTCAGTGGCCATCGGGCATTATGACTGATGTAGGTCTGCATCACTGGATGACATTTTTAATGGTGGATTTACATTGTGGGACACTTTTTTTTCTAACTAAAAGTCTTGTCAAAAAGTATATGTGTTTATTTACCATTGACTTTTTGTGTGAATGAGTAAGGTTACTATATATCCCTTACTCATTTACATGGGGGGAGGATGGTATCTGGGTGTCTCCTTATTTTTTAAGGGGCTTCAAGATTCTGATAAGCCCTCCTGCTGCAATCACAGGACCAGGGTTGTGGAGAAGAGGCCCTTGTCCTTATTAACATGGAAACAGGGTGCTTTGCCAGAAGGTCCCCAATGGCAAGGTACCCTCCAATGTAGAAGGCATGTGGTCTGGTATGGTTCAGGGGCTGCGTGCTCCTCTCCCCTTTCCTGGCTACTCAGGCATGCTTGGATAAGGGTCTGATATGACATTTTTGTAGGGAGACCTCATGCTTTTTTCTAGTTTATTTTTATGTGAGGTTCTCCTTTAAAATTCATAACAGATTTGAAGGGTCAGGTATAAGATTTTCAGATGGTCCCAATGCCTTTTTTATGGGGCTCCCCTTAAAATCCATACTAGATCTAAAGGGCTTGGTATGAATGTGGGGGGCCCTCATGCTGTTTTTATGTTTAATTTTTATTTTTTTACACTATGCCCGCTCTTTTTTACATTCACCTGTGAGTCTGAAATCCCTGGCTGACAGATGAACGTGCCAGGTGGGGTTGAGTCACGAGTTGTTGGGATGGAGGAAGCTGTCACATTTTGCAGTGGTAATAAACAACTGCAAAAAGTTTTGCTTCACACTGCAGTTGCAGGTTAATTCAGCTGAACACCCATTTGGTTGGTCATTTGTGAAGGAATCTCTATAGACTGCACACTGCTTCATCATTTCCCTTGCTGGTCAAATGTTCTTAGCCTATAGTGTTATATAGATGAATATTGACTTTCCTGGTTGAATGTTCTTATAGCTATTTTTCTCTTATGATCAAATGCTAAGGAATGTTACATTTGCCCAGTGAAAGGCAACAAGGAAACTATTACACACATTTTACAAAAATTATTGGTATTATCCATTACACTTATAAAATGATATTAACTATTAACTATATATAACTTTTGGATTTTTTTTTTTAATTGTAATCTCAAGCAGACAGACACATTTGCACAATTAATTTCAGTATTTGCTACTGTGCAATTGTGATTTTACTGTTAAAGGTTACTTTCTGAATTGAATAGTTTTGTATCAAGGGATACAGTTGACAGTAATTTATTAGTAATAGTAACTGGCAACAATAATGATCGTAAAACAAATACAGATTAGTACCTAGTATGCATAAATCAGTATAATAAATAACAAGTGCTTCAAGCCTATAAACATGTAATGCTTCTGTAATTCTGTAAAATTCTTGATGTCCAACTGTCAAAACAAAATCATAAACCATCTGGTTTAAAAGCAAGTGGGTGGATGGAGCATTAGCACAAAGTAAATAGCAATAATTCAAACTTTTTCACCATATGAAATTATATAAATTCAAATAAAGTACACAGTAGTTTAACAACATTGATACTTGTCCTGTCCAGTTGTTTTAATATAGTGACCAAACCTAACATATGTTGATGTGGCAGCTGCACTTTGTGATTGCTGTGTCCTTCTGACACAGCAGAGCATAGAACGGGCCACAGGGCCAATTAAGTTGGCCCTGTACCATGTGATTGCTATGACATGTGATCACAGTTGTAAATTAAGTCTCCATGTCCCCAGACTTTTAATTGCTTAATCTCCCAGCCATCTCCTGTTAAAAGAAACTGATTGCTTACTACAGTCATCAGGACTGTAGTAAGAAATCAGAGTGTAAACAAACAAAAAAAAAAGAAACACCCCGATCGCCCTCCCCTGAGCAGTAATATCACCATAGTGACATTACTGCTCAGGGGAGGGTGATCGGCGTGTTTCTTTTTTTTTTCAAAGACACTGACTGCTGCACTGATGACATTGTATGCCATTCTATGGTCAATAGCCACAGCCGTACAATGTCAACATAGTGACACTGCACTGTTCTGGTGACAGTATGTAAAAAAAGAACATTTCTTTTACATACTGTCACTAGAGCAAGTGCAGTGTTGCTTTGGTGACATGGTACTGCTTTGGTGGCATTCATGTACAGTGGCTGGCTGCTCTGATATCACTGTATCTCAGTGCTACCAGCCATTGTCTCTTATCTCTGATCACTGCCACAGCAGTACAGTGTCACTAAAGCAGTGCAGCCAGTCACAGTGTCTGTAACCGAACCAGTCACAGTGTCCCTAATCAGTGCCACACCAGGCCTTTTTCACATGTGTGCTGCTTTCTGAACAGTGATCCACGTTCATATCACTCTTTAGAGAGCATTTGGCAGACAGTGAGGAGGCGTTGTTGGTGTTGCTTTAACCCCTTGGATCCCACAGGATGGACATACAGGGGGTTTAATTCCTGCTATGGCTGCAAAGCATATCAGTTGCAGCACGTATACATCCCCAGTCGCTGCCTCTGCAGCTAAAGGCGTTAGCGGTTGGGAGTAGTAAAACTACATGTGAATGAGCCCTAATAGTGCAGCCAGTCACAGTGTCTCCGATCACCATCACACAATTTACAGTGTTACCAAACCAGTGTAGCGAGATACAGTGTTCCTGACTGCTGCTACAACAGACCAGTGCAGCCTGCGACAGTTTTCCTGATCGCTGCCAAACCAATCCCAGTATCACCAGACCAGTGTATGCCAGCAAAAGTGTTCCTGATCACCGCCACACATGTCCCAGTGTCATCAGATCAGTGTAAGCCAGCAACAGTGTTCCTGATCACTGGCACAACAGTCCCAGCATCACTAGACAAGTGTAAGCCAGCAACAGTGTTCCTGATTGTTGTCATACTAATCCCCAGTGTCACCAGACCAGTGCAGGCAACAACAGTGTTTCTGATCACCGCCACACCAGGGCAGTGTTGCTTTTGCACGTCCCTCTGACTATGTTCCTGCAAAACACCAATCTCAGCCATCCTCTGTGGACAGCTGCACTGCTAGAACCACATAAACTCTTTGTTCTTTCTTGTTTCAGTCAATGAACATGGCATTACTCAGGGCTGCCAAGTACTAGTGAACTAGGCTTGCAGGAACAGGGACTACTATAGGTGGTGCTATAGTAAACAATATTCTTTGACCACTTTTACAGGGGTGACCATAACAGTACATCTTATTAGCTGACAACTTTATATTAAAAAAAAAAAAACATTTTCATTCTGCATTTTCCAAAAACTTGTGGCAAAATAAATTATGTCTTTAAAAGACTCACTACGCCTCTTAGAAAATACATTGGGGCATTTGCGTTCCAAAATATGGTCATTTTGTGGGTGTTTCTACTGTTCTAGTACTCTGGGTCCTCCAAAAATGTAATATGTACTCAGGTAACTAGATGTGTCATTTATTCCCCTAGAACTCCTCCTGCATGTGCTCCTCTGGTTTTCTGCCAGCTGTGAAAAAGTCTCACACATGTGCAATCAGTATACTTGGGAAGCATTGTACAGTGTGTTTTGGGATGCAATTCTAAGTATGTCCATGCTGTTTGTTATAAATATGTAATGAATTGACAACTGGGTGTAGAAAAATATATATTTTTTATTTTATTTTCTGCATTTTCCAAAAACTTGTTGCAAAATAACATTTTCTAAAGACTCACTATGCCTTTCAGAAAATACCTTGGGGTGTTTGTTTTTCAAAATGTGGTCATTATGTGGGTGTCTCTCCTGTCCTGACACTTCAGAGACTCAAGAAATATAATAGGTAGTCAGAAAATTAGAAGTGTAATTTATGTTCCTTCAAAGCCCAAAAGTGTGCCATGGAATTTGGGCTGTCTAAGCATACTTGGAAGGAGCACAACATTTTAACATGGGGCATGGGCGAGTGTTCTACTGTGCTGTGTAAGCGCTCCAGTTCAATGAGAGCTGCTGGCCTCATTCCAGCATCCTGGTTTTGCCTGTGATGCATTCTCCCTGTCTGCCTGTCCACCTGAAAGGTGATTGATGTAGCCAGTCTCTGGGTGGAGACCAAACCTGATTTAAACCAGCCAAGCATGCAGTCTTGTGCTTGTTATAGTGTATTTAAAATGTGCTTCAAGCTCCCTGTTAGTCTGTCCTGCTCTGCTGTTTGGATTCCCTGTTTATGACCTTGGATTGGAATTTGGACTACTCTCTGAACTCTGCCTGCCTTGACTATGGATTTGACCCTGACTATTTTGAACCTTGCCTGCTTTGTACCTAGACTGTCATTGAACCACTCTACCTGTCTGCCAACCACAAGCACCTGTTTGTTGTGCTCAATTCGTGACTGCCGCAGCATGGGGGGCCAGGCACTATATCATTGTGTATAAGACCTAGGGGCCACTGAGTACCAGTAGGCATGCTTGCCTTATGGGAAAGGGGGCTGGTATAGGTGAAGTACGCAGAAGCCAGCTATAGTACCTGGTCACCTGTGCTTGGGGTAACCATGACAATAAAGCAATAAATAGGATTTGAAGCAAGGTTTCACTGACCTCTGTAGCTGCAGGCACTGTTCACTGCAGAAAAACTGAGCTGAAATTATTTTTTCTCAACAGATCAGCTTCCCCTGCTCTCCTTCCTCCAGCAGTGGCTTAACAGCCTTCTACTCTTTCATGTCAATGCAGAGCAGGAGCTCCTGGGAGGGGGATAGGGGGCAGGGGCTTTGCTGTTGAGGGCACAGCTTTAAATTACTTCAGTGGCTCTAATCTGAAATTTGAGAATTTATTATTCTATAGTGAATGTAAACACAGAAGTCAGTAAGAACTGTTTTAAAACTCTTTTACATGTTAAAAATATGTAAATGCTTGAATGTTAATGTCCCCGGCACCACGTTTACTTCAATGAGTTATTCATTCAACCAGCATCTGTACCAAAGTAAAATTACTCTTAGGTAGACTAAACCTTTAAAATTACAATGTTTACCACACTTTGGCAAATGTGTCAACGTGCCATAACCAATGGCAATCATTTAAATTTCATATGATCCTTCAGCCAAATCATTTATGAGATGCTTTCTGACTGGTGGTTGGGGAATAATACACTTTGCATATAATTGAGGTCCCTTGCGATTCCTTACTAAATACTCCTTAAATTTTATCTAAAGCTAGTGTGGCAATTTTAGGATACAGTTTGAAAAGATTAGAATTTCTGATAGGTGTTTATTTCTGTGCCCCACCTGAGGAGATTCACCATATTTGTCCTGGTGACCTAACCAAAAGTGAAAAAACATCTAAAGTTGTCACCAGAACATGACTAGAGGGAAAATCTAGAGGCGGGTTTTCTAATGTGGGTTTCCCTTGAGGTCTGTCTAGGAGAGGATTTCCTTTACTTTGGAGAGGTACTCTTTTACTTTCTCTTGTGTCTTGAGACATGAAAGTAATGGAAAAGATCCCCAATGTGACATAGGGCAGAAAAAAGAAACTGGAAGGTGGTTTTAAAAATTCCATAATCTATCCAAAAAAGTTTACAAATAGGATATATAATAAATGTGTTAAATGATAAAGGTGTGGCGCTTACACATATGTAAAGCCTTATATAGTCAAATGTGAGAATTTGAAAATCAAATAGTAAAATGGTGCAGTTGCTTCTTTAAGTGGAATTAACCCCTGTTGTATAAATAAAAAAAAAAAAAAAGGTATGGCACTGACATGTACATGAATCAAAATCTTATAGTGCAATCATATATTTCAAAAGTAACAAATAATATAGTGAGATGAACAAGTCCTTTGTAATATATGCAGACCCCAGCACCATTAAATAATGTACAGACCCCAACACCATTAAATAATATTAGGAGAAACAAGTCCTTTGCAATATATTCACACATCTTCACCCCTTGTGCTCAATAAAGCTGCAAACCACGCTCACCAGACCCAAATGACCCCTACTACAAAGGGTCAATCTGCGCTTTTAGTTATCCAGGATAGGTCCTCTTTCTGGTTCCCCTGCTCTTTTGGGTCCTTAGGAAGACTTCCTCAAGATGCCATTTTTGGTGAAACGTATGTGGAAGCGTTTGAACCGTCACTTCTGGGGTTTTCATGACGTCACTCTCTGGATTGAAACTGAGGCTTGGAATGCATGCTGAGGCATGCAGGAAATGAATTAACCCCCCTAAGCTGTATACACTGGTGCTGGTCTTGAGGCACATTACCATGTGAGTTGCATTTTAAACTTTCTATTTTTCATGATTAAATACTACACTATGAGATATCCTTCTGGCATTTTGTATTACATTATTATATGTGCTTAAGGATATCCTAACATAGGGCAAGACCCAAAAGATCAGGAAACCATAAAAAGGACCTGTCCTGGATAACTAAAAGTACAGATTGACCCTCTTTAAAGGGTTTGGGTCCGGTGAGTGTGCATTGCACTTATTGAACACAAGTGGTGGGGTGCCTTGTGCTGAACATCTACACAGCCCTGAATAGACGGTATTATTTATATCCCCAGCCCTGAAGGGATTCTGCATCCATGGATGCTTGTCCACCTTGGGAGAGGCTCTGGTGTGGGTTGCGGTCATGTTACACGCTCCCTCAGTTCCGGTGATTGACTTACCGGTGGGCCTTTGATTTTTAGTGCCGCACCATACCTCCTATACACAGCAGACCTGTTTGTAAGTACTACTATGGGATTGGTTCTATTCCAACATATGCATCATTCCCTCTGCTATGTGCTAACTATTCATGGACATTATGTACCTTGTTGTCAGAAACCATGAAATCAGGCCGGGACAAAAGTACATTTAAATCACACTTGTTTAATAATAAAAGTAAAAAGAACAAACTTAGTCAAAACATAACCAATGTTCAGTAACCGGGAAGCATAGTCAGCCAAGCCAGAAGTCCGGGATTAATGTAGTGGAACAGCAAGCAGGATCTGGAGCCAGAAGGGATGTCAGCAAAGCAAGTCTTGAACAGGATTGCAGGAGATAGTTTCTGTGATGTGACCAAGGCAAAGGCAGAGCTCCTCTGGACTGGACAGCTTAAGTAGGCAGGACTGACAAGAAGTATATCATCAACAGCCGAGTAACTGTGTGGAGAGATAGGAGCTGGCAATCAGCCGACAGCTGAGCAGCCAGCTCAGAGAAGGAAGGGCTGAGCCCAGCCCTGATACTTGTTTTAGATCATTATCACGTGCCTGCTTCTGAAGAGTGGTAACACCACACCACGAAACACGCTGAAGTCGTGTTTGTACTTACATATTATCTACAATGATTATGTCATATTTTATACAGACTTTTGGGTATAGGATTGAGATACCACCATCCTAGGGTTTCTTTCCTATTACACCTATACATATCAGAGAGTTTGGAGTTCATTTTAACTATTGTAGTCATTGCTGTGATATGCTAATAATCTACACGTAATTGTATATAGATGGAATTTAAATGGTTATATTACCACTATCAATTATTGTTTTTACCTTGTTATTTATAGTCCTATTGTACCAAAATAAACATATTTGTATTTATACTATTAATAGTTGGTTTTCCCCAAGTCCCACTTGCCCCCATTGTCCCCTTTCCCTGCATTTCTCAGTGCCCCGATTACCTATACAAGTCTCCCCTGTAAGGAGATGCTCTCCTCACTCACTGTCAGTGTGAGGCGAGGAGAGCCGATAAACAGCATCTCCTGGTTTACATGTGATCAGTTGTGATTGGGCACAGCTGATCACATGGGTAAAGAGCCATGGCCACGGCTCTTTATCGAGATTGGACATGCAATTGCAGCAAGACTGGATGCCATCATTTGTCTATACGGCGGACAGAAGGCGGTTAAAGCATTGATTTTATTGATGCTTAAAGTGAAACAATAGAAATGAATGAAAAATTCCTTTAAATATAGTGCCTGGGGGGTTCCCTTAGTCTACCTGTAAAGTGGGGCATCTGTACCGTGTATAGAACCTGTTGCATCAAAACTGACATTTATAAAGAAAAAGCTTGAAGTTAGATGCTGGGCATGTGGGTGTCAGGGGGTGTATTATTTATTTTTTGTCGATGCAGCAGCTGAGGCAGAGAAATGTGTCTGCTATACTTTACAGCTGGTGGTGTGCTGCTGGCAAACGTGTTGCAAGGACCTGTGACACCTTTTTCTATACCATCATCCCTGTCAGTGGAGGCTGCTGAGAGGCCATGAGGTATATCAGGGGTAGACATGAAAGATGAGGAGTGAGGAGGAGAAGAATTGTGTCCCTTGTGTGTGGCTTTCAGGAGCTCTTGCCAATGGGCTCAGTGGTGGGGGCTTAAATGTGTTGTCAAGCTTGTGGTACCCAAAATGCTGGTGTTTTTGCCACGCTTGATCTACTTGTGGCAGAGATTACAAATTGCAACAGTGCAATCAGCTGCACATGTGCTAAAAAAGGCCCACACAGCTGAGCTGTGGGAAGTGGGTCAGGATATAACAGCTCCATAATCTAATGGAATAGGGTGGCTGCTCTCTACTCTTCCATGATGGTTGCCTCTGGACGACATCCTGCCTCATTGGGGTTGTTTCTCTGCCTCACTTTCCTTCTCTGCTCTATCCGGCACCCAAGTCTCATCAGTGACATCATCATCATCACCCCCTCCACCCTCATCATCACTAGAGCCAACTTAGCAATATACTGTGGCTGGGGGAGCGTAACTGCTAATTTGTTGTTTATCAGTGTTCTCCCCTCTCTGTAGGCTCATGTTACTCCCTTCCTCTACCTCAGAACCAACATCAGAATCAAGTTATGTCTGTGCATTCTCAAGAACCAAATGGCTGATTCTGTGTTCAAATAATTCAGCTGACTCCTCCATGCATGATTCTGGGGCTGTGGCAGGAGTAGCTCTGGACAAGGAGGCGGTATAAGCCGCTCTGGCAGCTGCGGTGGACTGTGCACGAGTGTCAGCTTGGGTCATAGGATGGATGAGGATGGTTAAGTGAGCCAGTCCACCACCTCCTCTGCTATGGCTGGATAGCACAGGCAACATCACTAAACAGAGACAAATGTGCCCTGCCTGAGGACGGACCACGTCCACCTTTGCCTAAGGACACAGACGCTGCTGGTCCCCTCATAGTGGCATTGGAATGTCTGCCTCTCCTTGTTGGGCTTTCAGACATGATGGGGGTGCTTATTACCCAAATTTAATAGAAACTGGGAAATGTATGATTGGAATCACTTTATTGAATAAAAAGTGGTGTTTGGTGCACTTTAAATTGAGGACTGACGCTAACAGAAATATAAAAACTATAAAAAAAATAATTAAAATTAAGAAGGGAAACACAAGCGTTGCAGTCAGAAAAACTGGTGCTGACAATTTTAAAAAAAGAGTTCAGGCAGGGGACAAAAAAAGATAACCCTCCCCCAAAAAAATCATGCAGCAACCAAAAACAAAAAGGTATACTGCATTTAATGTTATGTAATGCTGTGTTAACCACTTGCAGACCAGTAGCCATCATAATACGCCGACAGGTTGGCTCCCCTGCGCAAATCACCGTAGCTGTACGGTGGGCGCTTTAAGGGGTATAGGGGGTGCGCCGTGGGACGTAGGAGCTGATGCACATGCCCGGCGGTCGCGATGTCTGCCGGGCACCCGCAATCGCTCCTGAGAGAGACAGAACGGAGATCTGTCAATGTAAACAGACAGATCTCTGTTCTGTCAGGGTATTAGAGAGTGATCGTCTGTTCCTAGTAATTAGGAACAGCAATGGGCCCCCCCCCAGTCAGTCCCATCCCCCCACAGTTAGAACACACATTGAGGAAACACATTTAACCCCTTGATCGCCTCCTAGTGTTAACCCCTTCCCTTCCAGTGACATTTATATAGTAATCAGTGGCTATTTTTAGATTTGATTGCTGTATAAATGTCAATGGTCCCAAAAAAGTGTGAAAAATATCCGAACTGTCTGCTGCAATGTCGCAGTCCCGCTAAAAAATCGCAGATTACTAGTAAAAAAAAAAAATTATAAAAATGCCATAAATCTATCCCCTATTTTGTAGACGCTATAACTTTTGCGAAAACCAATCAATATACGCTTTTTGCGATTGTTTTTACAAAAAAATATGTAGAAGAATACATATCGGCCTAAACTGATGAAGAAATTAATTTTTGGGGGAATATTTATTATAGCAGAAAGTAAAAAATATTGTTTTTTTTTCAAAACTGTCGCTCTTTTTTTTGTTTATAATGATACAATAAACAATAAGCACCGCAGAGGTGATCAAAAACCACCAAAAGAAAGCTCTTTTTGTGGGAAAAAGGGCACAAATTTTGTTTGGGTACAGCGTTGCATGACCGCGCAATTGTCAGTTAAAGCACCGCAGTGCCGTATCGAAAAAAATGGACTGGTCATTAAGTGGGTAAATCCATCCGGGGCTGAAGTGGGTAAACACTGCAGTACACTAACACACTACACTGACATTACACTATACTGACACACTGTATACACTATAGTAACACTCTACACTCAGAGTCACAATAAGGGAACACACTAACTTGTGCTGGTAGCAAACTGAGCCCTGCTCTATCTATCTCCACTCCAACACACTGCAAAAGCTTCCTATGGGAAGGAACCTTGGATAGTGTGGGGTGGGACTATGAGCACTGAGCCATGATTGGAGAAAGGCTTCATCACTTTGTCCAATCAAGGCTCTGACAGTGCTTTGTGGCCTAAATGGCAAATCCTTGCATTCGACCTGACCAGCAGTCAGATGCAAGACTTCATTAAATTAGGGCCCTAGAATGCAATGTGAAGCGTACAGTGCACTATGGGGAACTCGGCGGGATGTTCGCCATGCAAATTTGGATGTTCGCCAACCGTTCGCCCAACACTAATTCCAGTGGAGGCCAGTCCATAGGGGTGCACAGGTGCTGCCCCCCAAGCTTTTAACAAAAAAAAATGGTCACTTTAAGAGTGTCTGGGCGCCGGACACACAGCAGTCTATGGGAAGCTTCCCAGCTTGCAATCAGCTGATTGCAAGCTGGGAAGCTGATTTGCCCGTGGCTCCTGTCTTGTTTTTTTTATTGGCCGGGAACCGGAGGGTGATAGGGCGGTGCTTTTTCGGCACTGCAAGTTTCCCGGCTGGTTCACTGTTGTGGCATGTGGAAACTTGACTGCAACTGTCTGGGACCCTGTGATGTGAGGCGGTCAGCGGATCACAGATGGGCGCAGAGCTGGCAGTGTACCAGAGAACCAGGTGAGTGCGGGGATCGGAGAGGATTGCAACAGCTGACCTTCTCTATTTGGTGTTGGCATGTCTCTTTCTCTTTCTCTCTCTCTCTCTCGGCATCATGCTTCCCCCTCCTTGGACTCCTCTGCAGGGTAGCTACCGAGTGACTGCTCCACCCAGTAAGTACTGTGTCCTGCCGCGAGCCTGGCCCCCCTCCCCCCACCTCTTATTACTTTTCTCAGCTGCTGCAGAGCTTCATGTAGGGGGGAGGGGGGACTGTGACTGGCAGCTGTGGAGTTTCTCCACCCTAAACACCCCCTACCTGCCTCTTCACCCTAAACACCCCTTCCCTGCATCTCCACCCTAAACACCCCCCCTCCCTGCATCTCCAACCTAAACACCCCCACCTCCCTGCATCTCCACCCTAAACACCTCCACCTCCCTGCATATCCACCCTAAATACCTCCCTCCCTTCATCTCCACCCTAAACACCCCCCTGCATCTCCACCCTAAACACCCCCCTCCCTGCATCTCCACCCTAAACACCCCACCTCCCTGCATCTCCACCCTAAACACCCCCTCCCTGCATCAACATCCTAAACACGCCACTCCCTGCATATCCACCCTAAACACCCCCCTCCCTGCATATCCACCCTAAACACCCCCCTCCCTGCATCTCCACCCTAAACACCCCCCTCCCTGCCTATCCACCCTAAACACCCCCCTCACAGATCTCCACCCTGAACACCCCACCTCCCTGCATCTCCACCCTAAACACCCCCTCCCTGCATCAATATCCTAAACACGCCACTCCCTGCATATCCACCCTAAACACCCCCCTCCCTGCATATCCACCCTAAACACCCCCCTCCCTGCATCTCCACCCTAAACACCCCCCTCACAGATCTCCACCCTGAACACCCCCCTCCCTGCCTCTCCGTCCTAAACACCCCAATCCCTGCCTCTCCCCCCCTAAACACCCCCTCCCTGCATCTCCACCCTAAACACCCCCTCCCTGCCTCTCCACTATAATCACCCCAATCCCTGCCTCTCCACCCTAAACACCCCTGCCTCTCCACCCTAAACAATAACCCCCCTCCCTGCCTCTTCACCCTAAACAATAACCCTGCCTCTCCACCCTAAACACCCCTACCTCTCCACCCTGAACAATAACCCTCTCCCTGCCTCTCCACCCTAAGCAATAACCCCTCTCCCTGCTTCTCCACCCTAAACAATAATCCCCTCCCTGCCTGTCCACCCTAAACAATACCCCCCCTCCCTTCTTCTCCACCCTAAACAATAGCCCCCTCCCTGCCTCTTCACCCTAAACAATAACCCCCTCCCTGCCTCTCCACCCTATACACCCCCTCTGCCTCTCTACCCTAAACAATAACCCCCTCCATGCCTCTCCACCCTAAAGAATAACCCCCTTCCTGCCTCTCCACCCTAAACACCCCCCCTCCCTGCCTCAACACCCTAAACACCCCCCCCATCCTTGCCTCTCAACCCTAAATACCCCCCTCCCTGCCTCTCCACCCTAAACAAATAACCTCTGTGTTTAATTATGGGGTTAGTATGAGGGAGGGGGTCCTAAGTAACAATGGGGGTAGTGTTGAGGAAGGGGCCCTGTGTAATGATGGGGAGAGGGTAAGTGGTAGGGGGGATTGCTTTGTTTAACTGTGCCCCTTAAGCCCCTTTCACTGATAACAGTCTGGCCACACCCAATTTTTGGCGTGACGTGCCACATGCTTACATCAGCCTCACGTTCTAAAGTTGGGAGGTATGTACTCTGTTCTGTGATGCTGGGGCTGTATACTCTGTCCTGTGATGCTGAGCTGTATACTCTGTCTTGTGATGCTGAGCTGTATACTCTGTCCTGTTATTCTGGGGATGTATACTCTGTTCTGTGATGCTGGGGCTGTATACTCTGTCCTGTGATGCTGAGCTACATACTCTGTCCTGTGATGCTGAGCTGTATACTCTGTCCTGTGATGCTGAGCTAAATACTCCTGACACTATGGGTGGAAGCTAGTGGAATAGAGGGGACGGAGTAGGTGGATTACATAAGGGGTGGTGCTTATGAGAAGTGGGAGGGGTCAAAAAGGAGGGGCAGGGTCTGGCACCCCCCCATACTAAAACTTCACCAGCTGCCACTGGCTAATACCCACTGTGGATGTTCTCAGACAGCTCAACTGAACATTCCTGTTTATGTTAGTGAGGAAAGCAGTATAGTGAAAAAGATTAGGTGGACAGAGTCTACTAGTGCTGCTTATTTCAGCAGAGAATTACAGATATCAATACAGATTTTTTACCTTTCTAATCAATATTGCACAAAGAGGTTTGATGGTGGTAACCATACTGACAGAAGATTGCTCTCTGATCTGGCTAAAAACAGCTGTCATCCTATGGCTGTGGGCAACTTCAATGTTTTTGGCTTATAGAAGAAAGAAATAAAAGAATAAAAAACTCTCCAAATAGTGTTATATACTTTGTAACCCTGACAGAACTCCTAATAAACAATTTAATTTTCAAGGTGTATGCTGTTTTAATTCCTTATTTTAAAATTGTTTCCGGCCTGTGTACATGTACAGTATATTACCATGGCGGGGGACATTTGACTATAGGTTTAGGGACAGAGACTGTTATGAATAATTCTATGCTGTCTTTACAATCTTGCAAAATATAATGTTACTACATAAATGAGTAAAATGCATACTCATTCCTACACATTGTGTGTGTTTATAGTTCCAATGAATTTTTTTTTAGTTTTGGGTAGAATAGAAAAGGTTTGGAACCTCTTTCAATTTTTAATGCTCCA
Source organism: Aquarana catesbeiana (assembly GCF_042186555.1). Lineage (NCBI taxonomy): Eukaryota > Metazoa > Chordata > Amphibia > Anura > Ranidae > Aquarana > Aquarana catesbeiana. The sequence continues at coordinate 461,301,737 of NC_133328.1, forward strand.
TATGACCCTATTGGGAGGAGTTCTCTTCACATGCTATCTCAGTGACAAATGAGATGATTTACTAAAGGCAAATAGGATGTTCACTTTGCAAGGGAGGTTGCACTTTACAAGGAAATTTCCCCAACTCTTATTAAATGAGGTGAAGCTCTGCTGACTTCCATTGTCCAATCATGCGCAAGCCAAATTTTTTTTCATTTTCTTTGCACATGATTGGGTATTCCTTGCAAGGTGAAATTTCACCACATTCACTAAGCTCAAAGGAAAGTTCCCTTGCAAAGTGAAACTTCCCTTGCAAAGTGAACTGCCTATTTATTTTTAGTAAATAAACCTCAAAGTGTCACCAGAAAAGGGAAGTGGGGGAAATTTTCATTTTTATTACAGTAAGGTATAAAATGTAGACATTATTTTTTTTATTGCTTCCTGTATCCCCATTGGAAAGTTCCCCACACTTGCTGTTTGTGTGACAGCATTGTTACAGATAGAGGAATTCAGTGTAAATCTTACCAACAAGACCTTAGACAGGAATAGAAGCTAAGGAGGATTAGTCTTCTGAGACTATACAAAATTAAGACAAACATTTTAGCCAATATTGCAATTAAATGCTTCTGTAATATGTTTTTAAAACTGGTATATATAAAAAAATATATAGAAATATGTCCCATTGCATTTATGAGACTATTTAATACACTATAGCCAACAATTAAATGAAATACAATAGTAATGTTCTGACAGCACATCAATGCCCAGTTAGTTATTCTTGGTATTTTTTTTTTTACAAAAGATTGTTTGCTCCTATTGACACCTTGTTGTAAAATATACTGTAGGTAAACAAAAAAAGCAGACAACCAAATACCTTTCAAATAATATCTTTAGAAAATATAGCCTCAGCAACACTAATATTATGCTCAACATAATCACAGCTATAGAACGTTCAAGTCTTTGAAAATGTTACATGACTACAAAGACACTCTAAAAAGTATATAATGATTTTGCACTCAGTGTGGTCCGCATTTCAGATAAACAATAATTACAATAGAAGGTGGCATGGAAATAGCATTTCTTTCATTGTTAATAGCTAATCTATCATTTATGTTCCCCCTAATTTACTTGACAATAGTAAATGCCAGTGAAAAATTGCGTCTTGCTTTAAAATAGGTTATATGTCTCTGCTTTGCAAACAATCCAGTCTGAACGATTACAATAGCTGTCCTGAACATTGCATTTCAATGAAAGATTTGTACCTCCAGTTACAAAGAAAAATATATTCCTTTTCTTTTTCTTGGCCATTTGGGTTTTCTAATGTAGACAGAATAAGATCGATGTAATAGCATGGCAAGGAGACCAATGGCCTGCGGTAGCCAATAGAAATATAACCAAATAAATTGTATTTTTTGTTGACATCACTAAAATTTTAGAAGATACAGGCCAATTTTTTTGCTATAGGGTATGGAAAATACTACTACTACTTTTTAGATCAAATTTTCAACCAGAATTCAGTCTCTTTGCATTACAATATAGACCTACAGATAACAATTAAATATTTCAACAGCATATGTTTGACAACTGGCATCATTTTAAACTGTAAAAGATCATGTTGTTATAAGGTGTTATATAAATTTTACATATTTTTAATAATAAGAGATGTTGTGGGGTACTGGTTCACATCTCTTGTTAGGCTATTTCTTGTATTTCTTGAGAGTCACCAATTAAACCATTAAGTTGATATTTTTATCTAACTTCAGTTTCTTCTACCTCTAGATCTATTGATTATTTGAACATGTGACTGAAGGTAATCTCTGCTAAGGCATTTCTTCATGATGTGCTCAGTTCAATTTGAACAGATTGGTAAAAGGTATGCTTTAAAATTTAGTGTTACTGTGGCCATGCTATGGACATTTAAATATGCAAATATACTTAACAAGCAGTAAATAAACTTTAAATTCCCACTCCATGCAAAGCTATCTACCTTTACGATTTTGAACTTCTATTGTGAATTTTGAGGATGAATTACCCCATAGAGGATACAACTATAGCGTTAGAGTAGAGTTATAGAGGTCAGTAAAGGCATATTTTAAAATGTATTTAATCTTGTTAACAATATGTAGAAATTGCTATAAATCTACATTAGGATTGTTCCCTGTAGGTGTTTTCATTAGGTATAGGAGCCATTTCACACAAACTGGACTGATCCCCCCCCCCCCCCGAAGTTGCTCACTCTCCTCCCTGGTATCTACTTATAAATTCTATTTGGCATGCACTATAAAAACACTTGGATGTATTGTTCTCTCATACATTTCTATACCATATTTGCTCATTAAGAAACACACCATAAAACATAAAGGTGTTCCTATAAATGCAAGGCTGTGAAATAAAAAAACAAAACCACCAGTGAATCCCATAGTTAAAAACATATATCAACAATATGTCATCAGGTACAGCTGAATCCACCATGCACCTCTCCTCCACTTGGCCGCAAAGTTCATAATATACAAAATGTATACAAAATGTCTCCAATGGTGAAGTATGTTTAGAACCAAGATATATTTTATCAACGCGTTTCATCGTATCCTACATTTTCAGGAATACCTTTGGCACAATTTCTATATCATATGTAACTGTCTACAAGAACGAATGATCGTGACCACAAAAGTTTTAATTTTAATAAAGAGTTTCCTTGGTAAATGTAAAACAAAATAAGTACAATTTTTTCTTGATAGAGGGCTACATTAGTTAAAGCGGAGGCTACGTTAGTTAAAGTGGAGGTCCCCCCCCAACGAAAATTTAAAGTCAACAGCTACAAATACTGCAGCTGCTGACTTTTAATATATGGACACTTACCTGTCCAGGGAGCCCTCGATGTCGGCACCCCAGTGGATCTTTGGATCGGCTGTCGGGTGCAGCTGCCACTTTTCCTGGTAAGAGAACCTGGCAGTGAAGCCTTTCAGCTTCACAGCTGGTTTCTGTACTGTGCATGCACAAAGTGCACTGCACTTTCTTATTGGCCCAGAATTGCACCCCAAAATACATTTAGCTGCTTCTCCTGAGTATGGGGATACCACATGTGTGGGACTTTTTGGGAGCCTAGCCGCGTACGGGGCCCCGAAATCCAAGCACCACCTTCAGGATTTCTAAGGGCGTAAATTTTTGATTTCACTCCTCACTACCTATCACAGTTTTGAAGGCCATAAAATGCCAGGACAGTTCAAACCCCCCCAAATGACCCCATTTTGGAAAGTAGATACCCCAAGTTATTTGCTGAGAGGCATGTTGAGTCCATGGAATATTTTATATTTTGCCACAAGTTGCGGGAAAATGACAAACTTTTTTTTTATTGCATAAAGTTGTCACCAAATGATATATTGCTCAAACATGCCATGGGCATATGTGGAATTACACCCCAAAATACATTCTGCTGCTTCTCCTGAGTATGGGGATACCACATGTGTGGGACTTTTTGGGAGCCTAGCTGCGTACGGGGCCCCTGAAAACCAATCACCACCTTCAGGATTTCTAAGGGCGTACATTTTTTATTTCACTCCTCACTACCTATCACAGTTTCGAAGGCCATAAAATGCCAAGATGGCACAAAACCCCCCTAAAATGACCCCATTTTGGAAAGTAGACACCCCAAGCTATTTGCTGAGAGGCATGGTGAGTATTTTACAGCTCTCATTTGTTTTTGAAAATGAAGAAAGAAAAGAAAAATGTATTTTTTTTTCTTTTTTCAATTTTCAAAACTTTGTGACAAAAAGCGAGGTCTACAAAATACTCACCATACCTCTCAGCAAATAGCTTGGGGCGTCTACTTTCCAAAATGGGGTCATTTGGGGGGTTTGTGCCATTTGGGCATTCCATGGCCTCCGAAACTGTGATAGGCAGTGAGGAGTGAAATCAAAAATGTACACCCTTAGAAACCCTGAAGGCGGTGCTTGTTTTTGGGGTCCTGTATGCAGCTAGGCTCCCAAAAAGTCTCACACATGTGGTATCCCCGTACTCAGGAGAAGCAACAGAATGTATTTTGGGGTGTAATTTCACATATTCCCATGGCATGTTTGAGCAATATATCATTTAGTGACAACTTTGTGCAAAAAATAAAATAAAAATTTGTCTTTTTCCCGCAACTTGTGTCACAATATAAAATATTCCATGGATTCGACATGCCTCTCAGCAAATAGCTTGGGGTGTCTACTTTCCAAAATGGGGTCATTTTGAACTGTCCTGGCATTTTATGCACAACATTTAGACGCTTATGTCACACATCACCCACTCTTCTAACCACTTGAAGACAAAGTCCTTTCTGACACAATTTGTTTACATGAAAAAATATTTTTTTTTGCAAGAAAATTACTTTGAACCCCCAAACATTATTTATTTTTTTAAAGCAAAGGCCCTACAGATTAAAATGGTGGGTGTTTCATTTTTTTTTTCACACAGTATTTACACGGCGATTTTTCAAACACATTTTTTGGGGAAAAAACACACTTTTTTAAAATTTTAATGCACTAAAACACACTATATTGCCAAAATGTTTGGTGAAATAAAAAAGATGATCTTAGGCCGAGTACATGGATACCAAACATGACATGCTTTAAAATTGCGCACAAACGTGCAGTGGCGACAAACTAAATACATTTTTAAAAGCCTTTAAAGCCTTTACAGGTTACCACTTTAGATTTACAGAGGACGTCTACTGCTAAAATTACTGCCCTCGATCTGACCTTCACGTGATACCTCACATGCATGGTGCAATTGCTGTTTACATTTGATGCCAGACCAACGCTTGCGTTCGCCTTTGTGCGAGAGCAGGGGGGGGACAGGGGTGCTTTTTTTTTTTTTTTTTTTTGCTTTTTTATCTTATTTTTAAACTGTTCCTTTCTTTTTTTTTTTTTTTCTTATTTTATCATTTTTATTGTTATCTCAGGGAATGTAAATATCCTCTATGATAGCAATAGGTAGTTACATGTACTCTTTTTTGAAAAAAAAATGGGGTCTATTAGACCCTAGATCTCTCATCTGCCCTCAAAGCATCTGACCACACCAAGATCAGTGTGATAAAATGCTTTCCCAATTTCCCAATGGCGCTGTTTACTTCCGGCGAAATCTAAGTCATGAAATGCTCGTAGCTTCCGGTTTCTTAGGCCATAGAGATGATTGGAGCCATTCTGGTCTCTGATCACCTCTATGGTCAGCTGGCTGAATCACCGGCTGCATTTTCATGTTCACTGTTGGGACAGGAGAGCCAGAGAAAAACATGCTAGACGGTGGGGGGACATTCTCTCCCACTGCTTGTAAAAGCAGTCTAGAGGCTAATCAGCTGATAGGATTGCTTTTACGTGAAAGCCGACCACTGGCTGAAAAGAATGATACCAAGATGATACCTAAACCTGCAGGCATCATTCTGGTATAACCACTCAAAGTCCAGCAACATACCAGTACGTTAAGGGTCCTTGTTGGGCATATATTGTAATCTTTTTTTTCATGCAGCCTGTGGGCTGAACCATTAGAATACCTCCCTTCATCCACCCACTTCTAATGATGGGCATACATGCACCATTCATATATGCCGAAGCATGGGGGCATCCGCCCCAAAAGTTAGGAGCAAATTGCTCCTCCGGCCCTGCTGCCCCCATGCTTCGGCATATATCACCTTCAACAGCGCTGGGGTCGCGGCTTTATGTATCGTGGGAGCAAAAGCTGTTGCTGTCAAGATAAATAAATCCAGGCTGCAGCTGAATGGCGCACCTGAAAACAAAAAAATGGTTAACAATAAAACACAGTAAACACTAAAGTATAAAAAATTGCATACCTGAAAAGCAAACATGATAAAACATAATAACAATAAAACATTGCAGAATAGAATATAGTAAAAAAGAGCAGAACAATAGAGAGAGAATAGAGAGAGAGATAGAGAATAGAGAGAGAGAGAGAACAATAAAACGACAACTATTTTTGTTTTTTTTTATTTTATATATTTTTTGTGTTTTTTTTACACTTTTTTTGTAACTGTAACTTTTATAACTGTAACCGGTTCCAGGTTCAGGTCTCTCAAAATGCGATGGCATCTTGGGAGACCCTGTGAAAGTGTGCCTAGTCTGTGCAATGCTGTACCCTACGCTAATACTCAACTAGTGTATGGTAGCGTTCAAAACATTCACCAATGCAAAGACCAGGATTGTCAGGACAGGAGGGACAATAATAGCGGGTGTCACGCCTATATCTGCGCTTGCTTCAGACTAGGGGTGCAACGGATCGTCACCGATCCGTGATCCGAACGTTTCAACCTGTTCAGATCGGCACACATGCGCTCCTCGGAGTGCGCCGCTGCCTCGGCCTTAGCAAAGGCCGCGGCTTCGGCCTAGCTCCGGAGCGACGGCCATCTTGGTACACCTGACGGCCGCTTACTACGTGATCGCTCCGTCAAATGACGGAGCGATAACTTGTAAACAAACCAGCGTCATGTCATGACGCCAGTTCCTCTCTCCCCTCTGTGTACTGATCTGTACAGAGGAGGGGAGAGATCAGATGGCAGCACTGCCAATACTCTGCAATACCCTACCAATACTCTGCCATACCCTGCCAATAATCTGCCATACCCTGTCAATACTTTGCCATACCCTGCCAATACTCTGCCATACCCTGCCAATACTCTGCCATACTCTGCTAATACTCTGCAATACTCTGCAATACCCTGCCAATACTCTGCAATACCCTGCCAATACTCTGCAATGCCCTGCCAATGCTCTACTATACCCTGCCAATACTCTATTATACCCTGCCAATACTCTACTATACCCTGCCAATACTCTACTATACTCTGCCAATACTCTGCCATACCCTGCCAATACTCTGCCGTACTCTGCTAATACTCTGCAGTATCCTGCCAATACTCTGCAATACACTGCCAATACTCTGCAATACTCTGCAATACTCTGCAAATACTCTGCAGTACCCGCCAATACCCTGCCAAAACTCTGCCATACCCTGCCAATACCCTGCCAATACTCTGCCAATACTCTGTAATACTCTGCCAATACTCTGCAATACTCTGCCAATATTCTGCCAATACTCTGCCAATACTCTGCCAATACTCTGCAATACCCGCCAATACCCTGCCAATACTCTGCCAATACTCCGCCATACCCTGCCAATACTCTGCCATACCCTGCCAATACTCTGCCAATACCCTACCAATACTCTGCAATACCCTGCCAATACTCTGCAATACCCTGCCAATTCTCTGCCATACCCTGCCAATACCCTGCCAATACCCTGCAATGCTCTGCCATACCCTGCCATACCCTGCTAATATATTATTACAGTGGGGAAGATTGTGGATTTTATTACAGTGGGACAGATTGTGGATATTATTACAGTGGGGGAAATGATGTGGATATTACAGTGGGGGAGATGATGTGGATATTACAGTGGGGGAGATTTTTTTTTTGTTGATCCGAAAATTATCCGAACCGTGACTCCTGATCCGAGGAACGATCCAAACCGTGACTTTTTTGATCCGTTGCACCCCTACTGCAGAAACAACATCTTTTTTGGGGGGGGTCATTAGGTAGGGGTACTCGGGAGGACATAAAGAAAATGCCTCTCATGCAGCCAACTGCATTTGGTTGGGGATGTGAATGGGAGAAGTAAGGGTGCTGCAGAAGTGGTGGGTTCCCAATTAGGATTGGCGAATGCGGCAGGAAGGGCATTATGGGCACGACGGGCCTGTGTTTGTCTTTTTCTTGGTGGCAGCGGGACACTACTTGTGCTTGCCACCTCACCAGCTTGAACTGCACTTATGGGACTCGCCATGTCACCAAGTGTTACTGCAGTGCTGGTTTGACTACGACCGGGGTGTACTAGACCGCTGGTGCTTGCCAGTTCACCAAAACGCTACCAAAAAAACTGTTAGCGATCGCAGGGATCAGGAGTGACTCTGCGAACGCTGCAGTTATGTGTTTAGTGTTTTGTAAGTGACAGTGATTGATCGATACTGCACTTGGGTGAGCTGGGCTGGGCCAGGCGCAGGGGCAAAACGCAGGTGCTAGCAGGTATCTGGGCTGATCCCGCTAACACTGCATTTTTGGGAACCCTAAACTGCTGGGGACGCTAGTATAGATCTGATCGGATCAGATATTGATTCGTTCAGATACTATACCACTAAGGGAGGTGTACGGTGCGTGCGTGGGTGTTAGCGCTACTGGCACCAACCTGACGCTGCCTGGGGCTGGTGCTTGCCAGTTCACCAAAACGCTACCAAAAAAACTGTTAGCGATCGCAGGGATCAGGCCTGACTCTGCAAACGCTGCAGTTATGTGTTTAGTGTTTTGTAAGTGACAGTGATCGATCGATACTGCACTTGGGTGGGCTGGGCTGGGCCGGGTGGAGGGGCAAAACGCAGGTGCTAGCAGGTATCTGGGCTGATCCCGCTAACACTGCATTTTTGGGAACCCTAAACTGCTGGGGACGCTAGTATAGATCTGATCGGATCAGATATTGATCCGTTCAGATACTATACCACTAAGGGAGGTGTACGATGTGTGCGTGGGTGTTAGCGCTACTGGCACTAACCTGACGCTGCCTGGGGTGACGCAGACCCTATCTGACCCTAAAACTTAACTTATATCACCACCGGGCGATCAGGGGGTTAAACCTTTATTAGGTAATAAACGGCGGGTGCCCTGACACTATAAAAAATAAACTAACTAACCAGCGTCACCCGTAACAGTTATACGGTGATCACTGGTGAAAGGGTTAACTAGGGGGCAATCAAGGGGTTAAAACCTTTACTAGGTAGTATATGGGGGTCCCTGACGCTATAAAATGCTGATGGCAAATCTAAATACTTACCTCCCTAACTAGCGTCACCAATGACACTAATACAGCGATCAGAAAAACGATCGCTTAGTGACCCTGGCGACGGGGGGTGATCAAGGGGTTAAAACTTTATTGGGGGGTTAGGGGGGTATCCTAGACCTAAAGGGGGCTAACACTAACTGCCCTAACACTTATAACTGTCACAAACTGACACCAATGCAGTAATCAGAAAAAAAAAAACTGCTATTGGTGTCACTGTGACAGGGGGTACAGGGGGTGATCGGGGGGTGAAATGGGTGCCTAGTGTGTTTTACTGTATGTGTAGTGATGTCTTCTCTCCTCTGCGCCAGAACGGAAAATACCGACACAAGGAGAGGTGACATCACTTCCTCTGCCGCTGTTTACATTACAGGGGGATTGCGAGGGGGTGGCCATGAATGAGTGGTCTCCCTCTCAGCATGGATCGCTCCCCTAATGATGCCGACCGCCTCGGGCACCGGGGGGGGGGGGTGATTTTGCCTGCCCATGCCATTCAGCCGCAGTATATCTGCGTTAGGCGGTCGGCAAGCGGTTAAAAAAAAGCCCCGCTAGCGCCTGAAAAGCGCCACTAAAACACCACAAAAACAACCGGCACTTTAGTGCTGTTTTAGCGGCGATTCAGTGTGAAAGCAGTCTTATGACTTTTCACAGAGAACATAAACAAACCATAACAGTTGAAAACGGGCATGCAATGCTGTGAATTAAAAAACAAAATCACCAGTGAATCCCATGGTTAAAAATATGTTTTAACAATCTAAGTGTACGATAACCACACGTTTTTCAATGTTATCAGGAAAAGTGAATTGTTAATCCACCAAAATGCTACCTTTCAAACATGCTCCACCACTCCTGATGTATAAAACACTAAATTATTGCCCCTCTTTTTAAAGATGGATGTCACCAGGTACAGCCAAATTCACCATGTGCCTCTCCTCCACTCCTCGGCTGAAAAGTTCACAATATATAAAATGTTTAAAAAAGTCTCCAATGGTGAAGTACAGTATGTTTAAAACCAAGATGCATTTTATTGACACGTTTTGTCATATCCAACTTTTTCAAGAAGATCCTTGAAAAAGTCAGATATTGTGAAATGCATCAGGGTGTGGCCAAGTGGAGACCAGGAAGGACATTGGAGACATTTTTTTAAACATTTTATATATTATGACCTTTACAATGAGAAGTGCATGGTGGATTCGGCTGTACCTGGGGACATCCATCATTAAAAAGCTGTTTATGCCTTTCTCATGCTTTGAGGGGCAATAACTTGGGGTAAGTGTTTCATACATCAGGAGTGGTGAAGCACATTGAAAGGTGCAGTTATGATGGATTAACACTTCACTTTCCATAATAAGATTAAAGAACACATGGTTATTGGACTTTAAAAGGAAACTTAAATTGTTAATATATGTTCACTGGTGGTTTTGTTTTATTATTTATTTCACAGTTTTTGGGGGATATGTTAATGCAGCAGCAGTGATTTTCAAAAGAATCCATTGAAGTATCATACATATGTGCAGAACATTTATTGAAGAGTTTAAATATGTTTATTTTGGACATATATTTACATTTTGAAGGCTATTTTTTTTTTGTTTTGTTTTTTTGTTTACACATACATCTAATTTTGTCTTTCCAAAGCAGAGGTGGGGAAAACTGTAAAATGAATTTTTTGACACAAGAACAAATGTTGGTGACCAGAAAAATTCTAATTTCGGATTCGTTTTTCCTACAATATGTATGATTTTTCCTGATTGAGGGAGAATCAATTATTTAGAATGTAATTAATTCAGATAAGAAATTAGAAAAATGTTCAATCCTTTGCCTTTGATTTCTTGTGAAAAAAATTGCAGATTTCTTTCTTTTAACCATTAAAAAATTGAACAACGTTTTCAAAAACAAACATTTTCAAAATAAACCCTGTATGGCCAGCTTTAGAAGGTGACCCAGGAAATACTGTAGTGGGAAATTCTGTAGTAGTGTAGTGATGGACATTCCTAGCTGTGCCGAGAGTAGGGATGAGCTTCGAGTTCGAGTCAAACTCATGTTCGACCCATACATCGCCTGTTCGACCGTTCATCGAATTGTGAACAATATGGGCCGTTTGCGCCAAATTCTAGTGGCGCGTCATGGCCCATAATTCACTGCGGCATCGCAGTGCATTGCTGGCTGATGATTGGCCAAGCATGCACTATGACCCGCATGCTTGGCCATTCACAGCGCCGTGTGTACAGAGAGCCGTAATTGGCCAAAGCCAGGGTGGCTGTGTCCGATTATGGCTCAGGGGGTTTAGAACACGCCCCACACTATATAAGGCCACCTGCGTGGCTTTGTGTAGTGTGTTGTAGCGGCGGAGAGAGATAGATAGACAGAGAGACAGTGTCATTTGATTTAAGTTATATAGAGTAGGCAGGTCGAGTCAGTTAGCTGCACTTACAGTGTATTGTGTAGATATATGTATCCCAGGTATATATATATATATATATATATATATATATATATATATATATATATATATATATACTGTATTCAGCTAGATCCATTCCTTTTATTCTCTTCCTAATATTCTGACAGGCAGGTAGGTGTTTTTACAGTATTTACAGTTTGTGTACTGTGTACCCTGCACAGTTGCACCTACAGTATAGCTACCTGAAGACAAGTGCTTTTGTGCTTCTTCTGATCCTATTAATAGCACAGGCAAGCTCTTGAAGTATTTACAGTTAGTGTACTGGGTACCCTGCACAGTTGCACCTATAGCTACCTGAAGACAAGTGCTTGTGTGCTTCTTCTGATCCTATTAATAGCACAGGCAGGCTCTTGAAGTATTTACAGCTAGTGTACTGTGTACCCTGCACAGTTGCACCTATAGCTACCTGAAGACAAGTGCATGTGTGCTTCTTCTGATCCTATTAATAGCACAGGCAGGCTCTTGAAGTATTTACAGTTAGTGTACTGTGTGCCCTGCACAATTGCACCTATAGCTACCTGAAGACAAGTGCTTGTGTGCTTCTTTTGATCCTATTAATACCACAGGCTGGCATTCTGCTAGCTGCTGTATAATCAGTATACAGGGGGTCCCCTAGTTACAAACATCCGACTTACAAACGACTCCTACTTACAAACGGAGGCAAACAACAGGAAGTGAGAGGAAATCTACCCCTAGGAAGGGAAATTCTCTCCTGTAAGAGCTATTTTGGGGAAAAGGTACCTCCACTGATGTTTTATCATCAAGGCTTGTTTCCACAACAACCCAAAATTTTCAAAATCCAATTGTCATTGGGAGAGAAAGTGAGGTGAAATCTTCTGAACAGGGGCACACACAGCAAAAAAAATGTTACAATGGTGTAAACCCTTCCCTATGCTATCCAAAAAGCTTAAAAATAGTTTTTTTCGCTGGAGCTACACTTAAAAAATGTACCTGTTCCGACTTACAAACAGATTCGACTTAAGAACAAACCTACAGTCCCTAACTTGTTTGTAACCCGGGGACCCCCTGTATATATATATATATATATATATATATATATATATATATATATATATATACATCCCAGTTTTGTGCAGCTACATCTCATTGCAGTGCAGGCCATTAGTGTGTCTGGAAGGCCAACAAGGAGAGGCAGACAGTCACAAGCCAATAAAAGAGGGCAAGCAGGCTCTGTGTCTAGAGGCAACATCGGTGCATCCTCATCAGCACGTGGCCGTGGGACACGCTTGTCCTTTTTTTTGGCAGCTGGCCGTGTTGAGCCCCAACATGCCGAAGACTTGGTAGAGTGGATGACCAAGCCGTCCTCATCCTCCTCATCCACCCTCACCCAGGATCAGGGTACGTTGTCTGGCAAAGCAGCTGCTAACGCGGCCTCTTCCCTCGGCTGAATGGCATCAGTCACTCCTTCCCTAGCCCCACCATGTCCTCCTGAGGAGTCCCCCCAACTGTTTGACCACAGTGTTGGGTACATGCTCCAGGAGGATGCCCGGTGTTTTGAAGGCTCCGATGATGGTATTCAGCTAGAGGAAAGCAGTAACGTGAGCCCAGACAGAGGGGGTGCCCAAGAAGGACAGCAATCTGGCAGTCATGTTCCCCCAGGTGCAGCATACTGCTAGCTGGTGGAACAGCGAGGAGGGGGATGAGGGGTCACTGACTCCACGTGGGTGCCTGATAGGAGAGAGGAGGAGGAGGAGGCACATCACCAACGAGGCAGGATGCCCTCCAGGGGCCATCTTAAAGGCAGCACACCGACTGCATCACACCGCGGAGCTCCGCATGTTCAGGGCGCTGCTGTCTCTGCGTGTTATTCCAAAAGTTCTTTGGTGTGGGCATCAGGTCCCACCGCTGCTATTTGCAACATATGTGACAAGCGTATCTGGCGTTGCCAAAACATCACCCGCTTGGGCACCACATGCTTGACCAGACATATGTTGACCTGCCATGCAGTTCATTGGCAAGGGTACCTAAAAGTCCCACACCAAAGAACAAAGTGGACCTCTCCTTGCTCCTCATCAGCAGGGATCTCCAACCCCACTATACCTTCAGTGCTCTCTGAGACCTGCACTGAGAGGAATGAAGGTGTAGAATTAGGTGTGTCACAGCCAAGTACTTGTAATCTGCTATCGGTACACCAAAGTCAGATTGTACCAGGAAAATTTCCATGCCCCAGCTGCTGAACTGCCGAAAGAAGTTCGCTCCCAGACATCCACATGCCCAGTGGTTGAATGCTAGCTTGGCTAAATTGCTAGCACTTCAACTGCTACCTTTTCAGTTGGTAGACTCTGCCCCCTTCCGTGAGTTTGTGGAATGTGCGGTTCCTCAGTAGCAGGTTCCCAAACGCCACTTTTTCTCATGGAAGGCGATTCCGGTTCTCTACCGACATGTGGAAGGCAATGTCTTGGCCTCACTGGACAGGGCAGTCAGTGGTAAGGTGCATATTACCACTGACTCATGGTCCAGCAGGCATGGACAGGGACGTTACCTATCTTTCATGGCACATTGGGTGACTCTTCTGGCAGCTGGGAAGGATGCAGGACAAGGTGCAGTAGTGTTGGAGGTTGTTCCGCCACCACGCCTCCAAAATGCTACTTCTGGTGATTCGGACACACCTCTCTCCTCCATCCCCTCCTCTTCTTCTTCCTCCATGGCCTCTTCCTGTGCTTTGTCCTTGGAACCAGCGGTGCTCCGTAGGCGTTCAAGGGGCTACGCAAATACGCAGGCCAAAAGATGCCATGCGGTGCTTGAGCTGGTGTGCTTGGGGGACAGGAGCCACACTGGGGTAGAGATTCTGTCAGCTCTGCAGGGGCAGGCTCAGAGGTGGTTGACGCCACGCCAGCTTCAGCCAGGAATGGTGGTTTGCGACAATGGCATCAACCTCTTCTCCACCCTCCGACAGGGACAACTGACCCATGTGCCCTGTTTGGCTCACGTCCTTAACTTGGTGGTGCAGCGGTTCTTGGGCAGGTACCCGGGCTTACAGGATGTCCTGAGGCAGGCAGGAAAGTCTGTGTGCATTTCTGCCGGTCATATAATGCCAGTGCTCGGCTGGCTGACCTCCAAAAGGAATTTAACCTGCCCAAGAACCACCTAATCTGTGACATGCCCACCAGGTGGAACGCAGCGTTGGCCATGCTGCAGCGGCTGCACACGCAGCAGAGGGCCATCAATGAGTACCTGTGTGACTATGGCACCAGGACAGGGTCAGGGGAGCTTGTTTTTTTTCCCCACACCAGTGGGCCATGATCAGGGATGCATGCACTGTCCTGTCACCATTTGAGGAGGCTACAAGGATGGTGAGCAGTGACAGTGCATGCATCAGTGACACTGTCCCCCTTGTCCACCTGTTGGAGCACACACTGCGTGGAATAATGGACAGGGCACTTGAGGCAGAACAGAGGCAGGAAGAGGAGGACTTCCTTAGCTCTCAAGGCCCCCTTTATCCAGACAGTGTTCCTGCGTGCCTGCCGATCACACAGGAAGAGGACGAGGAGAAGGAGGAAGAGGAGGAGGACTGTATCAGCATGGAGGTGGACCTGGCACTCAGCATCAGCAGCAGTCTTCAAGGGATCATTTACAGTCCCAAGAAACCCATGGACTTGTACGTGGCTGGGAGGAGGTGGCTGTGGATCATGTCGTCCTTAGTGACCCAGAGGACTCCGGACTGAATGCCTCAACAAACCTAAGCTGCATGGCCTCCCTGATCCTGCAAAGCCTGCAGAAGGATCCTCGTATTCGTGGTATCAAGGAGAGGGATCGTTATTGGCTGGCAACCCTCCTTGATCCACGTTACAAGGGTAAGGTTGAGGACCTTATCTTGCCATCGCAGAGGGAGCAGAGGATGAAACATCTTCGGGAGGCCTTGCAGAAAGGTCTGTCCAAGCGTTCCCAGAGACTGGGAGGTTACAAACTCCTATTCCTGGACAACGTGTTGCTGAGGCTTCGGTCAGTCAAAGAAGGAGCGGTGGAGAAGGTGGCCGTCTGACCGATGCGTTTTAGTCCGCAGCCCCAAGGTATGATCGGTTCCAGCAACCATCGCCAGCATCTGTTTTACATGGTGCAGGAATACCTAGGGGCAATATCTGACTTGGACACCTTTCCCACCGAAAATCCTCTGGGTTACTGGGTCTTGAGGATGGATCACTGGCCATGTTTGGTTCCCAGGCGGCCCTCCAACTACCCTCATTCGGATCTGTGGTCATATCGTGCACCCGACACAGGGGGGGCCCCAACTTCGGTTTGGAGGCCCCCCTTTTTTCCATCGCCATTCGAGGCGTTTATATGACGTCATTCTCTGGCACATGATGGATTTTTCCTGTATCGGGGGCTTTTTGTTCTCCCTTTGAGGATTTATCCTTTTTTGGATTTTCTTTCCTCTAAATGAGTCTTGGCTTGAATACTGAATATGGGATATTTTCTTTTTCCCACATGTCCAGTTAGTTATTTATGGTTATTTTTGAGCTACCTATCCAATCCTATTTTGAGCAGAGACCGTGCGGCACACTATATTTTTTGAACCTTGACTTACAGGGGTGGCAACTGTTTTTGGACGTACCCTCGATCTTGCGCGGATCTGTTTTGGGGGGTTTTTTTGCCTCCTCCAAGATCTGGCTTTGGACGCCTTTTTAGCAGCGTCAGCAATCCATGTCCCCCTTTTTTTTGCGTCCCCTTGATCATGGACGACTCTGGGGGGGCGGGCTGAGTGCCGGCCTGCCTGCCTCCCCTCACGTCCTGACGCACGGGCCTTCTGTCAGGTGTCAGCAGTGTGTGTCTCTGCGTCCTTCCGGTCTCTGGCATTGGAGGGGGCGGGTCGGGATGCCGGCCTGTCTCTCCCTGCGTCTTGGCAGGCGGATGCTGGGTTTGACGTGTGGTGTGGGCGGGGGAGATGACGTCGCCTCTGTCTCTCGGGGCGGCGTCGTCTCCCCACGCTCGTTCAATTAACTCATTAGCACTGATTCATAAGGAGAACGCCGGGAGCCCCTGAGCCGCCAGCGTTATCTCCCTGTTGTTTGTTGCTGGGATTGGGTTCGTGCTTGGGCTCGGGCGGATCTTTGTCCCTCCTGGACCCGGTTTGGACTCTGGATTTGCTTTAAAACTGTGGTAAGTTATTATTATTATTCAATTATTTTTTGACTGATCAATATATTTTATCTTTAATTGTCCTCTCTCTCCAGACTTATCCTTATTAGTGGATATTGTCTGGGGAGTCAGCTACATTTATCATTGTATGGAGTCTCTCTTATATGGCTGCTTTTTTGGCCATTGATTGCATGACCAATTGATTTCTGTTACTCATTTTATACCACTTTTTTAATTATTTGAAGAAAAAATTTTTTTCCCCCCTTTGGGGCAAATTCCTTGTCTTCACGGTACCCTTTGGCTTTAGTGCTTTCATGCGACTTCATTGATATTTATATATTACTTACTGGTTATATATACATTTTTTCAATATATTAGATTCAGTCCCCTTTGAGTTAAGCCCAATAGGTTATTTGGACATAACTGTTTCTGTTTTTTATCTTGTTGTTTATTATTTTTCATTTTTATTATTTATTTTTATGTATTTTCTTATTTTTTGTATTTTTTCTTTTTTCTCCCTTCTCCAGGAAGGGCATTTTTCCTTTTTCTACTACATACGGAATTTTTTCGCATTTGAACCTGCATCTTCCATGTAAGGTTGGTTTGGGTTCCTGTTTGTTTTTTTTTTTTTTTTCCACAGAAGTTATATCTCCCTTACTGATGGCACATGTTTTTTCAGATTCCACATCCCCCTTCCCCCTAGCTTCTCTTTGTTGCTTGGGGTAATTTGGCGTCTCTTTTTGGATCTCAGTATCTGGGGGCTCCTTTGCACGATTTAAAGACCGTTCATCGATTGGATGGGAGTTTTTGGAGTGACACGCTGAGAATTCACTGGGTATATCATGATTATTGTAAGCCTTTTCATACATATTCTTTGTTGGTATTCCAAATATAAATATGTATATTTATGTTCATTTCTGTGCCTTTCAGACAATGGCAAAAACTTATCCCTGAAGAAGAAATCTAATCATTTTGAAACGCGTCGGATTATATGATTTTTTTGCCACTTCTGTAGTGTATCATATTTGTTTTCTTTATAAATGTATATTCTTTTGTGTTTAAATATTTTTTAACTATTGTTGTATAATAAAATTTATTCAATTTTTAAATATTTCTATCTTTTGTTGCCTTAAAAATCCCAATCATATGAGCTTCCTATTTTTCACTGTTATGGGATGATGGCAACCCTTTCACACTAATTTTGGAGAAGTCTATATTTATTGGATCACTGGCCAGAGCTTGCACAATATGCAATTGTATCAAAGCCACAAAATCTCTGCGCTTAGGACAGATGACAGGGGAGAGAGAAAAGGCGGGAAAGCACTTCCTGGCTTTCGGCTTCACCCATAGTATAGTGCTGTGTGGATTTTATCTTTTCCCTTTTGGGGAGTATTATTTTATTAAAGATTTTAATCATACTACACTATGAGGTGGCATCTTTTCTTATGAGGATTTCTCTGGTGATCCCCTTCTTGGACGTGGTATGAAGCGGTAACCTGGAACTCCTGGGAGAGAGGATATCATTTCTTAGCAACCACGGGACACCGACCAAGAGGACGGCATTGGGATCTTAAAGTGTCTATCACCCCTGCAGGGGTACTGGGAGCTGGTGAGTGGGGAGCCAAAAGGGGAGCACAGAAGTCACGGATATTCACCTTTGTGGGCACTACAGTCACTAAAGCTCTTGGAACTTTTTTACAATTTGGGACGTACCACCTTTGAACAAACTTTTTGAGATTTGGTTTTTTCTTTTATTCCATATAATTTTTCGTTTTATTTTTTGGATTTGATTGCATTTGTCATTCACTTTTATAACACGCTGTATTCATCACATTAGCTGCATAGTGTATATAGCAGCAGCACCTAGTGGTCACTTTTTGCCGCTACCTTACATTTGTTATACATGTGTATGCAATATATATAAGAGTTTTTCATCACATGTTTTTTGGTTCACACTTCCTAATAATGTTTTAGGGTTAATCCATTATGAGTTATTGCACTCTTCACCCTTTGTGTATGTCACATACTATATATTAATTCATTCAATTTTCTTCAGCACTTACTGTATCACATATACTTTATCACTCATACCCCTTACAAGGGAGCACCATACCCCCACTTACATTCCTTTTTACAATATGCAATTGAGCTACTGGCCTGTCCTCCATCCAGCGTTCTTTCGGAACGCATATTCAGTGCTGCTGGAGGCTTTGTATCCGATCACAGGGTGCGCCTGTCCACGAACGACTGACCTTCATAAAAATGAATCAGTCTTGGATCACCACCAGCTACCAAGCACCTGATGCTGATGTAACCGAATATTTTTTTTTGAAATGTCAGATCCCTTCAAAGACTGCCTATGCTGATGCTGAGTGACTATCCTGTTATGCTGAGTGACTATCCTCTTCCTCCTCAATGATCATGCTGATAGCTTGTAAGAATATTTTTGGTTCTGGGCACCGCCACCAGTGGCTAAGGCCAAATTTTTCAGCCCCTGTTTAACAGGGGCGTGAAATTACAATTTTTGATGCAATATTTTGCAAGGAGGGTTCGTTGCTGCACTCAACTAGAGTATTTGTGAGGGGTTGCAGTGTTGTGGCACCAGCACCAGTGCCTAAGGCCCAATTTTTCAGCCCCTGTTTAACAGGGGCATGTAATTACAATTTTTGATGCAATACTTTGCAGCAGAGCTCGTTCCTGCACTCCAACTAGAGCATCTGTGAGGGGTTGCAGTGTTGTGGCACCAGTGCCTAAGGCCCAATTTTTCAGCCCCTGTTTAACAGGGGCATGTAATTACAATTTTTGATGCAATACTGTACAGCAGGGCTCGTTCCTGTGCTCCAACTAGAGTATCTGTGAGGGGTTGCAGTGTTGTGGCACCTGTGCCTAAGGCCCAATTTTTCAGCCCCTGTTCAACAGGGACATGTAATTACAATTCTTGATCAAATATTTCACAGCAGGGGCCATTTATGCGCCCACCAAGAGTAGGGATGAGCTTCGTGTTCGGGTTCGACTCGAACATCGGCTGTTCGATCGTTCGTCGAATTGCGAAAGATATGGGCCGTTCGCGCCAAATTCGTGTAGCGCGTCACGGCCCATAATTCACTGCGGCATCGCAGTGCATTGCTTGCTGATGATTGGCCAAGCATGCACTATGACCCGCATGCTTGGCCAATC
This sequence comes from Aquarana catesbeiana, assembly GCF_042186555.1. NCBI lineage: Eukaryota > Metazoa > Chordata > Amphibia > Anura > Ranidae > Aquarana > Aquarana catesbeiana. Next base: position 461,321,325 of record NC_133328.1, read on the forward strand.
ACAGCTCCGCCTTAACAGAGAGCCATAATTGGCCAAAGCCAAGGAGGCTTTGGCCAATTATGGCTCAGGGGATTTAGTACACGCCCCACACTATATAAGGCCGCCTGCACGGCGGCCCTGTGCAGTGTGTTCCGGTGTGCTTAGAGAGAGAGAGAGAGACAGTGTCATTTCATTTGAGTTAGCTAGATTAGGCAGGACAGTCAGTCAGTTAGCTGCACTTAAAGTGTATTGTGTATATATATGCATCCCAGGTGTTGCATATATATATATATACACTGTATTCAGTTTAGCTAGATCCATTCCTGTTATCTTCTAGACTATTTACATTTAGTGCAGTGCGTCCTGCTCACAGTGTTCAGCTAGATCCGTTCCTGTTATATTCCTACTGACAGGCAGGCTTGTCTTGTTACAGCATTTTGAAGAAAATTACTGGTGTTCTTTTGATCCTATTAGTACCACAGTCAGGCAGCTAGACTATTTACATTTAGTGCAGTGCGTCCTGCTCACAGTGTTCAGCTATCTGTTATCTTCTTACTGACAGGCAGGCTTGTCTTGTTACAGTATTTTAAAGAAAATTACTGGTGTTCTTTTGATCCTATTAGTACCACAGTCAGGCAGCTAGACTTTTACAGTTAGTGCAGTGCGTCCTGCCCACAGTGTTCTGCTAAACCTACAAGTAAGTGGGGTGCGTCCTGCTCACAGTGTTCAGCTAAACCTACAAGTTAGTGGGGTGCGTCCACCTCACAGTGTTCAGCTAAACCTACAAGCTAGTGGGGTGCGTCCTGCTCACAGTGTTCAGCTAGATCCGTTTCTGTTATCTTCTTACTGACAGGCAGGCTTGTCTTGTTACAGTAAATACAGCTACCTGAAGAAAATTGCTGGTGTTCTTTTGATCCTATTAGTACCACAGTCAGGCAGCTAGACTATTTACAGTTAGTGCAGTGCGTCCTGCTCACAGTGTTCTGCTAAACCTACAAGTTAGTGGGGTGCGTCCTGCTCACAGTGTTCAGCTAAACCTACAAGTTAGTGGGGTGCGTCCACCTCACAGTGTTCAGCTAAACCTACAAGCTAGTGGGGTGCGTCCTGCTCACAGTGTTCAGCTAGATCCGTTTCTGTTATCTTCTTACTGACAGGCAGGCTTGTCTTGTTACAGTAAATACAGCTACCTGAAGAAAATTGCTGGTGTTCTTTTGATCCTATTAGTACCACAGTCAGGCAGCTAGACTATTTACAGTTAGTGCAGTGCGTCCTGCTCACAGTGTTCTGCTAAACTTACAAGTAGGGATGAGCTTCGAGTTCGAGTCGAACTCATGTTCGACTCGAACATTGGCTGTTCGCAAGTTCACCGAACAGCGAACAATTTGGGGTGTTCGCGGCAAATTCGAATGCCGCGGAACACCCTTTAAAAGTCTATGGGAGAAATCAAAAGTGCTAATTTTAAAGGCTAATATGCAAGTTATTGTCATAAAAAGTGTTTGGGGACCTGGGTCCTGCCCCAGGGGACATGGATCAATGCAAAAAAAAGTTTTAAAAACGGCCGTTTTTTCAGGAGCAGTGATTTTAATAATACTTAAAGTCAATCAATAAAAGTGTAATATCCCTTTAAATTTCGTACCTGGGGGGTGTCTATAGTGTGCCTGTAAAGGGGCGCATGTTTCCTGTGTTTAGAACAGTCTGACAGCAAAATGACATTTTGAAAGAAAAAACTCATTTAAAACTACCCGCGGCTATTGCATTGCCGACAATACACATAGAAGTTCATTGATAAAAACGGCATGGGAATTCCCCAAAGGGGAACCCCGAACCAAAATTAAAAAAAAAAAATGACGTGGGGGTCCCCCTCAATTCCATACCAGGCCCTTCAGGTCTGGTATGGATATTAAGGGGAACCCCGGCCAAAATTTAAAAAAAAAAATGACGTGGGGTTCCCCCTAAATTCCATACCAGACCCTTCAGGTCTGGTATGGATTTTAAGGGGAACCCCGTGCCAAAAAAAAAAAAAAAAAACGGCGTGGGGTCCCCCCAAAAATCCATACCAGACCCTTATCCGAGCACGCAACCTGGCAGGCCGCAGGAAAAGAGGGGGGGACAAGAGTGCGGCCCCCCCTCCCTCCTGAACCGTACCAGGCCACATGCCCTCAACATTGGGAGGGTGCTTTGGGGTAGCCCCCCAAAACACCTTGTCCCCATGTTGATGAGGACAAGGGCCTCATCCCCACAACCCTGGCCGGTGGTTGTGGGGGTCTGCGGGTGGGGGGCTTATCGGAATCTGGAAGCCCCCTTTAACAAGGTGACCCCCAGATCCCGGCCCCCCCCTGTGTGAAATGGTAAGGGGGTACATAAGTACCCCTACCATTTCACGAAAAAAGTGTCAAAAATGTTAAAAATGACAAGAGACAGTTTTTGACAATTCCTTTATTTAAATGCTTCTTCTTTCTTCTATCTTGCTTCATCTTCTGGTTCTTCTGGCTCTTCTGGTTCTTCTGGTTCTTCCTCCGGCGTTCTCGTCCAGCATCTCCTCTGCGGCGTCTTCTGTCTTCTTCTCCTCGGGCCGCTCCGCACCCATGGCATGGGGGGGAGGCTCCCGCTCTTCTCTTCTTCTCTTCTTCTTTTCTTCTTTTCTTCTTTTCTTCTCTTCTTCTCTTCTTCTTCATTTTCTTCTCCGGGCCGCTCCGCAATCCATGCTGGCATGGAGGGAGGCTCCCGCTGTGTGACGGCGCTCCTCGTCTGACAGTTCTTAAATAACGGGGGGGGCGGGGCCACCCGGTGACCCCGCCCCCCTCTGACGCACGGTGACTTGACGGGACTTCCCTGTGGCATTCCCCGTGACGTCACAGGGAAGTCCCGTCAAGTCACCGTGCGTCAGAGGGGGGGGGGTCACCGGGTGGCCCCGCCCCCCCCGTTATTTAAGAACTGTCAGACGAGGAGCGCCGTCACACAGCGGGAGCCTCCCTCCATGCCAGCATGGATTGCGGAGCGGCCCGGAGAAGAAAATGAAGAAGAAGAGAAGAAGAGAAGAAAAGAAGAAAAGAAGAAGAGAAGAGCGGGAGCCTCCCCCCCATGCCATGGGTGCGGAGCGGCCCGAGGAGAAGAAGACAGAAGACGCCGCGGAGGAGATGCTGGACGAGAACGCCGGAGGAAGAACCAGAAGAACCAGAAGAGCCAGAAGAACCAGAAGATGAAGCAAGATAGAAGAAAGAAGAAGCATTTAAATAAAGGAATTGTCAAAAACTGTCTCTTGTCATTTTTAACATTTTTGACACTTTTCTCGTGAAATGGTAGGGGTACTTATGTACCCCCTTACCATTTCACACAGGGGGGGGGCCGGGATCTGGGGGTCACCTTGTTAAAGGGGGCTTCCAGATTCCGATAAGCCCCCCGCCCGCAGACCCCCACAACCACCGGCCAGGGTTGTGGGGATGAGGCCCTTGTCCTCATCAACATGGGGACAATTTGTTTTGGGGGGCTACCCCAAAGCACCCTCCCAATGTTGAGGGCATGTGGCCTGGTACGGTTCAGGAGGGAGGGGGGGCCGCACTCTCGTCCCCCCCTCTTTTCCTGCGGCCTGCCAGGTTGCGTGCTCGGATAAGGGTCTGGTATGGATTTTTGGGGGGACCCCACGCCGTTTTTTTTTTTTTTTTGGCGTGGGGTTCCCCTTAAAATCCATACCAGACCTGAAGGGTCTGGTATGGAATTTAGGGGGAACCCCACGTCATTTTTTTTTTTTAATTTTGGCCGGGGTTCCCCTTAATATCCATACCAGACCTGAAGGGCCTGGTATGGAATTTAGGAGGACCCCCACGTCATTTTTTTTTTTTAATTTTGGTTCGGGGTTCCCCTTTGGGGAATTCCCATGCCGTTTTTATCAATGAACTTCTATGTGTATTGTCGGCAATGCAATAGCCGCGGGTAGTTTTAAATGAGTTTTTTCCTTCAAAATGTCATTTTGCTGTCAGACTGTTCTAAACACAGGAAACATGCGCCCCTTTACAGGCATACTATAGACACCCCCCAGGTACGAAATTTAAAGGGATATTACACTTTTATTGTTTGACTTTAAGCATTATTAAAATCACTGCTCCTGAAAAAACGGCCGTTTTTAAAACTTTTTTTTGCATTGATCCATGTCCCCTGGGGCAGGACCCAGGTCCCCAAACACTTTTTATGACAATAACTTGCATATAAGCCTTGAAAATTAGCACTTTTGATTATTCGTGTTCGTGTCCCATAGACTTTAACGGTGTTCGCATGTTCGAACGAACTTTTTTCCTGTTCGCATGTTCTGGTGCGAACCGAACAGGGGGGTGTTCGGCTCATCCCTACTTACAAGTTAGTGGGGTGCGTCCACCTCACAGTGTTCAGCTAAAGCTACCTGTAGAAGGTTGGTGGTGTTCTCATACTACAGGCAGGCAGTTGATTTTGCTAGCTGCAGTATCAGTACATATATATATATATATATATATATATATATATATATATATATATATATCCCAGCTTAGTGCAGCTACAGGCCATTAGTATGTCTGGAAGGCCAAGAAGGAGAGGCAGACAGTCACAAGCCAATAAGAGAGAGCAAGCAGGCTCTGTGTCTAGTGCTGGTCGTGGAGGCGGTGCATCCTCATCAGCACGTGGCCATGGGACACGCTTGGCCTTTTTTTCGGCAGCTGGCCATGTTGAGCCGCAACATGCGGAAGACTTGGTCGAGTGGATGACCAAGCCGTCCTCATCCTCCTCATCCTCTCTCACCCATGCCCAGGGTACTTTGTCTGGCAAAGCAGCGGCCTCTTCCCTCGGCTCAATGTCATCAGTGACTCCTTCCCTAGCCCCACCATGTCCTCCTGAGGAGTCCCTCGAACTGTTTGACCACAGTGTTGGGTACATGCTCCAGGAGGATGCCCAGCGTTTGGAAGGCTCTGATGATGATACTGAGCTCGATGAAGGCAGTAACACGAGCACGGACAGAGGGGGTGCCCAAGAAGGACAGCAATCTGGCAGTCATGCTCCCCCTGCTGCAGCATACTGCCAGGTTTGCTCCAGTGATGAAAAGGGAGGGGATGATGAGGTCACTGACTCAACGTGGGTGCCTGATAGGAGAGAGGAGGAGGAGGAGGAGGCGGCACATCACCAACGAGGCAGGATGCCCTCCAGGGGCCAGCCTAAGGGCAGCACATTGACTGCATCACACCCCAAAGCTCCACATGTGCAGGGCGCTGCAGTCTCTGCGCGTTATTCAAAAAGTTCTTTGGTGTGGGCCTTTTTTGAGACGAGTGCATCAGATCGCACCGCTGCTATTTGCAACATATGTCTCAAGCGTATCTCGCGTGGCCAAAACATCTCCCGCTTGGGTACCACATGCTTGACCAGACATATGTTGACCTGCCATGCAGTTCGTTGGCAAGCGTATCTAAAAGACCCACACCAAAGAACAAAGAGGACCTCTGCTTGCTCCTCATCAGCTGAGATTTCCAACCCCACTAGACCTTCAGTCCTCTCTGAGACCTGCACTGAGAGGAATGAAGGTGTAGAATTAGGTGTGTCACAGCCACGTACTTGTGGGCAATCTGATTTTGGTACACCGACGTCAGATTGTACCAGGCAAATTTCCCTGCCCCAGCTGCTGCACCGCCGAAAGAAGTTTGCTCCCAGCCATCCACATGCCCAACGGTTGAATGCTAGCTTGGCAAAATTGCTAGCACTTCAACTGCTGCCTTTTCAGTTGGTAGACTCTGCCCCCTTCCGTGAGTTTGTGGAATGTGCGGTTCCTCAGTGGCAGGTACCCAAACGCCACTTTTTCTCACGGAAGGCGATTCCGACTCTCTACCAGCATGTGGAAGGCAATGTCCATGCCTCGCTGGACAGGGCGGTCAGCGGTAAGGTGCATATTACCGCTGACTCATGGTCCAGCAGGCATGGACAGGGACGTTACCTAAGTTTCACGGCGCATTGGGTGACTCTGCTGGCAGCTGGGAAGGATGCAGGACAAGGTGCAGTAGTGTTGGAGGTTGTTCCGCCACCACGCCTCCAAAATGCTAAAGATTGTGACACACCTCTCTCCTCCACCCCCTCCTCTTCTTCTTCCTCCATGGCCTCTTCCTCGGAACCAGCGGTGCTCCGTAGTCGTTCAAGGGGCTACGCAAGTACGCAGGCCAAAAGATGCCATGCGGTGCTTGAGCTGGTGTGCTTGGGGGACAGGAGCCACACTGGGGCAGAGGTTCTGTCAGCTCTGCAGGGGCAGGTTCAGAGGTGGTTGAAGCCACGCCAACTTAAGGCAGGAATGGTGGTTTGCGACAATGGCACCAACCTCCTCTCTGCCCTCCGACAGGGACAAATGACCCATGTGCCCTGTTTGGCTCACGTCCTTAACTTGGTGGTGCAGCGGTTCTTGGGCAGGTACCCGGGCTTACAGGATGTCCTGAGGCAGGCCAGGAAAGTCTGTGTGCATTTCCGCCGGTCATATAATGCCAGTGCTCGGCTGACGGACCTCCAAAAGGAGTTTAACCTGCCCAAGAACCGCCTAATCTGTGACATGCCCACCAGGTGGAACTCAACGTTGGCCATGCTGCAGCGGCTGCACACGCAGCAGAGGGCCATCAATGAGTACCTGTGCGACTATGGCACCAGGACAGGGTCAGGGGAGCTTGGTTTTTTTTCCCCACGCCAGTTGGCCATGATCAGGGATGCATGCACTGTCCTGTCACCATTTGAGGAGGCCACGAGGATGGTGAGCAGTGACAGTGCATGCATCAGTGACACTGTCCCCCTTGTCCACCTGTTGGAGCACACGCTGCGTGGAATAATGGACAGGGCACTTGAGGCAGAACAGAGGCAGGAAGAGGAGGACTTCCTTAGCTCTCAAGGCCCCCTTTATCCAGACAGTGTTCCTGCGTGCCCGCCGATCACACAGGAAGAGGACGAGGAGGAAGAGGAGGAGGAGGAGGAGGAAGATTGTGTCAGTATGGAGGTGGAGCCTGGCACTCAGCATCAGCAGCAGTCTTTAAGGGATCAGTCCCAAGAAACACATGGACTTGTACGTGGCTGGGAGGAGGTGGCTGCGGACCATGTCGTCCTTAGTGACCCAGAGGACTCCGGACCGAATGCCTCAGCAAACCTACGCTGCATGGCCTCCCTGATCCTGCAAAGCCTGCGTAAGGATCCTCGTATTCGTGGTATCAAGGAGAAGGACCAATACTGGCTGGCAACCCTCCTTGATCCACGTTACAAGGGTAAGGTTGCGGACCTTATCTTGCCATCGCAGAGGGAGCAGAGGATGAAACATCTTCGGGAGGCCTTGCAGAAAGGTCTGTGCAACGCGTTCCCAGAGACTGGGAGGTTACAAACTCCTGTTTCTGGACAACGTGTTGCTGAGGCTTCGGTCAGTCAAAGAAGGAGCGGTGGAGAAGGTGGCCGTCTGACCGATGCGTTCAGACAATTTTTTGGTCCGCAGCCCCAAGGTATGATCGGTTCCAGCAACCATCGCCAGCGTCTGTTTTACATGGTGCAGGAATACCTAGGGGCAAGATCAGACTTGGACACCTTTCCCACCGAAAATCCTCTGGGTTACTGGGTCTTGAGGATGGATCACTGGCCAGAGCTTGCACAGTATGCAATTGAGCTACTGGCCTGTCCTGCATCCAGCGTTCTTTCGGAACGCACATTCAGTGCTGCTGGAGGCGTGGTAACCGATCACAGGGTGCGTCTGTCCACTGACTCGGTCGATCGACTGACCTTCATAAAAATGAATGAGTCTTGGATCACCACCAGCTACCAAGCACCTGATGCTGATGTAACCGAATAATTTTTTTTGAAATCTCAGATCCCTTCAAAGACTGCCTATGCTGATGCTGAGTGACTATCCCTGAGTAATTATCCTCTTCCTCCTCAATCATCACGCTGATAGCTTGTAAGAACATTTTAGGTTCTGGGTGCCACCACCAGTGCCTAAGGCACAATTTTTCAGCCCCTGTTTAACAGGGGCGTGTAATTACGATTTTTGATGTAATACTTTGCAGCAGGGCTCGTTCCTGCATTCCAACTAGAGTGTCTGTGAGGGGTTGCAGTGTTGTGGCACCAGCACCAGTGCCTAAGGCCCAATTTTTCAGCCCCTGTTTAACAGGGGCGTGTAATTACGATTTTTGATGTAATACTTTGCAGCAGGGCTCGTTCCTGCATTCCAACTAGAGTGTCTGTGAGGGGTTGCAGTGTTGTGGCACCAGCACCAGTGCCTAAGGCCCAATTTTTCAGCCCTTGTTTAACAGGGGCGTGTAATTACAATTTTTGATGCAATACTTTGCAGCAGGGCTCGTTCCTGCATTCCAACTAGAGTGTCTGTGAGGGGTTGCATTGTTGTGGCACCAGCACCAGTGCCTAAGGCCTAATTTTTCAGCTCCTGTTCAACAGGGGCATGTAATTACAATTCTTGATCTAATATTTCACAGCAGAGCCCTGTGAGGGCTTACAGTGTTGTGGCCACAGCAACACCTAAGGCCCAAATTTCTGCTGAGTATATAGGGCAGGACCCTACTTTCAAACAACTAACTTACAAACAACTCCTACTTGCAAACGGAAGGAGACAACAGGAAGTGAGAATAAATCTACCCCTAGGAAGGGAAATTCTCTCCTGTAAGAGTTAATATGGGAAAAACATTTCTCCTTTCCACTGATGCTTTCCAATCCATTGGGACAAAAAGTGAGGTGAAATCTTCTGAAGAGGAGGAAAGACAGCAAAACAAATGTCACAGGGGTGATAACCCTTCCCTATGTTTTCCAAAAAGCTTAAAAAAGATTTTTTGGCTGGAGCTAAACACGTTAAAATTGTACCCGTTCAAAATTACAAAGAGATTCTACTTAACAACAAACCTACAGCCTGTATACTGCTGTTCAGAGTATATAGGGCCTGGTGGCCCCACACCTTTCCTTATTTTAATTTGGGTGCGGGGTTCCCCTTAATATCCATACAAGACCCAAAGGGCCTGGTAATGGACTGGGGGGTACCCATGCCGTTTGTCTCACTGATTTTCATCCATATTGCCAGGACCCGACATTACATTAAACCCGCAAGCAGTTTTAAATGAGATTTTTTCCTTTAAAAATGACATTTGGTGCAGGGACTGTTCTAAACACGGGAAACACGCGTCACTTTACAGGCATACTATAGACACCCCTCAGGTACGATATTTAAAGGAATATTTCACTTTTTTTTTTTTACTTTAAGCATCATTAAAATCACTGCTCCCGAAAAAACGGCCGTTTTTAAAAGTTTTTTTTGCATTGATACATGTCCCCTGGTGTAGGACCCGGGTCCCCAAACCCTTTTTAGGACAATACCATGCAAATTAGCCTGTAAAATGAGCACTTTTGATTTTGAACATTCGAGTCCCATAGACGTCAATGGGGTTCTAACGTTCGTGCGAACTTTCGGTCCGTTCGCAGGTTCTGGTGCGAACCGAACGGGGGGGTGTTCGGCTCATCCCTAACCAAGAGTAACTGTGAGGACTTACAGTGTTGTGGCACCAGCATCACCACCACCAAAGGCCCAATTTTTCTGCCCCTGTTCAACAGGTGCACGTAATTACAATTCTTGATCTAATATTTTACAGCAGGGCCCGCTCCAGCGCCCACCAAGAGTAACTGTGAGGGCTTACAGTGTTGTGGCAACACCAACACCTAAGGCCCCAATTTCTGCAGAGTATACAGGGCAGGCCCCTACTTTCAAATGACTCCTACTTGCAAATGGTAGGAGACAACAGGAAGTGTGATGAAATCTACCCCTAGGAAGGGAAATTCTCTCCTGTAAGAGTTAATATGGGAAAAATCTGTCTCCTCTTCACTGATGCTTTATCACCAATCTTGTTTCACTAAAAACCCCAAATTTTCAAAAAACATTTGTCATTGGGACAGAAAGTGAGGTGAAATCTTCTGAAGAGGTGCACAGACAGCAAAACAAATGTTACAGGGGTGATAACCCTTCCCTATGTTTTCCAAAAAGCTTAAAAATAGATTTTTTGGCTGGAGCTACACTTTAAAAATGTACCAGTTCAAAATTACAAACAGATTCTACTTAACAACAAACCTACAGTCCCTGTCTTGTTTGCATCGTCTGTATACTGCTGTTCAGAGTATATGGGGCCTGGGGGCCCCACGCCTTTCCTTTTTTTAATTTGGGTGTGGGGTTCCCCTTAATATCGATACAAGACCCAAAGGGCCTGGTAATGGACTGGGGGGGTACTCATGCCGTTTGTCTCACTGATTTTCATCCATATTGCCGGAACCCTACATTACATTAAAGCTGCAAGCAGTTTTAAATGACTTTTATTCCTTTAAATATGTCATTTTGTGCAGGGACTGTTCTAAGCATGGGAAACACGCGTCACTTTACGGGCATACTATAGACACCCCCAGGTATGATATTTAACCACTTCCCGACCGCCGCACGACTATATACGTCCTAAGTTTGAACGGGGATATCGTTGTTATGGCAGCAGCTAGCTGCCATAACCCCGGTATCCCCGTTTTCGTGCGGCGGCTGGCTTTCAGATAAAAGTGGTCCCTGCGGCGGATTCGCCGCGAGATCACTTTTATCGGTGGCGGGAGAGGGGCCCCCCCCTCCCGCCGCGATCCGGTGCCCTCCGCCGCTTACCGGAGCCGTCGGTAGCGGCGGAGGCGATCGCGTCCTTCTGCATGGTGTGTCTGGAGACGAGTGAGGCCAAGATGGCGCTCACTCGTCTCCATGATACTGCTGGGCGGAAGCGACGTCAAAACGTCACTTCCGTCCACGCCTCTTAAAGGCATATTTTTTCAAATGTCATTTTTCTAAATGACTTTTTTTTTTTTTTTTTATTGCATTTTAGTGTAAATATGAGATCTGAGGTCTTTTTGACCCCAGATCTCATATTTAAGAGGTCCTGCCATGCTTTTTTCTATTACAAGGGATGTTTACATTCCTTGTAATAGGAATAAAAGTGACACAATTTTTTTTTTTTTAAACAGTGTAAAAATAAATTAAATATTTTAAAATAAATAATAAAAATAAAAAAAAAATTTTTAAAACCCCCCTGTCCCGACGAGCTCGCGCGCAGAAGCGAACGCATACGCGAGTAGCGCCCGCATATGAAAACGGTGGTTAAACCACACATGTGAGGTATCATAGCGACCGGTAGAGTGAGAGCAATAATTCTAGCCCTAGACCTCCTCTGTAGCGCAAAATATGCAACCTGTAGAATTTTTTAAACGTCGTCTATGGAGATTTTTGAGGGTAAAAGTTTGACGCCATTCCACGAGCGGGCGCAATTTTCAAGCATGACATGTTGGGTATCAATTTACTTGGCGTAACATTATATTTCACAATATAAAAAAAAATTGGGATAACTTTACTGTTGTTTTATTTTTTTATTCAAAAAAGTGAATATTTTCCAAAAAAAGTGCGCTTATAAGACTGCTGCGCAAATACGGTGCAAAAAAAAGTATTGCAATGACCGCCATTGTATTCTCTAGGGTGTTAGAAGAAAAACCATATATAATGTTTGGGGGTTCTAAGTAATTTTCTAGCAGAAAAACCTGTTTTAATCATGTAAACACCTAAAATCCAAAACGAGGCTTAAAGGAATATTTCACCCTTTTTTCACTTTAAGCATCATTAAAATCACTGCTCCCGAAAAAACGGCCATTTTTAAAACTTTTTAAAAATTAGCACTTTTGATTTAGAACGTTCGAGTCCCATAGACTTCAATGGGGTTCTAAAGTTCGCGCAAATTTTCGGTCCGTTTGCAGATTCTGGTGCAAACTGTGGGTGTTCGGCTCATCCCTAGCCGAGAGGTATGTAAATTACAAAACTTGGCTGAATAAAACCACAAGTTCTATAGCAATAGAACAGTTAAAATACATATTTTGTTGTGTATTTAGCTGCATGTCTGGCATTTATGTCTTTTTGCAGATAATATAAACAAATCATAACATTTAAAAAGGGGTGTGCAAACTTCTGCATGTGTTTTAACACCCCTGTTAAATTTAATTGGCCACACACCCACAAAGACTGTATGGGTTTTCGTTTCCACAGACATTTTTTTATTGCATTTGGAAATGTTTTTCTTTTTTAAATAGTTCCACAGACTTACCTGTATTTGTACCTAAATGTTCACTTTAAACAGATTGAATTTGAAAAGGAATGTTTGATAAGACCACACACATAGAAAGACATCAAAAACAAACACATTTTTTCAGCATCTGATTGCTACATTTTGTTTCAGCTAAAAAAAAAAAAAAAAAAAAAAAAAAAAAAGAAAGAAAGAAAGAAAGAAAGAAAGAAAGAAAGAAAGAAAGAAAGAAAAAAAATGAAAACATGTTAAATGCTTACATTATGTGAAGAGCCACTGACAAAGAATTTGTTCAGGCAGGTATCTTGTGCAGCTGAAATCAGATATAGCACATTCATTAGGTAAACATCATTACACAGATTTGCACAACCAACTGGGGCATTGATGTGTCTGGGACATATACAAATGATAGACAGCATTTGATTCATTGATGCATTAGATGTAAGTTTTGCTTCGCAGATCCTAGATCCCCAGGCTGACATTCCTAAACTGCAAGGCTGAGGAAACAAAGTAAAGTACCTTGATCAACCAAGTAAGCAAGTCATAAAATGCCAATTTAATATCTAGATTAAATATAAAATCCCCCACTTTATTTGGGGGTTATTTACTATAGCGCAGAAAAATGATCCTGCAGTCCCAGAAAATAGCGCCCAATTAAGGCCAATTAAGACTTCAACTATCAGAAACTGGGTGCTAATGCAAATGGAAAACATCGCTATTGTCGGCAAACATGCCTGTCAGATCACATATGCGGAAATAGTGGAAGTCAATGGGGCTCGAACCTGCAAAATCCAAGGTTCCCACTGAAGGCTTTTATGCAAGTTCTTTGCTATAAAAATTGTATGGGGACATAGGTCCTACCCCAGGGGACATGTATCAATTGGAAAAAATGTTTTTAAAATGGCCGTTTTTTCAGGAGCAGTGATTTTAATAATGCTTAAAGTGAATAAAAATTAAAAATTCCTTTAAATATCATGCCTGGGGGTGTCTATAGTATGCCTGTAAAGTAGCGCATCCTTCCATTGTTTATTTTTGTACTGCAGCAAATTTACATTTCTAAAGGAAATTTCATTTAAAATTGCTCACGGCTGTAATGAATTGCCGGTTTCCGGCAACATAAAAAAAAATCAAAGAAAAAAACGGCGTGGGTTACCCCCCATCAGTCCATACCAGGTCCTTCGAGTCTGGTATGGCTATTAAGGGGAACTCCACACCAAAATTTAAAATAAATGGCGTGGGGGTCCCCCCCAAAATCCATACCAGACCCTTATCTGAGCACGCAACCTGGCAGATCAGAAAAGGGAGGGGACGAGCGAGGGCCGCAGGAAAAGAAGGGGGGCGAGAGAGCGCCCCCTCCTGAACCATACCAGGCCACATGTCCTCAACATGGGGAGAGTGCTTTCCCCCCAAAACACCTTGCCCCATGTTGATGGGGACAAGGGTCTCATCCCCACAACTAGGGATGAGCCTGATGTTCGAGTTGAACATAAGTTCGACTCGAACGTCTGGGGTTCACCTGTTCGCCGAACAAGTGAAGTGGCGCAGTTTAGAACAGTACCACAGTGACATTTTGGTCACACAACAGAGGAAGAGGAAGGCGAGGAAGAACATGGCGGCGAGGAAGAACACAGCAGTGGGAGAAGTAGGCGGTGGCGGGAGAGACGGTGACAGAAGATGGCGGCAAGAGAGACAGCACCAGGAGAAGATGACGGCGAGAGACAAGGCTCGGGGGAGAAGACCACTCAGAGCTATTTTATAATAAAGGAATTGCCTTAAACCGGCTATTGTCTTTTGTCACATTTCACTGTTTTTTTTTGGTGAATGGGTAGGGGTACAATGTACCCATTCACATAGGGGGCTGGGATCTGAGTGCCCCCTTGTTAAAGGGGGCTTCCTGATTTCGATAAGCCCCCTGCCCGCAGACCCTCACAACCACTGGGCAAGGGTTGTGAGGATGAAGCCCTTTTCCCCATCAACATGGGGACAATGTGTTTTGGGGGGGACCCCAGAGCACCCTCCCCATGTTGAGGGCATGTGGCCTGGTACGGGTTTCAGGAGGGGGGGCGCTCTCTTGTCCCCCCTCTTTTCCTGCGGCCTGTCAGGTTTGCGTGTTTGGATAAGGGTCTGGTATGGATTTTGGGCGGACCCCACACCATGTTTTTTAACTTTTGGCATGGGGGTCCCCTCCAGGTCCATACTAGACCCGAAGAGCCTAGTATAGACCTGGGAGAACCCCACGCCATTTTATTTTATTTTTGTGTGGGGGGGTCCCCTCCATAGCTATACTAGACCCGAAGGGCTTGGTATAGACTTGGGGGGAACCCCACACCATTTTTGTTAAATTTTGGCATGGGGGTCCCCACCGAATCCCCTCCGAATGCATACTAGACCCAAAGGGCCTGGTATAGACCTGAGGGGGGGACCCCATGCAGTTTTTTTGTGATTTTTTTGGCTGGCATATTTTTTACTTTCAATGGGGAAGCCGCTGAAAGCTGATGACCCATTGGTTTTTAAGGGCGTGGCAGCTGGTTTCCCGGCCCCCTGGTTAGCAACCAGCTATATATTGTGTTAAAATAATAACCGCAAAACACATCAAAAATCACATCACAAATGCAACAGTTGCATTTCTGGCTGGGTTCCATTGAAATCTATTAGCCGCAAATCGCGTGAAAAAAGTCCCCGACCATTTCCAAAAACGCCCTGGCCGCAAAACGCATATATGTGAACTAATACCATAGGAAACTGTGTTAAATGGACTGTAGAGTGTTTCTGCAACCTTCAAAACACACTAAAAAATGCATAGGTGTGAACCTAGGCTCAGTGCCTATTCCCACTGGAGCAATGCAAGAACCCTGCGAATCCAGTGTGGGTTCCCGCATCGCAAACAACTCGCAGGCAGTTCACACTGCCATATGCGAACTGCTGGGAATGTCAGTAGAAAGCTAATGACACCCCCAAAATCAGTTGGAACTGATTGCAGTGAACTGCAAATTCAGACAACACCCAACCAAACAAAGGGTCTTCTGCAAGTTTGATCCGAATGCGATGCAAATTCAACCAATCTGTATGGCTGAGTTTGCATCACACAGACATCGCATGTGATTTGTAGTGCGGGGCAAATCACATCC
Organism: Aquarana catesbeiana; assembly: GCF_042186555.1. Classification (NCBI taxonomy): domain Eukaryota; kingdom Metazoa; phylum Chordata; class Amphibia; order Anura; family Ranidae; genus Aquarana; species Aquarana catesbeiana. The sequence continues at coordinate 461,336,542 of NC_133328.1, forward strand.
AATGTAGGACAGCACAGTGTGAACCGGCCCTAAGGCCCCTTTCACACTTGTGCGACTTGTCCTGTGACTCCTGCATCCATAGACCTCAAGATTACACTGGCATTGCTTCAAATCACATCAAATTTGTGGCAAACAGCACTGCAAAATCACGGGACTTTCAGGTCGCACAAGTGTGAAAGGGGCTTTATGGACCTCAAGTTGTATGAAAAGTCGGACAAGTGTGAAAGGACCCTAATGAGATTAATTGATAAAACCTTTTAATTAGGCACCATTTGCACTTGTGCGACCAATGCCTGTGTAATTTTGCAGTATATGGACCTCAAGTCACATCAAAGTTAAACCAAAGTAGTGTAGGGACAAATTTGGCCCACTTGCAGGATGCACAAGTGAGAATAGTGCCTAATTCAAAGGTATTATCCATGAATCTCATTCACACTGCTGCGACCTGAAAGTCACACTATATTGCTGCCACTTGGCTGCTGCAACTTGTGTAATATTGTACCTCAAGTCACATGAAAGTCATACCAAAGTAGTACAAGGACTACTTTGAAGTTGTTGTAACTTGAAGTAGCACAGATTGTCGTGCAACTTGGAGGTCCAAATGTGCAGGAAAAGTCGCCCAACTGTGAAACAAGTCATATATATTTAAAAAAAAAGGAGCTCTCATTTATATTTGCATAGTCCTTACTGACTTACATCAGCAGAACAAATGCAAGAAGGGATGTGTGCACATGGGCCAGAAGCAAATGTCTGGTGGTGCCAAACAAATCAATGAACCCCACCCACTCCAAATCTAACTACCACATCCACCCCCACATTGAGTAAGCACAAGTACATATCCTACACTTACCTGGCAAATGAGCAGCACCTCCTCTTTTGCTAAAGAGGGACCTCGCCATGTCCACCTAGATGGAGATCCTGACCAGCACAGGAACTTCCGGGTGATTACAATGACTCATTTCCGGGAAGGTGAAACCATGCTCTTTTGATCGCAGCTGCAAATATTTGATTGCAACCACGATTAGAATTTTTTTATTTTTGTTTATTTGCAGATATGCAAATCTGTATTTCTACAATTGATATTTGAAGGTAAACTTAAGGGAGTTCGATAAGGAATGGTGTCCCTGGGATAGTAGCAGGTGAATTACAAAGACAAAGGACCAGTTTAAGCCCTGGTTCACACTGACAGAGGGAGGAAATCGTGCTGAACTTACACAATTTCATTCCCACATGTCAGTCCCGACTGCGGGGGGGGGGGGGGGGGATTTCAGACACATCTGTGCAGGTTTCTGCACTAATAAAAAATATAATCTTTTTACAGAAATATAATAGAAAGCACCAGCCTACCTGATTAAAAAGTGACAAAGCAAAGGCTAATACGGTTGACTGTAGGAAATACAATATACCCTCTGTGATGGTAACATCAATAAAGTGCAAATGAACACACACAGTAACAATCCACTAAAGCCTCATAACAGTGATTAAACCTATATCTTAGCATGATAATCCTTGATTGAATAAAAAACACAAATGTCATATAATCAAGTGAATATAAAGTCCAAATTGTGATGAATCCTATGGACAAGTTTTCCAATCCTGAAGTTACGTGGAACACCTTCACTGACTAAAATATCACCCAAAAGTGCTCAGTAAATGGGTGTCAGCTTACCAGATGATGTTGACCTTATTAATCAAAAAAGGGTCAAGCAGGCTTTAGCAAGATAATGCTTGCTACAATAAGGGAAATTGTGGACTGGATTAGCCCCTCACACCGTTAGGAGTCACAGATGGGATATGGAAAAAAATGTAGAGGAAACCAAATAGTGTAATCCCGTTTATTATAAAATAGTAAAAACAAACAGGATACCAAATGGCTGCTTACATTGTTGGTGCCATTGCCCGGAACTGAGGCTGGAAAGCATAGCAGGAGAAAAGAATGTCCATCCCGCAGTGGACACTAGAAGCTGGCGTGCGTTCCACCTACGACGGCGGACAACCAGAGGGGCCGGAAGTGATGTAATCGCATGACCAAGTACCGCCTCGACGTACGTTTCCTTTACACGTCATCAGAAAGTGTACTTGGTCACTAGGGAATTGGTCTTAAATAGTGTTACGTTGATTAACATACAGGGAGGAGATTTTAGTGATTAACAGTCTCAGTGCCGGTTTTGAGGGGGCATTGCGACTTCTATATTCCTAATTGTTAAATCATGTGGGATTTGGACACAATAACAAACTATACAAGTTAAGATAAAAATTCCAGTGTGTACCTGAAGTAGTTATATAAAATAAATATATCTTCCCACACACAGGTGGAATAAGGCAGATTATAAAATATAGCACAATGAATGCAGTAGAATATTAACCAATATTGATCATATGTTAAAAAGATTTTTTTATGCTAAAATTTAAAAGTTAAAAATAAATATTAAAGTAAAGGTCACTCCCTAAATAAATGGAATGGAGATTAGGCCATTGGAACATATCTAGGTGGATTCATTCATTAGTCAGAAAGCAATTAAGATCCAACTCAATGTTTAAACCCTGGGGCTGCATTGTGTGTAAACGATACAGCCACTGGGTTTTGTTTTTGGAAATGGCCTTCTTTAAATCAGTACCCCTCCAATGTTGGGTTATTCTGTCTATCCCATAAAAGGTAAGTAGACAAGGGTCTCTATCATGAAACAAAATGTTGTGAGACACTGTGATTCAAGAATCCCTTGGAGATATTCGCAACATGTTCATTGATCCATACCCTTAATTCCCCTGTGGTTCGACCCACATATTGAAGGAAACAGGGGCACTCCAACACATATGTCAAATGATTACAGTTATGCTAAGTCCCCTGGAAAGGGAGTTTTTTTCTTAGTAGTCAATAGTACTTCCCTGTCCATGGTCAAGACTTGATTTTTAGTTTTGATCATTTTTTTTGAGAATAGCCCTTTTCCTGAAATCTGTTAGTGAGTACCTCAGATTGTACATGAAAATCAGTGAAATTGTCACAATTTCTCCTGATACGCATGTATTGGCCCTTGGGAACTGCTCCCGGCCATTGTGGGTGGTGGCAACTATTGGTTGGCACAAAGCCATTTCTGTCCGTTGCCTTGAAAAAAGTCTTAGTGTCAATGATATTCCTATTTTTAACCAAAGTGAGATTCAAATATTTGATTTTTTCCAAAATCCATTCCGCAGTGAATTTAAGCCCATATTTGTTGTTATTCACACATATTAGGAAAGTCACCAGTTCCATCTGGGAACCATCCCACAAAAGAATAACATCATCAAAGTACCTTTTATAGTACATAAGTGCCTTGTTGGGTTTTCTATAGATGGTTTCCGGCTCCCATTTGTTAAGCACTATATTAGCTACATTCGGGGCATATCGTGCCCCCATCGCAACCCCTTTGATTTGGTTGTAAAAATGGTTTTGAGCCCAGAAATAATTATTCCCCATAGCTTGTTGAAGTCCTCAAACAAGGAAATTAATTTGGGGCTTTTTCAACTTGGATTCCTCCGTGAGAGCTAATTTAACCGCAACAATAGTATCTTGTTGTTTGAGTCACTTTTTACCAACATCAATGTCAACAGTCACCAAAAGGGTCTTGGCTGACATCTCAATAGTTTGGATGGATTTAATAAGTTCCCGACTGTCTTTCAGGTATGATCAACCTGAATCACCAGGGGCTGAAGATAAATATCAAGGTATTCGCCCACCCGAGAGTAAAGGGACCCAATCCCACTTACTATGGGCTGGCCTGGGGGTTGGTCTCTACATTTGTGGATTTTGGGCACTATATATAAAACCAGAATATGTGGGACACGGGAATGAGATTATTCGCCTCTTTTGTATCTAGAATTTGGGTATGATGCCCTTGGCAACCCCTCGGCTTTAAGTTTAACTGTTGGATCTGATAAAAGTGGTTTATAGGTAGTTGTGTCATCCAATAGTCTTTTAATTTCTGTATTGTAACTTTCTTTAGTGAGAACCACCGCTCCTCCCCCTTGTCCGCTGGTCGGACTACTATTTGCTTATTGTGTTCAAGTTTTTTAATCCCCTCTCAAATTGATTGGTTAGCTCTGGATTGTTTAACCGTAATTTTATCACCTCATCTTGGACCATGTTTTTAAATACCTCAATATGATGATGGGTACCCTTCCTGGGATTAAAAACACTGAATTTTTTTTTAAACCCATTATGTTGATACATAGTGTCTTCTGATCGTGGTGGAAAAGCACTCGGTTGAGTGGAAAAATGCTTTTTTATATTTTATTTCCTAACATATTTTTCTATGTCAACAAATAATTCAAACTTGTCGACATTTCTGTCGGGTGCAAATTTTAAACCTTGTGCTAGTACCTCCAATTCTTCTTCCGAAAAATCTATCCCAGCTAGGTTAAAAATCCCTGTATTTAGTTGTCCCGTTTTCTTTTTCTTTCTACCTCTTTCTCTTCTACCTCTTTTTCTATATGTTCCTTGGGGTATTGGGGTGCAGTAGGTGGAATCCTGTAGGGCTCTTTCCATCCTCTCCATTCCCCCCTTGTTGGTGGTAATTCTGATAGGGTCTCCCTCTGAGGTTACCCCTAAAATTAACTCTAGGTGGTCTGGGTTGGTACTGATTGGGCCCTTGATTATAATATTGGTAATTATAATCAGATGGTCTAGTATTCAATGGAACAAACCTATTCTGGGTGGATACTGAATAGGGTGCTGGGTAAGGATAAGAATTAGCATCCTGAGAAGAATTGGCATTCTGAGAGGGGTAATTCTTGAGGTGAGAGGGGGGCTTGGCTAATTGTATTTACTGGGGTGTGGGAATTATTTTTAAATTCTTGGCTAGCTGTGCAACAACATTGTGAACCTCTATATCTCTCTCCACTAATGATTCCTTAGAACTAGCTGGGTTGGATTCTTCCTGCCATTTATAAACTTTATTCTCTTCAAAATCTTTAATATCCCTCTGATACTTTTTAAGTTTTTTCTGTTTAATTTCTCCATCATATTTGGATACGTGAGATTTATCCAAAAATTCCTTGGTTTCTTTGAATGGTTCCATTCTTTCTTTAAGCCCAGCAATTTTGGTTTCTAAAACATTGTCTTTGGCTCGACGCCTTCTAATCATTAATTGCATGAGCTTCTGTTCGCAAGCGTTGAAAAACTGGAACCACTCATCTACAAGAGTTAAATCCTCAACACCATTGTTGGGATTCACATCCCATCATAACCTCCTAGGGGTGAGGTTTTTTCCAATGTACATCTCAAATGAGGCTATGTCCCACCAGAGCCTAACTTGTTTCTCCATATCTGATTGAAGTTATTTAAAACCCCTTTCAAGATCTATGTTAGGGCTAGGTGCTTGTTGGAATACATCAATATTAATCCGGCGTCTAGGGATGAGCCGAACACCCCCCCCCCGGGTTCGGTTCTCACCAGAACCTACGAAGGGACCGAAAATTCACACGAACATTAGAACCCCATTGACGTCTATGGGACTCGAACGTTCGAAATCAAAAGTGCTCATTTTAAAGGCTAATTTGCTTGGTATTGTCCTAAAAAGGGTTTGGGGACCCGGGTGCTGCCCCAGGGGACATGTATCAATGCAAAAAAAACGTTTAAAAACGCCCATTTTTTCGGGAGCAGTGATTTTAATGATGCTTAAAGTAAAAAAAAGTGAAATATTCCTTTAAATATTGTACCTGGGGGGTGTCTATAGTATGCCTGTAAAGTGGCGCGTGTTTCCCGTACTTAGAACAGTCCCTGCACAAAATGTCATTTTTAAAGGAAAAAAAGTCATTTAAAATTGCTTGCGGCTTTAATGTAATGTCAGGTCCTGGCAATATGGATGAAAATCAGTGAGACAAACGGCATGGGTACCCCCCAGTCCATTACCAGGCCCTTTGGGTCTTGTATGGATATTAAGGGGAACCCCGCAGCCAAATTAACCACTTCTAGCCCACGGACGTGATATGACGTCCTGGGCTTTGAGCAGGTATATCTGAATGATGCCTGTAGTTACAGACATCATTCAGATATTGCCGGTTTCAGCCGGCGAATCTCTACACCATAGGAATGATCATAGCGGCCGTTCCACCACTTGATCGTTCCTATGGGAGGCGAGAGGGGACTCCCGCCGCCCTCCGGTGCTTGCTCCTACTCACCGTTACGATCGGTGAGGCGGAGAGTGGATCCGCCGGCGCCGGATGTAGATCATAGAGATTTCCGGTGGACCAGATGGTCCCTGGAGCCTCTATGATCGTTGGAGGCCGGGCGCGATGTTAATCACGTCACGCCCGGCCTCTCCATTCAAAAAAACGGCGCCGCTTCGGCTGGGAAGCGGCGATCGTTTTATTTATTTTTTTAATTTCAGGCTTCCCAGCCTAGTGGTGAGATATGGGGTCTTATTGATCCCATATCTCACTATTAAGAGCACCTGACATGTCATATTGCTATTACAAGGGATGTTTACATTCCTTGTAATAGGAATAAAAGTGATCAATTTTTTTTTTTTTCAAAAAAGTGTCAAAATAAAAAAAATAAAATATAATTAACAATAAAAAAAAAAAAAAATTTAATGCGCCGCTGTCCCCGTGTGCTCGCACGCAGAAGTGAACGCATACGTAAGTCCCGCCCACATATGAAAACGGTGTTCAAACCATACATGTGAGGTATCCCTGCGAACGTTGGAGCGAGAGCAATAATTTTGGCCCTAGACCTCCTCTGTAACTCAAAACATGTAACCAGTAAAAAAATTTCAAGCGTTGCCTATGGGGATTTTTAAGTACCGAACATTGGCGCCATTCCACGAGTGTGTGCAATTTTGAAGCATGACATGTTAGGTATCTATTTACTCGGCGTAACTTCATCTTTCACAAAATGCAAAAACATTGGGCTAACTTTACTGTTTTGTTTTTTTTTAAACACAAAACAGTTTTCTTCCCCAAAAAAAGTGTTTGAAAAATTCCTGCGCAAATACTGTGTGAGATAAAAAGTTGCAACAACCGCCATTGTATTCTCTAGGGTCTTTGCTAAAAAAACATATATAATGTTTGGGGGTTCTATGTAATTTTCTAGCAAAAAAATGATGATTTTTACATGTAGAAGCAGAATTGGCCCGGTATTGAAGTGGTTAAAAAAGAAAACAGCTGTATACAGGCTCTGTACTCTGAACAGCAGTATACAGGCGGTGCAAACAAGACAGGGACTGTAGGTTTGTTGTTAAGTAGAATCTGTTTGTAATTTTGAACTGGTACATTTTTAACGTGTTTAGCTCCAGCCAAAAAATCTATTTTAAGCTTTTTGGAAAACATAGGAAAGGGTTATCATCCCTGTGACATTTGTTTTTCTGTCTGTGCTCCTCTTCAGAAGATTTCACCTCACTTTTTGTCCCAATGACAAATGTTTTTTGACAATTTGGGTTTTTTTGTGAAACAAGGATTGGTGATAAAGCATCAGCGGAAAGGAGAAATGTTTTTCCCATATTAACTCTTACAGGAGAGAATTTCCCTTCCTAGGGGTAGATTTCATCTCACTTCCTGTTGTCTCCTTCCGTTTGCAAGTAGGAGTCGTTTGTAAGTTGGATGTTTGAAAGTAGGGGCCTGCCCTATATACTCAGCAGAAATTTGGGCCTTAGGTGTTGTTGTGGCCACAACACTGTAAGCCCTCACAGGGCCCTGCTGTGAAATATTAGATCAAGAATGGTAATTACATGCCCCTGTTGAACAGGGGCAGAAAAATTGGGCCTTTGGTGGTGGTGGTGCTGGTGCCACAACACTGTAAGTCCTCACTCGCTCTTGGTGGGCGCAGAAACTGGCCCTGCTGCAAAGTATTGCATCAAAAATTGTAATTACATGCCCCTGTTAAACAGGGGCAGAAAAATTGGGCCTTAGGCACTGGTGCTGGTGCCACAGCACTGCAACCTCTCACAGGTACTCTAGCTGGAACTCAGAAACGAGTCCTGCTGCAAAGTATTGCATCAAAAATTATAATTACACACCCCTGTTAAACATGGGCAGAAAAATTGGTCCTTAGGCACTGGTGCTGGTGCCACAACACTGCAGCCCCTCACAGGTTCTCTAGTTGGAACGCAGAAACGAGCCCTGCTGCAAAGTATTGCATCAAAAATTATAATTACACACCCCTGTTAAACATGGGCAGAAAAATTGGGCCTTAGGCACTGGTGCTGGTGCCACAACACTGCAACCCCTCACAGGTACTCTAGTTGGAATGCAGAAACGAGCCCTGCTGCAAAGTATTGCATCAAAAATTGTAATTACATGCCCCTGTTAAACAGGGGCTGAAAAATTGGGCCTTAGGCACTGGTGCTGGTGCCACAAGACTGCAACCCCTCACAGATACTCTAGTTGAAATGCAGGAATGAGCCCTGCTGCAAAGTATTGCCTCAAAAATTGTAATTACACACCCCTGTTAAACAGGGGCAGATAAATTGGGCCTTAGGCACTGGTGCTGGTGCCACAACACTGCAACCCCTCACAGATACTCTAGTTGGAATGCAAGAACGAGCCCTGCTGCAAAGTATTGCATCAAAAATTGTAATTACATGCCCCTGTTAGACAGGGGCTGAAAAATTGGGCCTTAGGCACTGGTGGCAGCACCCAGAACCAAAAATGTTCTTACAAGCTATCAGCGTGATCATTGAGGAGGAAGAGGATAATTACTCAGGATATTCACTCAGCATCAGCATAGGCAGTCTTTGAAGGGATCTGAGATTTCAAAAAAAATTATTCGTTTACATCAGCATCAGGTGCTTGGTAGCTGGTGGTGATCCAAGACTGATTAATTTTTATGAAGGTCAGTCGATCGACCGAGTCGGTGGACAGACGCACCCTGTGATCGGTTACAAAGCCTCCAGCAGCACTGGATGTGCGTTCCGAAAGAACGCTTGATGCAGGACAGGCCAGTAGCTCAATTGCATACTGTGCAAGCTCTGGCCAGTGATCCATCCTCAAGACCCAGTAACCCAGAGGATTTTCGGTGGGAAAGGTGTCCAAGTCAGATCTTGCCCCTAGGTATTCCTGCACCATGTAAAACAGACGCTGGTGATGGTTGCTGAAACCGATCATACCTTGGGGCTGCGGACTAAAAAATTGTCTGAATGCATCAGTCAAACAGCCACCTTCTCCACCGCTCCTTCTTTGACTGACCGAAGCCTCAGCAACATGTTGTCCAGAAACAGGAGTTTGTAACCTCCCAGTCTTTGGGAATGCGTTGCACAGACCTTTCTGCGAGGCTTCCCGAAGATGTTTCATCCTCTGCTCCCTCTGCGACGGCAAGATAAGGTCCACAACCTTACCCTTGTAACATGGATCAAGGAGGGTTGCCAGCCAGTATTGGCCCTTCTCCTTGATACCATGAATACGAGGATCCTTACGCAGACTTTGCAGGATCAGGGAGGCCATGCAGCGTAGGTTTGCTGAGGCATTCGGTCCCGAGTCCTCTGGGTCACTAAGGACAACATGGTCCGCAGCCACATCCTCCCAGTCACGTACAAGTCCATGTGTTTCTTGGGACTGATCCCTTAAAGACTGCTGCTGATGCTGAGTGCCAGGCTCCACCTCCATACTGACACAATCCTCCTCGTCCTCTTCCTGTGTGATCGGCGCGCACGCAGGAACACTGTCTGGATAAAGGGGGCCTTGAGAGCTAAGGAAGTCCTCCTCTTCCTGCCTCTGTTCTGCCTCAAGTGCCCTGTCCATTATTCCACGCAGCGTGTGCTCCAACAGGTGCAAAAGGGGGACAGTATCACTGATGCATGCACTGTCACTGCTCACCATCCTCATGGCCTCCTCAAATGGTGACAGGACAGTGCATGCATCCCTGATCATTCGCCAGTGGGGAAAAAAAAACAAGTCCCCCTGACCCTGTTCTGGTGCCATAGTCACACAGGTACTCATTGATGGCCTCTGCTGCGTGTGCAGCTGCTGCAGCATGCAGCATGGCCAACGTTGAGTTCCACCTGGTGGGCATGTCACCGATTAGGCGGTTCTTGGGCAGGTTAAACTCCTTTTGGAGGTCAGCCAGCCGAGCACTGGCATTATATGACCAACGGAAATGCACACAGACTTTCCTGGCCTGCCTCAGGACATCCTGTAAGCCCAGGTACCTGCCCAAGAACCGCTGCACCACCAAGTTAAGGATGTGAGCCAAACAGGGCACATGGGTCTTTTGTCCCTGTCGGAGGGCAGAGAGGAGGTTGGTGCCATTGTCGCAAACCACCATTCCTGCCTTAAGTTGGCATGGTGACAACCACCTCTGAACCTGCCACTGCAGAGCTGACAGAACCTCTGCCTCAGTCTGGCTCCTGTCCCCCAAGCACACCAGCTCAAGCACCACATGGCATCTTTTGGCCTGCATACTTGCGTAGCCCCTTGAACGGCTACGGAGCACCGCTGGTTCCAAGGACAAAGCACAGGAAGAGGCCATGGAGGAAGAAGAAGAGGAGGGGATGGAGGAGAGAGGTGTGTCACAATCATTAGTAGTGGCATTTTGGAGGCGTGATGGCGGAACAACCTCCAACACTACTGCACCTTGTCCTGCATCCTTCCCAGCTGCCAGAAGAGTCACCCAATGCGCGGTGAAACTTAGGTAACGTCCCTGTCCATGCCTGCTGGACCATGAGTCAGCGGTAATATGCACCTTACCGCTGACTGCCCTGTCCAGCGAAGCCAAGACATCGCCTTCCACATGCCGGTAGAGAGCCGGAATCCCCTTCCATGAGAAAAAGTGGCATTTGTGTACCTGCCACTGAGGAACCGCACATTCCACAAACTCACGGAAGGGGGCAGAGTCTACCAACTGAAAAGGCAGCAGTTGAAGTGCTAGCAATTTTGCCAAGCTAGCATTCAACGGCTGGGCATGTGGATGGCTGGGAGCGAACTTCTTTCGGCGGTGCAGCAGCTGGGGCAGGGAAATTCGCCTGGTACAATCTGACGTTGGTGTACCGAAAGCAGATTGCCCACAAGTACTTGGCTGTGACACACCTAATTCTACACCTTCATTCCTCTCAGTGCAGGTCTCAGAGAGGACTGAAGGTATAGTGGGGTTGGAGATCTCAGCTGATGAGGAGCAAGGAGGGGTCCTCTTTGTTCTTTGGTGTGGGTCTTTTAGATACGCTTGCCAACGAACTGCATGGCAGGTCAACATATGTCTGGTCAAGCATGTGGTGCCCAAGCGGGAGATGTTTTGGCCACGCGAGATACGCTTGAGACATATATGATATGTTGCAAATAGCAGCGGTGCGATCTGATGCACTCGTCTCAAAAAGGCCCACACCAAAGAACTTTTGGAATAACGCTGCACATGCGGCACTTTGGGGTGTGATGCAGTCAGTGTGCTGCCCTTAGGCTGGCCCCTGGAGGTCATCCTGCCTCGTTAGTGATGTGCCTCCTCCTCCTCTCTCCTATCAGGCACCCACGTTGAGTCAGTGACCTCATCATCCCCTCCCTCCTCATCACTGGAGCAAACCTGGCAGTATGCTGCAGCAGGGGGAGCATGACTGCCAGAGTGCTGTCCTTCTTGGGCACCCCCTCTGTCCGTGCTCACGTTACTGCCTTCATCTAGCTCAGTATCATCATCAGAGCCTTCTAAACGCTGGGCATCCTCCTGGAGCATGTACCCAACACTGTGGTCAAACAGTTCGAGGGACTCCTCAGGAGGACATGGTGGGGCTAGGGAAGGAGTCACTGATGCCATTGAGCCAAGGGAAGAGGCCATGTTGGCAGCTGCTTTGCCAGACAAGGTACCCTGAGCATGGGTGAGAGAGGATGAGGAGGATGAGGACGGCTTGGTCAACCACTCGACCAAGTCTTCCGCATGTTGCGGCTCAACACGGCCAGCTGCTGAAAAAAAGGCCAAGCGTGACCCACGGCCACATGCTAATGAGAATGCACCATCTCAATGACCAGCACTGTTGCCTATAGACACAGAGCCTGCTTGCCCTCTTTTATTGGCTTGTGACTGTCTGCCTCTCCCTGTTGGCCTTCCAGACATACTAATGGCCTGTAGCTGCACTAAGCTGGGATATATATATATATATATATATATATATATATATATATATATATATACTGATACTGCAGCTAGCAAAATCAAATGCCTGCCTGTAGTATGAGAACACCACCAACCTTCTACAGGTAGCTTTAGCTGAACACTGTGCAGAGCTCGCAAAAAAACTAACTTGTAGCTTATTTAGCTGCTTGTGGTAGTGATAGGATCAGGAAAGCACCACCAACCTTCTACAGGTAGCTTTAGATGAACACTGTGCAGAGCTCGCAAAAAACTAACTTGTAGCTTATTTAGCTGCCTGCGGTAGTGATAGGATCAGGAAAACACCAACCTTCTACAGGTAGCTTTAGGTGAACACTGTGCAGAGCTCGCAAAAAACTAAGTTGTAGCTTATTTAGCTGCCTGCGGTAGTGATAGGATCAGGAAAATACCATCAACCTTCTACAGGTAGCTTTAGGTGAACACTATGCAGAGCTCGCAAAAAAATAAATTGTAGTCTATTTAGCTGCTTGCGGTAGTGATAGGATCAGGAAAATACCACCAACCTTCTACAGGTAGCTTTAGGTGAACACTGTGCAGAGCTCGCAAAAAACAAACTTGTATCTTATTTAGCTGCCTGCCCTAGTAATAGGATCAGGAAAACACCACCAACCTTCTACAGGTAGCTTTAGCTGAACACTGTGCAGAGCTCGCACTACACTAACTTGTAGTTTTAGCTGAACACTGTGCAGAGCTCGCAAAAAACTAACTTGTAGCTTATTTAGCTGCCTGCGGTAGTGATAGGATCAGGAAAACACCACCAACCTTCTACAGGTAGCTTTAGGTAAACACTGTGCAGAGCTCGCAAAAAAAAATAACTTGTAGCTTATTTAGCTGCCTGCGGTAGTGATAGGATCAGGAAAACACCACCAACCTTCGACAGGTAGCTTTAGGTGAACACTGTGCAGAGCTCGCAAAAAACTAACTTGTAGCTTATTTAGCTGCCTGCGGTAGTGATAGGATCAGGAAAACACCACCAACCTTCTACAGGTAGCTTTAGGTGAACACTGTGCAGAGCTCGCAAAAAACGAAGTTGTAGCTTATTTAGCTGCCTGCGGTAGTGATAGGATCAGGAAAACACCACCAACCTTCTACAGGTAGCTTTAGGTGAACACTGTGCAGAGCTCGCAAAAAACTAAGTTGTAGCTTATTTAGCTGCCTGCGGTAGTGATAGGATCAGGAAAATACCACCAACCTTCTACAGGTAGCTTTAGGTGAACACTATGCAGAGCTCACAAAGAAATAACTTGTAGTTTATTTAGCTGCCTGCGGTAGTGATAGGATCAGGAAAACACCACCAACCTTCTACAGGTAGCTTTAGGTGAACACTGTGCAGAGCTCACAAAAAAACTAACTTGTAGTTTTAGCTGAACACTGTGAGGAGGACGCACTACACTAACTTGTAGCTTTAGCTGAACACTGTTCAGAGGACACACTACACTAACTTGTAGCTTTAGCTGAACACTGTGCAGAGGTCACACTAAACTAACTTGTAGCTTTAGCTGAACACTGTGAGGAGGACGCACTACATTAACTTGTTGCTTTAGCTGAACACTGTAGAGAGGTTGCACTATACTAACTTGTAGTTTTAGCTGAACACTGTGAGGAGGACGCACTACACTAACTTGTAGCTTTAGCTGAACACTGTGCAGAGGTCACACTACACTAACTTGTAGCTTTTGCTGAACACTGTGAGGAGGACGCACTACCCTAACTTGTAGCTTTAGCTGAACACTGTGCAGAGGTCACACTAAATTAACTTGTAGCTTTAGCTGAACACTGTGAGGAGGACGCACTACACTAACTTGTAGCTTTAGCTGAACACTGTGCAGAGGTTGCACTATACTAACTTGTAGTTTTATCTGAACACTGTTCAGAGCACGCACTACACTGAATTGTAGCTTTAGCTGAACACTGTGCAGAGGTCGCACTACACTAACTTGTAGTTTTAGCTGAACACTGTTCAGAGGACGCACTACACTAACTTGCAGCTTTAGCTGAACACAGTGCAGAGGTCACACTACACTAACTTGTAGATTTTGCTGAACACTGTGAGGAGGACGCACTACCCTAACTTGTAGCTTTAGCTGAACACTGTGCAGAGGTCACACTAAACTAACTTGTAGCTTTAACTGAACACTGTGAGGAGCACGCACTACACTAACTGTAAATAGTCTAGCTGCCTGACTGTGGTACTAATAGGATCAAAAGAACACCAGCAATTTTCTTCAGTTAGCTATAAATACTGTAACAAGACAAGCCTGCCTGTCAGTAGGGATGAGCAGAACACCCCCCTGTTCAGTTCGCACTAGAACATGCGAACAGGAAAAAAGTTTGTTCGAACACCATTAAAGTCTATGGGACACAAACATGAATAATGAAAAGTGCTAATTTTAAAGGCTTATATGCAAGTTGTTGTCATAAAAAGTGTTTGGGGACCTGGGTCCTGGCCTAGGGGACATGGATCAATGCAAAAAAAAGTTTTAAAAATGGCCGTTTGTTCAGGAGCAGTGATTTTAATAATGCTTAATTTCAAACAATAAATATGTAATATCCCTTTAAATTTCGTAGCTGGGGGGTGTCTATAGTATGCCTGTAAAGGGGCGCATGTTTCCCGTGTTTAGAACAGTCTGACAGCAAAATGACTTTTCAAAGGAAAAAAGCCATTTAAAACTACTCGCGGCTATTGCATTGCCGGTCCGACAATACACATAGAAGTTCATTGATAAAAACGGCATGGGAATTCCCCACAGGGGAACCCTGAACCAAAATTAAAAAAAAAAAAATTACGTGGGGGTCCCCCTAAATTCCATACCAGGCCCTTCAGGTCTGGTATGGATATTAAGGGAACCCCGGCCAAAATTTAAAAAAAAATGACGTGAGATCCCCCTAAATTCCATACCAGAAGGGTCTGGTATGGATTTTAAGGGGAACCCCACGCCAAAAAAAAAAAAACGGCATGGGGTCCCCCCAAAAATCCATACCTTCCATCCAGAACCTTATCCGAGCACGCAACCTGGCAGGCTGCAGGAAAAGAGGGGGGGACGAGAGAGCGCCCCCCCTCCTGAACCGTACCAGGCCACATGCCCTCAACATTGGGAGGGTGCTTTGGGGTAGACCCCCAAAACACCTTGTCCCCATGTTGATGAGGACAAGGGCCTCATCCCCACAACCCTGGCCGATGGTTGTGGGGGTCTGCGAGCGGGGGACTTATCAGAATCTGGAAGCTCCCTTTAACAAGGGGACCCCCAGATCCCACCCCCCGTGTGAAATGGTAAGGGGGTACCCCTACCATTGCACTAAAAAACTGTCAAAAATGCAATAGCCGCGAGTAGTTTTAAATGGCTTTTTTCCTTTGAAATGTCATTTTGCTGTCAGACTGTTGTAAACACGGGAAACAGGCATACTATAGACACCCCCCAGCTACGAAATTTAAAGGGATATTACACTTTTATTGTTTGACTTTAAGCATTAAAATCACTGCTCCTGAAAAAACGGCCGTTTTTAAAACTTTTTTTTGCATTGATCCATGTCCCCTGGGGCAGGACCCAGGTCCCCAAACACTTTTTATGACAATAACTTGCATATAAGCCTTTAAAATTAGCACTTTTGATTTCTCCCATAGACTTTTAAATGATGTTCCGCGGCATTCGAATTTGCCGCGAACACCCCAAATTGTTCGCTGTTCGGCGAACTTGCGAACAGCCAATGTTCGAGTCGAACATGAGTTCGACTCGAACTCGAAGCTCATCCCTACCTGTCAGTAGGAAGATAACAGGAACGGATCAAGCTATAGTGAATACAGTGTATATATATATATATATATATATATATATATATATATATATATATATATACACAACACCTGGGATGCATATATATATACACAATACACTGTAAGTGCAGCTAACTCACTGACTGTCCTGCCTAATCTAGCTAACTCAAATGAAATGACACTGTCTCTCTCTCTCTCTCCCCCTCAGCCCCCTGGCTTTGGCCAATTACAGCTCTCTCTACTGACGGCGCTGTGATTGGCCAAGCATGCGGGTCATAGTGCATGCTTGGCCAATCATCAGCCAGCAATGCACTGCGATGCCTCAGTGAATTATGGGCCGTGATGCGCTACACGAATTTGGCACGAACGGCCCATATTGTTCGCAATTCGGCGAACGATCGAGCAGACGATGTTCGAGTCGAACATGGGTTCGACTCGAACGCGAAGCTCATCCCTACCGGCGTCCTTTCATAAAATTAAAGACATCAATGGCTGCGTAGATAAAAGTTCAGTATAGAACCCAAATAGTGAAGAAAGTGTAGTGTATCTTGTGCCAACTAAACAAACTAAAATAAACAAACCTTAACATATAATTTAATGAGCTGCTATCCCCAAACTGAATAATTATATCACTAGTGCAAATTGAAACAGAATTGGTAGGGAGTGCTTACGTGAAAAATATACTAATAAAAAATATAATCAATGTTGTTACACAGTTAGCCAAGAATTTTAAAAATAATTCCCACACCCCAGTAAAAAATTAGCCAAGCCCCCCTCTCACCCTAAGAATTACCCCTCTCAGAATGCCAATTCTTCTCAGGATGCTAATTCTTATCCTTACCCAGCACCCTATTCAGTATCCACCCAGAATAGGTTTCTTCCATTGAATACTAGGCCATTTGATTATAATTACCAATATTATAATCAAGGGCCCAATCAGTACCAATCCAGACCACCTAGAGGTAATTTTAGGGGTAACCTCAGAGGGAGACCCTATCAGAATTACCACCAACAAGGGGAGGAATGGAGTGGATGGAAAGAACCCTACAGGATTCCACCTACTGCACCCCAATACCCCAAGGAACATATAGAAAAAGAGGTAGAAGGGGAAGAGGTAGAAAGAAAAAGAAAATGGGGCAACTAAATACAGGGATTTTTAACCTGGCTGGGATAGAAGAATTGGAGGTACTAGCACTAGGTTTAAAATTTGCACTCAAGGCAGAGCAGACATGCATTGTTAGAGCTCCACACCGCTGAGGAGAGAAGAGAAGGACAAAGCAGAGCCTGCAGGCTCAAAAGGTATCCATTTGAACCTTTTTGCCCCAGGGAACAAACTGTGAAAGTTTGGGCAGGAAATATGGTACTGGGAGGAAACCGTGGCAGAAATAAAAATCACCTCACAAAGAGCTCACAGGCACTCACTGCAGCTGAAGCAGCTCCAGTCATCTCACAAGATACAGCATCAGGGCGCTCTCACAGACAGAAAATGTCACAGCAAGACTCTCCATTTGAGTCAGATACAGAACAAATCCTCTCACAAACTTCTCCACAAGCCTCCTCAGTATCCCCAGTAATATTATTACAATTTGAAAAGATGCTTCATAAGGCTTTAAAACAAACCTCAGACCAAATAACAAAAAGCCTAACCAAAGAAATAAGAGAGCTGGGAAACCGCACCGCAGCCTTAGAAATAAAAATGGATGAAATTAAAATTACAACCCAAGAAAATATAACAGAATTGGAACAATTAAAAAAAGAGAATTTAATACTTCAAACTAAGCTCGAAGATTACGAAAATAGAGCCAGACGTTCAAACTTGCGCATAAGGGGAATACCTGAAACTGTGACAGACCTGCAATCTACTATTACTGCTCTATTACAAGAACTAAAGCCAGATATCCCTATTGAACGTTTAGAACTGGACAGAGTACACAAAGCCCTCACAGCCAAAAAGAAAGATGGACCCCCACGTGATATAATCACAAAATTTCATTATTACAGAATGAAAGAACAAATACTAATTGCTGCAAGAGAAAAAAGGAACTTAATTTTCAAGGACACAATTATCAAATTTTTGCTGACCTATCCCAACTTACTATTACTAAAAGACGATCCATGAAACCCCAACTAATGGAACTGCAACGCCACAACATTATGTATCAATGGGGCTTCCCCTTTTCAGTCAGATTTAACTACCAAGGTACAATTTACAGAAGCAGATCAGCAGATGAACTACAACAAACCCTTTTAAAATTAAATCTGACAGAACCCACAAGCAGCAACTCTCCCACACGCAGAAGAATGGCGTCATCTTCACCTTCAGGCAGCACCCAGAAAATTTCAGAACAAAATGGGAATCATCATTCTCACAAAAGAGGCCGTTATGCCACATCATCCATGGACCAAGAAGATTCAATGGACTGACATCCTAATTCCTGATATCTCTTCATTTATTATACTAAGAGATGGTTCTCTATAAAAAACCTATATTTATAACTGAATGTAACTGCATTCTGATAGTCACACACTGTGTGGGATCATGTTACATTCCAGTTATATTTCTTATTACTTCTGATTCATATAGCCTTAGAATATATAAGTGAAATAAGGAAATTCTTGTTCAGTTATATATTATCAGGTAATAACAATAGATTTATTACTTTTTAGGACAAATATGTTCAATAATCCAGAAGTAATGGAAGCTTTTTCTTTCTTTTCTTAAAACAAATATATTATTACCTAACTAGTTCCTAGAATTATGTTTTTGTTTATTCTAATCTGAAGCAATACAACCTCAATTTTATGAGTTAACATATCTAAACAGTTACATATGAATAAAATATGTAATTGTTTACTCTAAAAGGGTTAAAATCCCAAAATAATTCAAACTATCTTCATCAATACCAAAGTTATTAACAGTACCTTTCTAACTGAATTATTTAGCCTAGGGCAAGACTAACCATATACAACCACCCTGGAATAAATAATTTCAACAAAAACTATATTCTGCACTCCAATTAATGAAACATCATTTTGATGTCTTTTGACATAGCACTTCTCTCCTGTAAGCGGAAGATCCGTGTACCCCCATTAGCCCTCCTCATTCTCCCAACCATATTATGTGGGAGTGTGACGAAGGCACTTATTCCCCTGAGAGAGATATTTATTCTCTTTCACGGGTAAATTGTGATTACTTGCAAAAAATAATTTATACAATGTATCATCTAATCTCATATGTTTTTTGTTTACTCTTTACTCCAGAATTCACTGGTTTCTTTTCTATCTATTCATCTCTTCAGTCCACACAGGTTGATCTGCGCAGTCAGCTCTGCATAACAAAAAGTAAGTCAAAACTATTTGATCTATTGCCATGGCACCACTGAATATACTTTCCCTGAATGTTCAGGGAATAAATGTCCCTCAAAAAAGGACCAAAGCCTTCCGTACTTTCCATAACAAGAAGGCTCACATAGTATGCCTCCAAGAAACACACTTCACCAAAGATTCTACTCCAAAATATATTTCTCCTTTTTATCAACAAATTTACACGGCTTCTGCCTGTACCAAGCAAAGGGGAACTCTAATTGCATTTCACCGATCCACACCATTCACCTTATCATCAGAAATTAAAGACCCAGAAGGTAGATACCTGATACTCATGGGTTATATAATGGATACAGCAATCACGGTGATTTCCTACTACGCTCCTAACAAACAACCTACACCATTCCTCTCACATATATTACAAGTGATTAATACACACAAAATAGGAACAGTAATAATGTGTGGGGATTCGAACCAGGTCCTCCTCCCATTTCTAGATAAATCACCTTTTACACCATCCAAAATAACCTCTAGATTACCTTTTTCTCAACTTCTTTCCAAATACAATCTGGTAGATTCATGGAGAGAAAGTAAGCCAATGAAAAAGAAATTCACTTATTTCTCGCACCCTCATCAAACCTTCACCAGAATAGATCATATTTTTCTAACAATAGGAATGATACCAGAAATTATTGCATCAGATATAATTCAGATTCCGTGGTCTGACCATAATGCAGTATACACTACTATAGCCTCAGCCATACCAAAAGCGCATGACCCAACGTGGTACTTACCGGACATAATGCTCAAACACCCACTACATCAGATGGCCATTGAACAAGCTTTAAAGGAATACATATCAATTAATAATACAACAGACATCTCCCCAATAACACTGTGGGAAGCTCATAAGCCTGTCTTGCGTGGTACAATACAAAGACAAATGGCACTATTTAAACGAGAACGCAAAAATCTAGCAAAAAAACTAGAACTCAATTTTAATGCAGCCTACATATCATTTCAAGATAATCCGTCTCAGAGTACAAAATCTCATCTGGAAAAATCTAGATTGGAATACGATCTATTTCTCACTGAGTCAGTTGATAAATCCCTCAAACGCTCCAAACACAATTTCTACATGAATACAAACAAACCAGGTATATATTTGGCTCGGGCATTAAATTCAACTAACAAATCTTTCAAACCAATGCGTTTGAAATTATCAAAAAATGTTTACACTTGTAATCCAGTTAAAATAGTCCATAAATTTCACTCACATCTCGCAACTTTATACAAGACAAACAATGAATTTAATCCTACAGAGGCTGAATCCTTCTTCTCAAAAATAACCTTACCTGAGTTATCTCAGAATCAAAAAAGCAGTTTGGATGAGCCTATAACTATAGATGAAGTTGCTAACGCCATAAAAGACCTAAAACTTAACAAAAGACCAGGCCCAGACGGCTACTCGGCTTTATACTATAAAACATTCTCAGAAATACTCTCTCCCATTCTCACTGAAACTTTTAACAAACTTCTAGATGGACATTCTTTTCGGCAAGAAACACTAATGGCAATTGTTTGTATGATCCCAAAACCCCTTTCTGATGATACTTCCTGTGTGAATTATCGGCCTATCTCTCTGTTAAACCTCGATATTAAATTATTAGCAAAAATAATAGCAAAACGCCTCAATAGCATTATAGGAAAATTAATACATAGAGATCAAGTAGGCTTCATGCCAAATAGACAGGCAGGCGATAATATACGCAGGGCAGTGTTATTGGCACATATTGCTAAAAAACGGAAAATCCCTTTATGTTTTCTATCTCTCGATATTAAGAGGGCATTTGACACAGTATCCTGGCAATATATGCAATATTCATTACAAAAATGGGGTTTTGGACCCCACTTTTTAACATGGATCAAAGCATTATATAATAAACCCAAAGCCTATATAAAATATGCTGGATACAAATCTGAAGCCTTTAATATCGAAAGAGGTACCCGACAGGGTTGCCCATTATCTCCCTTATTATTTGCCCTTATACTCGAACCCATGGCTCAATACATCAGAACAAGCCAAACTATAACTGGCATTGAAGTAGGAGGTATTACACACAAATTATGTATATTTGCAGACGATATATTACTTTTTCTATCATCACCACAGGTCTCTGGTCCTAACTTAATACCAGCTCTTGATGGATTTGCAGCCCTATCCGGCCTTATGATTAATCCTAAGAAATGCCTAGTGCTTAATATTTCACTCACAAACATGGAATTGATCCCGGCTAGGGCTGCACTCCCATTCACATGGGCAGAAAAATCAATCCCATATCTTGGAATTCATTTAACAGCATCTCATTCTGACTTATTTTCAACCAATTATCCTCCTGTATTAAGACAGATCACAAATCTAATAAAACAATGGTCGCAACTTCCTTTATCCTGGATAGGGAAGATTAATGCAATCAAAATGACTATTCTACCCAAATTGCTTTATCTATTCAGAGTCCTCCCTATTCCAATTCCTTCCTATTTTTTGAGAATAGTACAAAAAAGAGCAACTTCGTTTATATGGGGCTCTTCTAAACCACGTATACCAATACACACACTACATCTTCCCAAAAATAAAGGAGGCCTGGGATACCCTAATTTTACTAACTACTACAGAGCAGCACATTTGGCCAGTCTGTCCAAATACCATGCAAAACAGGAAATCCCATTATGGGTGTTTATAGAGGCTTCAGAAAATGACCCTCTATTAATATCAAATTTATTATGGCTTGATCCTAAAGACCGCTTTAAAATTCATAATCCCATAACTAAACACTTCTTATCTCTCTGGGATAAACTAAAAACCAAATATCAGTTACAATCTCCACACAATACTCTCCTTTCTTTTATCAGAAATCCGGCCTTTTATCCGGCATGGATCTACCCAAATTCTTTTAAAGCTTGGACAACATCAGGCATTCAGACACTAAATGACTTCATAGCATCTAAATCACTCCTTTCATTCCCATCGCTTAGAGAAAAATATGATCTACCAAACTCTGAGATATTTAGATATCTCCAAATCAAAAATTTCTATACACCATTCCTAAAGGGGGATACACCATTATCCCAATTATCCATTTTTGAATCAATCTGTACAAAAGATCCATTTGCTAAAGGTACAATTTCATCACTTTATAATCAATTATATGGAGTAGAAAATCTTAATAGACCCTCTTACGTTCAGAGGTGGGAGGAGGACCTGGGACGAACTTTAGAAGACACGGACTGGTCTAACATATGGCTCACATCTAAGTCATCTTCACCCAACATCTTAGCACTGGAGACAAATTATAAAGTCCTAACTCGCTGGTACCTTGTACCCGCTAGAGTGGCAAAATATTCACCTAATACCTCAGCTCTTTGTTTTCGAGGATGCCCAGAAATAGGCACATATTTACACATATGGTGGACGTTCCCAGTAATCCAAACCTTCTGGAAGGAAGTCTTCGTGATTGCATCTAAAATATTTAAAAAAATAATACAACCAGATCCATATTTAACTTTACTTAATCTAAAACCGGAATGGTTAACACTCTCTCAATTCAAACTTATGATCCAACTAATAACGGCTGCAAAACAAACAGTGGCCAAGGCATGGAAATCTCCTACATTGGTACTAGCAGAAACAATTCACAGAATGAATAATACAATGTCCCATGCTAAGATGGTAGCCATCGATCAAAATCAAATTCCAAAATTTGAAAAACTTTGGCATCCTTGGATAAAACAACAGTTCCTGTCAAACTTCAATGACTCTGTCCTGTTGCCATGGTAACAGATTAAATGACTTACAGAGACACCCATTCTAAGGCTTCAAAGAGAACTAAAAAGAATAATAAACTGACGAGCGGGACAACCTTGTGGACCATACCTCTACCTTTCAACCCTTTTTCTTCTTTCTCTTTCCTTTTCTCCACCTTACGATTAAAGCTCATTATCAGAATTTATTTGACCTATATACACTCTACTTGTAAACAATATGTATAGTAGGTATAAATCATTTAAATACCTACAAAAGTAACTAAGGAAATGATATATATCTTTAATTTAGGTTTACGTGAACCCAATGTTTAATATTTGAAATTTCATGATATTTACCTATATAAACCCTACTGTAAAACAATGAGCTTACTTTATAGATCCTTGTAAACTTACTTTATGTATCTTTATAACATTGTATACTCAATAAACTTCTTTTGACAAGGAAAAAAAAAAAAAAAATTTGCACTCAACAGAAATGTCGACAAGTTTTAACTATTTGTTGACATAGAAAAATATATTAGGAAATTAAATATAAAAAAAGCATTTTCCCTCTCAACCGAGTGCACAGAAGACACTATGTATCAACATAATTAAAAGACTATTGGATGACACAACTACCTATAAACCACTTTTATCAGATCCAACAGTTAGACTAAAAGCCGAATTGGAACGTTGGGTTGTCAAGGGCATTCATACCCAAATTTTAGATATAAAAGAGGCAAATTATGTAATTCCCTTTGTCACACGTATTCTGGTTCTATATATAGTGCCCAAAATCCACAAATGTAGAAACCAACCCCCAGGCTGGCCCATAGTAAATGGGATTAGGTCCCTTTACTCTCGGGTGGGCGAATACCTTGATATTTATCTTCAGCCCCTGGTCATTCAGGGTAGATCATATCTGAAAGACAGTCGGGAACTTATTAACTCTCTCCAAACTATTGAGGTGTCAGCAAATACCCTTTTGGTGACTGTTGACATTGAGTCACTTTATACCAACATCAAACAAGATGCTATTGTTGTGGTTAAATAAGCTCTCACGGAGGAATCCAAGTTGAAAAAGCTCCAAATTAATTTCCTTGTTGAAAGACTTCAACAAGCTATGGGGAATAATTATTTCTGGGTTCAAAACCATTTTTACAACCAAATCAAAGGGGTTGCGATGGGGGCACGATATGCCCCGAGTGTAGCTAATATAGTGCTTAACAAATGGGAGCAGGAAACCATCTATAGAAAACCCAACAAGGCACTTATGTACTATAAAAGGTACATTGATGATGTTATTCTTTTATGGGATGATTCCCA
Organism: Aquarana catesbeiana; assembly: GCF_042186555.1. Lineage (NCBI taxonomy): Eukaryota > Metazoa > Chordata > Amphibia > Anura > Ranidae > Aquarana > Aquarana catesbeiana. The sequence goes on from NC_133328.1 coordinate 461,360,829, forward strand.
GACGGAACTGGAGACCTTCCTAATATGCTTGAATAACAACAAATATGGGCTTAAATTCACTGCGGAATGGAGTTTGGAAAGAATCAATTTTTTGGATCTCACTTTGGTTAAAAATAGGAATAGGATTGGCACTAAGGTTTAAAATTTGCACTCGACAGAAATGTCGACAAGTTTGAATTATTTGTTGACATAGAAAAATATGTTAGGAAATTAAATATAAAAAAAGCATTTTTCCTCTCAACCGAGTGCTCTTCCACCACGATCAGAAGACACTATGTATCAACATAATGGGTTTAAAAAAAAATTAATGGGCTTAAATTCACTGCGGAATGGAGTTTGGAAAGAATCAATTTTTTGGATCTCACTTTGGTTAAAAATAGGAGTAGGATTGGCACTAAGGCTTTTTTCAAGGCAACGGACAGAAATGGCTTTGTGCCAACCAATAGTTGCCACCACCCACAATGGCTGGGAGTGGTTCCCAAGGGCCAATACATGCTTATCAGGAGAAATTGAGACAATTTAACTAATTTTCATGTACAATCTGAGGTACTCACTACCAGATTTCAGGAAAAGGGCTATTCTCAAAACTAAAAATCAAGTCTTTAAGGGCGCATGCGCGGCTCTCGGACATGGTTAAAGTTGGCCAGCAAAAACATTGTTACAGGCCACTACTGGATCCGCGCTATCAGGCCGCGATGGACAAATACCTTACTAGGCTGCAATCCCCGGCCTTGCCTACGCAAGTTCACTGCTATGGACCCTTCATTGGGGATCAAGGACATAGATAGCGGCACATCCCTCACTCAAGACACTCCAGCCATGTCCCCTCAAGCCTCTTAGTTTATATTAACTCCTGAGTTGCTGAACGTGAAGTTACAGGCTCTCCTACAGCAGATGACACGCAACTTTGCTGCAGAGGTGGGTAGGCTTTCCCAAGAACTGAAAGGTGAAATTGCTCATATAGGGGAAACACTCTGTATCCCAGCTCCAGTTACAACAGGAGGACCTGGAAAACAGGGAAAGACATCAGAATTTACGCTTCCATGGTATACCAGAGAATGTGGGAGATAACGCTCGGCGACCATATCTGTTGGGTTTTTTCAACACCCTAGTCCCAAACATTGCGGACATAGATTGGAGGTTAGACAGGGCACACAGGTCTCTGGGTCCCAAACCGCCTTCTGGATCTAGACCTGGAGATGTCATAGTTCGCTTTCATTTTTATGACAGTAAGGAGGCTCTGACCCTCGCCACACACAATAAATCATCCGCCGAATATAAAGGGGCAAAAATTCAGATCTATAACGATTTGTCTCCAATAACCCTGGCCATACGCAGAAACCTTCGCCCAATCACCTCTCATTTACAAAATCACTGCATCCCTTACTTCTGGGGTTTCCCGTTCCATTTGATTGTTCCCAAAGAGGGTGCACAACATTGTCTACGGGACATGCATGAGGGAGAAGCATTCATAAAGAGCCCGGGACTGCCTTCTTTACTGGAAGATTTTTTGCTTCCACCTGCTGCCTTGCCTGGCCGTATGGCTCCTACTAAACCTACCCGGATCTGGACCCCGATCCAAAATAAGCAGAAGAGGTCTTTTTCTACACCTTAACGTTCCTCCAGACGTCCTCCTTGAAAAAAAAAAAAGGATAACCACAGTTGGCTACTCTCTATAAGCAGGCTTGCCTTTATCTTAGTGACTGATCACTGATGGTTCTGTTTTTGATCTGGATACTAGGTTGAATAGTTCTCCAAATACTGGAGAACTACCCTGCATACCCATGGGGTACAGTTTATATACTTTATTTTTTTTTCTGTTGCTTTTGTTTTTCATACATAAGGTTCCATTTTTTCTCCCAAAAATAAGATACAAGTAAGAAAATGAACATACATATATCCTTCTTCTCTGTTCTATGCTGTTTTTCCAGCATAGAACAGGGGAGTGGGGATGTTTTTTTACCGGGGAGTGGATGGATCCCTCCTCCCTACATCTCCATCTGATGGGAATTGTCAGGTGGCCCAGAACTGTCCAAGACCCCGGTCTCGGACTTCTAAGTAGCATTTGCTTCCCAGGTGAAATGACTTTGATTTTTCTTTTTTTTCCCTTTGGATCTTTACTAGGTCCTCACATTGTTGTTTTTCTTTTATTATTAAGTATAAAATTGATGCGCTTTAAATAAATAGTGCACAATATGCTGCTGCGACTAAGCTTAAATCCAGGAATAAAAAATGCATACATGTGAATAAAATAGATAAATAATTATGGTGCTAATACATGTGTTAAAATTGCCAAAATAAATCTTCAAATTGGTGATGTGACGGTGAATATAAATAAAATAATAATGACACTCTGAGTACAATGTCCAGGCAGAGATAAATAATGGGGGAAAGTAAAAATAATCAAACAGTTTCTTCCCTTAATCCAGATTGATTGACTCACTGGGTTAGATCGTTTGTATCAGGATATTTAGTTTTTCTTGCATCCCACTTTAGCCATAATACTGCTGGTGATTCGGCTCTCAGGATAAAGGTTTATGCAAAGCAAGCAAAGAAAAAATAGATCATTGTGCAGTGAACTTACTAGATAGTACATAAGCAAAACAGGGACAAGAGATACACTCACAAACTCCCGGTCTATTAGAAGCATTCAAATATGCAGATTGCAGTCAGCCGCTGTGGACGAGGTTTCCCATAGAGAAACAGCTGCTGTTAACCTTCAGGTGTATTGCAGCACTGAACGTCCTAAGCTCCTCCCACGCGTTGCATCACTGACACGTGACTTTTTCAAGGATAAACACAGGAAGCCACGGCCTTTGTATTTAAGTCCTATGGCATTGTGGTTACCATGGAGACAGCGCTGTGTTCATTGGATCATCATACTGCTTTCTGCTACTAATGACATGTAAATATTTTGGCTTAAGCCTTATTTAATTGTTTTACAAATTGTTAAAAGGGAACATATATTTATAAATACAGGTTTGCAAACAAATATAGAACACTTCCAGATAAAGAATAAGAACATAAAAATGGACCTAATTAGTGCGGTCACGAAACTCCCTCCAGTGGTAAATAGTGTTACTACACATTCAATGTTAACCACTTCCCGACCGCCGCACGACGATGTACATCCTAAGTTTGAACGGGGATTTTGTTGTTATGGCAGCAGCTAGCTGCCATAACCCCGGCAATTTTCGTGCCGCGAGATCACTTTTATCGGTGGCGGGAGAGGGCCCCCCCTCCCGCTGCGATCCGGTGCCCTCCGCCGCTTACCGGAGCCGTCGGTAGCGGCGGAGGCGATCGCGTCGTTCTGTGTGGTGTGTCTGGAGATGAGTGAGGCCAAGATGGTGCTCACTCGTCTCCATGACACTGCTGGGCGGAAGCGACGTCAAAACGTCACTTCCGTCCACGCCTCTTAAAGGCATATTTTTTCAAATGTCATTTTTCTAAATGACTTTTTTTTTTATTGCATTTTAATGTAAATATGAGATCTGAGGTCTTTTTGACCCCAGATCTCATATTTAAGAGGTCCTGCCATGTTTTTTTCTATTACAAGGGATGTTTACATTCCTTGTAATAGGAATAAAAGTGACACAATTTTTTTTTTTAAACAGTGTAAAAATAAATAAAATATTGTAAAATAAATAATAAAAATAAAAAAAATTTTTTAAAACCCCCCCTGTCCCGACGAGCTCGCGCGCAGAAGCGAACGCATACGCGAGTAGCGCCCGCATATGAAAACAGTGGTCAAACCACACATGTGAGGTATCACAGCGACCGGTAGAGTGAGAGCAATAATTCTAGCCCTAGACCTCCTCTGTAGCGCAAAATATGCAACCTGTAGAATTTTTTAAACGTCGCCTATGGAGATTTTTGAGGGTAAAAGTTTGACGCCATTCCACGAGCGGGCGCAATTTTCAAGCGTGACATCAATTTACTTGGCGTAACATTATATTTCACAATATAAAAAAAAATTGGGATAACTTTACTGTTGTTTTATTTTTTTATTCAAAAAAGTGAATTTTTTCCAAAAAAAGTGCGCTTATAAGACCGCTGCGCAAATACGGTGCAAAAAAAAGTATTGCAATGACCGCCAATGTATTCTCTAGGGTGTTAGAAGAAAAACCATATATAATGTTTGGGGGTTCTAAGTAATTTTCTAGCAGAAAAACCTGTTTTAAACATGTAAACACCTAAAATCCAAAACGAGGCTGGTCCTTAAGTGGTTAACACATCAGATCGCATGTCATTACATACTGGCATAGATAGCAAAATCACTAATATGTATGTGTACTTTCGCAAGTAAAATACCAATTGATCCACATTGTGTAGTTACTAGCAACATATTGGATAGGCCCGTATTACACTCACATCCACTAGTGAAAATTATATAAAAAATATAAAAAAATATTAAAATAAAAGATTAAGGTTACATTGTTGCACCACTAGTTCGCCATTGCAACAATGTTTAAAAAAAAAAAATTATATTGAAAAATTAAATTAAAATACTAAATAAATTAAAATACATAATTGACTAGATGCACAACCCAAATATTTGATACTATACACTCATTTACAGTAAAATCAAATATATGATCCCTATGATATTGATAGAAATGAACAAAGAGAATACCAACAATATACGAATGGAGAAGAATATCGGGAATATCAATCCAACCGGAACAGGAATGAAGGAGGAGAAATTGAACAATCTAGGCATGAACCGACAAGAAGTCCCATTCAAACTAACAACAGGTATAAACCATTAAGGGAATATAATGATAAGGAGCAATCTAGGTCTTTTTTAGAATATCGCCGGAACGAAGACCCCCACAAACAAGAACACCACAACAGGGAAAAAAGCCCAAACAGAAAAGGGGATGCAGAGCAGGACGGAAAGTCCAAAAGAAAAAGAGAGTATTAGGAGAAGGCATATATAACCTCAGTGGAACAGAACTAACGAGAGCTGAACTTGCGACATTAGACAAAGGCTTAAAATATGCCCCTACAAGAAATCTTGATAAATTCCAAACGTATATTGACATACAAAAGTACACCAGGAAACTGAACATTAAAAAATACTTGCTATCTAAGCCTCCCAGTATACAGAATTTGGAAACAGAAGCATCAAGAGGCATTATTTACAGTAGCCTCAGAAACAGATCATTGTTTAATCCACCGGTACTGAACAATGAGCATATTCAAGTCTTCAATAGAATGGTAATACAAGATCTTGAACAATTAAAATACAAGAAAATATCTGAACCCAACAATATACAAATAGGTATCAAATGGTTAGAACAAAATAAAGAAATTGTAGTGAGACCTGCGGACAAAGGGGGAGCAATTGTGGTACTATCTAAAGAATATTACAATAATGAGTTACTAGGACAACTAAGCGATACTAATACTTATATTAAACTCAATGGCAACCCAACAAGAGAGTACAAATGGGAATTATCAGATTTAATCCCGAAAGGAGTAAGTAAAAATATTTTAAACAAAAAAGAGTCCAAATATTTATTGCCAGACACGTGTAGAGTACCCATCATCTACACCGTGCTGAAAATACACAAGAATTTAGAACAACCGCCTGGCAGACCTATCATAAATGGTATTCAATCTATCAATGCCAGGATAGGTGAATATGTCGATAAATTCTTACAGCCGTTAGTATCTCAAACTAGAGCATTTCTGAGAGATACGAAACACTTGATACAAATACTGGATTCCCTTGACTTAAAACGAGATCAAAAATATATCATTGCAACTGCGGATGTAGCTTCGCTATATACAGTTATCGATCATAGTGATGCAATAGAAGCATCCAAATGGGCTATGGACAAATTCAGCCATCTTATATCCAAACAAAAAAGATTTATTTTAAGAAGCCTGGCGTTTGGAATACAGCACAATTACTTTTGGTATAAGGACAACTACTACGGACAATTAACTGGGATTGGAATGGGAGCTAAGTATGCTCCAAGTGTGGCCAATGTTTTTATTGCCAAGTGGGAGGATGAGGCAATCTTCTCAAAATACCCCAGACAATATTGTGCTTTACAAAAGGTTCATTGATGACTGTATAGTAATATGGAAAGGTGACGAAGCTAGCTTAATACAGTTTTTTAACCAATTAAATATCAACCAAAAGAACATCAAGCTTGAATACGAAATAAGTGAAAAAATAGTACACTTCTTAGATTTAGAAATACAGCTAGTAAACAATTCCATTAGTACTAAAACCTATTTTAAAACAGTGGAAAGAAATAGCTACATACCAGTGAACAGTTGTCACCATGAACCATGGCTTATCAATATTCCCAAGGGGCAATTCATACGGCTAAGAAGAAATTGCTCAGACAATAATGAATATCTAAAACAGGCACAATTGATGGGACAAAAGTTTGAAGACAAAGGATATAGCAAGGAATTCATAGCAGAAAAAGTCAAGGAGATTAATCAAACCCCAAGGGAGTTGCTGATCCAGGATAAAATCAAAGATAATAAAGATAATAACGATATACCGCTGATAATGAACTACAGCATTCAACATAAGAAAATGGAAAGAATCATCAGAAAACATTGGCCTCTTTTAAAATCAGATAAAACTCTCTGCAACATTCTACCGGATAAGCCTCGCTTCATTTATAGGCGAGTCCCCACATTAAGGGATCTAATTGCCAAAAATGTCCCGGAACCCCCCAAAAGATTGATGGAATTATCCTTTTTCCAGGGGAAAGGGTTCTTCCCCTGTAAAAGATGTTACGCTTGCATCAATACCCAACAAAATGGGCAAAAGTGTAATAAATTCACAGTAACAAGTACTGGCAATGAACATACTATTAAGGACTTTATATCGTGCAGGACGGAAGGAGTAGTATATGTTTTGCAATGCTCATGCTCACTACAATATATTGGTAGAATCAAGAGGCCTATGTGGAAACGCATAAGGGAACATATCCAGAACATCAAAAAATCTTTCCCTAAGCATAATGTCTGCAGACATTTTGCTATGCACCACAATAGTGACCCCAAACAGTTGAAATTTTGGGCGATTCAGAAATACAAGCCACATTGGAGAGGCTCAAATAAGATATGGGAACTCAGTAAAAGCGAGTCTAAATGGATATTCCAGATGGGGACTCTTGCGCCAAATGGCTTAAACATAGAATTTGATCTTAATTGCTTCATATCAGATTTTTAATACTCCGTGATACTCTCAAGACATGCCTTATTAATTTTTAAACATTTATTACATATATATTAATTTTTAATTTTTAAATTTTAATTTTAATTTTTATTTAGTTGGTATTAATTGGTACGTAAATTTATTGTCTCTTTACACTTAATATCATAATAACGATAGTCTATATTTTAGTATTTATTTTAAATAAAATTAATTTTTATTATTTATTTTTTATAATATCATAGGGATCATATATTTGATTTTACTGTAAATGAGTGTATAGTATCAAATATTTGGGTTGTGCATCTAGTCAATTATGTATTTTAATTTATTTAGTATTTTAATTTAATTTTTCAATATAAATTTTTTTTTTTTAAACATTGTTGCAATGGCGAACTAGTGGCGCAACAATGTAACCTTAATCTTTTATTTTAATATTTTTTAATATTTTTTATATAATTTTCACTAGTGGATGTGAGTGTAATACGGGCCTATCCAATATGTTGCTAGTAACTACACAATGTGGATCAATTGGTATTTTACTTGCGGAAGTACACATACATATTAGTGATTTTGCTATCTATCCCAGTATGTAATGACATGCGATCTGATGTGTTAACATTGAATGTGTAGTAACACTATTTACCACTGGAGGGAGTTTCGTGACCGCACTAATTAGGTCCATTTTTATGTTCTTATTCTTTATCTGGAAGTGTTCTATATTTGTTTGCAAACCTGTATTTATAAATATATGTTCCCCTTTTAACAATTTGTAAAACAATTAAATAAGGCTTAAGCCAAAATATTTACATGTCATTAGTAGCAGAAAGCAGTATGATGATCCAATGAACACAGCGCTGTCTCCATTATAACCATAATGCCATAGGACTTAAATACAGAGGCCGTGGCTTCCTGTGTTTATCCTTGAAAAAGTCACGTGTCAGTGATGCAACGCGTGGGAGGAGCTTAGGACGTTCAGTGCTGCAATACACCTGAAGGTTAACAGCAGCTGTTTCTCTATGGGAAACCTCGTCCACAGCGGCTGACTGAAATCTGCATATTTGAATGCTTCTAATAGACCGGGAGTTTGTGAGTATATCTCTTGTCCCTGTTTTGCTTATGTACTATCTAGTAAGTTCACTGCACAATGATCTATTTTTTCTTTGCTTGCTTTGCATAAAACCTTTATCCTGAGAGCCGAATCACCAGCAGTATTATGGCTAAAGTGGGATGCAAGAAAAACTAAATATCCTGATACAAACGATCTAACCCAGTGAGTCAATCAATCTGGATTAAGGGAAGGAACTGTTTAATTATTTTTACTTTCCCCCACTATTTATCTCTGTCTGGACATTGTACTCAGAGTGTCATTATTATTTTATTTATATTCACCGTCACATCACCAATTTGAAGATTTATTTTGGCAATTTTAACACATGTATTAGCACCATAATTATTTATCTATTTTATTCACATGTATGCATTTTTTATTCCTGGATTTAAGCTTAGTCGCAGCAGCATATTGTGCACTATTTATTTAAAGCGCATCAATTTTATACTTAGTTCTATTTGTTTGGTTATCTGATCACCCTATATTGATAGCAGCTTTAATTTACTGATTTTATCATAGCACTAATTATATTGGTATATATATATATTTTTAAGCACAATTTATTTATATCACACATATCTATCCACATCAGCGCTTGGTTTTTATTCATTTTCTTTTACCTTCATTTCTGTTCCTAGGGCTGTTTTTGTCAGATATACTTGTGCACCGGTATGGGGCAATTTACCAGTTAAATGAACTACAGGTCTCTTGGTTCAATGTCATAATAAGCAGGCTCATTGTTGATGTATTATGGTGTTAAAAATAGTCTCCCAAAATGTTAAGGGCCTGAACTCTATCCAGAAACGATGGCTTTCCTTAAAGGTTTTAGAAGGTCTGGTGCTGATATTGTGATGATACAGGAGACTCACTTCCGGGCTGGGGGTTTGATGAAATTTGCATCAAAACATTTTCCTAGTTCTTATGTAGCCTCTGACCCTTCTGGCAAGGCTGGAGTAGCTATACTTATTAAAAAATCTTGCCCTATTAGGCTAAAGGATAAGTACATTGACCCCCATGGGACGTTTGTTATCCTGGTCACATTGGTAAACGTATATGCACCCAATTCTGGACAAAATGTATTTTTAGATACATTATTCTGTCGGATGCAATGTTACTCTCAACCCCTTATGGTAATAGGGAGTGATTTCAATTTGATTATGTCCCATAAGAGAGATAGACACACACTCTTTGAAGATACCCCACCACAGAGAGTACCGTATTTATCGGCGTACAACACGCACTTTATTACCCTTAAAATCAGGGGAAAATCGCGGGTGCGTGTTATACGCTGATCCCCGCTAATTGTGATCTATCGGCGGCGATCGCCGCCGACATTCACATAGCGTGTCATTTTAAATATGGCGCCGCGGAGTTCGGAGGGACTCGGCGGAGCTGAACGAGCGCCGCTGAAATCACAGTGACTGCTCGGAGCCGAGATACACATAGTGTATAGTGTATAAAGTGTATTTGGCTCTTTCCGGCGCCGCTCACAGTCCCTCCCAGTCCCACCATTGGACCTGTGTTATGTCCATCATAGGGTGGGACTGGGCGGGACTGTGAGCGGAGCCAGAAAGAGCCGAATACACTCGACTATGTGTATCTCGGCGGCGTTCGTTCAGCTCCGCCGAGTCCCTCCGAACTCTGCGGGGCCATATTTAAAACTACATGCAGCTATGTGTATGTCGGCGGCCGCGGCAAGCATGGACACTGGGGGCAAGGCTGCACTGACCACTGGGGCAAAGCTGCACTGGGGCAAAGCTGCACTGACAAGGCTGCACTGGGGCAAAGCTGCACTGACAAGACTGCACTGGGGCAAAGCTGCACTGACAAGGCTGCAATAGACACTGGGTCAAGGCTGCACTGACACTGAAAAGGCTGCAATGACACTAACAAGGCTGCAGATGAACACTGATGAGGCTGCATTGATAGGCATTTTAATGTAAGTTTTTTTTCCTTAAACTTCCCTCCTAAAAGTTTTTTTCCTTAAAATTCCCTCCTAAACTTGGGGTGCGTGTTATACGCCGGCGCGTGTTATACGCCGATAAATACGGTAATTTCTCAGGCCACCTCCTTTAGAAAATGAATCAGGTCACATTGACTGTTTGATGCCTGGAGAATTAAACATCCAACACAAAGGCAATACACCTTTTACTCCATGGCACAAAAAATGTACTCTAGATTAGATCACTTTTTTTTACCCTAACGGCACCGCTTCTCCCTCATACAGTAGATTCTAATATCTCACCCATAACGTGGTCGGATCACGCCCCTATCTCACTAGATCTTTCACTACATCACCCTACATCTAAAGCCCCATACACACTATCAGATTTTCTGCTGAGTTTTTCCTTCAGATTTACCAAAAACATATAATATGAGGTCAAACCTTAGGAGTTTCAATTTGTATGCAATCAGGCAGGCCCTTGTACTACATGGTTTTAGTAAATCTGAAGGAAAAACTCAGCAGAAAATCTGATAGTGTGTATGGGGCTTAAGACTTGTCATTGGCGTCTTAATAAACATCTTCTTAACTCCACACCTGTCAGAGAGAAATTGGCGGAAACTTAGGTGAATTTTTCCAGCTTAATGTGGGTTAGGTGCAGGGGGTTTCTTTCTTTGGGAGGAGCACGAGGCCTGCTTCCACGGCTTCTGCATTGCCGAGGGCTCTCGCCTGAAGAGAGATATCGAGAGTTGTCGGATATCTTTACTTGCTGATCTGAAGCATACGGAGCTTGGGCTTGTGAGCTCTCTAACGGTCGAGGGCATTCGTAAGGTAGTAGCGTTCCGTAATCAGCTGAAATCCTTGGCATACAGTAAGGCAGCTAAATCCCTTATGTGTTTTATTAGATTAAAATCGTATCATCGCATAGTGGTCATGCGGATACGGGATAAGTTACAGGTGCCACGTCTTATATACAATAGTTTAGAAGAGCAGAAAGATATATTGGTGGGCTCAAGACTTTATAGGCACAATAATGAGGGTAATATATAGTTAAAATGTTATTTTATTTCGAAATTATTACATAAAAAAAGGGGGAAAGGAAGATATAAAAACCAATCACAGTTTACAAATTATGCACTCCATACACATTTGGTTGGTTGGTGAAAAAAGATACACAAAACTTATGAAACCAACAAGAGACATGCAGCTTATTGATCTATATAGTTACAGTACATTTTGTTGAACCAAGCGTTATGTGATGGTGGCAATCAATTTCTGTATGAGCTCGACATGTTGCGTGCCGCATGCGCTTCTTCAGGAGCACAGAATTAGGGTACTGTAATGGATAATACATTTTGTAAAGGAAACAACATCATTTTATGTCTATATATGAACTTATATCTGAACAATAAAGTAGAGTGGTAAAAGAAAGGCTGTTCTAATATCATCAATGGGATATCCGTCCTGCAATGGTCAGGCGGAGCAAAGGCAATGTGGGGACGGATGTAACATGGTACAAATTAATAGTAGAAAGATAGGATGAGTAGTGGAGTATAACGTAAGATATAGAATCAGGTGGGGTTGAGGTGAAAAATGAGGGAGGTGGGAAGGGAGGAAGGAGATAGGGGTAAGGAAGGGGATGGTGAAAAAGGGGGGGGGGGGGGAGGGGAGGAAGGGGGGGGGGGAAGGAAAGGAGGGGGGGGGAAGAGGGGAAGGGGGAGGGGGGAAAAGAGAGGGAAGAGGAAAGATATGGAAAGGGAACAGGGAAGGAAAGGAAATGTGGAAGGAAGGACTAGGGGAGAAGAGGAAGGGGAGGGAAAGGAAGGGGAAGGGGGGGGGGGAAGGGAAAGGAAAAGGGGGGGGAAGAGGAAGAGGAAAAGGGGGGGGGGGGATAGGGGAGAAGAAGAGGGAAAAAAAGGAAAGAGGGAGGGCAGGGGGGGGAAGGGGGGGGGGAGGGGGAGGGGAGAAAGAGAAAATGCCATGAATAAAAAATGTATGTAGATGTCTATGTGTAAATACGACAGAGAATTTAGCAGGTGGCATATGATGTATATTGTATATTAAAGATGGCATTAGTGTTGAATATTAACTTGATAAAGTTAGATTGCACTTACCCTGATAGATTTATAACTATGCTTAGGAAGAGAGAGGGGGTAAAAACAAAACCACAGCAATCTCCTTAATCAGTGGTAGTAATTCCCAGCACTTTAGGCAGTAATTGTTTGATGGAAGAGGATATGTAATAATCAGAGGCAGACATGGAAGTTGCATCAAAGTGCATAAAGACTTTTATTCCTTGGGAAGCTATTCAATCTGAGCCCCAATCCTGCTGAGTCTGTTAAATCGATAGAAATTGTATTATGAAAATAAGTCATAGAAGGAGCTATAATAGAAGATGGTAGGGATGTAAGCTTACCTGGATATATAGCATCTAACTCGTAAGTGGAGAAGTTGGTGGTGAGAAGCCGCACAGCCGTCCGGCCGCAAGCGACTTATGGTAAGGATAGTACAGAGAGAGACGCCAAGCAGGCGTCTCTTGTACATCCGCTCCGCCTGACCATTGCAGGACGGATATCCCATTGATGATATTAGAACAGCCTTTCTTTTACCACTCTACTTTATTGTTCAGATATAAGTTCATATATAGACATAAAATGATGTTGTTTCCTTTACAAAATGTATTATCCATTACAGTACCCTAATTCTGTGCTCCTGAAGAAGCGCATGCGGCGCGCAACATGTCAAGCTCATACAGAAATTGATTGCCACCATCACATAACGCTTGGTTCAACAAAATGTACTGTAACTATATAGATCAATAAGCTGCATGTCTCTTGTTGGTTTCATAAGTTTTGTGTATCTTTTTTCACCAACCAACCAAATGTGTATGGAGTGCATAATTTGTAAACTGTGATTGGTTTTTATATCTTCCTTTCCCCCTTTTTTTATGTAATAATTTCGAAATAAAATAACATTTTAACTATATATTACCCTCATTATTGTGCCTATAAAGTCTTGAGCCCACCAATATATCTTTCTGCTCTTCTAAATCCCTTATGTGGGCTAAACAAAAATTTTATGAATTTTCTAACAAGCCACACAGAATGTTAGTTAACAAGCTTCGTCCGCGCCCTTTTCACTCCTTCCCTGAACTACTAATTCAAAAAGATGGCACTCCTACTCATTGCCCTCAAACTATGACTAAAACTTTTGGGGACTTCTACAAAGAGCTTTATAACTGTCTTACCCCTGAGAAACACTTCAATTTTACCAGTTTGTCAAAGACCTTTCCTTACCTAAACTGACATTTTCAGATCTTGAGAAACTTAACGCCCCCATCTCCTCAGAAGAGCTAACAAAAATAATTAAAGACCTTCCCTTACACAAGTCCCCAGGCCCAGATGGCCTCACGTACCTTTACTATAAGACTTTTCTGCCCATTCTAATGTCACATATGCTGAATTTATTTAGTTCCTTATTACAAGGTGATACCCCACACTCTCAATTTTCTTACTCTTACTATAAGATATTTACCAAAATCTTGTCATCTAGGTTATCCCAACTTATACCCAAATTGGTCAATAGGGACCAGGTGGGTTTTGTGCCATCCAGACATGCTGGAGATAACACAAGGCAAACTATGGACTTGATAGATTTATTGAACAAATTTCCGCGTCCAGCTCTTATATTGAGTTTAGATGCCCATAGGCATTTGATCGCCTTAGCTGGCCCTATATGTTTTCTCACGATTTGGATTTGAGGGTCCATTCTTTAGAGCTATACAGGCATTATACGATCACACTCAGGTGCATATGGCCTCATTTTTATCCCCCTGTTTTCCTATGTCAAATGGCACCAGACAGGGGTGCCCCTTATCCCCTTTCCTTTTCATCCTTTGTTTGGAGCCTTTGGCGGAAGCAATAAGATGCCATCCTGACATTAGGGGGGTATTGATGAGACAGCGAGAGTACAAATTATCCCTCTTTGCTGATGATATTCTTTTAACTTTAACAAGCCCTATTATATCACTTCCTTCCTTGCATGCCCTCCTACATACATTTGGGTCCATATCAGGCTCCACCAATGGGCTACTTACCCTATAACTATGCTGGGTAGAATAAACATTTTGAAAATGTCTGTGTTACCACGATTATTGTATCTCTTTGAAACTTTACCTGTAGCTGTACCTATTAACCAACTTAAAGCCCTCCATAGAGCTTTCTTGAAATTTATATGGAACAATAAGATACACAGGATTGCTAGCTCAGTGGTTTTTGCTCTAAGGACTCAGGGAGGTTTGGGAGCACCTGATATCTTTAAGTACTACTACGCTTCTCATCTAAGGGCTGTGATTTCCTGGTCATGTTAGGTGGTTAGGTGGTCAGAGATTGAGAGGGGCACCATATATCCTGTACACCTGTGTTCTTTAGTATGGTCTCGCTCCCTGGTTACTGATCCTGTATTAAAGCATATGTGCTTAGCACCGGTGTTATTTACTCAGTCCATATGGTCTAAATGTGTGGTGAAATATTCTCTCTCCTCACCATGCCCTCCTCTATCTAATATACCCAGCTCTACCAGATAGTCTGTCCTTTGGACGCCTGTTGCCCTGGGTGCAAACACCTCTATTTCAATTGCGTAACCTGGTACACCTGATTACTCGCAAACTCCATACTTTTGAGACACAACGGGGTAAATTTTCTATTCCTCAAAGCCTGTTTTATTTTTATCTTCAAGTTAGACATTTTTTTCATTCATTGTCTCCGTCTCTCACCCTGGATCTACCCACCTCTCTTGAACACTGGTGTGTTGAAGGTCCACACCAATTACATCTAATATCCTCTATATACCACATTTTACATGACCCCACTCAAGTATTAGAAGACACGCATCTATATATGCATAAATCGAATGTGCTGTTGGGACGTACTATTCCAATGCAAATATGGACCAAAATCTGGTCATCAACTTTTAAATCCTCCAAGTGTGTGGTTCAGAGAGAGACAGTGGTAAAGATCTTAATGCTCTGGTATAGAACACTGGAACGTATTCACCATATAAATCCCATACTTCCAGCTACGTGTTGGAGGTGTGGTGTGGAGACACGTTCACATTATCATATTTTTTGGACCTCACTTATACAGACTTTCTGGTTAGAGGTTATGCAAATGCTTCAGGATGTAACAGGCTTACCACTCCTCTTAGACCCTATCCACTATTTGTTAGAACTCCCTTTTCCAAATCAATCAAACGTCTGATCTCCTATATTCTTTTAGCAGCCAAGAGGTCTGTTTTGCTGTGTTGGTTGTCCACTGCTCCTCCCTCTCACCTCCAATTTCTACAACTGATAGCACAAGTCAGAGGGATGGAGTTTCTCACTGCCACAGCTCATGATATGGTTCCTCAGTTTAAAAAAATTTGGGAGCTCTGGGACCAATCGAAATATGGTGATCATTTAAGTTAAATAATCTGATGCCCTTAATGTATATGTTTTTCTACGCTATAATGTAGAAACCTTCATTATGACCCATCATTTGGGTTTATATACCCCATACTGTGTGTCGAGGCCCTATGTTAATCTTTATTGAAGTTTTAATACAACAAGAATGTCTTGTTGATGTTCCATGACTATGTGTTTTCATACCCTGTGTATATTTCTTCTTATGCATCATGTGATGCAACTGTTATGTTTCTACCATTTTTCTTTTTGAAACTAATAAAAATACAATTACAAAAAAAAAAAAATCAAGTCTTGACCATGGACAGGGAAGTACTATTGACTACTAAGAAAAAAACTCCCTTTCAAGGGGACTTAGCATTTGTTTCGGGCTTCCATAGACAGTACAAGAATGTAGAAAAAAAATTTTAAAACATTTTGGCCCATTCTTTTAAAAGATAAAGATTTGCAAACTACCTTACCTCTTAGACCAAAATTTATCTGTAGGAGAGCCCCAGGATTAAGGAACATGATAGCTCCGAACGTCCCAGACCCTCCCAAAAAACCTTCCACCTTCCTTGATGGATCAGGTTTCCATTACTGTACAAGGTGTAAAGCATGTCGTACTACCAAATGATTGGGAAAAAAGATTACAAGTTTTCAATCCAAAGTTACACAACAAGAATATACCATCAAACCCCTGATAACTTGTAACTCTAATCATGTGACATGTGTTGGAGTGCCCCTGTTCCCTTCAATATGTGGGTCGAACCACACAGGAATTAAGGGTACGGATCAATGAACATGTTGCTAATACCTCCAAGGGATTCTTGAATCACACTTACTTACCTTTTATGGGATAGACAGAATAACCCAACATTGGAGGGGTACTGATTTAAAGAAGGCCATTTCCCAAAACGAAACCCAGTGGCTGTATCATTTACACACAATGCAGCCCCAGGGTTTAAACATTGAGTTGGATCTCAATTGCTTTCTGACTAATGAATGAATCCACCTAGATATATTTTCCAATGACCTAATCTCCATTCCATTTATTTAGGGAGTGACCTTTATTTTAATTTTAATTTTTAACTTTTAAATTTTAGCATAAAAAAATCTTTTTAACATATATTCAATATTGGTTAATATTCTACTGCATTCATGCTATATTTTATAATCTGCCTTATTCCACCTGTGTGTGGGAAGATATATTCATTTTATATAACTACTTCAGGTACACACTGGAATTTTTATCTTATTTTGTATAGTTTGTTTTTGTGTCCAAATTCCACATGATTTAACAATTGAGAATTGTCATCACGTCATCATTTATTAATGTTTATATTTGACCATTGTGCCAGTGTTTTTGTTTACTATAGTATTTAGTTATCATCCACTTTTAGGATTACTAGTTACTGCCCTTTAGGTGGGGTAGCGCCACATATATTTATTTGAAATATCTTTTGAGTTATGTGAGTACACTTTCTTATGTAGGCGGCTTCCTCTGTTGTATTAGCGAGTGTGGTTATTTGCACACTAGTTATATCTTCTGTTGTTTTGGCTCCATTTGTTTTCAGGGAACTATAGTAAATTCGATTTTGGGAGTATTTTTTTACCAGCGCTATAGTGAATACTGTTTTAGCGCTGATTATCGCTAATTAGTGGTAATTATCGCTAATTAGTGCCGCGGCGTTATAGTAAATGACCCCCACTGTGAATATTGTAATGTATGTCACGCTAACTTATAGGTACTTATGTGTTTTTTACATTAAATTGTTTAACAATCTTCCTAATTTTTTTTGTTTACAATATTTTATGATGCCTTTGCTCTAACGTTTCATTTTTTACATACTTTAAAATGGAGTTCCCAGAATCTAGGGCTTCTCAGAATAAACTGACCCTGCATGTGAATAACAGAGAGGGATCCCTGCCACAAGCAGCCCCTTATTACGTGAAAGTTGGGATCTAATCCCACCACTGATTACAGAATTTGGTATATTAAAATTAACATTTTATAGAATTATAGCTAAATGCATGTGCTCCGATCTCAGATTAAGCAGTGTTTGCTCCCAAATTTTAGGTGAAGATTAAAATTGCAGCTGCTGAATTTTGGAAAAATTAAAATTATATGATGACAGTGATCCTACATCATGGAAATTGTCTTTAACCATTTGCCCACTGGACACTTTTACCCCCTTCCTGCCCAGGCCAGTTTTCACACTTTGGATGACAATTCGTGCATAACTGTACCCATATGACATTTTTATAATTTTTTCACACAAATAGAGCTTTCTTTTGGTGGTATTTAATTACCACTGTTTTTTTTTTTTTGCTAAACAAACAAAAAAAAACCAAAAAAACCCCAATTTTTCATAGTTTGCTATTAAATTTTGCAAACAGGTAACTTTTCTCCTTCATTGATGTGTGCTTATGAGGCTGCAATGATGGACATTGATAGGCGGCACTGATGGGCACTGATAGGTGGCACTGATGGGCACCAATGGACACTGATGAGGTGGCACTGGTGCGCAGTGATGAGGAGGCACTGATGATGCTACACTGATAGGTGGCACTGATAAGCAGAACTGATGGGCACTGATAGGTGGCACTGATAGGCAGCATTGATAGGTGGCACTGATAGGCACTGGTAGGCGACACTGATAAGTGACACTGATGTGGAGGCACTGGTTGGCAGCACTGATGGCCACTGATTGGCAGCACTGGTGGGCACTGTTGGGACAACACTGATAACCAAGACGCTGATAATCAGTGCCCTGATTATCAGTGCCGATGTCCCTTTAACACAGACCGGTTATCGGCTCTCGACTGTGAGCGTGAGGAAAGAAAAGGCAATAACCTGCTTGTGTCCGCTGACGAAGTCCATACAGAACGCAACAAACGTACGGGGGGAGAAGCTATCCTTTGCGGACGTCACCCGCAGTCTATCTGTGTCCATCGGCGGCTTATTTACCTCTGTTTTTATCTGATTTTCGGCTTCATGTTTTATGCCGTTTGTTTGGCTTTCTTACCTGTAACAAGCCATCATTTTTTATTGCAATAAACGATCTTGCAAGTGTGCACTCGTGTCCATTTTTAAATTTTTTTGCATACATCTTCTTTCATCTGAATGTATCCCGTCTACTATGCTGCTGGATTGTTCCATCGTCTTTACCCCATGTGTGGTAACAACAGCGTGTTTGACCATCTGTTCACTCAGTGGTCCACCAGAGCTGGTAAGAGTGCATACTTTTGACAGTGGAGGATTTGTCACTTTGAATACATAGTATCAGCTGAAGATCCTTTTCACGTGGTGGCTTTACTTTTTATCATTATATTACATCCTTTATTGCTAAGTGTATGGACTTTATTTTATTGTGCTGCACCGTTTAATATTTTTCTAAGATTGAAATGCACATGCAAATTTATTTTTGTTGTATGCGTACAATTGGATAAATTTCTGGTTACCTTCTGTCTCAGATGTGCAATAGGAGGTTAGAGGAAACATGAGAAGAATTTCTCTCTTAGATATGTTGTCCCTGGTATCCCCATTGGAAGATTTTCCCTTACCTCTTGTTTTGGGATAATTCTAACATTTTGGATTTCCCTTCAGTTTCTTTCATGACAATGCTCACCAGTATAAATAGAGGAGTGACTCTTCTCAATGGGGACACAGACAGCAATAAAAGTTGAATTTACAAGTTATGCGCTGCGCTTGGGTGACCCCAAAAACAAAATTAATATTAACCAACTCTGTGCTTACTAGTCAGATAATATTAAATACAAATAATTTGAATGTTGAATAAATAAACAAGGTGTGAAAAAACAAGTGCTTGTTACACCATAAATTAGTGCTTATTAGTGCTTGTTACACCATACATAGTGTCTTAATAAACATAAAAAGTGCTTCGACACAGGGATCACATGTCATCATCAGGGGGATATGATGATGACACGTGATCCCTGTGTCGAAGGCGCATATCCCCCTGATGATGACACGTGATTCCTGTGTCGAAGACGCGTAGGATGGAGAGACTGACACGGACTTCACACCAGCACTGTCCCAGCACAGCATACTGCACCAAACATCCAGTGATTTTGCATAGAAAGCGGTTATAGTATGGTGCACTGACGCACCAGTGCCATGTGAGTACCCCGGTGTGGGGAGCATTTTCTTTTAATAAAAGTATTTTGACTATATTACACTATATAGTTTCCTTATCATTTATATGTATGGAGCCACATTGTTTCCAGCTGGAGGAGTGCAGCAGACACTGAGACTGAGCCCAGGGGTGGCTCCAAAGCGTATTTGGACTCAGGGTAGCAGCTGAGTCACATGCTCTAAGGTGAGCACATTAGCTTAAGGGGGTCACGAAGGAGCACCGGAGCATGTTTTGCAGCACTCAGGATATCTTCGGCATGATGTTAGATTTTTGTTACAGCTGTACACCACCTGCACGCATTGTTTTATTATCACTGCTGGACATTATTTGCACGCACTATTTAGAGTGCTAAAGAGAACTTTTTTCATTATTTATTTATTAATTTATTCATTCAGACAAGCAGGATACTTTAAATTGAGCACTAAGCACTTTTTATGTTTATTAAGACACTATGTATGGTGTAACAAGCACTAATAAGCACTAATTTATGGTGTAACAAGCACTTGTTTTTTCACACCTTGTTTATTTATTCAACATTCATGTTATTTCTATTTAATATTATCTGACTAGTATGCACAGAGTTGGGTAATATTAATTTTGTTTTTGGGGTCACCCAAGCGCAGCGCATAACTTGTAAATTTATCCTATGCACGTTATATGAATCGTGATTAGCGCATGCAGCTGGAGGTAGCACAAGCAAGGCATAAGATTATTGTGGCTCACAGAATTTTTCCAATTTGATTAGCAATAAAAGTTGGACAGAGGGCCTAACCTTACCCCTCTCTATCCAAAACAAACAAAAAAAGGTTTTGCCTAAAGATACTATTCAAACAATAGCATTAATATTCTCATAATCACTGACTGGGGACAAGAATGCAGATCAGGAAAGTCAGGTCTTCATCTTGGGTCAGTGGCACAGGGGGTCAGATGACAGGCAAGCAACTAGTGTGTTCAAATAGAGAGCTTAGCAGTAACATCCTCTGTGTTTTTCTTATGACAGGTTGCTTTAACTGTATGTGTTAGTGTGATCCAACATCCAATATAAGAGTAAAATTGAATAGGATTTGATCCTACACTTTTGGTTTTAACTGTTTAGCCTCCATTTGGCTGTATTAGGAAGCTTTAGAAATTGTGCGTGCTACATGCAAAGCTGCCTTTTCTGCACTCCCAGGCGTTGACTTCCCAAGTTTAGAACTCTCAACCACATAACACTGCTGGTTTGATGTACAGTATTTATGTCAATGTTTTTCTTTATTATAGTAACTTTTAGGGCGGATAAGATAGAACATGTAAGACATATAGCAGAGGAGAGCAAAAAAAATCCCAAGAAATTCTTTAAGTATATAAACTGTAAAAAAGGGAGGACAGACCATATTGGCCCCATAAAGAATGAGGAAGGAAATATAGTTACAAAGGATGGGGAGATGGCGAAGGTATTGAATTTATTCTTCTCCTCAGTCTTCACAAAGGAATCGGGAGCTTCAGTGCCCAAAACTGCAGTGTTAATCCACATGACACATCACAGGAAGCACCCTCATGGCTAACAGAGCAATAATTATATTGGTGACGGTGTCCCTGTAAGGTGCCACATCCAAATTGACTAAAAAGAAGGAGGGTATCCCTAGGTGGACTTTTAAGGCACTAACATAATTTGTAAAAAAACATCTTTTATTAAACAAAATAAGCGTTATAAAAACAAAATATATTGGAATGGTTACAATTACTGTGTACAAAGTACAAAATCTCCACGATTGACTGTAAAGTTCTTGTAATTCACCCGACGCATTTCAGAGTATCTATGTCTCCTTCTTCAGGGAAGTTTATAAGAAGGTCAATCATATATCTATAATGTAGTAATAGCAGTAAGTCAAATACAGAGTATACAAAAATGTACAATGAACAACATTATTTATAGCATGTATATTACAATAACAATAAATATTGTGTAGACTCACATATTTTATGGAGATATCGTAGGCAAAACATTCCAATAAAGCTATTAAAAACAAAGAATATAAGAGGAAGTGTGTCTCCAAGAATCTGCCAGTTTGGGGTAGCTGGTCTACAGAGCATATGTTAATATACCATCAAATTAGAATTGAGTACAGCCGGGCTCGCATGAGAGGCATTGGACAGCTGACAACACTGAAGCCAAAGGAGGGTGTAGCCCTGTAAGTAAAAGTAGCACAATGTAATAAGGGGCATTGTAAATGGTATGATTCAGCTAACTTGTATTAATTTTTTACTATAAGAGTTTTTAGAGAATGCACAAGCAAAATGTATATAGAAAGATTATATTGAAGAGGTATATATGTAAAATATATGAAAATTATATATATATGTTTTTTTCTACAAATTATGTTAGTGCCTTAAAAGTTCACTTAGGGGGCTAACTAACATTAAGAAGTCACCGGGACCAGATGGTTTGCACCCGAGGGTCCTTAACTCAGTCAAGTAATTGGCAAAAATTCCTAATTTTTACTGACAGTCTACTAACGGGAATGGTACCAGCTGATTGCAGAAAAGCCAATGTAGCACTAATATTTTAAAAAGGGCCAAAATACATCCCTGGGAATTACAGACCAGTTAGCCTAACATCAACAGTATGCAAGCTCCTGGAGGGGATGATAAAGGACTATATACAAAATTTTAGTAAAGAAAATGGTATCATTAGCAGTAATCAGCATGGATTCATGAAGAATCGTTCTTGCCAAACCAATCTATTAACCTTCTATGAGGAGGAGAGCTGCCATCTAGATAAAGGAAGGCCCATAAACGTGGTGTATCTGGATTTTGCAAAAGCATTTGACACAGTTCCCCATAAACATTTACTGTACAAAGTAAGGTCTGTTGGCAAATACCACACTGGTAACACTGGTGACCCCACAATAGGGATAAAACTTTTCCGCGGAAGGGAGTTTAATGAGACATGTGGCCACTCATTAAAATTATAAGAAATTAGATTTAACCTTAAACTGCGTAGATGGTTCATTACTGTAAGTGCGACAAGGATGTGGAATTCCCTTCCACAGGCAGTGGTTTCAGCGGGGAGCATCGATAGTTTACAAAATCTATTAGATAAGCACCTGAACGACCACAACATACAGGGTTATACAATGTAATACTGACATATAATCACACACATAGGTTGGACTTGGATTTGTGTCTTTTTTCAACCTCACCTACTATGTAACTATGTAACTATGTAACTAAATAGCAATACCTGTAAACATTGAGACTTGCTATTAATATAGTAATAAGGAGATGGGGTAAACAAGGTATAGCGGAGTTGTTGTTTGCAATGTGCTTGGCAAATGCCAACTTTGATAGCCAACCTTGCTTTTAGATGCTAAATGCAAAAATAACCTATTTAGAATCACGTGTTCTTTTATTCTATTTTATTTATGTATTTATTTATTTATTTTATTTTAATCATACATTTTTATTTTTAGTGAACGGTATCATTACAGATATTCAACAATATTGGACATCACTTTAAAGGATTGACCAGAATACTTGTTCAACACATAATGCGTGAGAAGAAACAAAACAAGGCACAACAGAAGAAAGGATAATATATATTGATATCTATTTGTTAGTCAGACCCCACCTACCCCAAACTGTAAGGGTGGGTTGACCAACAATTTAATATTATCAACAAGGATCAAGGAACTTAGTGATAAATAATGAACTACATCTGAATCTCATAGTATAAAGAAAGTTATATCAAACTCATCAGTACTATTAAAGGTTACAGTCTTTTAAGTATTTAGAAGCTCTAGGATGAGATAGCCAGGCTTGCCATTTGTTTTTAAAGGTAATAGTGGAGTAGTTTTTATATGCTAGCATTATTTTGAATTGAGCTTGATTGTTTAATCTAGAGATTACATTCGAAAGATTGGGTGTTTGAGTGGATTTCCACACAGATATTCGTTTATATGTAAGTCAATCATATGAAGGCCTTGTGCGTTGCACAGTTCTCTTTGTCTCTTACAAACATGAGATACTAAACACCGTTTTTCTTAAAAGACACACAGCTTCAATAAATCACCAGGTTTGATGTTCCTGAACTGCTTGGTGGTACTGTTTAAATACCGTATTTATCGGCGTATAACACGCGCTGGCGTATAACACGCACCCCAAGTTTAGGAGGGAATTTTAAGGAAAAAAACTTTTAGGAGGGAAGTTTAAGGAAAAAAAACTTACATTTAAATGCCCATCAATGCAGCCTCATCAGTGTTCATCTGCAGCCTTTCCCCAGTGTCCAGTGCAGCCTTGTCAGTGCAGCTTTGCCCCAGTGCAGCCTTGTCCCCAGTGCAGCTTTGCCCCAGTGCAGCCTTGTCCCCAGTGCAGCTTTGCCCCAGTGCAGCCTTGTCCCCAGTGCAGCCTTGTCCCCAGTGCAGCTTTGCCCCAGTTCAGCTTTGCCCCAGTGCAGCCTTGTCCCCAGTGGTCCGTGCAGCCTTGTCCCCAGTGGTCCGTGCAGCCTTGTCGCCGCCGACATACAAACGTTTAGTTTGTATTTTTAAACATGGCGCCGCGGAGTTCGGAGGGACTCGGGGGCGCTCGTTCAGCTGAACGAGCGCCGCCGAGGACACAGTGACTGGGCGGAGCCGAGATACACATATCCGAGGGTTCTCGGCTATTCTCGGCGCCGTTCACAGTCACGCCCAGTCCCTATGATGGACATAACAGAGGTCCAATGGCGGGACTGGGCGTGACTGTGAACGGCGCCGAGAAAAGGCAAGAACCCTCGGCTATGTGTATCTCGGCTCCGCCCAGTCACTGTGTCCTCGGCGGCACTCGTTCAGCTGAACGAGCGCCCCCGAGTCCCTCCGAACTCCGCGGCGCCATGTTTAAAAATACAAGCTATGTGAATGTCGGCGGCGATCGCGGCGATCGCTCCGACAGATCACAAAATAGCGGGGATCGGCGTATAACACGCACCCACGATTTTCCCCTTATTTTAAGGGGAAAAAAGTGCGTGTTATACGCCGATAAATACGGTAACTGATTATCAGGGGTGCATGGCATTTTTCATACAGAACAGACCAGAGACTGGGAAAATACCTTACAATAACACAAAGAGTGAACAAAATGAAACATTTTAATAGCATGAACTTCTCAGTAACTATGTTTACCCAGTATAAACATTATTTTCATTTAATCTTTCTTTTTTTTTAACTGAATTTGATATTAGTGTAGAAATATATAATGTCTACAGTATTGATTATACAGTTACTAATATTTTGCAAGTATCATTAAAAATTGTGCATATCATTACCTTCAAACTCGTCTTCATTCTGCCTGTTAATAAGGCTGCAATGAATAATGTGATTACTGATTGGGAAGTGTAGGGGTCATCAACTAAGCGATATCAAACATGTGGACATCTCTGCTTTCATTTACAGAATTTTCCAAAATATTGGAAACTTTTTTATAACTGATTTAAGATTATTTCCTTTTTAGATCTGTAAACAGTAAGAAATATACCTGTCTATTGCTTAGAGAAGGATTGGGCTGGGAAGCACTTGCCCCATAGGCCAGTACAAATAATATATGGTGAACTGATGGCACTAATAAGTAGTAGTAGTAATAATCCCCCATTTAGTGGGTGACCTGCATTCAGGAATCTTTTCTTTGGGTCATTCAGTTATCTGCATGCTGTTCAGGCCTACGATCAACAAAGCTAGCAAAGTATTGACTTTCTACATAAACTTCATTTGTGTCTCTGAAATGTTATGCAGAATGGAACAGTACAATGGAATTCAGTGTTGCTGTGCTCAGTATGTAGCTACTTGAGTCCCCAGACCTTTCTTTTTCAAAATCCCCTGGAGTCCCAGAGCTTTTTGTTTATTTCACAAATCTCTCAGTTCTGCACATTGTAGCTTTTAGGTTTTGTAGTCTACTCTTGTTTTCTTCTTGGGATGGACAGGGCTTCAATTTGGTACCAAATGTGTGTATATATATTCAGGGGTCCCCGGGTTACAAACAAGTTAGGGACTGTAGGTTTGTTCTTCTTAAGTTGAATCTGTTTGTAAGTCGGAACAGGTACATTTTTTAAGTGTAGCTCCAGCCAAAAAAACTATTTTTAAGCTTTTTGGATAGCATAGGGAAGGGTTAACACCCCTGTAACATTTGTTTTGCTGTATTTGCCCCTGTTCAGAAGATTTCACCTCACTTTCTGTCCCAATGACAATTGGATTTTGAAAACTTTGAAAACAAGCCTTGGTGATAAAGCATCAGTGGAGGTACCTTTTCCCCATAATAGCTCTTACAGGAGTGAATTGCCCTTCCTAGGGGTAGATTTCCTCTCACTTCCTGTTGTCTCCCTCCATTTGTAAGTAGGAGTCATTTGTAAGTCGGATGTTTGTAACTAGGGGACCCCCTGTATATATATATATATATATATATGTAGGAAGGCCAGTATGGTGGCCTGAATTTATGGGAGGAGTCGGGGGGTATTTAACCAGCCCACTCGCCTGTGGTATTTGTCGGTTTCCTGTGCGCGATATACGTCACTGGGCCGACTGTTCGAAACCCAACGTCCGTGAGTTCTTGTCTTCGCGAGTTCCCGCATTTGCAAATTTCCGTGCTCGAGAGTTTTGAGGTCCTCGTTACCGATTCGTATTTTCGTACCACGCGTCTGGCTCGGCTGTTGCAGGTAGGGTTCCGGCTGACGTTTTGTTTTCATGCATTGTTAGATATCATGTCGCTAAACCGTGATATCAAACTTACGAATCACTAGCAATTTCACAACGTAACCGCAATGCATACTACTCGCACTATCGTTATGTTAGCCATTTTTCGTTATTTGTAAACCACCACGACGTAGACGTCACTTCATTTAGGCATGTCTAAACAATTGTTACCATGCTTCATTAGACAAACCATTGTGATTCGCAAAATTCGCAATTTTCTATCGACTCGTGTCAGTTCGATACTAAGTCATTTCACATTTGAGAAACATTTCTAAGCACTTCAAACATTTCAAACCATTTCAAATCATTTCGTTCATTTCAGTCACGTACCGCGCTCCGATTCTAATCCAGTCGCATCTAAAGATGCGCCGATTCGCTCCGGTGTGCCCCAGTTGCTTACGGCCTCATTTCAGTACATGCTCCAGAGTCAGATTCGTTGTTAGTCGCTTGTCACGACTCACCAATTTGTATCTCTGTCATGGCCATCATTTCACTGTCATGAATCATGCTCCGATACGAATCCAGTCGCATTAAAAAACGCACCGATTCGTCTCGGCGTGCCCCAGGTATTTGCCACATTTCGGTACATGCTTCAGAGTCCGATTCGTAGTCAGTCGCAACAGCGGCATGATCGATTCGTGCCTCTGTCATGGCAAACAAACCACTCCACTGTCACTTACCGTGCTCTGGTTCGAATCCAGTCGTATCTATGATGTACCGATTCGTTGCAGTGTGCCCCAGGGCTCGGCCTCATTTCAGTACATGCTCCAGAGTCTGGATCGTGGTTAGTCGCAGATGCCGGGCGACCGATCCGCATCTCTGTCATGGGAATTAAATATCATTCATTTCACTCCCATATATCGCACCACCGTTGCGAATCCAGTCGCATCCGAGATGCACCGATTCGTTACGGCGTGCCCCTGTTGTTTTGGCTTATCCTATACCTGTACCAGAGCTCGGTTCATTGTCAGTCGCAGTGGCGGCACAATCGATTCGTGCCTCAGTCAGGATAAAACATTTCAGCCTTTTCATTGTTACGCACTGTGCTCCGATTTAAATCCAGTCGCATCCAAAGATGCACTGATTCGTTCCGGTGTGCACCAGTGTTTTCTGTTGCCTCATTTCAGTACATGCTCCAGAGTCCAGTACGTTGTCAGTCGCAGTCGCGGCATGACCGAGCCAGACCTCTGTCATGGCAAGATATTTCATTCATTTCATGATCAAGGCAAACATTTCATTCATTTTGTTGTTGCTACACCGCACTTAAGATTCGAATCTTAAGCATTCGTGAGGTATCGATTCAATCCGTTAGGCCACAACAGTCCTGGCCTCGTTTCATGCCAGACTCCACAGTTCGACTCATAGCTTGTCGCAGTCGCAGCATATCAATTCGTGCTACCATCAAGGCATTTACATTTCACTTAATTATTTCATTCCATGCACCTGTCATTTAAATCACCTTACAAGTATTACTTTAAGATTAGTTAGCAAACCCTTCATGAGTTGTCACCTTTCATTTTCCTCCAGGTCAGTCAAAGTTCAGTAGGTCCACCCTGCACCAGGTTGGACGATATCCCCCCCAGGTAAAAAAACAAAAAAGGAGCATAAGCTGGGTAAGTATGGCTTTAGGGAAAGGAAGCAAACTTAAAATTCATGTCACCCCCAACAGGTTCCAGTCAACCAAAACACGATCTCAAGGACAGCATATCTTATCTAGATCAACCATTTCCCAGGCCGGCAGCGAAGACCTCACGGCCCCTCTGTCACCTTCTCCGGTCTCAGAGAGCGGCAGTGTGCAGTCCCTCAGGGGATGGACTATCCCCAAGTTGATGGCAGAGCTGAGATGCAGAGGCGTGCCCTTCCCCGCTACAGCCAGGAAAGGCGAGCTCTTCAAGCTCCTCTTCCCCCCACCAGCCGCAGCAGGACCCAGCACCCAGCAGGCGTCTCTCCAGTCAATATCCTCTGCCATCTCACAACTCCACACTATGGTATCGTCCCTGTCTTACTCGGTCACGGACGTACAAACCAGAGTGGCACTCCTGGAGGCTCGGCCGGCCACGGCTATTCCTGACCCAACCGCAACCCAAGTTTTGACACCCCTTCCTGCAGGTACCACAGGGTGGAGCCCCATTGTCTACCCCTCCTATTTGGTTCCAGCCAGCATCAGGAAGGACATTCTGGATGGCAGGGACATCATCCTTGCCTCTCTCCTCATTTCTGTCCATGATCTGGCGGAAAATAAGGCCTATACTTGGGGTGACATGTCGGTGGTCCTTAAGGCCAAAGACCCCAGACTCAATCGGAAATTATCTGTCCCAGAATTCACATTGGCCTTTGGCATGCTGAGGGATGTCCTATGTTCAGCCGCCCCCAGCAGGAGGGAAGAGCTGGATTTATACCTCCATACCGTAGTAGATCTGGGCTACAAGTATGGAGGATTTTCATTTTATGATTATCATCGTTCTTTTTCCGCAAAGGCAGCAGCCAGACTCACACAGTTTCAAACCACAAATTGGAGCCTCATGGACACAGAGCTGTTCTGTCGCCACTTTGCTGGCTTGCGCTCACCACTGTGTGCAATTTGCCAGTCCTCCACTCACACCGCCACCTGGTGCGCCAATGTGACAATCAGACGCCCCCTCCGAATTTCCCTCTACCTCCAGTGCACTTCAGGGTCAGTCGGCCCCTGCACAAACGCCTCAGGTGGACAAATTCGGATGCCCAGTCCGAACTGTGGGAGGGGCAGCCATCTGCAACAATTATAACTATGGGTCCTGCAACTTCAGTCAGTGCCGCCTGCTCCACATCTGCACCTTATGCCAAAGAGCGCATCCAAGAAACTTGTGCGAAGTCAAGCAACAGAAGAGGGCATGACTAAGCCGAGTCAACGTCTTGTGGCTAGGGCTCTACCTCACCTCACACCCCACCCCCTCCCTTGCCACCTACCTTATCCAGGGTTTCACAGAAGGGTTTCACACCGGCCTCATTTCACTGCTCCATACTACCTACGAATGTAGGAATCTCCGCTCAGCGGCCACTGACGAGTAGGCCATAGACCAGCTCTTACAGACAGAAATAGATCGAGAGTTTATTATAGGCCCCTTCACTCAGCCCCCTTTCAGTATTTGGAGAGTCAGCCCTATTGGGCTTGTCAAGGGCAAGTTCTCAAATAAACTACGTTTGGTGTACGACCTGTCTGCGCCTCATTCTTCCCACATCCCCAGTCTCAATTCCCTAACCCCCTCTGAAGAGTTCTCCCTAAAATATTCCTCTGTGGATATGGCAATCCAAGCGATCATCAAAGCAGGTACAGGCGCCTGGCTCTCCAAAGCCGACATCTTGGACGCCTTCAAGCTCCTGCCTATCCACCATTCCCTTTGGTGCTGGCATGGCATCAAGTGGAAGGAGGAATACTATTTTGCCACGAAATTGACTTTTGGTTCAAAGAGTAGCCCTTGGCTCTTCGACACATTCGCTCAGTCCCTCGCCTGCATACTCTTGCACAAAGCTCAGTGTCAAGAGGTCATCCATTACCTGAATGACTTCTTACTAATAGAACCACCCAGCATGCCCCCAGGAGACCTCAACAAACTCAGAGCCGTATTCAGAAATCTCAATGTTCCCATCGCTGAGCATAAAGTCGACAGTCCAGCACACAACATCACCTTTCGGGGTCAACTTAGACACCTACACCATGCAGGCCAGTCTCCCCCTCGACAAACTAACCCACATTAGGGCGGTCCTCCAAGAATTCACCCACACTAGGGGGTGTACTAAAAAGCAGCTGCAATCTCTCCTGGGAATGCTTAATTTCGCCATGCGAATCATTCCACAAGATCGCACCTTCGTGTCACGTCTGCTGGTATTTCTGTCACAAACACAAGGCCCCGATCAGATCCTAAATCTAGATACCACAGCAGTAGCGGACCTATCTATGTGGGAGGAATTCCTTTTTGCCTGGAATGGTATATCCCTATTTATACCTACGGTTTTGTCCCTTTCACCGCAGGTGGTGACAGATGCTGCAGCTTCTACAGGGTTTCGCGGCAATTTTTGGCCACCAATGGTTTTCAGGACCCTGGCCTCTGCAGATACCGTTGATACCGGGCTTCACGCGAACATCCTCCCTCTTCGAGCTCTATCCCAGTGTGGCAGCCGCACAGCTCTGGGGTCATCATTGGACAGGGCAAACTATGGTCTTCACCACCGACAATCAGGCCACGGCAGACATTATCAACAAAGGCAGGTCCAAGTCCCTAGCAGTCATGTCCTTCCTGCGCAGATTGGTACAACTGTCTTTGCAACATCAATTTAATATCCACTGCTCATTTATTCCAGGCAAATACAACCTAGCTGCAGACGCACTGTCACGTTTTAATTACACTTCCTTTTTCAAACAGGTTCCCGGAGCCGACCCAGTGTCAGCCCCTATCCCTGTTTGGTCTCAGCTGACCCTGGACTAGTTCAACATTTACAAGGAGCAACCCAGCTCATCAATCACTCACTGTTCCATAACACACTCAAAGCCTACCAGACAGCTTGGAGGGCGTTCAATAAATTCCTGGCACCCTGCTCCGAGGGAACAACAGATGTCAAGCAAGTAATGGCCTTCATTTCATTTTGCCACACTCAACTGGCCTTATCCCATAATACTATTCGGCTATACCTAGCCGGCATACAACATTTCTTGACTCTTCAAGACCCTGCAAAGTCTTCACTGTTTTCATCCCACGCTATCCGAGCCATCCTACGTGGCACTCAGAAGCACCAACCGGTGGTCAGTACCAAACTTTTACCCATTACGGGGCCCATCTTTAGGGATATGTTGACCATCCTGAATACTTCTCCATTTGGTCTTCTCCCCAGTACGGTCCTACAAGCAGCCATTTACTTGGCCTACTATGGGTTCTTGCGACCTGGCAAGTTCACCTGTAACAACCCCGCAGGCCAAGTACTATGCAGATGGCACTTGGTTCGCTACCAAGACGACTTCGTCCTCCACCTTGAGATTTCTAAAACCCAGCAGGCAGGCTCTGGAGTGGACATTCACCTTTACAAAACCAATAATGACTGGTGTCCAGTCACCGTACGTAATCATCTTCTGTCACTCCTGCCTGAACAACCGGACTCCAGTCCCCTTCTACCGTTTCCAGTCAAACCCTTAAGTGCCTGTCAGTTTGTGAAACACATAAGGATACTTCTTCGCAACCTTCACCTTAACCCTAGTCACTACTCCGGCCGCTCCTTTCGTATTGGAGCGGCCTCAGCAGCATCCCGCCACGGGGTCCCAGACCACGTCATTAAAAGACTAGGCAGGTGGAAGTCATCCTGCTTTGCCCGGTATATCTCTAATCCTCAAGTGGACATGGCACAGGCATTTTCAAAATTGGCTCAATGAATAGCTTAATATCAATAAATTACTATACCCCTACCTGAATGTTTTTGCCTCCTTATTTTGGCATACCATCCATCAGACCAAGGCATACTTTCAGGTCCATTTCATATGGTAAGTCCACACTTCCAGGTTCATTTCATATGGTAAGTCTTATCTTAACTATAAATGTTATCCATGTCTGTATCGGCCATAGGGCTTCAACCATAAGTAGGAAGGCCAGTGTCAGAGGGTTAACACAGTCAGAGCCTGTCAGTATCGGCGCGTCCCGGTGCGCCTGCGTGGTAGAGCTACACATCAGCACGTACGGGCACACGATCGGCGGGTACGAGCGCGTGACCTGAACGGGTTAGCACACGTGGGCACACGAACGCATGCATGTACAGCGGGACATCCCCTTGGCGGGCCTATATAAATGCAGCTATGCCTTGTGCTCATTGCTGGTTTGTCTTCTCAGCTTCCAGTGTTCCCGTTTATCCTCTGCATACCTGTTCCTGCCTATTGTGACCCGGACCGTTTGACTACTCTGCTTATCCTCTCTCCAGTGTTTGACCCTCGGCTTGATTAAGGACTTCTCTGCTTATCTTCTCTCCAGTGTTTGACCCCCGGCTTGATTAACGACTCTTCTACTGATCCTCTCTCCAGTGTTTGACCCTCGGCCTGCTAAACGGACTTGTCTTGCTTAAACCTGTACTACGATTACCTGGTGTTTGACCCTCGGCCTGCTTAAAGGACTTGCCTTGCTGTGCTTGCTACTACGATTACCCGGTGCTTGACCCTCGGCCTGCTAAAGGACTTGTCTTGCTTAACCCTGTGCTTCTCCTCAGCTCTGTTCCTGGTTCCAGGTCAAGTGTTGGAGTCCCTGCCAGCCTTCTCTCCAGCTTAGCAACCAGTCCATGCTACACTGGTTCTACACGTCTAGTGACACCTTGGTGACCTGCACACCTGCTGGCAACCCGTGCCTCTCCGTGCCTGATACCCTCTGTACCACCTTCAGGGGTAGCTCGCACCTAGTTGCTAGGGGAGCCGCTCTCAGCATTCCGGCCTTGGTGAGTACCTGACAGCCAGTATGGTGGCCTGAATTTATGGGAGGAGTCCGGGGGGTATTTAACCAGCCCACTCGCCTGTGGTATTTGTTGGTTTCCTGTGTGCGATACCCACCCTCCCATCCCCCTTTTCAGGGCATTTCTCAATTATGAATTTCTCTTTACAAATAATCATTTCTTAAACTAGGGTATGCCCCCTTATTTTGGCATACCGTCCATCAGACCAAGGCACACTTTCAGGTCCATTTCATATGGTAAGTCCACACTTCCAGGTTCATTTCATATGGTAAGTCTTATCTTAACTATAAATGTTATCAAATGTTATCCATGTCCATATCGGCCATAGGGCTTCAACTATATATATATATATATATATATATATATATATATATATATATATATATACAGTATATATATATATATATATATAATATTCCCTTGGTTTTTATTAGGAATCACTAGTAAAAATGAGAACAAATGTATATTCCTATAACTTTTCCCAAAACATTTATGTAATTTGCACACCCCCTATCCCTAACCCTTACACACCTTACCAGAAAATGTAATCAACAAAGCAAAGTCTGATATCACATTAGTGCAGTTATTATGCAATGTAGTGGAATGGTTAAGCTCAATGTGAACATATGTGTTTTTATTTAGGAGAGCTTTAAACCTCTTTCAACAAGACATTGTGATGCATGAAGTGTAAAACAGAGAGGGCTTGCTTAAAATTGTTAGCATAACATAATTACTACATTGGGCTGCATCCATACTTTGGAGATTGTTGTTGTTATCTTTATGCTGCAAAAGTATAAACCTTAAAGCAGAACTTCACTTTTAATAGGTACCTATTTCTGATAGATATACGTTACCACTCTGATTGCCCAGGCATGTAGAGTGGAAATTGGGCCACCCCTTCCACCCAAAATCTTCTGGGACAAGTCACATGTCCCAGGAGAGTCGGGGACCAATTGGAAAGCACATGCACAGTGGAAAGCCAACTGCGAAACACCAGGAAGTCACAGCCAGCTTTCCACAAGCAAGATGGCAGCACCAGTAACCTAAAGACCGGCGTTGAACTGGCCTGGGGTGATAACAGTGCTGGATCCCTAGGCTGGTAAGTGTCTGTATATTAAAAGTCAGCAGCTACAATGTTTGCAGCTGCTGACATTTAATCTTTTTAAACCTCACTTGACCTGCGATTGCTAAAAATTCTAATGATATTTACATGAGCATTTGAGGCAGCTAAAGCAAATGTGATCTAGATCATCCGACCTGGGGATTTCTCTAAACCCAAAACAAAAAATGTCCAATATTGCAGCTTACTGCTGTGGTGGCTGCATTTGTTTTCTTTTTGTCAAGCTTCTATTGCTTTATTGTGATCTGGGAATCCTGCAAATGACACACCTCCAGTCCCTGGGTGGCTACGTCACTCCTCCATGGTATCTATGGATAGAGCCATGGTTGTCTCCCTAGGCTCGTCTCCAGCTCGTATTTCGTCATCTCCAAGTGGTAGTTTACAGAAAATAGCTAGGAAAGAAGGTATTCTTCAGTGCATCTGCAAAAAAAAAGAAAATTCATGTAGCCAGCACATCTGAGGGCTGCAAGCTGCAATATATTGCATTTTTGTTCTTTGGTTTAGTTGGAAGGAAATATTTTTAATTTTTTTAGAACTTTTTTGCATTTCTTTTACATCAGTGGAGACCCAATCCATACCACTGCTCCCATGCAGCTGTGGAACAACAAATCACTTTTATTGGTTGAACTAGATGGCCTTGTGTCTTTTTTCAACCAGACTTATAGGGCGTACACACGGTCAGACTTTGTTCGGACATTCCGACAACAAAATCCTAGAATTTTTTCCAACGGATGTTGGCTCAAACTTGTTTTGCCTGCACACGGTCGCACAAAGTTGTCGGAATTTCCGATCACCAACCACGCGGTCACGTACACCACGTACGACAAGACTAGAAAAGGCCGGTTCAGAACCAAGCGCGACACCCTTTGGGCTCCTTTTGCTAATCTCGTGTTAGTAAAAGTTTGGTGAGCGACGATTCGCGCTTTTTCAGACTCGTGGCTTTCAGATCGTTTTCTGCGGTTCAGTTTGTGCTTGTGGGTTTGTATCTGCTCTTCAGTGTGTGCAGTCAGTTCGTATCGGAGTTTTCTGTGTGATCTTGCCTGCTCGTTGCTGTTTTTCAGGTCGCTCTTCACAGGCCTTGCTGTTCTTCAGTGCGTTCTGTTACTTCGTTCTGAGCAGCCGACCGTTTTCTAGCCATGTTTCGTATGCGTACTCCTCGTAGAGTTCGTGCTGTGCGGGGGCTTGGTGTTGGGGTCCTGACCTTGACACAAGTCCAGTCCATGAACAGGGTGGGGAGGAGTTCATGGACCAAGAATTGGTTGCTTCAGCGTGACCAGTTCTGTCATATGCCTTTGCTCCGTGAGATCCGTGAGAATAATCCTGATGATTTCAGGAACTTTCTCAGGATGACGGACCCCGTGTTTCACCGTTTGTTGGCTTCGCTGACCCCCTATATCAGCAGGCAGGATACCTGCATGAGGCAAGCCATCACTCCGGAGCAGAGGTTGGTCGCTACCTTGCGGTATTTGGCCACAGGGAGAAGCCTGCAGGACCTCAAGTTCTCGACAGGCATCTCCCCCCAGGCTCTGGGGATCATTATCCCAGAGACCTGTTCTGCCATCATACAGGTCCTGCAGAAGGAGTATATGAAGGTAAGATTTTTATCCTTTTATATCACATTTTATTGTATTGAATGTTTGATAATATATTGTATTTCTTTCCTCATTCCCTAATTACCATGCTTGTAATATGCTGTGAATGTCCCCTTTGTTCTCATGCATGCTGGATTTTTATGTAATTATTATTTTCGGTCCTTCATACATATTTGCCCTTCAATAACCTCCCCAGCATGGTGTCTCCTGCCCTAT
The DNA here is from genome assembly GCF_042186555.1 of Aquarana catesbeiana. NCBI lineage: Eukaryota > Metazoa > Chordata > Amphibia > Anura > Ranidae > Aquarana > Aquarana catesbeiana. Next base: position 461,396,750 of record NC_133328.1, read on the forward strand.
ATTCACCTCATGTAGTCACTTAACAATGTATTTTATCTGCTCCATAGTAGTGCTTTACCCCAAACACCCCCTAAAATGTTTGGAAATGTAATTTTTGATTTAAATTCAGGCAGAGTGCCAGAGGCTTTTTTTTGTGGTGTCCCCTAATAATTTTTAGTAACCTTCCCAACCCCCAACTGCTAGGTCAGCTGATCCCAATTCTCTATCTATCCTCAATCATCTATCTGCTGACTTTGCCAAACCCATACACACTATACCCATCTCTTTACTGGTCAGATGTATGGATGAATTCCCCAAAGCATGTAGTGCAAGGGCCTGCCTGTATACTTTCCAATGGTACTGTTTAAAGTTTTTGTATCCTATTATTATCTTGATAGGTAATAGCAGAATGTCCAAATGTCCTCAGATGTGTACAATGTGTATTTATATCTTTGTATTATGACACTTCTTACCTGTCCAGTGGGCTGCCAATAGTGTAACTAAGGAGGGGCTGTTCCAAGTAATACCCATTATTTAGGCATTCATCTCTCAATGAAGTGAAGAGGGTTACCTGTCCAAGATTTACACACACCCCCTATAATGTTAGAAATGGCCCATGAGAGGGGAGGGAGGGGGAATATGATAGGTGTACCTTATACTTTGGCCTTGTTAAATTCCCCTTACTAAATGCTATCTGGAGGTTGCCCCATAATGTTTGTGTCTAATCTGCTTGCCATGTTTCAGAGTAAAAATAGTAATGTTTATTGTTTTTTCCTCAACAGTTTCCTTCCACGCCACAGGAATGGCAGACTGTGGCCTCCCACTTTGCCCAGCGGTGGGACTTTCCTAACTGCGGAGGGGCAATTGATGGGAAACACGTCCACATCGTCCCACCACACAACTTGGGGTCGTACTATTTCAACTATAAGGGGTTCAATAGTATAGTGATGTTGGCGGTGGTGTCGGCTAATTACAACTTCCTGTATGTGGACGTGGGGAAGAATGGCCGGATGTCCGATGGTGGAGTCATCGCCCAGACGGAGTTCTACAGGCGTCTCCAGAATGGCAGCTTGGACTTGCCAGCTTCAGAGGACAATGTGGAAGGACTCCCATTTGTGTTCGTTGCTGATGAAGCGTTTGCACTGGGGGACCACCTGATGCGGCCATTCCCGATGACGACCCTCACCCTGGAACAGAGGGTTTTTAATTACCGGCTGGCCAGAGCCCGAAGAGTGGTGGAGAACACATTTGGAATCCTGGCCAGCCGGTTCCGCCTATTTCTGACACCTATCCATATGGCGGAGTATAAACTGAACCATATAATACTTGCGTGCTGTGTTCTCCATAACTTTTTACGGAAACATTCGGCCAACTATGCTGGCTCAGTTGGGCCTGAGGCCGGAATCCTACATTAAACCACACTGACGGCGCTTGAAAGTGGCCATCCTGGCTTGCCCTCCCTGAGTGCCCGTGATGTCCAGTTACGCTACCTGGAGTTCTTTGCGGGTAGGGGGGCTATCAATATGCCAGACAATATGTGAAGCCTTTTTCAAATAAAAAATAAAAAAAAATCTTTCTGGACATTTACTGCTTGTGTTTGTTTGAGCTGACCCTGACAGAAATGTGTTGAGTGCAGAAAATAAAGTGATTGTGTAACCTTATACAAAGCACTGTTGGCTGTTATTTCCTAAATGCAAAAACACATTTCACTACAAGTGCACTTGCAACTACACTGAAACTGCACTTGTAGTGCAAAGTGAATTTGCCCTTAGGAAATAACACCCATTTTCTCATAAAACAACAATTACATCACCCAAAAGTGTTGTAGCGTTGAGACAATAATCCACACATTCTTGATTAACAATCTTTTTAATACCTGCACAATCACATGTGCATTTACCAAAGGTTTTGCTGACAAACCAACATGTTTGTTGTATACCAATTTTGGTGGTGGCATTATCCAAAATTAAAATGTCCATTTTATAGAAAACAGGCCTGTGTAAAACCAACAATAAAGACACAAATCTTGATCTTACAAAGTTCACATTTGGTAGAACTTGAAGGCTATATCAGACATGAGTATTTAGGAACTGTGTTTGATATAGCGTTCAGATGGGGGGAAATCACCCCTGGAAAAGCCAAATTTGGAAGATGCACACAAATTTCCCAATGTCAACATGTGCTAGCTGCCTTCACGGGGGATCAAGGGATGTGTTTTGGGGGAGCAAGCCCTTCCTCTCAGCTACTTTATTATTGAGGAAGGGGTTGCACCCCCAAAATGCGTCCATTGATCTCCCGTGATGGCAGATAGCACATGTTGACACACTGTGTGCATCCTCCAAATTTGGCTTTGGGAAAAATCACAAAAACATTTAGCACATTGTAGCACACAAAAGAAGAAAGTGATTTGGAGGGGCTTTAAACTTGCCCCAAAACATCAATGATGTTTTTATATTTTGGAATAACATCATTGATGTTTTGCTTGATGATTTCCAATTGTAAATTACACCCCATGATCTCCCCGATCAGGATCTGGGCACTTTCGGATGTGAAAGGATCTTCATCCACAACCTCACAATCACCTAAAAAGAGAGGAACCCCAAAATAAATTTGGTTTAAAAAAAATCCCGCCATCCATCTCTTATCTGAGCCTGTGGTTGCAGACACTCACCTGTTGTGGTGACTAGTTCCACCACGTCTTCATCCTCCTGCTCAGCTTGTGTTGGGTGGATTTCCCCTTCTTCCAGAGGGGGGGGCTCTGGTCTCCTCAGATGAGGGGTGTCCTCCGAGTCTTTTCTCCCCTATGTCAAACAAAATGGTATAATTAGCACACAGATATTTAATGTCAGAACTATAAAGATGAAACAATGCTTGGAAGTGGGGTACAATTATCTATTTTAGCAGAGTTCCAACATGTAGCTTTTTTAATGCCCTTTGTCAACCTGCAATACTTTACCTGTTTGGTACAAGCTTCACAGATTGAGACCCCCCTATAGTATACACTGGAGCACCTGTGTGGCCCCCCTAATAAAAATGGTGTTCTTTTGTCCCACACTAGTGCTCCAGTGTCCAGATGTGAAAACAGCTGCTGAGTGTCCTCTCCTTACACAGAATCTAGTTTGCATTTCATTCTAGTAACCAAGCCATCTACACAACCCAATTCTTTTAAGACAAGTATAGGGCGTCAAAATGGTGGCCAAATGCATATGGGCTAAACAATGTTATTTTATATTTGGAACGAAAAATGTTTGATCCGAACGAATAATGTGCCCATGAACATGAAAGTTGCCATTTTAAACTGTACAACAGTTCCTAAAAGCACATGGAGCAGCACGAACGTAATAAACACAAAAACAATAGGAACACAGCACAACTACTTACTTTTTTGCAGCACTCTCCGGATCTTTTGGTACTGCTCATGTTCTCGTAATTTCAGGTCCGACCACCGCTTCCTGAGCTGATCTTTCGATCGTCGTACCCCGAATTTCCGGTGCAGACTCCTGACCACTTTCGCCATGATCTTGGCCTTTCGGACATTGTGGTTGGGGTAAGGCCCATACTTTCCATCATAGTCGGCCTTCTTCAGGATGTCCACCATCTACAACATCTCCCCAAAGGACATATTTGAGTCCTTAAATCTCCTTCTGGATCGGGACGTTTCAGGCTCCGGCCTTTCCTCCTCCTCCTCCTCCTCGTTGCTACAATTAGCACGCACCTGCTGTCTATCCGCCATGTGCTCTTCCTCCACTGCGCCGAACGAAAAGGGGCGGGGAATAGACTAGAAAGAACGTCAGGGGCGGGCGGAGTTATACGCATGCGCAGTGTGTATAAAGCGTAACACACGTGCGTCTTACGTACGATCTGTGAGCGGAGGAAGGAGCATCGGAGACGCCGATCGTGATAACGAAGGTAAGATCTAAACTTGCGCCTATACTGCTTCGAAATGGAAGCCTATATTGTAACAAGATTAGGAGAGTTTGGCCTGACATTAGGGTTTGTCTTGTGTTGTGTCTTGCAGAGAAAATGGATGGCTTCAACGACCACAATTTCCTGCCCCTGTTCATAGACAAGTACAGGGAGCTGCCCTGTCTGTGGCAAGTGAGACACCCCCACTATAACCACAAACAGAAGAGGCAGGCAGCGCTGGAGAAACTGCTGGAGTTGGTGAAGCCGGTGGTCCCCACAGCAACCATCCCTTATTTAAAAGCTAAAATTGGTGGCCTGAGGAGCACTTATCTAAGGGAGCGCAAGAAGGTCACAGATTCCCAGAGATCCGGAGCTGCAGCAGATGACATTTATGTCCCCAGGCTCTGGTACTATGAGAGACTGCGATTTCTGTCAGACCACACTGAAGTCAGGGAATCCCTCTCCACTCTTCCTTCCACTCTTCCTTCCACCCCAGCTGAGGCTTCCGATGTCCAACCTGGGCCTTCCAGCCAGGAAGAAGTGGAGGAGCCCAGCTGGAGTCAGGTATAGCATTCTTCTACAGATTTCTAGTCAATAAAGAAATGATGTTTACTAGATGTTATTATTGATCACTAATTGCTGATTGAAAAAAGTGTTTTACATATCAATAGACAGTAGTGGGCACCCAAAATTGGGACAAGAATGAAAAATGCTGGGCTCAGAATGATAGTCTGTTATATTTGTTAACATTCAATTTGCAGCAGTCAGGAGGTGAAAATTGTGTGTGATTGATGAAAACAATACTAAAACTATGTCCCTTTTTCATACACAGGAAGACCTCAGCCAGGAGGAGGTTGTGGAATGTGGCAGTCAGGAGGAGGCGGGGATTAGTGGCAGCCAGGAGGAGGCGGGGATTAGTGGCAGCCAGGAGGAGGCGGGGCTAAGTGTCAGCCAAGAGAAGCCTGGGACCAGTCGCAGCCTGACTGAGTCTCAGGTCCCTCCCCTCCGCCTTCCATACAAAAGGGCCAGGAAGGCCACTCCGAGTCCCGTGCAGGATTCAGCGTACAGGCTGATCCAGGAGGCTTCTGCGTCCCTCCGAGCCTTACCCACTCCTGAAGAGGCCTTTGCCTGCATGGCTGCCACCAAATTGCAGGGCATGCAGGAGGGTCAACGCAAGCTCTCTAAGGACCTGATTTATAAAGTCCTACGTAAGGGGTTGAGTGGGGAACTAACACCCAAGACGGATGTCATTGAGATCGACGATCCTCCTCCTCCTCCTCCTCCTCCTCCTCCTGCTGCCACAACTCCACCACCACAGCCACCGCGTGGAAGGAAGCGTGGAAAGAAGACCAGTCTCTCATATGACCACAGCCTGGGGACACAGATGTCATGTGCTGCTTTCCGGATCTCTGGGAATTCTGGACCACACTGCCCTCCCTTAGATATGGACTCCTCAGGCCACCAATTTTGCTTTTAAATAATTGATGTCTGCCCTGGGGGTCCAAGGCTTCACCCACTTCTCCAGCGTTGCCTCCCTCTTTGTTTAGTTGTGACCCCTTAATAAATTTTTTGGGGAAATTATACTCTCCTGTGTGTGTTTTCATCCAAAAAGGACAGTTTGTTGGTGAGGATTCAGGTACATTTCTAATATAAAATGTGAAGTTAACAAGGGACAACAACACCAAACAATCTCCTACAGATTAAATAGAACAACATATCAATGGTGTTGTGGGAACTTGTCACAAAAAACACACACAAACATTTTCTGGAGTACAAATCAAAATCGCAAAAAAAAAAAAAAATAGAAACACAAAAAAAGATTCTACATTGAAGCCAAAAAATAAATAAAAAATATACAAAAATATGTTGTCAGATGTGAGAAATCAAAATATATTGAGGGAATCCCGATAAATAGTAACGAAATAAGTTTGTGAGAAGTCTGTGTGAATATGAGCAGCAAAACTACTTAATTCTTGTCACATTATAAAGAAGAAGAGAGTGCGCTGTATTAAACCATTTTTAACATTGCAGCGTGATGAAAGTGCTGTATCCATTGCGAACGCTAAGTTTACCAGAACGAGCTGTCCCGTCTCGGAATTTCTTCTGAGCATGCGTGGCACTTTGTGCGTCGGAACAGGCCACACACGGTCGGAATTGACGCGATCGGATTTTGTTGTCGGAAAATTTTATCTCCTGCTGTCCAACTTTGTGTGTCGGAAAATCCGATGGAAAATGTCCGATGGAGCCCACACACGGTCGAAATTTCCGACAACATGCTCCGATCGGACATTTTCCATCGGAAAATCCGACCGTGTGTACGGGGCATAACTATGTAACTATGTAATAGTGAAAGCTGGTTGCAATCTCGGTCAAACACAGTCAACATCCAGCACTAAGTCAAGGAACTGAAATTTTCAGCTCCCGGGCTTTCAGTATTTCTAGAGATCGCTCTAGTCTATAGGACCATATGTAAAAACTATGATTCAGCATAATGTTTAGATCAGAAGTATAGTGACCTCACAGGTAACATCATAGCAATTCCTGTTAGTGTAGGGTCTCGGACAGAGCTGTTGCAGCTCTGTTCAACCTTTCCATACAGCAGTAGATTTTCCAGGTCTTTAATGGTTTGCCTTGAGTTCTACTTTTTTTAAAAAATTCATATATATTTTCCCTTGGTGTATAATAGCTTTGACAGCCAGTAGTTCCACCCTGAACCCCAATGGGACCTGCAGATGCCAGTGATTCCCAGTGCCTTTGTAAAACAGTGCTTGAAATGAATAACCACGCTCCCTACACAGCTTTAAAATGGCACTGGGGACTCAAGCTTTAATCCAAGCTAAATGAGAAGGCTTATTTGTGATGATGGCTTGATATTCTGTTTAGGAAAAGTGTGTTACAATAAACCAGATCCTTTGAGAAAACACAGACCTTTAACCATGGCCATCACAACTTTTTTCAGGGTTTTTTTTTCACCTTGTGATCCTGCCAGTAACATATTACTGTCCTAGAGTGACAGCACTCCCTCATCATACTGTATCTTTGAGGAAAAGCATTGTCACCCTTGGACAGTAAATGTGTTAGGACGACAAAATATCACCCCCCTTATTATCTAAATGATATAGGTGGGAGGTTCGCTGTAGTTCAGATGTAAACCAGGCAGGGCTGACAATATTGTCTGAGACAACAATGCGGAGTGCATAGCATACTGGATTTCTGACATGATCAATAGATATGTTATGCACCTAACAGATATAACAAAACACTTTCAATCAATACTAAAGTCTCGTTTTTTTCTTTAAAAATAACAAACATGTTATACTTACCTGCTCTGTACAGTGGTTTTGCACAGAGCAGCCTGGATCCTCCTCCTCTTGGGTTCCCCTTCGATGCTCCTGGCCCCTACCTCCTGTTGAGTGCCTCCACAGCTTGCTATGGGGGCACCCAAGCTGAGCCACAGCTGTGTGTGTCCATTCAGACACGGAGCCATGGTTCAGCCCCGTCCCCTCTCACTACTGAGTGGCTAACTGAATTTAATTGACAGCAGCGGGAGCCAATGGCACCCCTGCTGTATCTCAGCCAATCAAGAAGGAGAGTCCTGGATGCTCGAGGCACTTGTGCACATTGCTGGATAGAGATGGGGCTCAGGTAAGTATTATGAGGGCTGAGGGGAGCTGCTGCACACAGAAGGGTTTTTCTCTTTATGCATAGAATATGCATAACCTTCTGCCTTTACAACCACTTTAAGGTTTACATACACTTTAACTTGTTAATGAGCAAAGGGGTATTACAGGAATGGCCTATTAAAATAGAAAATCCTTCGGCAGGTAAAACACTAAACACATGTTATTTCAGCCAGGTCCTTAGTGGTTTGCCTGCAGTTCTACTTTAAAAATATATTTCCTTTCTATTTCTTTTAATAGCTATATGGTCAGTCACATGGAAGTGCATGCTGTTAGAGTTAACTGCATGACAGCGTACAGAAAAAGGAAGAATTTGTTGTGTTCCTTAATAATTACTTCAGAGGTTAGGCTAATAGGACAAGCTATAGAAAGAAAAAGGTATTAACAAAAAGATCTGAGTAGCAGAATTCATAAATTCTTTATTAATATCTGATCACCATGACCATCTCCTAAAAAAATATCCTGCAGTGTACTTTAAAATTATGACAACATTGTCATATCACAGTATGGTAAATCCACAACCACTTAGCTATATCAGCAATATGCAGAGAGAGTCCCCTCAGGACATAAAGTACATGTTTATTACCAAGAAATACAAATATGCAGATACTTCTTAAAAATCCTATATAACGCACAAACCTCTGCTGGTGGATAAATAAAATCATTCGGATATTATTCAGAATCTGAATCAAGTGTTCAGTATTGGTACAACTGAATATGTGAATACGTTTTAACATTGGTTTGCCCTTTTGCCTTAAAAGCCTTACCTTAATAAAGGTCTGTGTTAAATGTGAGTACACAAGTGATTTTTCTAATTTAAAATCCTTTTATAAACACACCGGAAATTTCACACCATCACATAGCTTTAATTCATTAAACTTTACACAAGAATAAGAATATTTTCAGGCATGTGACTGTAATTTTAAAATCTCATTGGATTTAACTGAAAATAACTATTACTTTTTGAAAAATAGGGTTTTTATGCCTTTTGTGAATTGAGCCTCATATGTCTCAAAGGCTAAAATATAATTATAACATACGTATTAATGGTAGTATTAGGTATAGATTTTACATAAATGCCTAAATTAAATAACCTCCTCCAAAAATAAAATGAGCAGTTTAATAGAATTATTGACCTCAAAGTAATAAGGTCAGTATATGCTTGTGGTCACTTAACCAGAGACACCTTCAGTAGTCAGCTGCAGCAAAGGGGCAATATCCCTTTTCTGTCCTCTGTGTTATCTCTCTAACCTAGACCAATCATCCAATTGATGAAAAGGAGACATATACCTTAGATACTCCAATAGTGCAGCTCAATAGAAGGTTCAGCATTCAATAGGCCATCATAACAAAGTGACTTTCTATTCAGTAAAGATAAGCATATAAGTAGTGACCTTTTTTAACCATCAGTATACCAGCTGTCTCGTTAGGAGGACGGGAGTTTGTTTGTAGCCGGCTGGCTCTACTATTATATGCACAATTTTAAATTGAATACAATGTAAGTGCAATGTTGTTTTTTAACACAATAAATAACAAGTTAGGCAATATTACACTATGGTAGTTCTCTCTTTCTGGGTTTACTGCTGAGTGGGTTGTTGAACTAATGGTCCTGACTGAGCGGTATCATTGGTGTTTGGATATATCTATGCAGCCATCCATCCAGAGCTTATCTCCACAATCTTCTGTGCAAGCAAAGGCCTTGGCTGGGCTATAGCCACATGCCTGTTTTTTCTTGCCATCTGGTAAGAGACTTTTTCTAAAGGTGGTGGCAGACTTTTGTTGAACGAAGTCACTGTGGTGTTAAAACTAGAAGAATATGACTATTATTCATCAACAATTTTTTTGCCATATGAGAGATGATATTTATTTTTGCAAACAATTTTATAAATTGGACTTATTAGCGAGGCTTCTTACTTTTAAGTTTAAAATAATGTGCTAATATGAATGGCAGGGGATGGTGCCAAGCTGCACTATGTCTGTCAATGGACACACAGAGCCTGGCTCTGCATCGATCCCGCATGAGTGGCCCATAGCAAGAGGCTTCCTATGGGGGCATTCAGAAGGGGGGACCCTAGAAGAGGAAAATCAGAGCTGCTCTGTGCAAAACCTAGGCGGGTGGCGACATCATCACGTAGGGCAGATCTAGGACGCCATCTTGCTGGAGGTTTTTTACATGTTGTACAAGCGCATTTTCCATTTTACTATATGAGTGTATGCTTAACAAGTTTTTTTAATAAAATAGTGGTTTGTGGTCTACACTATTTGCCTTTTCTTTTTATGCTTTCCTATGACATCTAAACTGGGGAGACTGATGACCATTATGAAAAGAGGTCCTAGATGCAAGCAGTGATATAACACGTAAAAAGAAGGTTTGACTTCCATTTTTCAGTGGGGTCCATCAAACCAGATGAGAGGACACCCAGAGAGGGTTTTTTTTTTATATGCCCATCACTGCTTTTCCAGTTGTGGTTAAAGTCTGAATTTTTTTTTTTTTTGCATCAAACAAATTTGTTTCACTTTCTGAGGGTTACATGAAGATTGAATGGTGTACGGGACTGATTATTATAGTTTTTAATGCCTTGCACATATTTGTTTGGGGTACATACTCTGAGGATAACGTGTTCTATATTACTACAATTTTGTGATTTATTTGTATTGCTTATTTGTATTTGATGGTGTCAATCATATCATATTGAATTAATTATTACCTTTCAATTGTATGTATTAAATAATATAATTAAATCTGCTACCCCAAACTAGGTAAGAATACCTCTAGTGCAAGTTAGAATAAAAGTGTAGTAGGGAGCGCTCTATGACTAACAAAGTCTTAAATTGTGAATGTACATATATAAATGAACATAAATATATACAGTGTAACTAGTAAAAAATATTAATACACCTATATATTAAACACATGTACAATTAAGTGCCTTTTGTGCAATATTGCAATGGTCAATCATATCTTCACAACATGTGCTGGAAAAATTGAAATAAAAAAGATTGTCCAATGTGAAAACAAAAGAAACTTTTCTTCCACTGTTGTAGTAAGCCACCTTCACCGACTACGTTGTCACCCAAAGTGCTCTGTAAATGGATGTCTGCTTACCAGATGGTGTTGACCTTTTTAATTAGCAAGATATTGCTTGCTGCAATTTGATGGAAACCGCACAAAGAACTGTTTCTCTTCCCAAATATGGATACCAGGTGAGATATATGAAGGATACAAAAGGAACTAAAATAGTGTAATCCCCTTTTTTTTTTAAAAAGGTGACTGGCGTGCGTTCCACTGCCAGCAGCATCCTGAAGCACAGGGCTCTCTACACAATCTGACATGCCGTTCAGCCTCAGTGCCGGGAGAAGGCACTTTCAAATGTAAGCAGCCATTCGGTTTTGTGTTTTTATCTTTTTAAAATAAAATGGGATTACACTATTTTAGTTCCTTTGGGGAACTAAATTTGGGGAGAGAAGAGAGGACATGGACACAACCCGCTGTTCTCTATGAGGCGGTTGGATGGAAATGGACTGCCTGTCCAGTTCCATCGGCCTATCCAATCTGCTAGATGGATGGGGAATGGTTTTAGCGGACTGGATTGGATCGAATGCAGGTGGGTGTAAACAGACACCTGTCCATTTACATCAGCCTCTCCATAGAAAACAATGGGTGGTCTGATTGGGCTGCCTGAAAAATGGACAGGCAGACCCGATCGGCGTGCTTGCGTGAAAGGGACCAAAGACCTTGTTCACACAGGGCATACACAGCGTACCTTTACAGGGATGCACAAGTGTTCCGTGCATTTCTGTGCAGGCAGTCCTATTGATGTCAATTGGGATGTAGCAACTGCACGAACAGAGCCGTTGCTCCCAATTTTACATCCATGTAGGTCCGCACGCATGTCCCTGAGCTCACACTGTCTGCGTTCGGAGTCGTGTATCCACACCCACATGGATGTCAGATTGGGAATAGCAGCTATGTCTGTGCAGCCATTGCATCCCAATTGACATAAATGGGACTGCCTGTACGGGGATGCACGGAACACCTGTGCATCCCTGTGTGGGTAAACATGGCCTGCAATGGGCATACACTTTAGTATGTGCTTTAGTAGGAATTTAGAAGGAAATTTGTTTTGATAAATATTTGCGCAAATATCACGCTGCCTTAAAATTCAGTGGCACCTTTTTTTTTTATTCTACTGGCCATGTGCTTTCAGAAAATGTATGGTTTGGGGGTCTTTTACAAATTCTGCTTTTTAAAAAAGCTGTAAGTGAAAAAGAAAAACCTCCAGATTGTCTAAGAAACTTTTGCATACGTCCGATTTTCACTATTTCTCAAAAAGGCGCAATTTAAAATTTACAAATATATTTGTTATTTATTAAGTCAATATGGGTTAAGCTTTTTATATTTAGTAGGAATTTAGCAGGAATTTTGCAAAATGTGTTGTGCTTGTATCTGCTAATAATGATTTTAGTGTATTTTTAGTGAAAATATTGCTTTGGTAAACAATTGCGCAAATATTGTGGCCTCTTTAAAGTCTGTATCACCTTTTTATCCTACTGGTCCTATGCTTTCAGAAAATATATGGCTTGGGGGTCTTTCACAAATTTTGAATACTGTAAGTGAAAAATGAAAACCTTCAGATTTTTTGAGAAATTTGTATATTTACATTTTTGCGTACGTTCAATTCTAACCATTTTGCAAAAAAGGCGCAATGTAATGGTAATGGTTTTAGTGTATTTTTTGCAAATATATTGGTTTGATAAACATTCACGCAAATACCTCAACAGATTTTTAGAGACATTTTTGGGTACGTTCGATTTTCACCATTTTGCAAAAAGGCGCAATTTAATATTTACAAATATTTGGTATTAAATAACTCCATACAACTTAACCTTTTATATCTAGTAGGGATTTAGCAGAAATTTTGTAAAATTAGCTGTGTTATTATCTGCTAATAATGGTTTTAGTGTATTGGTTTGATAAACATTTGCGCAAAGACCGCGGGGTCTAAATAATCAGTAACACCTTCTTTTTATTCTAGAGGCAATATGCTTTCAGAAAATATGTGGTTGTGGGGGTCTTTCACTAATTCTCAGAGCTGTAAGGGAAAAATTAAAACCTTCAGATTTTTAGAGAAATTTGGATATTTACACTTTTGCATCTGTACAATTTTCACCATTTCGCAAAAAAGCGAAATTTACAAGTGTAGCGCTGGTAGATCTATGATCTACCATCTGATAGGTAAATTTAGTGAATTGCTTGTTAGGGGGAGTTAGATTTGCCTCTCTTCCAGCTTGGCTGACGTTGCGTGTGGTTCCACACTGAGCCAGTGTGTGTCGTTGTTACCATTGTCTGGTGTTGGAAGGGCAACGTGTCGAAGCGTATGGGTGCTCCTCTGTCCCGGAGACAACTCGGTGGAGGTGGTCCTCCGAGTTGCATTCTGGGAGAGGGTATTTATGGGACAGACGCCATGTTTTAGGGTTTATTTTCAGCCACCTACTGGCCCTCCTGGCCGACAGGTATGCATTAGAGTGCTATCTCGCGGTCCTCCGTTCCGGAGGCCCGTGTTGCTGCGGCGCATGGATGGGCCCAGAAGTCTGTCTGGGGCCTACCACAGCATCCGAGGAATGGTCCTGAGCTGTCTATCCAGAGTGAAGAAGCTGGACAACCAAGAAGATCCCGGGGAGGACCCATCATGGAAGGATCCAGAGTGCAGAGTGCTGGTATGGAGAGGGGCCTGGTGACTCGGTCAGAGGACGTATCCTAAAGTAGTTCTACAGCATAGTACTGCCGGGTTGGCTTAGAGGTCCAAGTACTGTGTCTGACGTTCACCGCTAAACCAATACATCCTGTGGCAGAGGATCGTACGGGTTTATTTCAATCAAGTCTGTGGCAGAGACTTTTGTTCGTGCTATGTGCTGGCTGCTAGGCAAGTGAGAGAGGCCTATCCAGGCGAGAAAAGATTGTGTCCCACAAGCGAATTGCATTTGATTACAATATTCAACTTTAAAGGACGTTCTCAAGAATCCTAAAGAAAGGTATTTGAGCTTCATTGCAATTTCCCTCCTGCCTCTTTCCTGCTACTTCCTTCAATGCTTTTCAATAAAGCATTGAAAACGTAGTCAAGTGTTGGTGCTTTTATCGTCCAGAGGTAAACTCAACGGAACCCTAGACCCGGTGACGGTGAAACAGAGGTGTCGAGAGTGAAGGTAACAAGCCCGCTTAAACCAGCAGCTCCACCGAGAGTTAGTGCTACACAAGTTACAAATATGTGTTATTTATTAACTCAAGTACAGGTTAAGCTTTTAAATTTAGTAGGAATTTTGTAAAATTTGCTGTGTATTTATCTGCTAGTCATGATTTTAGTGGATTTTTAGCAAAAATATTGTTTTGATAAACATTTGCGCAAATGTCATGGGACCTTAGTAATCAGTAGCACCTTCTTTTTATTCTACTGGTCATGTGATTTCAGAAAATATATGGTTTGGGGGAGGTCTTTTACAAACTTTGAAATATATAAGTGAAAAATAAAAAAAGCAAAGGAAAAATTGCAAAAATGGTCTGGCCACCTGAGTGTACAAAATGGAGCACAGGGCAGCGAAAGGGTTCAGGTATATATATTTTTTTCTATGACTAGGGGATAGATACAATTATAGAGCGCTTAACTTCTTTTTTGCGGTGTATTACCAGAGTAAGTCCCACGCTACACAGAGACAGTAATGCCGGGTAGACAGAGGACCCCCTACATGCTGTGGGACTTCTGTGGCTTTATTGCTGGTCTGGTGAGAGGATAGTGTAGCCACAGCCTGCTGTCTTTATTGGAAATTAAGCTTAAAAGGACTAGGCACTTACCTGATAGTTTATAATCCTGCATGCAAACCATAGGGACTATGCTTTTGCACACAAATGACAAGATGGGCCCCAATGATAGCCTGCTCGAGGGAAGGGTGTAGGACTGTCCATCTGGATAAGCCGCCCTACAAGAACTTTTAGTATTGCCTATGGGTAGTTCTAGAATTACTACTCATATTGCAGTTGATGCCTATATGCACTGCACTGTTTTATTGCTGAATTTGTGGATTTATGAGTTGATGCCAGTCTGGTGGTACAGAACTCTATTCAAGCTTCCTTGGTATAGTGATCACCTTGTTTAGTAAACTGTGTTTGAATGTACCTGTGTGGCTCGTTTATGCTTATACCATCATCTACCGTAAACTGCATCAATACATTTAGGCTACTTTCACACTGAGGTGTTTTTCAGGTGCTAAAGGGCTAAAAATAGCATCTGCAAAGTGCTTGAAAAACGCCTCCCCTGCAGTTCCAGTGTGAAAGCCCAAGTGCTTTCACACTGGAACGGTGCACTTACGGGACGAGAAAAAAACTCCTGCAAGCAGCATCTTTGGGGCGTTGCGGCCCCTGCCATTGAAATGAATGGCTAGCTCTGCCAAAGCACCTGCAAAGCGCTTTGGCAGCTGCACTTTGCGGGCGCTTTTAACCCTTTTTCGGCCACTAGCGAGGGTTAAAAGCGCCCCGCTAGCGGCCAAAAAGCGCCGCTGATGCGACAGTAAAGGGCCGCTAAAACTAGTGGCGCTTTACCGCCGACGCCACCCCACCCCAGTGTGAAAGTACCCTAAGGTTATTTACCACTAAACAATCTATTTCCTGAAATTAGTTTACCACCAACTTAAAGGCTTATATACTTGTATATGTATAGGTGCTTGATTGGAATGACTTTCATCCAACCAGGTGTGTCAGAGGGGCTGAGATAATTCTTGGAGTCGAGGGGGGGAACAGAGGACCCAAAATATTAAGTGGCTCCTTCGGGGTTAGCGCTACATTAAATTTGGAAAATAGCCCCTGTTTAGGACAGGTCACTGTGCAAAAATACTGTAATTTTCTTTTTGCTTTCCTTGCACATGACTGGGTATTTTTTGTAAATTGAAACTTCGCCATATTTACTAAGCTCTGTGGCAAACTCCTTTGCAAAGTGAACAGTGATCACAAAGGGATTTACTATGCCTTAGTAAATCAACCCCATTAACACCAAATGAATGACAGAGTGTTAGGGAGATTGTTACCAGATAAACCAGCAACCTTTTTTTATTTTGGATAGAGTAAGAGAGGGTCATAACCCCTGTCAGTTTTGTTTTTTTTTGCCACCTGTGTCCCATTGGAGAGATTTCCCTTCACTTCTTGCCCCATAGCCAAAACAGGAAGTAAGAGGAAATATCTTCAAAGTGAGGGAATCCCTAGGTGACACTAGGATCTCCAAAACGAGTGCCCACTTTGAAAGATTGCCCCTCTTTCTGGGGACAGCCCAAAATTTGTGATTTTCTTCCACTTTCACTTTGGGTCTACACCTCCCTAAAGGGGGCATAGACAGCATTAGAAACCCAACAGGTATTTTATTCTCGCTCCACTCTATTTAACACTAGAAAAAAAATGTTATTAGCTCTACTATTGTACTGGTTAAGCAACCACACATATATACTGAGTTTGCTAGGTCTATGATTGCATTAAGTTGCTTGATTTATTTGTAGACATGTGCGATTCGTTTCGTACGAATCGAAAATTCGTACGAATTTCCGAAAATTCGTACATTCGGAAGCATCCGAAATACAAATTGCTATTCTTCCGAATTTTATAAGAAATACGAAATTTCGTTGACCAATTTCGGATCCAAATTCCATTACAACGAAAACGTGACTGGTGTTTTGTTGACCAATCAGAGGTTTTCTTCTGCTGCTGAGTGAGGGTTGGGAAAATTACTTTTTTTAATATGGGAGGGGGATACTGGTACTGGTAGTCGATGGGAGATTCAGAATTGGACAAAATAAGAATGTTTATTAATATAGTTTTATTATTGTCATAATAATTACGATTATTTGTTATGATGAAGTTAAAAACCCAGGAAGTCAGCACAGCACAGGGATGGTGGGAGCCCCTTATAATGAGCACAGCAGGGGTACATCCCCAGGAGGAAGTCAGCACAGCACAGGGATGGTGGGAGCCCCTCATAATGAGCACAGCAGGGGTACAGCCCCAGGAGGAAGTCAGCACAGCACAGGGATGGTGGGAGCCCCTCATAATGAGCACAGCAGGGGTACAGCCCCAGGAGGAAGTCAGCACAGCACAGGGATGGTGGGAGCCCCTCATAATGAGCACAGCAGGGGTACAGCCCCAGGAGGAAGTCAGCACAGCACAGGGATGGTGGGAGACCCTCAAAATGAGCACAGCACAGAGATGGTGGGAGCCCCTCATAATGAGCACAGCAGGGGTACAGCCCCAGGAGGAAGTCAGCATAGCACAGGGATGGTGGGAGCCCCTCATAATGAGCACAGCAGGGGTACAGCCCCAGGAGGAACTTGTACCCCTGCTGTGCTCACTGTGAGGGGCTCCCACCATCCCTGTGCTGTGCTGACTTCCTGGGGCTGTACCCCTGCTGTGCTCATTATGAGGGGATCCCACCATCCCTGTGCTGTGCTGACTTCCTGGGTTTGTACCCCTGCTGTGCTCATTATGAGGGGCTCCCACCATCCCTGTGCTGTGCTCATTATGAGGGGCTACCACCACCATCCCTGTGCTGTGCTGACTTCCTCATGGGGCTGTACACCTGCTGTGCTCATTATGAGGGACTCCCACCATCCCTGTGCTGTGCTGACTTCCTGGGTTTGTACCCCTGCTGTGCTCATTATGAGGGGGCTCCCATCATCCCTGTGCTGTGCTGACTTCCTGGGTTTGTACCCCTGCTGTGCTCATTATGAGGGGCTCCCACCATCCCTGTGCTGTGCTCATTATGAGGGGCTCCCACCACCATCCCTGTGCTGTGCTGACTTCCTCCTGGGGCTGTACCCCTGCTGTGCTCATTATGAGGGGCTCCCACCATCCCTGTGCTGACTTCCTGGGTTTGTACCCCTGCTGTGCTCATTATGAGGGGCTCCCACCATCCCTGTGCTGTGCTGACTTCCTCCTGGGGCTGTATCCCTGCTGTGCTCATTATGAGGGGCTCCCACCATCCCTGTGCTGACTTCCTGGGTTTGTACCCCTGCTGTGCTCATTATGAGGGGCTCCCACCATCCCTGTGCTGTGCTGACTTCCTGGGTTTGTACCCCTGCTGTGCTCATTATGAGGGGCTCCCACCATCCATGTGCTGTGCTGACTTCCTGGGTTTGTACCCTGCTGTGCTCATTATGAGGGGCTCCCACCATTCCTGTGCTGACTTCCCCGAGTAAGTCGATAGGAGATTCAGAATCGGACAAAATAAGAATGTTCGTTAATATCGTTTCATTATTGTCATAATAGTTACGATTATTCATTATGATGACATTAAAGACCCAGGAAGTCAGCACAGCACAGGGATGGTGGGAGCCCCTCATAATGAGCACAGCAGGGTTACAGCCCCAGGAGGAAGTCAGCAAAGCACAGGGATGGTGGGAGCCCCTCATAATGAGCACAGCACAGGGATGATGGGAGCCCCTCATAATGAGCACAGCAGGAGTACAAACCCAGGAAGTCAGCACAGCACAGCACAGGGATGGTGGGAGCCCCTCATAATGAGCACAGAAGGGGTACAAACCCAGGAAGTCAGCACAGGGATGGTGGGAGCCCCCTTTATAATGAGCACAGCAGAGGTACAAACCCAGGAAGTCATCACAGCACAAGGATGGTGGGAGCCCCCTCATAATGAGCATATTGAGTCTGACGACTGCCATATTGAGAAAGGTATTTTTTGCTTTTTAAATTCATCATAACGAACGTTCGTAATTGTTACGAAAAGTTAACGAACCTAACGAAAATTTGTATGAATTCAAATTGAATTTCGGACACGAATTACGAAATACGAATTAGCGGCTAATACGAAACGGAACGAAACAAAAGTGTGATCAACTAATTGCTGCATGTGGATTAAAGGCATGGTTCATTTTTTAAAGAGTCATTTGCAAAGAGTGACATTTAGAGCATCACCTTATATACTGTACATTATATTGTATTTATTGTAATAATGACCACTTACCTAAGCCCTGGGGAAGGGTGGATGAGGTCTCTGCATATTGGTCATTTTGCTCACAAAATGTTGCTAAATCTGTGACAAATTCAAAATTAATTACTTCCAGTTCCTAGCAGCCCTGGACTTCATCAAGACCAGCCCACTATAATTTTGAGTGCCCCCATCAGCACCCCCTTACAGCAGAGTGTCCCCATCAGCGTCCCCCTTACATCAGAGTGTTCCCAACAGCACCCCTTTACATCAGAGGGTCCCCATCAGCACCCCCTTTCACATCAGAGTGTCCCCATCAACACCCCTTCACATCAGAGTGTCCCCATCAGCACCCCTTACATCAGAGTGTCCCCATCAGTACCCCTTACATCAGAGTGTCCCCATCAGCACCCCTTCACATCAGCATGTCCCCATCAGCACCCCCCTTCACATCAGAATGGCCCCATTAGCACCCCCTTACATCAGAGTGGCCCCATCAGCACCTCTTACATCAGAGTGGCCCCTTTAGCACCTCCTTCACATCAGAGAGGCCCCATCAGCACCCCCTTACATCAGAGTGTCCCCATCAGCACCCCCTTACATCAAAGTGTCCGCATCAGCACCCCCCTTCACATCAGAGTGGCCCCATCAGCACTCCCTTACATCAGAGTGTCCCCATTAGCACCCCCTTACATTAGAGTGTCCCCATCAGCACCCTTTACATCAGAGTGTCCCCATCAGCACCCCTTACATCAGAGTGTCCCCATCAGCATCCCCTTACATCAGAGTGTCCCCATCAATACCCCTTCACATCAGAGTGTCCCCATCAGCACCCCCTTACATCAGAGTGTCCCCATCAGCACCCCCTTACATCAGAGTGTCCCCATCAGCACCCCCATTCACTTTAGAGTGGCCCCATCAGTACTCCCTTACATCAGAGTGTCCCCATCAGCACCCCCCTTCACATCAGTGTCCCTATCAGCACCCCCTTCACATCAGAGTGTCCCTATCAGCACCCCCTTCACATCAGAGTGGCCCCATCAGCACCCTATTACATCAGAGTGTCTCCATCAGCATCCCCTCACATCAGAGTGAACCCCATCAGCATCCCCTTCACATCAGAGTGTCCCTATCAGCATCCCCTTCACATCAGAGTGACCCCATCAGCACCCCCTTACATCAGAGTGTCCCCATCAGCACCTACTTACATCAGAGTGTCCCCCATCAGCACCCTCTTATATCAGAGTGTCTCCATCAGCACGCCCTCACATCAGAGTGAACCCCATCAGCATCCCCTTCACATCAGAGTGTCCCCATCGCACCCCCTTCACATCAGAGTGGCCCCATCAGCACCCCCTTTCATCAGAGTGTCCCCATCAGCACCCCCTTACATCAGAGTGTCCCCCATCAGCACCACCTTACATCAGAGTGTCTCCATCAGCATCTCCTTACATCAGAGTGTCCCCATCAGCACCTCCTTACATCCAAGTGTCTCCATCAGCATCTCCTTACATCAGAGTGTCCCCATCAGCACCCCCTTATAGAGTGTCCCCATCAGCACCCCATTACATCAGAGTGTCCCCATCAGCACCTCCTTATATCAGAGTGTCCCCATCAGCACCCCCTTACATCAGAGTGTCCCCGTCTCCTCCCCCTCCCACGTGTACTCACAGTTCTGAAGGCAGCTTCTTGTTCCTCTCTCCAGTCATGTTAAATTGACAAGTGATAAGGGGAGATAGGAAGGAAAACCTGCCGGCTGTCTAACTCCCCCTGCAGGCTGGAGGGAGCAGAAAGCCTAATCCTTTCTCCAGAAAGTGTCATCAGCTGCTCCTTGGTGACAGGAGTGATATTGCGATCATTCTATCAGTGAGGAGCGGCTCCAGGATTGCCCCTGACTGGCCCACTGAGCAATTGGCCCACCGGGAAACTCCCAGTAGTCCCGATGGCCAGTACATGCCTGGTTTCTAGATAACTAAAATAGAAAATGGAGGTAATTAAGAACAACTCTAAGGCCAGCCATACATGGTGCGAACCACGGGTTGCAGGAAAGAAATTTGCACAATTCCTCCATCAACACAAACAGTGCTGACAGGAGAATCAGCAATTGTCTTGTCCTGGATGGGGGGGGGGGGGGTGGGGGCAGGGGCGTGCAGGGAAAGCCGTCCCCACTGGGAGAAGACATTGATTATTGCTAGCAGCTAAAGCAGCTGTTTGCGATAATCTACCGGTTCATCGATCAATCAACTGGGTACATTCAGCCTGCCCTTAACGGTTTGAATCTTGGCCGGTTCCTGCTGAACCGGCCAAGATTCTAAAGGTGTATGGCTGGCTTTTAGTGTACAGAGACAGGCCAGAGTGCTCAGAGTAGGGCTGCTGAAGAGTGCTCAGTGCTCGCTTGCTACTAGGATGCTGGCAATCTAACAAACAATGTTGAATCCCCAGCCCCAGTCAGCTGCTGACTAGGGCTAGGAACAAAGGGGCTGGAGATGCTGGTTGACATCATTAATTAAATATGGTAATAAGCTTATTTGGTCAATGATGTCAGCCAACATCCCACACCTTTGTTTGCATTCATCTGTAAGCCAGGAAATCTTCTTGGAAGCAACTAAGTAGTATTGGGGGTGCATTATCTGCTGCTAAGATGCTGCTGGCTGCCTAGTAACCAATTATGCTATGTGGCTTGGGGGCTGAATATAGACTGAGTCAACGACTTTGATTAAATATAGGCATGTGTGTCCAGCATCCCACTCCTTTAAATCATGTGTGCTGCGGGGTAGTGAATGACCCAGCCCACAAATGAATGAATTAAAAAAGAGCACAACTTTGAGTTTGGATAGAGGTGTGTTTGAAGGACACTTGAGCCCATGCCTACTCAGCAGCAAATTTGTTTTTGTCCCAACTTGTGTGAATTGAATTGAACAACATTTTAACAATTTCTTTGTGTTCTAGAATATAGTCCAACTAAACAAAAGCTTTTTATCTTGTTACATGAAACTGTGTTTTTTTAAGTAACAGGTGAAAGTGTTGCTTCAATCAAAAATATTTCAGATACGGATAATATCTTAAAAATGTTCACAGTATAATAACATTTACCGATCTGTATTTGATGACTGTCTAGATTGCAGTGACATCCTGACACCAATAACTGCATGAGACGTCATTTGGAATGTCTGCTTGTTTATGTGCTATTTTCTTTTGTATTGATCGCTGATCCTATAGACCTTTAACTATGTGCTTAGACTTATATTTTTACATCAATTAGAAAATATTTACAGCACTGCTTTTATACTGTTTGACTTAAAATGTGTTTATTAAGCCACTCTTATATTACAGAATGGAGTGGCACAATATATCTTTCCATGGACAATTAAAAGCTTTTTTCATCTAAGCACAAATTCCAGGAAGACAATGGTGATGTTGTCTTAAAATTAAAAAGGGACTTCACCATAAATGAAAAGTTCTGCTTTAATACATTCACCCCCCCCTCCTCTCCCACTTTTAGAAATTTATAGCTGCTAACTTTAAATTTTTTTGTTAAGACTGAAGATCTTCTTTAATTCTGTAAATATTTTCACTCACTAGTGTAACAACATCTTAAAGCGGCCAGGGCCTGTATCCCAGCACAGTAGAAATACCCCTTGCCTCCTACTATGCACCGATGGGTCAGAACTGTAAATTATATCAAGCACATGGAGAAACTCATAGCCTCTCCAAACAAGAAGGAAACCCGATTTTGCAAAATATGATTTTTCCTGGACCCATTTCACTTTTTCTGCGAAATACGAAGAGCTTCTCGAGCCTAACATTACCTTCTCTCTCCTCCTTTCTTAATTTCTTTGTTTAACTATTTCCTTCTCTTCCATATCCTTTGGAAAACTGAAATACTTCTGCGGTGTGATGGTTGAATCGACACCAGAGACTTAAAACTTTGCACATATTTTCCATCACTCGTCTGACAATTTTGCTGTCCATGGTCCTGTTCCAAGCAAATTTTCCAGATTACATGCCAATGCTTTGGACCTGTTTAGGGATGTCATTTACTATACTACAACTCTCCGTATGTTACTCTGATCACTGACCCCGGACTTGACATGTTGACTTTACAGTCATATGTAACTTCTGTCTATTATGACCCTTTAACCTCTTCAGCCCCAGAAGATTTTACCCCCTTCCTGACCAGAGCACTTTTTACAATTTGGCACTGTGTCGCTTTAACTGACAATTTCACGGTCATTCGACGCTGTACCTAAACTAAATTTGCGTCCTTTTTTTCCCACAAATAGAGCTTTCTTTTGGTGGTTTTGATCTTCTCTGCGTTTTTTATTTTTTGCAATAGAAAAAAAAAAAACTTTTTGCTATAATAATCACCCCCAAAATTAAAAAAAAAAAAATGTCTACATCAGTTTAGGCCAATATATATTCTTCTACATATTTTTGGTAAAAAAAACAAAATCGCAATAAGCGTATATTGATTGGTTTGCGCAAAAGTTATAGTGTCTGCAAACTATGGGAAAGATTTATGCTATTTTTATGGCATTTTTATTATTATTCTTTTTACTAGTAATGGCGGTGATCTGCGATTTTTAGCAGTACTGCAACATTGTGATGCATGATTATCCAATAAAAAAATACAATTTTAGCTCTTTGGAAACATACTTTACAATGGACAGATCGGAGACTTTTGACACTTTTTTGGGACCATTTGGCATTTATACAGCGATCAGTGCTATAAAAATGCACTGATTACTGTGTAAATGTCACTGGCAGGGAAGGGGTTAAGGGAAGGTGTTTTCCCTCACTGTGTTCTAACTGTATGGGGATAGTATTGACTTTGAGAGGAGCCATATCGTTTTTCCTACTTAGTAGGAACAAACGATAATGAAGAATGAAGGACAGCGCCCAGCCCTGACGGTTACTCACTGTGGTCCCTGGTAATAAGGTGGTTGGTCCCTTAGTGGCAACAGCTTCCCTTTTACCTCTGACCACAACAGGTTTTCCGGCCGGCAGACCCATCACTTTTGGTTGGACTGCAAGCCGCAGTCCCAACCCTGCGCTGCTCTCTTGCTTCTGGATAGGCCCTCCGACAGCCTAGCAGCCAGATGCGCCCAGAGTAGGCCGAATCTCCGGCCTAGCAGCCCAGGCAGTGCAACACACGTCCACCCAGACAGCCTTCCAGGTGGCACAGAACATAGATCATCTGACTCCACCCGAATATATAGGCTCTTCCAGCAGGCCAAGAGATTCAAGAAAACCCCTGTCCATTGGCTGAGATACCCCATATACCCATAACCTGACCTTGCGTTGCCCTTCTCATATCTAGTACCACCAAGTACCTGGCCATCTAGTGGTAGAAGAGAAAAGAGCAACAAGGCAGAACGTAGGGAGAAATCACTAGATCTCTAACAATCAACCAGGATAATTATTCCTGACAAATAAATTTGTGAGGAGCAACCCTGCCTAAACTGGGTGCTACATGTATATTAACCTCTTCCTGCCAAATATATGCACATATGCAGCCTCACAATAGTGTGTTTTCTTCCATGGGGCAACATACAGTATGTGTGTACCTGTATTCGTGATAGGAGTGCGCTGAGCTGATACTGATAGATCTAGGTGTCGTACTAACAATCCAAGGAGGACCGAATCTCGATCCGTGATTGTTGCAATAGCCTGTGACTGACCAGCCCACCGCTGTACTCTTTCTTCTATTGAATTGAGGAAAAAAATTTTAAAAATGTGAAAAAATGTAATTGAGAATTTTTTTTTTATTATGGGTATAAACAACAAATTATGTACACATCAATGGTATTGTTGCAATCAGTGGGAACACGAGAAATTGTTTTGGGTTATTGTTTGGTGGTAGGTTATGGTAACGGCAAAAAAAAAAAATACACCTAAATTTAAACAAAAAAAATTTTTGTAAAATTTTGGAGCAGCTTTTCTTTCATAAATAACCACTTCTCGCCAGGTCTATTTTAAAAAATAGGGCCAGGTGGGAACACTTATCTTGGGTGGACGTCGTATGATGTCCTCCCAGTCGCACATCTTGTGTGTGCCTTAGGGGCCGCACAGTGGTAAAATCTGTGACCCGCTGTTTCCGCCAGACACAGTGAGATACAGGGCCAATCGTAGCAGACTTATGTGTGTGTGTATACATATATATATACAGTATCTTACAAAAGTGAGTACACCCCTCACATTTTTGACATTTTTTTATTATATTTTTTCATGTGACAACACTGAAGAAATTACACTTTGCTACAATGTAAAGTAGTGAGTGTACAGCTTGTGTAACAGTGTCAATTTGCTACCCCCTCAAAATAACTCAACACACAGCCATTAATGTCTAAACTACTATCAAGAAAAGTGAGTACACCACTTTTTTTGGACAGAGGGAGAAACAACAGCAGACTAAAGTTGGATAGTTTCCCTTGCTTACATACCCTCACCAGCCACTTTACTAGTTCAATTGCTTGGTAACAAAAATTACTAATTAGCCAATCACATGGCAGAAACTCAATGAATTTAGACATCTAGATGTGGTGAAGGCGACTTGCTAAAGTTTAAGCCGAGCATCAGAATTGGGAAGAAAGGGGATTTAAGAGACATTGAATGTGGCAATGTACTCCAATGACCTCCACAGTCAAAAGATCTCGAGCATCTTTGGGATGTGGTGGAATGGAAGATTCGCATCATGGATGTGCAGCTGCAAAATCTGCAGCAAATGCTTGATGCTATCATGTAAGTGTGGACCAAAATCTCTGAACAATGTTTCCAACACCTTGTTGCATCTATGCCCCAAATAATTAAGTCAGTTCTGAAGGCAAAAGGGGGTCCAACCCAGTACTAGCAATGTGTACCTAATAAAGTGGCCAGTGAGTGTATATACAGTGGGGACGGAAAGTATTCAGACCCCCTTAAATTTTTTAATCTTTATTATATTGCAGCCATTTGCTAAAATCATTTAAGTTCATTTTTTTCCTCATTAATGTACATACAGCACCCCATATTGACAGAAAAACACAGAATTGTTGACATTTTTGCAGATTTATTAAAAAAGAAAAACTGAAATATCACATGGTCCTAAGTATTCAGACCCTTTGCTCAGTATTTAGTAGAAGCACCCTTTTGATCTAATACAGCCATGAGTCTTTTTGGGAAAAATGCAACAAGCTTTTCACACCAGGATTTGGGTATCCTCTGCCATTCCTCTTTGCAGATCCTCTCCAGTTCTGTCAGGTTGGATGGTAAACGTTAGTGGACAGCCATTTTTAGGTCTCTCCAGAGATGCTCAATTGGGTTTAAGTCAGGGCTCTGGCTGGGACATTCAAGAACAGTCACAGAGTTGTTGTGAAGCCACTCCTTCGTTATTTTAGTTGTGTGCTTAGGGTCATTGTCTTGTTGGAAGGTAAACCTTCGGCCCAGACTGAGGTCCTGAGCACTCTGGAGCATGTTTTCGTCCCGACTGCATCTCTGGAGCTCAGCCACAGTGATCTTTGGGTTCTTCTTTACCTCTCTCACCAAGGCTCTTCTCCCCCGATAGCTCAGTTTGGCTGGTTTGAAGGGTTCTGGTCGTCCCAAACGTCTTCCATTTAAGGATTATGGAGGCCACTGTGCTCTTAGGAACATTAAGTGCAGCAGAAATTTTTTGCAACCTTGGCCAGATCTGTGCCTTGCCACAGTTCTGTCTCTGAGCTCTTCAGGCAGGTCCTTTGACCTCATGATTCTCATTTGCTCTGACATGCACTGTGAGCTGTAAGGTCTTATATAGACAGGTGTGTGGCTTTCCCAATCAATCCAATCAGTATAATCAAACACAGCTGGACTCAAATGAAGGTGTAGAACCATCTCAAGGATGATCAGAAGAAATGGACAGCACCTGAGTTAAATATATGAGTGTCACAGCAAAGGGTCTGAATACTTAGGACCATATGGTATTTCAGTTTTTCTTTTTTAATAAATCTGCAAAAATTTCAACAATTCTGTGTTTTTCTGTCAATATGGGGTGCTGTGTGTACATTAATGAGTAAAAAAATGAACTTAAATGATTTTAGCAAATGGCTGCGATATAACAGAGTGAAAAATTTAAGGGGGGTCTGAATACTTTCCGTCCCCACTGTATACACACACAATGTGATTAATATGATCAATCATAACATTATGACCACCTACCTAATATTAAGCAGGTCCCCCTTTTGCCGCCAATCAGCCCTAATCCATTGAGGCATAGACTCCATTAGACCTCTGAAGGTATTCTGTAGTGTCTGGAACCAAGCTGTCAGTAGCAGATCCTTCAAGTCCTGTAAGTTGCCTCCTGCTGGGTCTGTAGTTTTGTTTCTCCCTTTGTTGGGCCCTATTAGCAAACTGCTTCTGCCTCTGAAGCTTGTCCTGTACTGCAAACATCTATGTTTGGGCAAGAGCACAGATGTCCTATTTATGCATTGTGAGTCTTGAACTTACAATGGTCTTATTTATTCCTGTCATGCTAGGATCTTTCGCCTAGCTCATTTGATGTCTGATTCATGACTGTTCTTAATATAACTACATCCTACTATCTGCTTGCATCAAAACCTTTATCTGTTGAGCTTCCTAGATCTGACCTGAAATGTGCCGTGTCCCTCTTCAGTTTTGTAGCATGGCTCTGGCTTCCCTCCCTCGGACAAATAGTCTTAGAACTGACACTTGCTAGAAGAAACAAAATATCCAACAATCCTTGGGTCTCTTAGTGTAGTGTAGGTAAGAGCTAGTTAATTAGATTTGACACAGACACAAGCTGGCAGAGCAATTAACAAAGAGCTCACCATGCAGTCTTTCATCACATTAGCATGCCCACATTTGTTGTGCAACACAGAAGAAATGGTGAGGAGATGGGATGAGCTTGATGTTTGGGTCGAAAATAAGTTCGACTCGAACATCGGGTGTTCGCCCATTCACTGAACAGCGAACATTATGGGGCATTCACAGAAAATTTGAGTACCGCGGAACGCCCCATAATGCTCTGCGAGATCGCAGTGCATTGCTGTATGATGATTGGCCAAAGCATGCACCTGACCTGCATGCTTTGGCCAATCACAGCACACTCTGCTAAGAGAGCCATAATTGACCAAAGGCATGGTGCTAAGGGGGAATAAGTCCACGCCACACACTATATAAGGCTGCTTACACGGCAGCCGTGTGTAGTGTTGTTGGCATGGACAGAGAGATAGCTTGATTTAGATTAAGCAGGCAGGTTATTCAGTGGCAGTGTATTTGATATATATATATATATATATATATATATATATATATATATATATATATATATATATACACACACATATATACACTCTGGATTTAGCATAGGCTATATATTCAGTGTATACTCGATGTATATATACTCTGCATCCAGTGTACCCTGTATCTACAGTGTATTCCGTGGTGTACTGTTTCTAATACACTTCAGGCGGTGTACACAGTATCTAATACAGTGTGTACAGTTTCTATTACTTTTCTGGTGTTGTACACAGTATCTAATACAGTGTGTACAGTTTCTACTACACTTCTGGTGGTGTACACAGTACACAATACAGTGCAGCCGTAGTACAGTTTCTACTACTTTTCTGGTGGTGTACAGAGTATCTAATACAGTGTGTGCAGTTTCTACTACACTTCTGGTGATGTACACGGTAAAAAAAATACAGTGCAGACGTAGTACAGTTTCTACTACTTTTCTGGTGGTGTACACAGTATCTAATACAGTGTGTACAGTTTCTACTACACTTATGGTGGTTTACACAGTACAAAATACAGTGCAGAAGTAGTACAGTTTCTACTACTTTTCTGGTGGTGTATACAGTATCTAATACAGTGTGTACAGTTTCTACTACACTTCTGGTGGTGTACACATGTAAAAAGAAATTCGGTCCCAGCCATCCACATGCTCAGCTTCTAAATGCTAGCTTGGCCAAATTGCTAGCACTGCTAGTACTGCCTTTTCAGCTGGTAGAATATGCCCCCTTTCGTGAATTTGTGGAATGTGCTGTACCTCAGTGGCAGGTTCCAAAACGCCATTTCTTTTCACGGAAGGCCATTCCGGCTCTCTACCAGATGTGGAAGGCAATGTTTTGGCCTCATTGGACAGGGCAGTCAGCAGTAAGGTTCACCTTACTGCTGACTCATGGTCCAGCAGGCATGGACAGGGACATTTCCTTTCCTTCACAGAGCACTGGGTAACTCTGCTGGCAGCTGGGAAGGATGCAGGACATGGTTCAGTGTTGTTGTAGCTTGTTTGGCCACCACGCCTCCAAAATGCAACAGCTCTCTCCCCCCCTCTACTTCTTCCTCTATGGCCTCTCCTGCAGATTTGTCCTCTGAACCAGCGGTGTTCCGTAAGCATTTAAGGGGCTACGCAAACAGTCAGGCTAAAAGATGACATGCGGTGCTTGAGTTGGTCTGCCTAGGGGACAGGAGCCACACTGAGGCAGAAATTCTGTCAGCTCTGCAGGGGCAGACTCAGAGGTGGTTGACGCCATACCAGCTTTAGCCAGGAATGGTTGTATGCGACAATGGCACCAACCTTCTCTCCGTCCTCCGACAGGGACACTTGACCCATGTTCCATGTTTGGCACACGTCCTGAATTTGGTGGTGCAGCGGTTCTTGAGCAGGTACCCAGGCTTACAGGATCTCCTGAGGCAGGCCAGAAAAGTCTGTGGTAATTTCCGCCAGTCATACGATGCCAGTACTCGACTGGCTGACATTCAAAAGGGAATGCAACCTTGCCACCAACCACCTCATTTGTGACATGCCCACTAGGTGGAACTCAACATTGACAATGCTGCAGCGGCTGCACACACAGTAAAGGGCCATTAATGAGTACCTGTGCGAATATGGCGCCAGGACAGGGTCAGGGGAGCTTGGCTTCTTTTTGCCATGCCAGTTGCTACTGATCAAGGATGCATGCACTGTCCTGTTACCATTTGAGGAGGTCACAAGGATGGTGAGCAGCAACAATGCATGCATCAGTGACATTGTCCCTCTAGACTTTCTGTTGGAGCACAGACTTCGTGGAATCATGGACAGGGCACTTGAGGCAGAACAGCAGGAGGAAGAGGAGGACTTCCTTACCTCTCAAAGCCCCCTTTATCCAGATAGGATTCCTATGGGCCCTTCAGTCACACAGGAAGAAGAGGAGGAGGAGGATTGTGTCAGCATGGATGTAGAGGATAACACTGAGCAGCAGTCTTCAAGGGATGGTTTTCAGTCTCCAGAAACCCAAGGAGTTGTACGTGGCTGGGAGGAGGTAGTTACAGATCATGTGATCCTTAGTGACTCAGAGGACTCAGAATCGAATGCCTCTGCAAACTTACGCTGCATGGCCTCTCTGATTCTGCAAAGCCTGCGAAAGGACCCTAGGATTCGTGGTATCAAGTAGAGGGATCATCACTGGCTGGCAACCCTTCTTGATCCACGTTACAAGGGTAAGGTTGCAGAACTTATCCTGCCTTTGGAGAGGGAGAAGAGGATGAAACATCTTCAGTAGGCCTTAAAGAAAGGTTTTTGCAACGCATTTCCAGACCCTGGGAGGTTACAATTCAGTCAGTTACACTTCAGTCAGAGGAAGAGCGGTTGAGAAGGTGGTCGGCTGACAATGTCTTTAAACAATTTTTCAGTCCTCAGCACCAAGGTCGGATCAACTCAAGCAACCATCGCCAGCGTCTGCATTACATGATGCAAGAATATCTAGGGGCAAGAACAGACTTGGAGACCTTTCCAAGAGAGCATCCACTGGGTTACTGGGTTTTGAGGATGGATCACTGGCCAGAACTTTCTCAATATGCAATTGAGCTACTGGCCTGTCCTGCATCCAGCGTGCTTTCTGAACACACATTCAGTGCTGCTGCTATTTTTGGTTAAGGGCACCGCCACCACCACCCAAGGCCCAATTTTCTGCCCCTATTTAACAGGGGCATGTAATTACAATTTTTGATCTAATATTTTACAGCAGGGCCCGTTCCTGCGTCCAACAAGAGTAACTGTGAGGGCTTACAGTGTTGTGGCACCATCACCACTGCCCAAGGCCTAATTTTTCTGACCCTGTTTAACAGGAGCATGTAATTACAATTTTTGATATAATATTTCACAGCAGGGTCTGTTCCTGCACCCAACAAGAGTATCTGTGAGGGCTTACAGTGTTGTGGCACCACCACTACCAAAGGCCCAATTTTTCTGCCCCTGTTTAACAGAGCCATGTAATTACAATTTTTGATATAATATTTCAACGCAGGGCCTGTTTCTCCACCCAGCAAGAGTAACTGGGAGGGCTTACAGTGTTGTGGCACCACCACCACCACCACCACCCAAGGCCTAATTTTTCTGCCCCTGTTTAACAGGGGCATGTAATTATAATTTTTAATATAATATTTCAATGCAGGGCCCATTCCAGCACTCAACAAGAGTAACTGTGAGGGCTTACAGTGTTGTGGCACCACCACCCAAGGCCCAATTTTTCTGCCCCTGTTTAACAGGGGCATGTAATTACGATTTTTGATATAATATTTCACAGCAGGGCCTGTTCCTGCTCCCAACAAGAGTATCTGTGAGGGCTTACAGTGTTGTGGCACCACCACCACCAAAGGCCCAATTTTTCTGCCCCTGTTTAACATGGGCCTGTAAATACAATTTTTGATATAATATTTCCCAGCAGGGCCCGTTCCTGCGCCCAACAAGAGTATCTATGAGAGCTTACAGTGTTGTGGCACCACCACCGCCCAAGGCCCAATTTTTCTGCCCCTGTTTAACAGGGGCATGTAACTACAATTCTTGATATAATATTTCACAGCAGAGCCTGTTCCTGTGCCCAACAAGAGTAACTTTGAGGGCTTACAATGTTCTGGTACCACCAACACCTAAGGCCCAATTTTCTACAGAGTATTAGGGCAGGCCGTATAATATATACTGCTGTTCAGAGTATATAGTGCCTGAGGGCCTGGGGGGACCCCTACGCAATTTAAAAAAAAAAAATTGGGTGCGGGGTTCCCCTTAACACCTGAAGGGCCTGGTATGGATTTTGAGGGTGACATCCACGCCATTGTTTTGGTATTTTTGGTATTTTTATCTATATTGCAGGGATCCGACATTACAAGCCGTTTTGAATGAAATTTTTTCCTTTAGAAATGTCATTTTGCTGTGGCACTGTTATAAACATGGAAAAGATACGCATACTAAGGACACCCCCCAGGCATGATATTTAAAAGAATATTTCATGTTTATTGTTTCACTTTAAGCATTATTAAAATCACTTCTCCCGAAAAAACGGCAGTTTTTAAAACTTTTTTTTGCATTGAAACATGTCCCCTGGGGCAGGACCCGGACCCCTAAACACTTTTTATGGCAATAACTTGCATATAAGCCTTTAAAATTAGCACTTTTCATTTTTCACATTCGTGTCCCATAGACTTTAACAGTGTTCGTGTGTTCAAACAAATTTCTTTGCCTGTTCGCATGTTCTGTTGCAAACTGAACCGGAGGGTGTTCGGCTCATCCCTAATGAGGAGTGGATTGTAACCCAAAACAAGAAGCTGCCTGTCCCCTTTAGTGAATAGGGAAAAGCTAGGTGGATTAATGCCTGGACATAGGCTAATCGATCAGCCATTACGCTGCAAACTATTCTGCCCGTGATTCCAAATTGCACTGCAATGCTGGCAAAATGCAGCACGCTTATTCGGGTGCCATTCATTTTGAATGGCACCTACGCACAATGCAGATTTGCTGCTATAAATCGCGCTGCAATCATAAAAAATCACATTCCGTGAAGCTTGTCACCCAAGATAAGCTTCTTTTTGGGCGACAAGCTTCCCGCAATGCAGTTTGCCATGATTGCAGCATGACAATCGTGGCAAAACTGCACTGTGTTAAGATGATATTGAAAATGAATGGAACCCGTACAAATGTGCTGCAGAATCGCCGCAATTCCACCCTTGATCCCAAATCACTAGACGTAAACGAGGCCTTACAGGCATATAAAAAAAGACGGTTGAATGAAATTGTGGAATTTGTGAGACTCTATATATGACTCAAAGTGGTGTATGCATGGCATGAGATCTATCAGGTTTGAAAATGTAATCAGATTATATATGGATCAATTTTATTAGGAGAAATAAATAGGGATAACTTTGTATCATGTGATACTGTCTAAAGGGAAGTTATGGGAAATTTCCTACCTTAGAATAGAAAGTACATATGAGGTGAACAGGTATCAGTTCTCAATGTATGTCTAGTGCAGTTGTTTACAGGGCTATTCACAGATCCCGATGTTGCCCCGCACTGTTATAGATCATGGTTCGTAGGTAATTTTGCACATAGGCTTTTAGTAACCCCTTTTAATAAAAAGTACACTACAGTGTACATCAAAATGCACATCAGCCAGGCCAGGAAGATTGATTTTTTTTATTTAGTTGACTCTAGCGCAGTGAAAAGTTATTGGTTACTTTAATTGGTTACAAGGTTACTGAACTTTGCACTACCTATGTATATAAGCTTTAAGTTTTATTTCTTCATATTTTTACACAGATTTCTCTTGTCAGCCTGGCTTGGTCAGACAATGAAATTAAAAGTACAGAGATTTAATGTCATACATACATTACTTTGAGGTATAGTCCTCCAATGAGCAAATATTAAAGCTATATTAGGACACTGCTATATCAGATATGACTCTCTATTCCCTTTTTGCTGCTCTGAATGGAAACTGCTGGCACACTTGAACCCTTAACTACCTAAGTGGATGAATTTAATAGCCATTCATTAAGTCTTTCACGTAACACATTAAATCAGCAGTCACTTAAAAAATGCCTCATTTTGAATTAAGTGGCTATAAAACTAAGGAGCTATTCCAATCATAATGGGCACACAGACATGGGTATTAGTTCTTAAATGACACGTGGACAATCTGACAGCCACACAAATTCTTTGTTTATAGGCTTTAACATAAACATGCATGAATGTTTCAACTGAGTGTTCATGATTATGTACTGAACAACTGGGAAGGACTAGGCATATGCCTCCGGGGCCAGTAATAATGAGGTATGCTGGGCTGGAAGCCCCCAATCGAGATGCTTCACTATTCAGACATTAAGCAGAGTGAGGCCTATGTGATGCATGCTGATCATTATATAGCAACCAACTTCCTTTCAGACCTGAATTACAGCTTCTGAAAGAGGAAATTCTCCAGCACCAACATCCTTTTAGAAGTCACGTGACTGAATGCCAAGAGCAGCAAAGGAAACTGATGCTGAAAGATATGAAAAGGTGTGCCACAAGCCACGTCTTTTAGTAACATTTAAAATGTAAACTAATCAATACACCATGGCACACTTTGTGATTAATTTACTAACACCAGAGAGTGCAAAATCTGGTGCAGCTCTGCATAGAAACCAGTCAGCTTCCATTTTTTTTAAGGTTAATTAACCATTTCAGCCCTGGAAGGATTTACCCACTTAATGACCAGGCCATTTTTTGCAATACGGCACTGCGTCGATTTAACTGACAATTGCGTGGTCATGCGACGTTGTGCTCAAACAAAATTTATGTCCTTTTTTTTCCCACAAATAGAGCTTTCTTTTGGTGGTATCTGATCACGTTTGCTGGTTTTATTTTTTGCGTTATAAACACAAAAAAACTGACAATTTTGAAAAAAAAACAATGTTTTTTTACTTTCTGCTATAATACATATCCAAAAAAAATATTTAAAAAAAATGTAATCATCAGTTTAGGCCAATATGTATTTTTCTACATATTTTTGTTAAAAAAATTGCAATATGCGTATATTGATTGGTTAGCGCAAAAGTTATTATAGCGTCCACAAACTATGAGATAGATTTATGGACTTTTATTTTTTTATTGTTTTACTGGTAATGGCGGCGATCTGTGATTTTTAGCGGGACTGCGACATTGCAGTGGACAAATCTGACCCCAAGTGACACTTTTTGGGGACCAGTGACGTTATTACAGTGATTAGTGCTAAAAAAATGATAATGTAAATGACACTGGCAGTAAAGGGGTTAACACTACGGGGCATTCAAGGGGTTAACTGTGTTCCCTAGGTGTGTTCAAATTGTGTGGGAGATGGACTTACTGGGCAGTGGCGTCTCCAGCTTTCATATTTAGGTAGGGGGGCACATGGGGGGACAGGGACAAAAGTAGGGTGGCAACTATAAAGTGCATATATATAGATATATATATCTATATATATATAGATATATATCTATATATATCTATATATATAGATATATAGCTATATATATAGATATAGCTATATCTCTCTCTCTCTCTCTCTCTCTCTCTCTCTCTCTCTCTCTATATATATATATATATATCTATATATATATATATATATAGATATATATATATATATATAGAAATAGATAGATAGATAGATAGATAGATAGATAGATAGATAGATAGATAGATAGATAGATAGATAGATAGATATAGATATATAAATATATACTGGGGCCCTTTACTACGACCCCACAACGGCCCTTTCACATGTTCTGCAGTGAGCTCCCTTCCTACTGTATTGGGGTCCCCAGGGTGGCAGAAAACAAGATATATATGTCACCAGCATACCAAGAAAATATAAGGATCCAAAGCAGTGGGAGAACTATCAGGGTTGCAAAGGTTGTCTTGCCTCCGGGCCCTGGTGTTCTGCCACTGTGGGGTTTCCCAGCCCCCTCTTGCTGTCCTGCCCCTGCTATTGACTGCTCTGGTCTGGCATCTCTTGGAATTTACAGGCTGGTTCTCCTGTCCTAAGGATGGGAGAAATCAGTCTGTTTTTTCAGTAACTGAGAGTCCTGGTGGAGTCCTTCCTGCAACTCGCTCTTCTCCCTGCCAATGAGGATGCAGGGGAAGGAGCAGATCGGGCGGCCGTGGTTGTGGGAGCGCTCACATTATGCAGTGTCAGCAAGCAGAGGGAGGGGGGAGGAATCACTCGCAGGAGCTGACTGGGAACTATCTCCCTCTTAGACATTGATTTTTTTTTTTTATTGGGGGGCACATGGTGGGGAACAGCATAATGTTGAGGGGGTCAGGGCCCCCTCTGGCCCCCCCCAGGGACGCCATTGTTACTGGGACAACAGAGATCGCTGTTCCTGATCAATAGGATCAGCAGATCTGAGTGCTGTCCTGTCAGAATGGGGATCCTCCTTGTTTACATCTGCCTCTCTCTACCGTGATCACAGGTGGCCGGCGGACTCTCGGTGGGTGCTATATCTCATGCACAGACTAATGTACAGGTATGTCAGTTTGCGCAGCCGAGACGTCAAGTGGTTAAACAAGCTGAAGTTAGAAGCTGATTGGTTACCATGCACAGCTGCACCAAATTTTGTTCTCTCCAATTTTAGTAAATAAACCCCTTAGTGTATTGCTCTTTTTTCTGCACAGAGAAATCTGTACCTACCATGAAAGGGTCATTTGACTCTATTTGTCCCCAATGGCCAAAGGTTCCCAGTCCTCCCCTGCTGAGCAGACACAAAGGGTACAAAATTTATCTCAGGCAATTGAACTATGAAAATTCATTGTGGTTAAACAAGTCACCTGAATTCACTTAAAGAGGAGCTCCAGGCTCCTTCAGAAAAAAGTAAAAGTCAGCAGCCACAAATACTGTAGCTGCTGACTTTTAATATTTGGACACTTACCTGTCCAGGAATCCAGCGGTGTCATCACCTGAGCAAATTTTTCAATCGTCTCTCAGGTGCTGCCACCGCCATCTCTGGTAAGGGAAACCGGCAGTGAAGATCTACTAGTGTAAGGCCAGCTTAACTCTCAGGGCCGCTGATAAGGCAGTACAACCAGCCCTATAAGTTCATCGGGGGGGCCCAGGTAAACAAATAAAAAAGGGCTTACTAAATTACACCCTCACTCCTACTTGCTTTGGGGAGTGTATAAATATATTTTCATGGGCTCCATCAGGTCAATAGAGGGGCTCAGGAGGTGGGAGCTGAGGAGGGATTATTATTTAATTTCCAGGGCGGAGGTACATAATTCTGCGCCCTGCCACGTTTTCTAGAGTTCCGCCCGGCTGCTGTCTTCCTTCCTTGGTACTTGGCGGAGGGATCTGTAAAGTGCTTTACCCGCTCCACTCCGCTCTCTCATATGCTGGGACTGATGTGAGACAATCGACAGGGAGGCAGCGGTAAAACGAATCCTGGCAGCAACAGGTAGCACGGCAGGCAGTGGGCAGCACACAGTGAGGTGTTACACATTGTAATATCTTAATAGAATGATCAAAATCCTCACAATGCCTCATGTTCTTTCGCATTAGGACAGGGGTCCTCAAACTTTTTAGACAGGGGGCCAGTTCACGGTCCCTCAGACAGCTAGGGGGCCACACTATAGTTTAAAAAAAATATGAACTAATTCCTAAATTCCTATGCACACATCTTTTTTGTAGTGCAAAAGAATAAAAGAATGAATAATAAATAATGGACAGAGGGGACAGTGGGATGGACAGAGGGGTGGACAGGGGGACAGAGGGGGGGGGCAGTGGGGTGGACAGGGGGACAGTGGGATGGACAGAGGGGTGGACAGGGGGACAGTGGGATGGACAGAGGGACTGTGGGGTGGACAGAGGGACTGTGGGGTGGACAGGGGGACAGAGGGATGGACAGGGGGACAGTGGGATGGACAGAGGGGTGGACAGGGGGACAGTGGGGTGGACAGAGGGGTGGACAGGGGGACAGAGGGGATGGACAGGGGGACAGTGGGATGGACAGAGGATTGGACAGGGGGACAGAGGGGATGGACAGGGGGACAGAGGGGTGGACAGGGGGACAGAGGGGTGGACAGGGGGACAGAGGGGGGGACAGGGGGACAGAGGGGGGACAGTGGGATGGACAGGGGGACAGAGGGGGGGACAGTGGGGTGGACAGGGGGACAGAGGGGTGGACAGGGGGACAGAGGGATGGACAGGGGGACAGTGGGATGGACAGAGGGGTGGACAGGGGGACAGTGCGGTGGACAGGGGGACAATGGGGTGGACAGGGGGACAGTGGGATGGACAGAGGGGTGGACAGGGGGACAGAGGGGGGGACAGTGGGGTGGACAGGGGGACAGTGGGATGGACAGAGGGGTGGACAGGGGGACAGTGGGGTGGACAGGGGGACAGTGGGATGGACAGAGGGGTGGACAGGGGGACAGAGGGGTGGACAGGGGGACAGAGGGGATGGACAGGGGGACAGAGGAATGGACAGGATGACAGTGGGATGGACAGGGGGGCAGAGGGATGGACAGGGGGACAGTGGGATGGACAGGGGGACAGAGGGATGGACGGGGGGACAGGGGGACAGAGGGATGGACAGGGGGACAGTGGGATGGACAGGGGGACAGTGGGGTGGACAGGGGGACAGAGGGATGGACAGTGGGGTGGACAGGGTGACAGAGGGGGGGACAGTGGGATGGACAGGGGGACAGAGGGATGGACAGGGGGACAGTGGGATGGACAGGGGGACAGGGGGACAGAGGGATGGACAGGGGGACAGTGGGATGGACAGGGGGACAGAGGGGTGGACAGGGGGACAGAGGGGCGGACAGAGGGGGGGACAGGGGGACAGTGGGGTGGACAGGGGGACAGAGGGGGGGACAGGGGGACAGTGGGGTGGACAGGGGGACAGAGGGGGGACAGTGGGGTGGACAGGGGGACAGTGGGGTGGACAGGGGGACAGAGGGGGGGACAGGGGGACAGTGGGGTGGACAGAGGAGGGGACAGTGGGGAGGACAGGGGGACAGAGGGGTGGACAGGGGGACAGAGGGGTGGACAGGGGGACAGAGGGGGGACAGTGGGGTGGACAGGGGGACAGTGGGATGGACAGGGGTCCTCACTTGTTAGGAGGCTGTTGCCTGAAGCCTCCGCTCTCGCTGTCACTCTTCGCGCCTCCTGTCTGCGTGAGGAAGACGTGAATCCGCGCGGGACTGTGCTGGAAACTACACTTTCCAGCATGCAGCGCGGCACACGGAGCCCTCCATTACTGGGGTGGTGGGGGCGGCTTGAGCGGAGCGGATATGCTCCCTGCCGAAGCCGAGCCGACCTGGCCCCGGCCCGAGCCTGGCCTGTCGGGAATCCGGCCCTGGGTGGGGTGGGCCGGATAAATGTCCTCGGCGGGCTGCATGTGGCCCACGGGCCGTAGTTTGAGGACCCCTGCATTATGATAATCATTCACACAGCACAGCAGGAGCTCTATGGGTCTGTCAAAGTGTTTCACATGGCTGTTGGGTTCTGACTGTTAATTTATGGCTGTACTGTGTGTTACAGATTGTAACACAGTACAGCCATAGTAAAGTCAGCACCCAACAGCCATGAGACACACTTTCACAGAGCCATAGAGCTCCTGCCGAGCTGTGTGAATGATTATCCTAATGCTATAAGGCCTCATGCACACAGGATGTTTTAAAAACGTTCCTCCTTTTAGCATCAATCTTTTCGCAGAAAAAAGCCTGAAGCCTGTAAATGTGTCTAATGTTTTTACAAACGCTTAGGCGCATTTACATGTGTCAGTCAAATTGAATAAAACAAAAAAATTAGCCCGTGGTACTTTAAATGAGGTGAGCACAAAAAAAGTCAATATCAGTATATAGAGTGTATAAAATAGGCATGGTTTGTAGAGTTATTGAAATCGTATGACATTTATTGTAAGTACGATACATAAATAAGGGTGTCAAACCACTTGATGATGACATACTACAAAAATACTAAAAACCACATTTGTCTTGTTGAAAGGTAAACCTTCGGCCCAGTCTGAGGTACTGAGCACTCTTTTCGGTTTTAGTCCAGGATACCCCTGTACTTGGCTGCATTCA
This sequence comes from Aquarana catesbeiana, assembly GCF_042186555.1. NCBI lineage: Eukaryota > Metazoa > Chordata > Amphibia > Anura > Ranidae > Aquarana > Aquarana catesbeiana. The sequence goes on from NC_133328.1 coordinate 461,436,115, forward strand.
TCTTTCCCTCGATTGCTACCAGTCGTCCTGTCCCTGCAGCTGAAAAACACCCCCACAGCATGATGCTGCCACCACCATGCTTCACTGTTGGGACTGTATTGGACAGGTGATGAGCAGTGCCTGGTTTTCTCCACACATACTGCTTAGAATTAAGGCCAAGAAGTTCTATCTTGGTCTCATCAGACCAAAGACTTATTTCTCACCATCTTGGGAGTCCTTCAGGTGTTTTTTACCAAATTCCGTGCAAGCTTTCATGTGTCTTGCACTGAAGAGAGGCTTCCGTCGGGCCACTCTGCCATAAAGCCCCGACTGGTGGAGGGCTGCAGTGATGGGTGACTTTCTACAACTTTCTCCCATCTCCCGACTGCATCTCTGGAGCTCAGCCACAGAGATCTTTGGGTTCTTCTTTACCTCTCTCACCAAGGCTCTTCTCCCCCGATAGCTCAGTTTGGCCGGACGGCTAGCTCTAGGAAGGGTTCTGGTCGTCCCAAACGTCTTCCATTTAAGGATTATGGAGGCCACTGTGCTCTTAGGATCCTTAAGTGCAGCAGAATTTTTTTTGTAACCTTGGCCAGATCTGTGCCTTGCCACAATTCTGTCTCTGAGCTCTTCAGGCAGTTCCTTTGACCTCATGATTCTCATTTGCTCTGACATGCACTGTGAGCGGTAAGGTCTTATATAGATAGGTGTGTGGCTTTCCTAATCTAGTCCAATCAGTATAATCAAACACAGCTGGACTCAAATGCAGGTGTAGAACCATCTCAAGGATGATCAGAAGAAATGGACAGCACCTGAGTTAAATATATGAGTGTCACAGCAAAGGGTCTGAATACTTAGGACCATGTGATATTTCAGTTTTTCTTTTTTAATAAATCTGAAAAAATGTCAACAATTCTGTGTTTTTCTGTCAATATGGGGTGCTGTGTGTACAATAATGAGGAAATAAATTAACTTAAATGATTTTAGCAAATGGCTGCAGTATAACAAAGAGTGAAAAATTTAAGAGGATCTGAATACTTTCCGTCCCCACTGTGTGCATACATATATATATATATATATATATATATATATATATATATATATATATATATACATATAAAATTGTAGGTCCAAAGTAATTTTCTAACAAAAGATATCGATTTTTTTTCTTGTAAACGAAAAGTGATAGAAAGGCTGGGTCTTCAAGTGGTTAAGGGAGTTACCTACAGTTCAAAGTACCAGTGTCTCCTATTACCCTTGCTGACCATAATTCACATGTAGCAGGGTGCTATAAAGGGGGAGATCAAGTATGGTACTTTTTTTATGCAACCCACTTGTTGGGTGATGCTGGGCAGGACTGTGCCCCTGCACTTGCTTAGTATACAAAGAAAAAAACAGTCACTTGACTACTACTGTGTTCTGAGCACTAGATAGAACCCTGTGAAAGACTGACTTGTACTCTGCAATGGGCTCTGGATGGCCATCCTAGGGAAGCCTGTGCATATTAACCACTTAAGCCCCGGACCATTTGGCTGCCCAAAGACCAGAGCACTTTTTGCGATTCGGCACTGCGTCGCTTTAAATGAAAATTGAACGGTCGTGCGAGGTGGCTCCCAAACAAAATTGGCGTCCTTTTTTTCCCACAAATAGAGCTTTCTTTCGGTGGTATTTGATCACCTCAGTGGTTTTTATTTTTTGCGCTATAAACAAAAATAGAGAGACAACTTTGAAAAAAAAACGCATTATTTTTTACTTTTTGCTATAATAAATATCCCCAAAAAATATATAAAAAAAAATGTTTTCCTCAGTTTAGGCTGATACATATTCTTCTACATATTTTTGGTAAAAAAAAACAATAATCGTTTATTGATTGGTTTGCGCAAAAGTTTTAGCGTCTACAAAATAGGGTTAGTTTTATGGCATTTTTATTAATAATTTTTTTTTACTAGTAATGGCGGCAATCTGCGATTTATATCATGACTGCAACATTATGGAGGATACATCAGACAATTTTGACACATTTTTGGACCATTGTCATTTTTACAGCAATCAGTGCTATAAAATTGCACTGTTTACTGTAAAAATGACACTGGTCCATGAAGGAGTTAACCACTAGCTGGCAAGGAAGGGGTTAAGTGTGTCCTAGGGAGTGATTCTAACTGTTAGGGGCATGGCTACGAGTGACACATCACTGATCATAGCTCCCGATCACAGGGAGCTATGATTAGTGACAGTGTCATTAGGCAGAACAGGAAGATGCTTGTTTACATTAGCATCTCCCCGTTCTTCAGCTCCATGAGGCAATCGCAGGTATCCCCACGGACATCAAGTCCGCGGGACCCACTATCCTACTCACGGAGCTTGCGGCAGGGTCGCGTGTGCGCCGGCGGCGGCATGCACGCGACCACATGGCAGCAAATTCAAAGGGACGTACGGGTATGCCCATTTGCCCAGTCGTGCCATTCTGCCAATGTAAATGTACATGCGGCGGTCGGCAAGTGGTTAAAAATACAGGATTCCCATTAGATGTCGTGGCCATTTTGGCACTGACATAAACATAGGAGAAAGAGGATAAAAGTCACATTTAGAGCAGAGTGAGACAGGTGCACATGCCTGCTCTTCTGGAAAGCAAGGCTGTTTCCTAACAAACTGGGACTCATTCAGGAAGAAGAGTTCAAAATACATGCTAGCACTGGCGATCACTTCATTGGGACTTTGCCCTTTTGAGGGAAAGCAGGAGAACTCTGACTGGGCCAGGATAGAGACAGTAGAGCACTGTAAGTACCCATGTTGAGAATAATTTTATCCTTAGTGCCGGATGGACTTTTGCGGATAGTCAAGACACAACTTTGTTCTTTTAAGAGATTAACTCAACACCCATGTCACTGTGAGCACCCAAGCAATAGAAGTCATAGAATATGTTTATTCTATCAAGATTTTCCTTAAACCACCATGTTGGAAATGCCTCCTTATGACAACAAGATTGTTTGTTAACAAGTTATGTTTAAGCAAATATGTTTAAACGCAATCTGAAAACTTACTGAACGTCCTATATCTGTATTGTGTTGGGATGTAGAGTGAGCGAGACTGCTAATGATCTCTGCAGGAAAGGAGAAGTTTTTTTCTGTAGAAGGGAGGGCACTGATAAGGAGTGTAGCTCTCAGGACCCCCATTAATTGAACTAGACCAACACTTTCGGGCTGTAGTATCCCACTGGCCTGTTGGTACATTGGCCTCTTGTACAGTGCCTAGAGCTAGTGGCAATAGAGAAGCTTCCTGAGTCAAGGGGTGCCCTTCTGATGTTGAACTGTTTAATAGTAAGCCATGGATATGGCCTGGATTAATGACCCTCCTATATCTGAACTTTCTATAAAGTTCTTGCAGGATTCTTAGGCTTAAACAAACCTGCTGAGGCAGTGGCTATTCTGATGTATTCCAGTTATGAGAGCTTGGCCTTCACTATCTGTCTCATATTTGGCATAAGCTGCCCTACACACATATCTAGGTATTTTGACAAGGCTGACATGATGATTGTTCTGCTGCCCATTACATTGTATACAGAAGAATATATATTCTATGCTCTGTGATTTATCTCTATCTGTAATCATGTTTCCCTATAATAAGGCTAAGCTAAGGAGTGCAAAGTTGTCCTGCAGTTTCAAAGAATTAAATGACCAATGAAGCCTCATTTGCTGTATTAGAAAGTCATTCTGTAGCTGAAAAACTGCATTATTAAATTAGTAGCACATAACGAGCAGTCTGCGCTAATTAGTATGTGCATCAGACACTGAGATATCCTGTTTTTGTGTCTCGGCTATAACAGCAGCCAAGCAATCAGCCTGTCTGCACATTTACCAGCCAGGATGCAGATATAGATAAATATTTTGGGACATGAAGTTTTATCGTTTGTTGTTTTTGACAATCTGGGTTGTAACCCTGGTCTCCAAAGAAAACAAATCCACAAATGTTATTTATAATGACTACAAACATGCCTGCCATCTGTTACACAGTGTGCGTACTGGGGAAACGTTGACTGCCTTAATGTGGCTGAACTTGAGCTAAGTAGCGATACTGAATATTACAGCCCTGTTGTGTATAGAAATACACCCAGCAGAACAGCTATTATATGACTTTATATTTTACTTACTGTATTTATCATTTTGGAGTAATAGAGAGATTCTTAGGTTACGTGTTAAATGCAAAAATAAAATGAAGCAATACAAAGGCAGTAGAATCCAGGAGCATTCACAGCATCTTATTATTTTTTTTTTAAATTTGCAACTTACCAAGGCTAAAAACAATACAAAGTTATCCAACCAGATAGCTCTTAACTGTTTCTGTAAGCTGCAAACAAACTAATAATATGATGTGAGTGCTCCTGGATTCTACATTCTTTGGATTGCTTCAAGTTCACATTTCCATGTGAGTAGCAAGAATCACTATAATAGGTGATTAAATTAATTGCCCTGGAGCAGTTTCTTGACTGCCACAGCGTTTGTCTACAGCCTCCATCACCTTTCTAATAGTGCCACATGCTTTTTCTATATTTTTTCCCAAATAAAATGAGCTAGGATGGCAGTCACACCATTGCTTGGATATTTGTTCTTTTTCAAGTTTTACACAGATTCATATCATTAAAGGAAACCCAACTTAAAGGCATATGTTGAGCTGATTGCAGTCTGGGTTGTGTTTTGTGCCAAGTTGGCAATCTCCATCATGTGGACATTTTCAGAATATGTAAACTTGTATGATCTCGGTTGGTAGGGGTCATATATTTTTGGTAAGCGCGTTTTGTCTCTCAGTGGTGGTGCAATGGAGTTGGCACGTTTGGAGTATTGATCTGCACATGCAGTTTTTCACTGGGCACATAGTTGTTGAACTTTTTCTCACATGATTGTATACTTTTTTTTTATTGTTTTTGCATTATTTGCGGTGAAGTTTATATGAGAACAAGTTGTTTGTCTTAGGTTGAATTTAAAAGGGAAGCAGAACACATTTCTTTTCCATCATTGAGCCTACCATTGCTGACATACTTCTGATAATCCTAAATGGTTAGCAGTTATATCATTGACCTGGCAATGCATGCAGAACTTAGAGTCAGAACTGCTTCAAGGTCAGAATATACCCCAACTCTTCCCAATTTCCATAGGGCTGCCTAAACTTCCAAGGGATTTAAACTCCCAGGGTCCTGCAACCCCACCTATTTGCTGGAACCAGGTGCAGGTACTCTTCATTCCTGATAAATCCAAGGTATGGCGTTAAGTATGACCTTCAATTGCCAGATAACATGTACTAATTTGGAGTGAACATATGTGACCTTAATTAATAATAACAAAATAAACTAAGAAAAGTGAACAGTGTAAAAATAAATACAAAAAAAGCAATATTATGGTAAAACAATATTATATATCCAATGGTGCAAAAGTGATAACAGTGCAAAACATATACAAAAGTATTAGGAAAAGTCCAATGCACCAAATCAAAAGTAGAGTTTGACACCAATGAAGTCCTTCAGCTCCACTGAAATGACTGTAAATGTATCAGATGATCAGGAAAAGCACCTGGTGTTCCCAACACACATCACCCATATGAGATTTCCAGACATAAATGTGACAAATCACGCTTGTGTATATTAATCTGCAGACAACTGCATGCTTAGGTCCTTCGTCATTCACCCCTTAAACATGCCTGGACAGACCGATGCTCTGGGAAGACAGGAAAAAAGATTGCCACGCTCCCATCACGTAAAATCCTCAGTGGAATGGTTTATTGTAATTAAAACACCAGTGAAACTGAACAGCATGGACTATGACTACCAAAACGCCTTTCACGATCGTGCATACATGGTGATATCACGACTTCTGGCTATACACTACATGTTTCATCAGAAATTACGTCATCGGGAGCTCTCATTCCTGATAGCAGTTACAGATCTTTAACCAGGGCAGGGCTCACACACGAGAAGTAGGAAATATATCCCCATTTCCTGTTGCTAGTCATGTGAAAACAGTATCACATAACATAGTGCCACATAGTCAAGTCTAAGTTACATTTCCTCACTGTTCTTTGGGGGTGCTGTGCTTCTAAGAGGTCTGAAGAGGTGGTGGAGAGGAGGGGTATAGTAGGCTGTAGTAATCCTAGCGGAGTCTTTTTAGAAGTATTCTTTAAACATAGTATGTACTTTCTCTGACAACTGCTGTCCGAGCATGCTCCAGCACGATGTGTGTAAAAAATCTAAGTGTAATCAATCTATAGAATCATAACATATTGAGCATATGGAAACCAACCTATTCTCCACAGTATCACGTTTCTTTTAATAACGTTATATATGGCTCATTGCCTAGCCTAATGTGATACAATATTCTGTGGAAATAAATCCTCATGGGTTAACGTGTCTCTCATTTCTGCTTCATCAGGACACATTGAGGAATATAGCAGTGGTAACTAAACAGAAAAAAATAACAACACAGATATTTAACATTTCAAACTAATAAACATATGTAACATAGCTGCTTAACATTAGTGCACACTGAAATATTTTGTTTTGGAATTTCGTTTTCGTCCGAAAAATAAATTTATTTAGTTACTCCCGAAATTCGTTTTTATTTATTTCGTTTTTCGTTAAAAATTGCATTCGTCCAAAAATCCAAATTAATTAAGGTCGAATCTGTCATTGAAGGCTTATGATGTCTGTTGAATGTTCAAAGAAGATTCGACGGAGCAGCTAAACTGTACGACGCCGCAATTGTACATTTCCGGTCGAATTTTCCACCTAAAAGCTAGCTGTAGTAGAATTCTAATGTTGTATGACTAGTAATAATTATATTTATTAATTATTTTACTAGTCAACCAACATTAGAATTTTTCTATGGCCTATGGGCGGATGGATTTGACCGGAAATGTACGATTGCAGCGTCGTACGGTTTAGCTTCTCCGTCGAATCTTCTTAGAACTTTCGACAGACACCATAAGCCAAAGATTCGACGTTTGTATGTTTTTCGTTGCTTTGTCGAATCTTTGCTGTTCATATTGAATGGTCTACTCTACCCCAACAGTCAGCCAACTTTCACATTCATTTCTCAATCTCCAAGTGCAATGGCGGGCGCGGCATCCGACGTTGTGTCAGATATTGATATGGTGTTATAATATAGAATCTATAATAATAAATCCTCCCCCACAACACGGGCAGCCTCTGAGGCTATCACAACACTAGCAACACTAGTATCACTATCAAGTTCACAACACTAATGCCCCGTACGCACGGTTGGATTTTCCGACGGAAAATGTGTGATAGGACCTTGTTGTCGGAAATTCCGACCGTGTGTAGGCTCCATCACACATTTTCCATCAGATTTTCCGACACACAAAGTTTGAGAGCAGGCTATAAAATCAAAATCCGTTGTCGGAATTTCCGATCGTGTGTACACAAATCCGACGCACAAAGTGCCACGCATGCTCAGAATACATAAAGAGATGAAAGCTATTGGCTACTGCCCCATTTATAGTCCCGACGTACGTGTTTTACGTCACCGCGTTCAGAATGATCGGATTTTCCGACAACTTTGTGTGACCGTGTGTATGCAAGACAAGTTTGAGCCAACATCCGTCGGAAAAAATCCTAGGATTTTGTTGTCGGAATGTCCGATCAATGTCCGACCGCGTGTACGGGGCATTACACAATAGCAGCAGATTATTATGAAAAAATTAAGTTGAACTGTAGCTTGCTTCACTATTGTTCTGCTGCTGTGCTTATGCTTGATTGCTAAATAATTCAGATTCTCTGACAAACGGACCAGCTAAGACTGACTGTCTTCTGAAGTGATTCAGTGTGTGTGTCTCTCTCTGCTAGCAAATCGTAAGTGAAAGTAAGTTGGCTGTACGTGTGTACTTAGTTCTAGCTATTTTACTGCCCCTCCTCTTTGGTTACAATCGGCCAATAACATTCATCATCATCATTATTTTTATTTTACCTCCCCCACCCAATTCCAGCAGCGATCTTTTCTCTCTATGTCGAATCTTTTCTCTCTATGTCAAATCTTTTCTCTCTATGTAGAATAATCTTGAACTAATAGAGTTAAGGTTAGGCACATTCGACCACAGGTTCGATAGACACAGATTGTTATTGTCAGCGTCATGTCGAATCTCCTATCTATATCGAACTGTTGTCGCAACGAAAACGAAAATAAAGCATTTGTTTATGTCGGATCTTCCGGTTTTCATATTCTGCCCTTTCGTTATCCTTTGTTAAAATGATAACGAAAATACCTGAATTTCGGACGAAAATGCATTCGGACGAAAATGAATGCACATGTCTACTTAACATTTAGTTAATGATCCACACTTGATCTATGCATATAGATATGGACTTTCAGATGACTAACAACTTACAATACCAACTTCTCAAGCACACTTACATGGTAATAAAACACATTCATCTCTGGGTGTGAATGATTACTTTTTAACACCCCTAACGCTCTTGTATACAAATTATTTTCAGTTATGTACACTGACCACCAATGGAGGGAACTTATATTGACCGCCAATGCCCTCAATATAATAGTGGTCAGTGTAAATGTCCCTTTTGCATTTGTGCTCCTGATGAAGTCTTTTAGACTCAATTTGTAGGAAGGACTTGAGTGCCAGAACGTTTGGAGGTGGGATTTCACTGGCATAATTCTGCCCAACTGATTCTTTTCTAAACAGTAAGTTTAAGATTTCTCTGGCATTCATTTACCTGAGTCTATTTAGACACTTGCAAACATTACTAAGGCCTGGTGGGGAGCAGGGGGCATGTTTTGCCCTAAAACACATTGGCTGTCTTGTGACTTATTAAAGCTGTCGTGCACTCCATTATGAATTTGGTTTGCCACTCATTCTATTGTTTTAAGCTCTGGGTGACATTTCTACATGCTCATTAGTGGATGGCCTTGGTAACACATGAGCTGTCCAACCAAAGCCAGTGAGATTTTGAATGATTGTCTTCTTTCCTTTTACTACTCTATATCAATAAGCACTGAAATCTTAGTTCCTCTTGGATGTATCTTTTTGAACCTTGATATAGGGGGCACTGTATCCCCATAACGTGAAATTGGACCATATTTATGGAACATCATAAAGATTTTTCAACTGGAACTTAGCATGCTGGATTTATTTTACGTGGTTTTGATATGTCAATCTCCCAAAGGCTTTTGAGTGAGGTATAAGCATGGTGTAGATCAGGCATAGGCAACCTTAGAGAGATGGAGATCTACTTGAAAACACTGATGAAGTCAAAGATCACCCGGCACAGTGTCCCGTTGTTAGAAAAAATATGTTGAAGAACTACCTATAGATACTAAGCTGGAAACCTAAGCCACATCCCAAAATGCAGAGAAAAGAACAGAGGAGGTGTCCCAGGGATTTTATGGGCAAAGGGTGAAGACCAGATAAGAGAGTAGAGAACATATGTAATCAAGTAATGCAAAGTTTATTGATTACAAAAACCATATAAATACACAAAATAAATGATTGAAAAAGCAAAAGTCATGCTATAATAGTACATTCAATACAGCTAGGTTCTGGAGCACATGATTGGTCTCATAGTAGGAGGCCAACCAAAGTGTGTGGGTTCAGAAATCCCAACATGTTTCAGAATATATGATTAAATGTTTAATTCCTTCTTCAGGGGCTGATTTGGAGCAAGCTGTATTATCTGGTAACACAACAGCAAAAAAATCAAGTCAGAAACAAGTATATATGTATATGGTGGTACAGTATAGGTATGCGGCTATATAAACAAAAATAGGGGACAGCATGATGCATATATGGGGCAGGCATTTAGAATCTGACAATACTTACAAGATGACTATCTCTAGTGAATTGTGGTACACATCAGGATTCACTTTAGGTAGGGTTTGCGTCTCCGTATTGTCCCATTGCACATTGAAAAACTCTAGGGGTATATGGAGAATGAGGGAAAAGGGGGGTTAGCCTTATATGGCCCCCCTTTTCACTATGGGGCCATGGCGAGGGCAATTTAATCAATTTAGTGGATAAGATTATTATTATGGTGGCCCCATTTGCAGATTAGGGCTGGCAGGATTACATATTATTTAAGGGTTAGGATTGGTCAGTTTAGTCAGGTGACAATAGAATTTTCTAGAAGCAAGAGGTCAAAGGCTATATAAGGAATCAACTGACAGGATTCCTGGCCAGTCGCCAGAGAAGAGGATTCCGCAAGGAGCTCTGAGGGGGAGTTTTTGAATTTAGTAACTCCTGTCAGCTCTGGCATAATGAAAACTCTTCTTTGTCAACTATTAGAAAGAGCGGAAACAGCTGTAGGGGAGGAATGGATTAGGCAATGCTTATCATTACTGGAAAGCCAAGCAGCGGCGGGAGTAAGCGCTATGCACAGCAGAGCTCCGGAGTTGGAAGAAGAGAGTGGAGTTGTTAATTTACCTCAGACAAGGCAGCAAATGGCAGAGTATGTTCAAGCAGACGCCTCCAGTTTAGCCTCTTAGCATGAGAATTCCGGCTGTGACAGAGGTGAAGTATGTCAGAGAAGGAGCAAGAGAAAGCTCCAGCAGCAGAGAAGTGTGAGCCCGGTCTCTCCCGCTAGTAATAGAAGCCGTAGAGGGAGGTCGGTATCTTCAATGAGCAGACATCAGCATGTCAGTGAAGCTGCAGGTCAGAGTCAGATGAGGAGTGCTCAGCCGTCTTCAGCGGGGGAATCGTCTCATGAACAATTATTAATGTCAGCCATGCAAGCGCCTCAGAACGGGCATGGGCTTAATTCAGATAATTCTAGTCAGCTAGCTGAGTTTTCTCAGCATGTCAGGGTTGAGCAAGCCAGCAGTGCTATTCCTGTGCGGTGTGCCCCCCTTTATTGGCTACGGGTAGTGGCAACAATGCTGATATTGGTAAGTGTAACACTTTAGATAAATTGTCTGTAATTTCTGCCTCTTTGGAACAGTTGATACAAATTATGCACACTCAGTCCAATGATAGTTTTAAGCAAAAAAAAGAAAAGGAAGGTGTTACAGGAGTTTGGTCCTCTGTGTTAGTAAACAAGCATCCAGTGGCAGCACAGACTAGAGAAGGTGCATTGTCACAGGATAAAAGTCAGGATAACAGTAGTAAAGAATGTATGCAGTGTGTTCTATCTCCCCTAGGTTTTCATTTATCTGCTTCCGTTAAAGAAAAAATATGGAGAGAAGAATATATTGATTTAAGTTTGATGCTTCCTCCTTCTAGGGAATTTTCACACAAATATCACAAAAAGGAAGATAAGAGTGAGGATGAGAGACGTAAACCAGTCTTGAAATCTTTTTATGTATGGTTACAAGCTTTTGTTACTTATTCAAGTGTTTTGTGTGAGAGATTCCCTGAAAGGAGCACAGCTTTATTTCAACATATAGATATCATTCTGGAGGCTTACAGAAGCTTTAGTGGTTTCGCTTAGTTAACATATGATGAGGCGTTGCGCCAGAAGTTAGCAGTACAACCTTCTCTACAATAGGGTTCCAAGGATGTTAGTTTATGGCTTAATTTATTCTTGCCTCAAAAACAACCTTTTGTCTGCCAACCCACTGTTACCAATATCAATCAATCAGTGAATACATATAAAAAAAGGGTTGTATTTCGCTTTCAATGACAGCCAGTGTAAATGGGCTAATGCAGTTAGATATAAGCACGAATGTGTTTTGCGCTGGGTCTCACCCTATAGCAAAATGTTTTCGTAAGTTTCAGGCCGGACAAAAGGACAATTTTCCAAAAAGCGGCAACCCCAGTGAGTATACAAAGAATGTTACCTTGGTTGCAGGTTTACCCAAACAGACAGAAGGCTTCGCTGCTAATTGAGGGTTTTGTAGATGGTTTCAGTCTACCTTCCTTTAATGGAGCAGGTTGCTTAATAAATAATAATTAAAAAGCGGTACAAGAATTTCCTGATCTAGTAAAAAAAAAAATTTTAAAAGAAGTGGATGCGGGTAGGATTGAAGGTCCTTTTATTTCCCCTCCATTTGAAGATTTTAGAGTTTCTCCATTAGGTTTAGTGCCAAAAAAAGAGTCAAGGGAATTTTGTCTGATACATCACTTGTCATTCCCAATTGGAGACTCATTGAATGATCAGATAGACTCAAATTTGTCGACAGTGACGTATGTGTCTTTTGAGTCAGCAGTGAATAAATTGCGCATTTTAGAATGCATTAATGGCTAAAGCGGATATTAAATCTGCTTTCAGATTATTACTACTAAACCCTGCTTGTTTTAATTCTTTAGGAATTGTTTTTGAAAATAAATTTTATTTCGACAAATGTCTGCCAATGGGATGCTCGATTTCCTGTTTCTATTTTGAAGCATTTTCATCCTTTATTGAGTGGGTAGTGAATATGGTAGCTAAGTCTCAATTTTCCATTAATTATTTAGATGTTTTTTTATTTTTGGGAGCTTCAGGAACACAAGGTTGTATCAATTTACTTCGATCTTTCTTTTTAGTGTGTCATTTTTTTTGGCATCCCCTTGGCAGAAGAAAAAACGTTTTTTCCAACAACTAACATTGAATTTCTTGGTATAGGTTTGAATACTGTAGAAATGGAATTTAGTCTCCCTAATGCTAAGGTATATAGGTTGAATCAGGCTTTGTTAAAATTCATCAGAAGGAAAAAAGTTATATTAAAAGAAATGCAATCATTATTGGGTCAGTTAACCTTTGCTGTGAGAGTCCTGCCGACGGGTAGGGTTTTTTCTAGAAGGCTATATGGCTCAATTTCAGGTTTAAAAAATCCATCATCTCATGTTAGGATGAATTCCGAGATGAAGGCAAATCTTTTAGTATGGCTAAAATTTTCTTGAGACATTCAATGGTAAGACTTTATGGCAACAGGATTTCATTCTAGATTCAGAATTTTGTCTAACCACAGATGCAATGGGTTCTATAGGCTTCGGAGTTATTTGGAAAACTCACTGGTGTTTTTCGGCATGGCCTTCCAGGTGGGTAAGTAGGGGTTTTTGTAAAAATATTGTTTTACTAGAATTGTTCCCGGTTATTGTAGCTTTAGAAATATGGGGTGAGGATTTTGGTTGGCACTGATAATCAAGGGGTAGCTTTTGCAGTGAATTGCCTATCTGCAAAATCTCCTCAAGTTGTGGTTTTCGTGTGGCATTCGGTTTTTCTGTGCCTAAAATGGAACGTCTGGATCAAGGCAAAGTATATTAGAGGTAAGTGTAATATAATTGCCGATTCTCTCTCTCGTCAACAGATGGACCAGTTTTTCTTGTTAATGCCAGAAGCGGATGTAGCAGGGGTGCGTTGCCCATCCCATTTATGGGATCTAATTTAATTTATAAGAACATTCAAAACTCTGTGGCTATTTCCACTTGGAAAAATTATACAGCTTTGTGGTTATTATGGTCCACTTTTTTGTCATCTTTGTCTGCATTCTCAGAAAGTTTGGTATTACTTTTCCTTCATTCGTTATTAGGAGAAGGTCATTCTTGGTCGCATGTTAACAAAATGGTATCAGGTGTTTCCTTTTTCTTGAAGCTTCATGGATTTCCAGCATGTCAAAGTTTCTTTTCAGTCAGACAGATTTTAAAAGGGTACAAAAGAAGTAGAGTTTATAAAGATGATAGATGTCCTGTCACATCGGAATTATTATCTAAATTGTGTAAGGTTACTCCTTGGGTACTGTATGTTATTCTATTTTTGAATCTGTTCTGTTTAATTCAGTTTTTACATTGGTGTTTTTTGCAACATTTAGAAACTCAGAATTATTGCCGCCTTCAAAAAAGAAAAAGTCTGGTATTTTATTTTCCAATGTTAATATATTTGGCAATAGTTTACGTATTTTTCTTCCATTCAGTAAGTCAGACCCTTTAGGTTTGGGGTCTTGGATAACTTTGCAGGAGTGTGCGGAAACTGATATATGCCCGGTTAGGGCGTTGAAGGCTTATTTGAAGATTAGGCCAAATTTTCAAAGTGTGTTATTTATACAAAATAATGGTTCACCGTTAACGAGTTATCAATTCTCAATGGTTTTAAAACAATGTATGTGTTATTTAAAGCTAGGACATGTAAGGATAACTACCCATTCTTTTCGCATCGGTGCGGCTACGGAAACTGCTCGGATGGGTTTAGAAGGAAGTGAAATTAAGAGAATAGGTAGATGGCGTTCAGAGTCATATAAACTTTATATTCGTCCTTATTAACATAAATTTTGGTTTCAGGTACCCAGATTATGGTATGGATTGTGGGCCACTATATATATTCTGGGCACAGAAAAGAGCAGCAGATAGGATATACTCGGAGAATATGGGCTTGGATCCATCTTTATTCTGCATTAATTGGCATGGACTTAGGGGTATGGTTTGGTGTGATTTAATTTTTGAATTAGGTAGGCTTTATGCCAGCTCCCCTCCTCCTAATATCCTAATAGTCCACCTAGGAGGAAATGACATAGGGAAATTAAAAAAAATTAAAAACATATGATTTCATTTCAAGCATGATGGATACTTTTCGCTTTCTTCACTTAAATTCTCCTAATACACTACTAGTATTTTCCGAAATTGTCCCAAGGTTACGTTGGTTACAATCAGTCACTTTCAAGCCACGTGAAAAGGTTCATAAGAGAATCAATAAAGCTTTGGAAACATTTTTAGTTCCGGAATTGGGATTTTCTTTTCGCCATTTTGAGCTGGAAGGAGGTATTACAGGTATTTATAGGCATGATGGAGTGCACCTATCAGACGTTGGTTGGTTGGTTTAGATATTTTCAATTGTGACCTTCAAACATGCATTGAGACGGCCGCAGGTTGGGTTGGTGTGGACAGGAGGTCTGGTGGTGTCACCCCTCCTGTCGTTTGGGATTTGTAAGGAAATGTTAAATTAAAGTTTGAGTCAGCTTGAGTCTCAGTGGCTGAGCTGAGAGCGGTTTAATTTATCAGTATTTGGTTGATGAATTTAATTGATGAAATAAGTTTTATTTATTTAAAATATTTATTTATGTATTTATTAAAACCAATAAACTGGTCCATGGCCAAAATGTAATCCAATAAATAAATAAATAAATAAATAAAAATATATATGGTGTGGTGTTTTTTATTTCTCATATGCATATCGCCTACGGTCCCATATATAGATATCCTCAGGCCACTAATGGCATGTAGTTCACCGTAGTAGAGTTTTGGTTGAATGCATCGAGGGTAGAACAAATAGGGTATAAAGCACACCTACCAACTAGGCAATGGAGCCCACGAGGATCGGTAAAAATGCAGACGACCCTAATAATAGTGGCAGGACTGATAACAGGTGACAGCACAAAGTTGTTGGAGTATCCAAAGAAGCTGTGCGAGGGGACATAGACTGAAGGGATGATGCGAAACTTAAGTGGTATAAAACAGAGATATAATTGATAACAATAGGAATGGAATACATATGTCTTCTATATAGTATGCAAACATAAGTGTCCATTTATATATTTTTTACTTATTGTTTTTCTTTTGAAACTACATATGTATTTCATTCTTATTGTTATCAATTATATCTCTGTTTTATACAAGACATTGTGTGGGCAGGGCCAGATTAAGAGCATCATGGGCCTGGTGCTGAGGGTTTCGATGGGCCTTTTATGGAAACAAAATGAAAATGCAAACAATTTTTCGCTAAAACGAATTAAATATACTCTCACCAGTAATAGCAGCCTCTGAGCAGCAGCAACACCACCAATACCACCTGCTATGCGGTCTCTCACTAACAGCAACATAGGGAGACCACATTTCCAAACTGTCATTCAGAGACAACCCCCTCTTCCGAAAAAAAGATGAGGGTGGGGGATGTAGTCTCGGGGTTGGCAGGGAAATCGGTGGTGGAGGTGATTTGTCAGGCAAATGGCTGGTGTTAGTACTTAAAATCAATCATCCTGACACTATGCTTGACATGGTGTCAGGATGATCAAATTCCATTATTTCAGTTACTACATTGTAATATATAGTGAAATAGTTCAACTCACCATCGTGCAGAATCAGTGGGACCTGAGCTTGTCACTTGCCACCAGATGCAGCTTGTCACTTGCCACCCATAGCCTGCCACCAAATGTAGCGTATCACTTTCCACAGTTGCCTGCCGCTAGATGCAGCATGTCACTTGCCACCAGCAGCCTGCCACCAGATACAGTGTGCCACTTGCAACCAGATACAGTGTGCCACTTGCTACCCACAGCCTGCCAAAAGGTTCAATGTGCCAATTGCCACCAGCAGCAGTGTGCCACTTGCCAACAGCAGCCTTTCACCAGATACAGTGTGCCACTTGCTACCGACAGCCTGTCACCAGATACAGTGTGCCACTTGCCACCAGCAGCCTGCCACTAGATACAGTGTGCCACTTGCCACCAGATACATTGTGCCACTTGCCACCAGATACAGTGTGCCACTTTCCACCAGCAGCCTGCCACCAGATACAGTGTGCCACTTGCCACCAGCAGCCTGTCACCAGATACATTGTGCCACTTGCCACCAGATACAGTGTGCCACTTGCCACCACCAGCCTGCCACCAGATACATTGTGCCATTTGCCACCAGATACAGTGTGCCACTTGCCACCAGCTCCCTGCCACCAGATACAGTGTGCCACTTGCCACCAGCAGCCTTCCATCAGATACAGTGTGCCACTTGCCAACCACAGCCTACCACCAGATACAGTGTGTCACTTACCACCAGCAGCCTTCCACCAGATAGTGTGCCACTTGCCACCAGCAGCCTGCCATCAGATACAGTGTGCCACTTGCCACCAGCAGCCTACCACCAGATACATTGTGCCACTTGCCAACCACAGCCTACCACCAGATACAGTGTGCCACTTGCCACCGGCAGCCTGCCACCAGATACAGTGTGCCACTTGCCACCGGCAGCCTGCCACCAGATACAGTGTGCCACTTGCCACCAGCAGCCTGCCACCAGATACAGTGTGCCACTTGCCACCAGCAGCCTGCCACCAGATACAGTGTGCCACTTGCCAACCACAGTCTACCACCAGATACAGTGTGTCACTTACCACCAGCAGCCTTCCACCAGATAGTGTGCCACTTGCCACCAGCAGCTTGCCACCAGATACAGTGTGCCACTTGCCACCAGCAGCCTGCCACCAGATACAGTGTGCCACTTGCCAACCACAGCCTACCACCAGATACAGTGTGCCACTTGCCACCGGCAGCCTGCCACCAGATACAGTGTGCCACTTGCCACCAGCAGCCTGCCACCAGATACAGTGTGCCACTTGCCAACCACTAGATACAGTGTGCCACATGTCACCTGCAGCCTGTCACCAGATACAGTGTGCCACTAGCAGCCTGTCACCAGATACAGTGTGCCACTTGCAGCCTGTCACCAGATACAGTGTGCCACTTGCCACCAGCAGCCTGCCACCAGATACAGTGTGCCACTTGTCACCTGCAGCCTATCACCAGATACAGTGTGCCACTTGCCACTAGCAGCCTGCCACCAGATACAGTGTGCCACTTGTCACCTGCAGCCTATCACCAGATACAGTGTGCCACTTGCCACTAGCAGCCTGCCACCAGATACAGTGTGCCACTTGTCACCTGCAGCCTATCACCAGATACAGTGTGCCACTTGCCACTAGCAGCCTGCCACCAGATACAGTGTGTCACTTGCCACCAGCAGCCTGCCACCAGATACAGTGTGCCACTTGTCACCTGCAGCCTATCACCAGATACAGTGTGCCACTTGCCACCAGCAGCCTGCCACCAGATACAGTGTGTCACTTGCCACCAGCAGCCTGCCACCAGATACAGTGTGCCACTTGCCACCAGCAGCCTGCCACCAGATACAGTGTGCCACTTGCCACCAGCAGCCTGCCACCAGATACAGTGTGTCACTTGCCACTAGCAGCCTGCCACCAGATACAGTGTGTCACTTGCCACTAGCAGCCTGCCACCAGATACAGTGTGCCACTTGCCACCAGCAGCCTGCCACCAGATACAGTGTGTCACTTGCCACCAGCAGCCTGCCACCAGATACAGTGTGCCACTTGCCACCAGCAGCCTATCACCAGATACAGTGTGCCACTTGCCACCAGCAGCCTGCCACTCCCTCCAGGACTCTTCCAGGATGGGTAGAAGAGACAGGGCCTGCATAGTCAAACAAATCCCTGGAGCCCCCACCCCTCCTGATCTGGGATGGTATGGCTGTGTGTAAAATGAATGCCAGCAGTATTGATCAGACCAAGTTCTATAGAGGGGGGTGTGTACAGCCTTTGGGCTCACACTGGTTTGCTGCAGTTTGGGCGCACTGCTTGTGTATCTGCAGTTTTAGCTTGCAGTCCTATTGATTTTGGTGCACTTTCAGAAAAAACATGCAACCTAATAGAAATCAATAGGACTGTGGGTAAAACGCAGGAAAACTGCGGATACACCAGCAATGGCCAAAACACAGCAAATGAGTGTGAACTCACCTAAAAGCACAAGGAGCCGAGTCTACATATTGACTGCAGTTATAAGAGCCATTGCTGAAGATAAAGGTAAAAGAGGGGGAGAGAAGAGAGATAAGAGTCCAGTCACTGAGCTCACACTTGGATGGTTGGAAGCTCATCACTCAGATATGTGTTCAGTTCACCTTCTATCTGCCGGCTGCTCTGTTCATAATTTCCCAGCCCACACGGCTCCTTCACTGCACACAGAGAGAGAGGGGAGGGGGAAGGCAGAGCCATTTGTGTAGGGGGGGAACTGTGCACTGTGACACTGTACTAAACACAGTGAGCCAACACAGATGCAGCCAGACACCCCCCCATTTACACACAGCTTCTCCTGTCCCATAGACGTTTATGGGCAGGAGAAAGTCGGGCTTATATTACTAGCTGTGAGGGCCGATTTTAAGGCAGGGGCCTGGAGCTGCAGCTCCATCAGCCCCTATGTTAATCCGGCCCTGTGTGTGGGTGAGAAAGCTAGACTGGAGGGGTTAGCTTCAACAGAGTAGAAAAGGACAAAGCCTAGTGAGAGAGGTTTGTGAAGAAAATGATTCCTACAAAACAATAACGTATCACATCTATTATGTTTTATATACAGACCTAACTTAACCACTTCACCTCCGGAAGATTTAGCCCCCTTCATGACCAGGCCATGGCACTGCGTTCCTTTAACTGACAATTGCACAGTCATGCAATGCTGCACCCAAATAAAATTATGTCATTGTTTTCCCACAAATAGATCTTTCTTTTGGTGGTATTTGATCACCACTGTGTTCTTTATTTTTTGTGCTATAAACAAAATAAGACCATCAATTTTGAAAAAAAAAAATTGATTGTTTATGTAAAAGTTATCATGTCTACAAAATATGGTAAATATACTGGAATCTTTATTTTTTTTTTAAATGTTTATACTAGTAATGGCGGTGATCAGCGACTTAAAGCGGGACTGCGATATTGCGGTGGACAATCGGACAATAACTTACACTTTTGACGCTTTGTGGGAACCAGTGACACTAATACAGTGATCAGTGCTACAAAATATGCACTGTCACTGTACTAATGACACTGGCTGGAAAGGGGTTAAACCTCTAGGGCGATCAAAGGGTTTTACTGCGTGCCTAACCAGTACCAGTATTTATGTGTTAACTGTGCGCTGCTTTTACTAAGGGAAGTGATGGATTTTATTCCCTGCTTTGCAGGGACAGAAAATCCATCACTTCCTCCCTGTTAGAACAGAGCTCTGCCTTGTTTGCATTGCCCGGTACAAGCAGATCAGCTTCTGCTGTGAGTAATCAGGGAGGGCTGTCCTATAGCAGAATATCTGCTATAGGGTGTTCCTTAAGTGGTTAGAGTGTAACTTTATGCTAAAAATAAAAATGAGTGAACAGGCAGGATTTTTAATGCAGAAGAAATGCTTTATACTGTGGCAGGGCAGCCCTTCAGCGTGAAATCACGTACCTGCATGTGACTTAATTTTCTGGTTCTGGGGCGCATGTGCGCTGCCGGCGACCGCTGTGATTGGGCACAGTGGGAGCCAGTCAGCGAGTCTGGTGGACCTGATGTCCGCCGGGAACCGCTGATCGTTCCCGAGACAGACAGAATGGCATTCTAAACAAGGCAGATCGCCATTCTGTGACAAGAGAAGAAAGAGATCTTGTGTTTCTGCTAAGCAGGAACACAGATCTCTGTCTTCTTACAGTAAAAGCACCCCACTCCCCTCCCCACAGTAAGAAAGTACTCCCAGGGAACACATTTAACCCTTTGATTGCCCCCGATGTTAACCCCTTCCCTGTCAGTTTCATTAGTACAGTTACAATGCATATTATTTAGCAGTGATCACTGTATTGGTGTCACTGGTCACCAAAAATGTGTCACTTAGTATCCTATTTTGTCCGCTGCAATGTCGCAGTCCCGCTATAAGTCACTGATTGCTGCCATTACTAGTAAAAAATAAAAATAAATAAAAATTCCATAAAAATATCTCATAGTTTGTAGATGCTATAACTTTTGCGCAAACCAATCAATATATGCTTATTGGGATTTTTTTTCAAAAACATGTTTTATTGAAGAAGAAATATTGAAGAAGAAATTAGATTTTTTACACTTTTTTTATGGGATGTGTTTTATAGCAGAAAGTAAAAAATATTGTTTTTTTTTTTTTCAAAAAATAGTCTTTTCTTTTGTTTATAGCGCAAAAAATAAAATCTGCAGAGGTGATCAAATACCTCTGCAGAAAAAAGCTCTATTTGTGGGATTAAAAGGACATCAATTTTATTTGTGTACTGCGTTGTATGAAATAGTCTGGGAACTTTATACAGTATTCACCAATTTTACCACTGCTCATTGGGGCTCACATTCATATAGATTTCCTCTATACTGTTGTTTGGGCTGCTGTGCGGCCATGGATTGTGCTGCCTCAGCTCCCAGGGATGGTATTCCCATGGTGCCTTCAGCTGTCAACACCACTATTTGTATATTGAATCTACCTGTAGGTAAGAGTGGTTGGGAATTGTTTGTTCCCTCTCTTCCTTTTATCCCTCTCTGTTCCAACTATTATGCCACATACACGCGGTTGGATTTTCAGACAAGAAATGTTCGATGGGAGCTTGTTGTCAGAAATTCTGACTATGTGTAGGCTCCATCGGACATTTTCCGTCGGAATTTCCGACAAACAAAATTTGAGATCTGGATCTCAAATTTTCCGACAACAAAATCCGTTGTCGGAAATTCCAATCGTGTGTACACAATTCCGACGCACAAAATTCCACACATGCTCGGAATGAAGCAGAAGAGCCGCACTGGCTATTGAACTTCAATTTTCTCGGCTTGTCGTACGTCACTGCGTTCTCGACGTTCGGAAGTTCTGACAAGATTTGTTTGACCGTGTGTATGCAAGACAAGTTTGAGCCAACATCCGTCGGAAAAAAAACATGGATTATGTTGTCAGAATGTGCGATCGTATGTACGCGGCATTAGAGTACTTTGCATTTACTCCTATTTTTTATTATAGATACATCTACTTTTAATTGCTCCTGGTGATTGGGAATACCCATGAAACGCGTAGAGCTGCTGTTACATGCTGTTACATCACTGCAAATATATGTTTGAGATTCATCTGTCTATTATGTCAATGGGTAACTTATTATTACCTTTATTATTAATTTACAATTCTAATTTATGCTGGACTATATGTATATACATGCAATATCAAGTTGTCATCTATTGTCATTGATTATATAAAATGTATCATTATTATATGATTGTTTACCAGGAATAAGTAAACATGATTGCATTTTATTCTTTAGTAGTGTGCTTCAGAGCGACAATTTTGAAAAAAAACACAATATTTTGTACTTTTTGCTATAATCAATACCCCCAATTTTTTTTAAAAAAAGCATTTTTTTTTCTCAGTTTAGGCCGATATGTATTCTTCTGCATATTTTTGGTAATAAAAATTGCAATAAGCGTATATTGATTGGTTTGCGCAAAAGTTATAGTGTCTACAAATTAGGGGATAGATTTATGGCATTTTTATTATTATTTTTTTTACTAGTAATGGCAGCGATCTGCGTTTTTTATCATGACATTATGGTGGACACATCGGAAACTTTTGACACATTTTTGGGACGATTGACAATTATACAGCGATCAGTGCTATAAAAATGCACTGATTACTGTATAAATGTCACTGGCAGGTAAGGGGTTAACACTAGGGGGCGTTCAAGGGGTTAACTGTGTTCCCTGACTGGGTTTTCTAACTGTAGGGGGAGGGGACTGACTAGAGGGGATGACAGATCGTGGTTCCTAGCTATTAGGAACTCACGGTCTGTCTCTCCTCACAGAACAGAACAGAGATTTGTGTGTTTACACACACACGTCCCTGTTTTGCCTCTCGTGCCCACGATCTTTTGGGGCCGGCGGTCATCACCACTGTTGGCCACGAGCATCGGCACCCCCGCAGTGCAGCAGGCACACGCCTGCTTTTCCGCATAAAGGAGCCGACCTATAGCAACAAAGGCTCGCGGGATCGTGCCGACCTGCCTTTGTATAATTACGGCGGCTGGTCGGCAAGTGGTTAATGTTAGTGGGTAGTGGTTGCAATGATGTCCTTGGTTGGCACTTTGAGTGTTACTACCATATATCCAATATTTGTTGGCTGGAGGAGCTTTTGGTCCATTCATTCCCGGGAGCTGCAATGCGTTCCGGGGCCCTCCCTCCCTCATTCGTTCCATTGGACGCAGGGGGGGTGGGTGGGCAATCGATGTGCATCGACTCCATGCATCACACGCCGTACGTATGACATCATGTTGACATCATGTTCCAACGTGTTGATCTTTATCTGTGATCACCACCAGGGAGGATTTGAGCGTCAATTCCTGAACGTCAACAGCCATTCAGGCACTGGTGCAGCCTCTCTCAGATCACGCAGCGTGGCATTGGTAGTTTTCCATGGCCAGTTGGTGCTACAGATACCACACGCTGATGGAACACTTTACTTACCCCAAGACTTTATGCACTTTTTAAACAATGTTTTTCTTTTTTTCTTTCAAGTCTAAGGTACGAACTCTCTGTTTGCTGTTCACTTGCTGGGCGTTTCTGTGGTATCTTTATTTCTTACTACTAGCTCTGGTGAGGTAGAGGTTTTCTATAATTCAAGTGTTTTCACCCTGTATTAGGCTCTTATATCATTATATGCCCCTTGGGCTATAGGGTTTCTCTCTGCCAATGTTGCAGTCCTATTCATTTACACACTGTTTCTTCCACAGGAATTGTCTGGGAACTTTATACAGTATTCACCAATATTACCACTGCTCATTGGGGCTCACATTCATATACATTTTCTCCACACTGTTGTTTGGGCTGCCATGTGGCCATGGGTTATGCTGTCTCACCCCCCAGTTATGGTATTCCCATGGTGCCTTCAGCTGTCAACACTGCTATTTGTTTATTGAATCTACCTGTAGGTTGGGAATTGTTTGTTCCCCCTTTTCCTTTTATCCACCTCTGTCCCAACCATTAGAGCACTTTGCAAATTACTCCTATTTTTTATTATAGATACATCTACTTTTAATTGCTCCTAATGATTGGGAATACCCATGAATGCGTAGAACTACTGTTACATGCTACATCACTGCAAATATATGTTTGAGATTCATCTGTCTATGTCAATGGGCAACTTATTATTACCTTTATTATTATTTTACAATTCTAATTTATGCTGGACTATATGTATATACATGCAATATCAAGTTGTCATCTATTGTCATTGATTATATAAAATGTATCATTATTATATGATTGTTTACAGGAATTAAAAAACATGATTGCATTTTATTCTTTAGTAGTGTGCTTCATTTAAAGTCCCATAATTATCCCCTTTTCTCGCCTGCATTAAAGTTAATTACTTGCGTGTCTGTCCCTGTACAGTGAGCTGCACATGCTCAGCTCATTGTACAAATTTGGCAATGCCAAAGCTGTTGAAACTCCCGTGAATGCATGGGAGTGACGTCATCTTGACCTAGCCAATGAAAGCAGCCAGTGATTGAGACCATAAACCAGCCACCTGAAGATTTAGAAATTGAAAAGGGGCATTGAGGCCATTGTGTAGGCCTCAGGGACTTTTAACGGTGCTGAGGTCAATGATATACAGAGCGTATAGTAAAATGATATTTTATTTAAACAATCTCATTAAAAGAAACAGACATTGGCAAAAGACAATATACAAAACACAAAAAAGGGGGGTAATTCTTTGATACAGAAATGAATACCACTTTCTCAACATGTTTCGCTTTCCTAAGCTTCTTCAGGAGATATATTGTGATATTAGAGTCAACTATGGAAAATAGAAAAAAATATATATATATGTAAACAATAAAAGTAAATTTGAGTTATAAATGGTAAATAATGACGCGGTCAGAGTAAGTGGCCTCTGATATAGCGTAGCTGTCACACGGCCATATTTGGAAAACCTATGCCCTGGGTTTTGCACTAAGGGGTCCCAAGGACAGTGACAAAGATATTATAGCATAATGATGCCATGTGTATAGATGAATCGGAAACGAAAAAAGCAGCACTTGGTGTCCAATAGCGGGCAACAAAGCAATCAAAACATTGATTAGGAAATGATTAGCTAAGTGCCCCGGGTGTCCGTGCATACCTAAGGATATGGAGGAAAGGAGACCGAGGACAAAAGAAGCCAGCGTAGTCAACTAATCTATAGACCCACAAAACCAAAATCAGCCCCAGGCCTGAGAATGATTACCACCTTCTCCGGACAACATCGGCAAATGCGTGAATTGCTGCAAAAGCACTGGTATTTGCTGATGGGAGACCCCAGGGTGTCCAAACATCTTAAAGACCATCCCGAGATTACGTACCGACGATCCCGATCAATTAAAGACCATATAGTCCATAGTCATTATGCCCCACCATCTACAACCCATACCAAGAATAAGGGCACCAAACCTTGCCACAAATGTGACTTCTGCAGATATATCTATGAGTCTCGCAATATCACTCTCCCCAATGGTCAGTTGTATAATCCCAATTTTCAAGCTACATGCCAATCCATAGGCGTGGTTTATATAATGACATGCGAATGCAATGCATACTATGTGGGGAAAACCAAACGTCCTTTCTTCCATCGGATTAGAGACCATGTCTCTCTAGTCCTTTAAAAAAAAAGATGGAAACCCCCATAAGCCGACATATGAGTCTCCATCACCAATTTGATGATAGGATGATGCACTTCTATGCTTTGGAACATGTCCCCCCAAATGAAAGAGGGGGTGATTATGATAAAATCTTGTTACAACGTGAAACCAGGTGGATTGTCACCCTCAATGCTTTAAAATATCCTGGCCTGAATGATGCCTTGAGTTACAAACCTTTCTTATAATTTACAATTTTTGGTTTTTTTGGTTTTTTTTTTTTTTTTTTTTTTATTCGTATATAACTGATTTATGTAATTGATTGACGGACTAATTCATTAACTATCAACTTACATTTTTTTGTCACCATATATTTTTTGATTTTGAGTATGGTATGAGCTCATGTTTTGTCCTCGGTCTCCTTTCCTCCATATCCTTAGGTATGCACGGACACCCGGGGCACTTAGCTAATCATTTCCTAATCAATGTTTTGATTGCTTTGTTGCCCGCTATTGGACACCAAGTGCTGCTTTTTTCGTTTCCGATTCATCTATACACATGGCATCATTATGCTATAATATCTTTGTCACTGTCCTTGGGACCCCTTAGTGCAAAACCCAGGGCATAGGTTTTCCAAATATGGCCGTGTGACAGCTACGCTATATCAGAGGCCACTTACTCTGACCGCGTCATTATTTACCATTTATAACTCAAATTTTTACTTTTTTGAGCCCTGTGAGCCTCCATAGTATTAGACTCAGGGCACAGGATTTCCCAAGATGGCCGCGGGTCGGCCTGTAGTACCGGACGTCGCTTACGTTGCTCTCTGAATAGGAATCGGAAACGCGCGCATGCGCAGGTGTCTCTTTCAGTCCGCAGCTGTCACTTCTCTGCTTAATGCGCTGGGCAGATGGACTCTCCTGACGGGCAACTTTGTTCCACAAAATTCTGATTATCAACAGTAAGTTTTTTTAGCCATTTTTCCTTTTTAGCAACGATCCATTCCAGTATATATGATACTTAGATATA
Source organism: Aquarana catesbeiana (assembly GCF_042186555.1). Classification (NCBI taxonomy): domain Eukaryota; kingdom Metazoa; phylum Chordata; class Amphibia; order Anura; family Ranidae; genus Aquarana; species Aquarana catesbeiana. The sequence goes on from NC_133328.1 coordinate 461,462,230, forward strand.
TCTCCTTACTATGTTTATACCCTTCAGGTTCCCTGTGAGAGTTTGCAGTTACACTTCCAGGTCTAGCTCATCCATTAGCTGTGTATGGACGTTCCTGCCCTGTATACTGCCCCCTTCTTGACTGCCACTCCACTGCAACACAAGAACCGTTCCCTTATATTTTCAGCAATTTCGCTATCTATCATCCTTTGGATGTAACTTTTTGTCATTTTTAAATTGATTCTACAAGAGGTATTTTTTTTATTTCTTTTTACCCTTATATACAATGCCACTGATAAGTGGACTCTGGTTAAATTGACCTCATTCATATTTACTGATTCAATCTTTCTCTTTTTAGAGAATTCTTTATCTTTAGGGATTTTATTCCTCTCTGCATGCATTTACAGTGAGGTGGGGACTGAGGAGAAAACATTTGCCATCGCAAAAAAAAAACCCTTTTTTTAATTATATCTTTTTCTACAGGTAAGACTTTTATAAGTCAAATTATGATTATATAATAATAAAAAATTTTTTTTTTTTTTTTTTTTTTCATTCTGATACATACCGTATGTTACATACATTATACCTCAATATATGATATCTACATATATGTACAGATTTGCTTACTTTTTGTATTTTTTCATTTAGTGCATTGTCTATATTTAAATATTATGACTGTATGATGTATAAGCAGACATTTACTTTTATTGTTTACATATATATATATTTTTTTCTATTTTCCATAGTTGACTCTAATATCACAATATATCTCCTGAAGAAGCTTAGGAAAGCGAAACATGTTGAGAAAGTGGTATTCATTTCTGTATCAAAGAATTACCCCCCTTTTTTGTGTTTTGTATATTGTCTTTTGCCAATGTCTGTTTCTTTTAATGAGATTGTTTAAATAAAATATCATTTTACTATACGCTCTGTATATCATTGACCTCAGCACCGTTAAAAGTCCCTGAGGCCTACACAATGGCCTCAATGCCCCTTTTCAATTTCTAAATTTACTATTTGGGATGTAGTGCTTCTGAATTTTCCTCTTTTCCGAATTTTCTTATCTAATTGAACCTTGAGGTGTTACCCACCTTTCACCCTTAGGAATTTGAGGAATTTCAAAATTAAATGTATTTATGTATTACTATCTACTATATTGATTGATTTATACTTAATGATTTAGATTTTTCTGCAACAATATATTAATTTTCTTTTTTGTTTTGCTTTGTTTTGTGTTTCCTCTTGGTTTTCATAATGGCCCACCATTGCGGTAACGCCTTTGGGGGTTTTATGGATCAGATCCATAAATCCCAGAATGCCACTGGAGGTGGCTTATCCATGGACCGCTTTTTCCTTCGTCTCCAGCGGATGCTGGAGAAGAAGGCAAGAGTGTATTGGAACAAATGGTATTTCTCGAAATATTTGGACGATCAAATTGCCCCTTGGGGGTTGAGAATCCAGATTTTTCCCACAGTGAGCAAATTGGAATCAAACTTTAGAATTAATTGGGAGACCAATCTCCAATCATGCTCCATGAGAATGATGGAACTATTATGTGGTTATTATGACGAAGAATTGGCCTCTCTAGATAAGGAAATAGAAAAGCTATACGCTGAAAATAGCCTGATTGTTTCAAGTGAGCTTTTCTCTAACCGTGAGGGAACCCTCAAAACGCACATAGAGACCTATATAGCTGAAATCTTAAAAACTAAAGAAAATAAATTTCTAAGAGATAAAGTGTCATACGATAACAATCAGGCTTATGCTTGGACACAGACCAAAACAAGCAAGAGACGAAATGCTAGAACGCGAACTTTTAGAGACGCCCCCTCCGAACCTAATGATTCTGACACCTCTTTTGCTTCCTCCCTCTCTTCACAGGCACCGGAAAGCTCCAAGGACTCTGGATCCTCCAAAATACGCACCAATGGCAATACCCACGCACCTACGGGGTCAAGTAAGCGACACCCAAACACAAATCGCACACCAATTCACACGAGAGCCACTACGGCCAAATCCAACACCTCACACGCACTGGCACATCGGGACACTTTCCCTAATACCCATGCGAGCACTTCACCATCCCCAACTTCGGCACCTTCAACCAATTACACCAATGATTCAAACCAGTCGGATTTTCGGCCGGCTCCGATCTTCACACAACCGGTACACGAATCGAAAAAGATGACCATCGCGGAGGGTCTCCAAAAACAGGCCAAAAATTCGAAATAATAAATTTATCTTCCATTCCCCTCAGTGCTGATCAGTTTTCTGTCTTGGAGTTAGGATTGACCTTCTGTCCAACACAGAAAATCGATCAGTTTGAACTTATCAAAGATCTCAACTTATTTGCTCGCAAACTAATACTTCGCATTATTTTCGATAAATCCGCACAATCTGATACAACACCACCTCAATCTGCAGTGGAAAACATCACACTGAATGAAATCAAAGCAATGGAAGAGCTCATGGAGCTTTGGGACGAGGGTCATATAGACGAGACAGACCTTTTGGAAGCCCAAACTCTTGATCAGGATGGCTTTCCTGATCATGAGTCTAGTGCTTCCTATCCAGTTGTGCCTTTTACTCCCAGGGAGTACAAACCGAAATCCAAAACTTTTCCCACACCACAGGGCAATCCCAATGTGTGGGCCTTTGTCCATCAGGTCACTGAGGACATTTGTAGGACAAAATGGAAGGGCATAAAACAATCAAATCTTACAAGCCAACAAAAACTGGCTTTAAAGTCACTGCAGTTGGACTCCCGTCTGGTGGTTAAGCCATCAGATAAAGGAGGCAATTTAGTAGTGATGACCACCGAACAATATGAATCTATGGTCTTACGCCTTTTACAAAACCGAGACTGGTATAAGAAAGTCTCAGAGACGCATGTTACCAACATGACCATATGTTATAGAAAGTTGATTGGGACCGCCTACCATCAGGGCCTAATCACAAAATCGACATGGGAGTTTCTTAATGTGCCCTGTCCTCGGATTCCCACACTGTACGCCCTTCCCAAGGTACATAAGGATTTAAACAACCCCCCTGGCAGACCGATCGTGTCCGGAAACGGATCCCTTACGGAAAATGCTAGCCAATTGATAGATGAATTTCTCAGACCGCATGTGGAGGGTTTGACATCTTATTTACAAGATACCAGTGAACTTCTTAGAGTTTTGGATGGTTTGACCATCCCAAGGGGAGCATGGCTTGAAGCTCTGGATGTGGAGGCCCTCTACAACTCCATTCCCCATGAATTGGGGGTGGCAGTTGTGGAGGGCTTCATCTCTCGAGATGGGGATGTCCCCGAGACCTATAGGAACTTCATTTTGGATCTCCTGAGGTTCATCCTCATGAACAATATTTTTTTGTTTGCTCGCTCCCACTACCTCCAGGTGCAGGGGGTCGCTATGGGGACCAGATGCGCCCCCACCTATGCGAACCTGTACTTGGGGGAGTGGGAGCAGAGCCTTTTCTTTAGGGAAGATTTGCAAAAGCTGACGGAAAACATATCAATATGGAAACGATATATTGATGATGTGTTCCTAATATGGACTGGAAGCAGAGAAGATCTCTCGTGCTTTTTTGAGGGTCTGAAAACCAATCCCTATAACTTAACCTTCACCATGGAAGCAAGTCAAACCACTTTAACGTTCCTGGATGTTACTCTCTTCATCAACCCGGATAGAACCATAGGAACTACCCTTTTTCAAAAAGCATCAGCGGGAAACTCACTCCTGCATGCTGCCAGCTCCCATCCCCAACCACTCATCAACAATGTTCCCTATGGACAGTATCTAAGATTAAGGAGAAACTGCAGTGAGAATGTCCATTTTGAATCCGAGGCCAGGGCACTGAGAGAACGTCTCAAGACACGTGGCTACAGTAACAAATGTTTAAAAAGAGCCTACCTTAGAGCCAAAAGAAGCCAGCGTAGTCAACTAATCTATAGACCCACAAAACCAAAATCAGCCCCAGGCCTGAGAATGATTACCACCTTCTCCGGACAACATCGGCAAATGCGTGAATTGCTGCAAAAGCACTGGTATTTGCTGATGGGAGACCCCAGGGTGTCCAAACATCTTAAAGACCATCCCGAGATTACGTACCGACGATCCCGATCAATTAAAGACCATATAGTCCATAGTCATTATGCCCCACCATCTACAACCCATACCAAGAATAAGGGCACCAAACCTTGCCACAAATGTGACTTCTGCAGATATATCTATGAGTCTCGCAATATCACTCTCCCCAATGGTCAGTTGTATAATCCCAATTTTCAAGCTACATGCCAATCCATAGACGTGGTTTATATAATGACATGCGAATGCAATGCATACTATGTGGGGAAAACCAAACATCCTTTCTTCCATCGGATTAGAGACCATGTCTCTCTAGTCCTTAAAAAAAAGATGGAAACCCCCATAAGCCGACATATGGGTCTCCATCACCAATTTGATGATAGGATGATGCACTTCTATGCTTTGGAACATGTCCCCCCAAATGAAAGAGGGGGTGATTATGATAAAATCTTGTTACAATGTGAAACCAGGTGGATTGTCACCCTCAATGCTTTAAAATATCCTGGCCTGAATGATGCCTTGAGTTACAAACCTTTCTTATAATTTACAATTTTTGTTTTTTTTGGTTTTGTTTTTTTTTTTTTTTTTATTCGTATATAACTGATTTATGTAATTGATTGACGGACTAATTCATTAACTATCAACTTACATTTTTTTGTCACCATATATTTTTTGATTTTGAGTATGGTATGAGCTCATGTTTTGTCCTCGGTCTCCTTTCCTCCATATCCTTAGGTATGCACGGACACCCGGGGCACTTAGCTAATCATTTCCTAATCAATGTTTTGATTGCTTTGTTGCCCGCTATTGGACACCAAGTGCTGCTTTTTTCGTTTCCGATTCATCTATATACATGGCATCATTATGCTATAATATCTTTGTCACTGTCCTTGGGACCCCTTAGTGCAAAACCCAGGGCATAGGTTTTCCAAATATGGCCGTGTGACAGCTACGCTATATCAGAGGCCACTTACTCTGACCGCGTCATTATTTACCATTTATAACTCAAATTTTTACTTTTTTGAGCCCTGTGAGCCTCCATAGTATTAGACTCAGGGCACAGGATTTCCCAAGATGGCCGCGGGTCGGCCTGTAGTACCGGACATCGCTTACGTTGCTCTCTGAATAGGAATCGGAAACGCGCGCATGCGCAGGTGTCTCTTTCAGTCCGCAGCGTGACGATGAGTCAGACGTCGTCACGCTGGAGAGGTTTAAAAGCGGGGCTTTTTTTCCCCGCCAACTTCTGTCACTTCTCTGCTTAATGCGCTGGGCAGATGGACTCTCCTGACGGGCAACTTTGTTCCACAAAATTCTGATTATCAACAGTAAGTTTTTTTAGCCATTTTTCCTTTTTAGCAACGATCCATTCCAGTATATATGATACTTAGATATATCTCCTTACTATGTTTATACCCTTCAGGTTCCCTGTGAGAGTTTGCAGTTACACTTCCAGGTCTAGCTCATCCATTAGCTGTGTATGGACGTTCCTGCCCTGTATACTGCCCCCTTCTTGACTGCCACTCCACTGCAACACAAGAACCGTTCCCTTATATTTTCAGCAATTTCGCTATCTATCATCCTTTGGATGTAACTTTTTGTCATTTTTAAATTGATTCTACAAGAGGTATTTTTTTGATTTCTTTTTACCCTTATATACAATGCCACTGATAAGTGGACTCTGGTTAAATTGACCTCATTCATATTTACTGATTCAATCTTTCTCTTTTTAGAGAATTCTTTATCTTTAGGGATTTTATTCCTCTCTGCATGCCTTTACAGTGAGGTGGGGACTGAGGAGAAAACATTTGCCATCGCAAAAAAAACCCCCTTTTTTTAATTATATCTTTTTCTACAGGTAAGACTTTTATAAGTCAAATTATGATTATATAATAATAAAAATTTTTATTTTTTTTTTTTTCATTCTAATACATAACGTATGTTACATACATTATACCTCAATATATGATATCTACATATATGTACAGATTTGCTTACTTTTTGTATTTTTTCATTTAGTACATTGTCTATATTTAAATATTATGACTGTATGATGTATAAGCAGACATTTACTTTTATTGTTTACATATATATATATATTTTTCTATTTTCCATAGTTGACTCTAATATCACAATATATCTCCTGAAGAAGCTTAGGAAAGCGAAACATGTTGAGAAAGTGGTATTAATTTCTGTATCAAAGAATTACCCCCCTTTTTTGTGTTTTGTATATTGTCTTTTGCCAATGTCTGTTTCTTTTAATGAGATTGTTTAAATAAAATATCATTTTACTATACGCTCTGTATATCATTGACCTCAGCACCGTTAAAAGTCCCTGAGGCCTACACAATGGCCTCAATGCCCCCTTTTCAATTTCTAAATTTACTATTTGGGATGTGGTGCTTCTGAATTTTCCTCTTTTCCGAATTTTCTTATCTAATCCAGCCACCTGAAGATGTGTTGGCGCTGGTGCAGACGGTTATCAGCCCGGGTACTGGTGTCTCCGTCTCCTCATGGTGCTCGTGCGTGTGACGTTGGGGGTGGTCCGACTGCACCGGTGGGACCAGGACACTCAGGGCTCTCATACACAATAGTTCCTCTGCTTATCCCAGATCATGACCCATTTCCTCCTCTTCTCAGCACCAGGTAATTCCCTACAAGCAGTAGTTACCCTGTTTTTTGGTTCCTTTCCACATTACTTTCTCCCTCAGGTGTCTTGGTGGCAACCTCCCACCATGGCTGTCCACCCTCACTCCTGTCCATTTACCTGCACTAGCCTCCCCTACTCCCCCCCCTTACTTGCATCTGTTTCACCATTTAGCACTCTCCTCGCTGTCATTACATCCCCTTCACATTTTTTTCTATATACACACACTTATTTGGTCAATTCACTAAATTTGCTGTCACATATTCCCTTTAGGAGCGCTCTGTGTGCCCAGGTCCGCCTGGGCTGCTGCCCGTGATGTGTGACGCCACTGGATGTGCCTCCTCAGCTCCCAACCCTGCATACCCACTTGTAAGTGATTTGTAGATGTGTTTCCCTAATCTTCCTCCCCCTCTATTGATACAAGTTATTTAATTAGATATTATTCCCTATTTTCAGATAATCCACGTGGTTGCTCCTGATGAGTGGCACCATGCCGCAAAATGCGTTCGAGCTACCAGATGCCGTGTATCCCAGTATTTCAGTCTTAATACTATATGCCATTCATCTACACCACTATACCTTGTGACAGGATCAGGAAGGTCATAGGCCATGCAGCCGTCACCTTGTATTATATGTGTACCCCATTATGACCATTGGTGGACTCTGTAGTTTTATTATGATATTCATTTATTACCATGTTATTTATCAGTTACCACTGTTGTAGAAATCAACACTGCGAATAGTATGTGTTTATATATATATATATATATATATATATATATATATATATATATATATATATACATATATATATATATATATATATATATATATATATATATATATATATATGGAATAAATGTATGTAATCATGTATTTACAGTTTATTAACTTCTTAATATCCATCATTGTATTCTATTCAACCCCGTGCTTCACTCAAAGTCCCACTTTTTTGCTCTCAACTTCTCACCTGAAGATGTTAGCAGGGAGCTCCGGGACATTGCATCGATGGACTGAAAGTGAGTATAGTTCAGCTTTAACCACTTCCAGAACGCCCCGCACATATATACTGTGACAGGGCAGCCCTTCAGCGTGAAATTACGTACCTGCACGTGATTTAATTTTCTGGGTCTGGGGTGCATGCGCGCTACCAGCTCCCACTGTGATTGGGCACAGTGGGAGCCAATCAGTTGGTCCAGCGGACCCGCCAATCATTCCCGAGGCCGACAGAATGGCAGTCTGCCTATTTAAACAAGGCAGATCGCCATTCTGTGACAGGAGAAGAAAGATCTTGTGTTTCTGCTAGGCAGGAACACGGATCTCTGTCTTCTTACAGTACAAGCACCCCAACCCCCCCCCACAGTAAGAAAGCACTCCCAGGGAACACATTTAACCCTTTGATTGCCCCTGATGTTAACCCCTTCACTGTCAGTGTCATTAGTACAGTTACAATGCATAATATTTAGCACTGATTACTGTATTAGTGTCACTGGTCCTCAAAAAAGTGTCACTTAGTGTCTGATTTGGCCGCCGCAATGTCTCAGTCCCCGCTATAAGTCGCTGATTGCCACTATTACTAGTATAAAAAATTTAAAAAAATAAATAATCCATAAAAATATTTTACAGCTTGTAGACACTATAAATTTTGCACAAACAAATCAATATACGCTTATTGGGATTTTTTATATGTAATATGCCGGACACACGGCTGTCAGATTTACGCTATGTGGAGCATTTTGTGCTTTTTCCTGGTAAACACATCACTTTGCTGCAATTCATGGTGAGGATCCGTACGGACGCTGTGATATCCATTGCCTGCCTGTGGGATCCCTGGCTGGGGTTACAGCCATCTGCTTAGCGTGGCCCCCTGTAATAAGGGACCAACGCTCTCTGGTAAGTGGCAGTAATTTTTTAAAGGTGGAGGTCTCATCAACACACTTTTTTCACTTCAACAAGGATTTAGACCACTCATCACTTTGGGATCTGTCTTTCTTTGTATGGACTTCCATATGTACCAATTATTTTGTAATTTTTTTTTACCCTGCTGTGCATTTATTGTATGGACGTTTGTTTCATTGGTGTATTCTATTATTCTATTACTGTATTACTTTGTTTTTAGATATTATCAATTTATGTGTGGTACTATAATTTTTTCACTACACTTCCTATTAGCGCGACTTTATTTTTGCATTATTCTGATTTGTGTCGTATAACACTTTTAGTTGCAGCTTCATTTTTCATTTAGACTGTTAGCGCAGTAATCCATTTACACAGAGAGATATCTTGGTCTCCATATTTTCATAACCCAGTACCTGGCTACTTATATAAAACCTTTATCCCAAAAGAAAAATAACTTGCTGTAACTGCTTATAAAGTGTTAGCTAAAAGGTGGCTTAACCACTTTGTGCCCACACTATAGCCGTAAGACAGCTACAGCGCGGACACCAATTGCCAGGAGGCCGTCCTTGGACGTCCTCCTGTTTACTTCCGCGATGCACGCTCCCTCAGGCGCGCATCGGGGAAATTCTGTGCTGGCCGTGTCCCTTGGTTTAAAAAACCCAGAGGTGATCAAATACCACCAAAAGAAAGCTCTATTTGTATGAAAAAAGGACAAAAAATTCATTTGGGTACAGCATTACATGACTGAGAAATTGTCATTCAAAGTGTGAGAGCGCTGAAAGCTGAAAATTGGTCTGGGCAGGAAGGGGGTTTAAGTGCCCAGTTGTCAAGTGGTTAAAATTGTTAGTGTATTTAAATCTACTAGCACATCTAACACTCCCTTCCCCACAGATTGACAACGCTGCTGTCCAAAGGAGCACCCTGTGTGCCTCCATCCAGGGTGGAGCCACTCCAGTACAGGAGGTATGTTACTGGCCAGATCACCAGGTGAAAACAGAGGGACGAAAGCCTTTGAAATTAAATTGAATGCAGCCACCACATCTAATGATTGGTAAGCTGCAATATATAAAATTTTTGGTTCTGGGTTTAAAGTGTTATTAAACTCACAACAGTAAAATCAGTCTGTATATAAATAAAGCATGCTTGTTATACTCACTGTAGAACCTAAAGGGTTAATTCTCTGCATTGTGTAAAAAGGCTGTTTGATCCTATATTCTCTGATCCTCACCTTCTTTTACAGTCCCCAGTCCATCTGTTGATAGAACAGAGTGTTGGGGGCACTCTGCACATGCTCAGCTTGGTGTGTATTGCTAAAGTTTTTTTGGGGGGAGGCTTCATGTGATCAGCACAGGGCCAATCAGCACTGTCCAGACAGAGTGTCAGGGCTCATGCATCCTTATTGGACAGTCAGGGGAGAATGAAAACTCCTCCTACAAGCTTTAACCAGCGCTCGAATAGACACTGATTTAAGTCACAAGACTGCTATATACTACTGATGAGAAAAGGTATTAAGCAGTTTATATTTACTAAAATAATTGCATTTTCATGTTCTGTGTACTGTGGGAGACCAGATATGCATATGCAGGGTCCTGGGTTTAGTAACACTTTAATATCTCTTTAAAAAGAAAAAGCTCCCCGAACTGAAAGGTAAACTTTGACTTTGAACTTTACCACTCCGATGTGTCACATAAAAGTTGAATTTCCTTTCATTTTAGAAATTTGCCAAAAAAGTGATACTATATTGACTAGTGTGCCTCTCAGATGTAGAATGTCACACATTTTTATTTTTTAGGTAGAAATACTGCATGTGGTATCTGCATTTACAAAATGAGCTAACCCCTTTTTGTGTATTATTTTTACTATACAGATTATGGAAATAACATGCAATAAAGCACATGCAGTAAAGCAATTGATCCACCTGATTTAAAATTTAAAGCTCAACCTTCAACTAAAGGAAATCTGTATTGTGAGAAATATGCAGGACATCAGTGCCGATCGCCTTCAGAAAATGTCTGCAGCATTTGAAGTCAGAATTCCAGCTATATAGTTGTTCCTGGTCCCTTAAAAAAATTGACAGGTAGACAACCAGAAGGAAGGGTCAGCAAAGGCAGCTTACGTGTTTCTCTCAGCACACATTGTTTTTTAGCAGTTCTTAGACTTTCCATGAAAATAGAACAATGGAGAGAGTGATTGGCACAAAGGCAAAAAGTTCTCAGTCTGTCAGAGTTCAATTGATAAAAGCAAAAGTCCGCACATTAAGGCAAGCTGTTCCAAGAGTTGGAGCAGACTCTAGGGGATAAGGGGGAAAACAGAAAGGAAACGCGTCACTAAGTGTAGTAAGACTGATTGATAAATTTATTGAGCCCCCAATCTGGGCTACTCACATAACTCTGTAATGGTAAAACCCGGATCATCTCTAAGTGCTGGCCTGGGGTGCCATGTTGCTTGTCTGTCCGAGGCGCTCTGAGGAAGGAAAAGACACCTCTGGTGTGCTGGGACAACCTTTACTGTGTGAGTCTTACTACACTTAGTGGCGCTTTTCCTCTCTGTTTTTCCCATGAAAATAGCCCTGCTCTAACTATGCTTCCCTAATCAAAACATCCCTTTACCATCCATCTTCCCTAATCAAACCTAAATAAATAGAAAAACACACTAGACTATAATAGGAACAGCACACCGGACAGTGTCTGGTTGTCTGTCCTCTGCTCCATCTCCTCTGGGAGGACTCCTTATGAAGTCAATTAAGCTCATGAAAAGAGCATAGCATAATTTATATGATTGCAGACATACAGTGGGGACAGAAAGTATTCAGACCCCCTTACATGTTTCACTCTTTGTTATAGTGCAGCCATTTGCTAAAATCATTTAAGTTCATTTTTTTCCTCATTAATGTACACACAGCACCCCATACTGACAGAAAAACACAGAATTGTTGACATTTTTGCAGATTTATTAAAAAAGAAAAACTGAAATATGATATTGTTCTAAGTATTCAGACCATTTAATATGTATTTCATAGAAGCACCGTTTTGATCTAATACAGCCATGGGTCTTTTTGGGAAAGATGCAACAAGTTTGTCACACCTGGATTTGAGGATCCTCTGCCATTCATCCTTGCAGATCCTTTCCAGTTCTATCAGGTTGGATGGTAAACGTTGGTGGACAGCCATTTTTATGTCTATCCAGAGATGCTCAATTGGGTTTAAGTCAGGGCTCTGGCTGGGCCATTCAAGAACAGTCACAGAGTTGTTGTGAAGCCACTCCTTCCTTATTTTAGCTGTGTGCTTAGGGTCATTGTCCCTGCAGCTGAAAAACACCACCACAGCATGATGCTGCCACCACCATGCTTCACTGTTTGGACTGTATTGTACAGGTGATGAGCAGTGCCTGGTTTTCTCCACACATACCGCTTAGAATTAAGGCCAAAAAGTTCCATCTTGGTCTCATTAGACCAGAGAATCTTATTTCTCACCATCTCGGAGTCCTTCAGGTGTTTTTTTTAGCAAACTCCATGCAGGCTTTCATATGTCTTGCACTGAGGAGAGGCTTCCGTTGGGCCACTCTGCCAAAAATCCCCGACTGCTGGGGGGCACCAGTAATGGTTGACTTTCTACAACTTTCTCCCATCTCCCGACTGCATCTCTGGAGCTCAGCCACAGTGATCTTTGGGTTCTTCTTTACCTCTCTCACCAAGGTTCTTCTCCCCAGATAGCTCCATTTCGCCAGAAGGCCAGCTCTAGGAAGGGTTCTGGTCGTCCCAAACGTCTTCCAGTTAAGGATTATGGAGGCCACTGTGCTCTTAGAAACCTTAAGTGGAGCAGAAATTTTTTTGTAACCTTGGCCAGATCTGTGCCTTGCCACAATTCTGTCTCTGAGCTCTTCAGGCAGTTCCTTTGACCTCATGATTCTCATTTGCTCTGACATGCACTGTGAGCTGTAAAGTCTTATATAGACAGGTGCGTGGCTTTCCTAATCAAGTCCAATCAGTATAATCAAACACAGCTGGACTCAAATGAAGGTGTAGAACCATCTCAAGGATGATCAGAAGAAATGGACAGCACCTGAGTTAAATATATGAGTGTCACAGCAAAGCGTCTGAATACTTAGGACCATGTGATATTTTAGTTTTTCTTTTTTAATAAAATCTGCAAAAATGTCAACAATTCTGTGTTTTTCTGTCAATATGGGGTGCTGTGTGTACATTAATGAGGAAAAAAATGAACTTAAATAATTTTAGCAAATGGCTGCAATATAACAAACAGTGAAAAATTTAAGGGGGTCTGAAAACTTTCCGTCCACACTGTATATTAAAAAAAAACCCTATCTGGGGCCCATGAATGTAATAGAACACATCCTCATATTATTTAATTATTATTTTACAAAATTTCTTATATATATAGTATCTCACAAAAGTGAGTACACCCCTCACATTTTTGTAAATATTTTATTATATCTTTTCATGTGACAACACTGAAGAAATGACACTCAGCAACCTGGCAGGCCGCAGGAAAAGAGGGGGGGACGAGAGAGCGGCCCCTCCTGAACCGTACCGGGCCACATGCCCTCAACATAAGGAGGGTGCTTTGGGGTAGTCCCCCAAAACACCTTGTCCTCATGTTGATGAGGACAAGGGCCTCATCCCCACAACCCTGGCCGGTGGTTGTGGGGGTCTGCGGGCGGGGGGCTTATCGGAATCTGGAAGCCCCCTTTAACAAGGGGACCCCTAGATCCCGGCCCTCCCCCCTGTGTGAAATGGTAAGGGGGAACAAAAGTACCCCTACCATTTCACTAAAAAACTGTCAAAAATGTTAAAGATAACAAGAGACAGTTTTTGACAATTCCTTTATTTAAATGCTTCTTCTTTCTTCTTTCTTCTATCTTCCTTCATCTTCTTCTTCTTCTGGTTCTTCTGGTTCTTCCTCTGGTGTTTTCGTCTAGCATCTCCTCCGCGGCGTCCTCTTCCCTTCTTCTCCTCGGGCCGCTCCGCATCCATGGCATGGAGGGAGGCTCCCGCTCTTCTCTTCATCTTCTTCTCTTCTTCATCTTCTTCTCTTCTTCATCTTCTTTTCCGGGCCGCTCCACATCCATGCTGGCATGGAGGGAGGCTCCCACTGTGTGACGCTTCTCCTCTTCTGACGGTTCATAAATAATGTGGGGGTGGGGCCACCCGGTGACCCCACCCCCCTCTGACGCACGGGACATGACAGGACTTCCCTGTGGCATTCTCCGTGATGTCACAGGGAAGTCCCATCAAGTCACCATGCATCAGAGGTGGCGGGGTCACCGGGTCACCCCGCCCCCCCATTATTTAAGAACCGTCAGAAGAGGAGAAGCGTCACACAGCGGGAGCCTCCCTCCATGCCACCATGGATGCGGAGCGGCCCGGAGAAGAAGATGAAGAAGAGAAGAAGATGAAGAAGAGAAGAAGATGAAGAGAAGAGCGGGAGCCTCCCTCCATGCCATGGATGCGGAGTGGCCTGAGGAGAAGAAGGGAAGAAGACGCCGCAGAGGAGATGCTGGACGAGAACACCGGAGGAAGAACCAGAAGAACCAGAAGAACCAGAAGATGAAGGAAGATAGAAGAAAGAAGAAAGAAGAAACATTTAAATAAAAGAATTGTCAAAAACTGTCTGTCATTTTTAACATTTTTGACACTTTTTTAGTGAAATGGTAGGGGTACTTTTGTACCCCCTTACCATTTCACACAGAGGGGGGCCGGGATCTGGGGGTCCCCTTGTTAAAGGGGCCTTCCAGATTCCGATAAGCCCCCCGCCCACAGACGCCCACAACCACCGGCCAGGGTTGTGGGGATGAGGCCCTTGTCCTCATCAACATGGGAACAAGGTGTTTTGGGGGGCTACCCCAAAGCACCCTCCCAATGTTGAGGGCATGTGGCCTGGTACGGTTTAGGAGGGGCTGCTCTCTCATCCCCGCCTCTTTTCCTGCGGCCTGCCAGGTTGCGTGCTTGAATAAGGGTCTGGTATGGATTTTTGGGGGGACCCCACGCCGTTTTTTTTTTATTTTGGCGTGGGGTTCCCCTTAAAATCCATACCAGACCTGAAGGGTCTGGTATGGAATTTAGGGGGACCCCCACGTCATTTTTTTAAAATTTTGGCCGGGGTTCCCCTTAATATCCATACCAGACCTGAAGTGCCTGGTATGGAATTTAGGGGGACCCCCCACGTCATTTTTTTTTTAAATTTTGGTTCGGGGTTCCCCTGTGGAGAATTCCCATGCCGTTTTTATCAATGAACTTCTATGTGTATTGTCGGACCGGCAATGCAATAGCCGCGAGTAGTTTTAAATGACTTTTTTTCCTTTGAAATGTCATTTTGCTGTCAGACTGTTCTAAACATGGGAAACATGCGCCCCTTTACAGGCATACTATAGACACCCCCCCAGCTATGAAATTTAAAGGGATATTACACTTTTATTGTTTCACTTTAAGCATTATTAAAATCACTGCTCCCGAAAAAACGGCCATTTTTAAAACTTTTTTTTGCATTGATCCATGTCCCCTGGGGCAGGACCCAGGTCCCCAAACACTTTTTATGACAATAACTTGCATATAAGCCTTTAAAATTAGCACTTTTGATTATTCATGTCCGTGTCCCATAGACTTTAACGGTGTTCGCGTGTTCGAACAAACTTTTTTCCTGTTGGCATGTTCTGGTGCAAACCGAACAGGGGGGTGTTCAGCTCATCCCTAGTCCTTAGTCAGCTTGTCTTCAGCAAACTGTTTGTGGGCTTTCTTGTACATCATCTTTAGAAGAGGCTTCCTTCAGGGACGACAGCTATGCAGACCAATTTGATGCAGTGTGCGGCCCATGGTCTGAGCACTGACAGGCTGACCCCCCCACCCCTTCAACTTCTGCAGTAATGCTGGCAGCACTCATAGGTTTATTTCCCAAAGACAACCTCTGGATATGACACTGAGCATGTGCACTTCTTTGGTCGAACATGGTGAGGCCTGTTCTAAGTGAAATCTGTCCTGTTAAACCGCTGTATGGTCTTGGCCACCATGCTGCAGCTCAGTTTCAGGGCCTTGACAATCATCTTATAGCCCAGGCCATCTTTATGTAGAGCAACAATTTTTTTTTTCAGATCCTCAGAGAGCTCTTTGCCATGAGGTGCCATGTTGAACTTCCAGTGACCAGTATGAAAGAGTGAGAGCGATAACACCACATTTAACACACCTGCTACCCATTCCTACCTGAGACCTTGTAACACTAATGAGGCACATGACACCAGGGAGGGAAAATGGATAATTGGGCCCTTGTCATGTTTATGCAATAGAGTTTTCTCTGTCAGCTTACCTGTCTCCATGTGTTCATCTCTAAAGACCAGCTGCCTCTCACCTGACTGGTTTTATAACCTCTCCTCTAAGCATGGCCCCACCCCAGGCCCTATCAGGGAACCCTATATTAACCTGTGCACTGCAAGCCAGCAGTGCTGATCAACAATTGTGTGTTAGCCTCCGTGTGTACTTGCTGTGTTTCCTAAGTCTGATTCCTGTTACCGACTTTGGCCTGTTCTTGACTCTCCCTGTCTGCTAGTCGCCCTGACCTTTGGCTTACCCCTTGCTTCCCTGTCGTTCCAGCCTGCTGCCTCCTTCCTCCTCTCCTGTAGTCTACGGTGAGCGTGAGCTGTGAGACCCTGGGGGCCGCGACCTGGAGCCAGACTGCAGCGCAGTCCATCCTCACCACTAGAGGCTCTGGTGAACACCCGCTGGCTCTTAGACTCCGCGCCCTGGGGAATCTATGCTCTAGCTCCCACTGGGATCCATGTTAGTTATCCTGTAGACCTGCTTCCTGAACCTTCCAGGGTTCAATCCTAAGCAGTCAGTCCTAGGGTCCACTACCTTAGCGGTGCACTTCCGACTCCTACAGAGTGCATCTGTCACCTGGTCCCAGGTGACCTGACAGCCCTATTTGGACATTTTCATTTAGGGGAGTACTCACTTTTGTTGCCAGCAGTTTAGACAATAATGGCTGTGTGTTGAGTTATTTTAAGGAGACAGCAAATTCACAATGCTTTACAAGCTGTACACCCACTACTTTACATTGTAGCAAAGTGTCATTTCTTCAGTGTTGTCACATGAATAGATATAATAAAATATTTTTAAAAATGTGAGGGGTGTACTCACTTTTGTGAGATACTGTATATATTTCATATTTCAATCATTCCCTAATAGTATAGAACAACAATTATCACATTAGGTAATTAGGTACAATGCACCTTAAATTAAATGTACCTTTACACAAAAGTATTTATTGGAAGACAATACTTCGCATAGTAGCGGTACCCCCGTAAGGGCTGCTAATAGGCTCTGTACCCCACTGATTACCTCGACTCTGCAAATCCGCCCTTACCTCTGACACTCTGGGTTCAGTCATCTCACCAACTGTAGTAGTAAATAGAGACTCACACGGAATTAAAGAAACAGTTCAAATATGTTTACTGTATTATCAAAACACACGATACATATATATCTCAACTTTGCCAGTTAGTAAGAAACACTCCTGCACACACTGCTATTTTATCTAAACTTATCAAACAAACACAATATATTGGTGCAAAAGTTCCCTTGATTGTAAACAAACTCAAATATTAAACCAATCGCAGAAACCAGAATATTACATTCAGAATATTACATTCAAATAGGGTGGCTCCCCATAGCAGTTCAATGCAATTAAATCAGATGAGGGGAAAAAGGATGATAAAAGGGTAAAAGGGTATTCCTTGAAATCCAGATATCTTCAGCTAGCCTCTTTATGTTGTAAATAAAGTAATCCGGGATGGAAAAGTGTAGCAAATTTAGCAGAACTTTGGTTTATCCTTGTTGTGATATAACTTCTTCTTTTGTAATCCTAAAGGTGTTATCCAATATGACTACTGGAATCAATAATGTGAACTGGGCATAGATGTCTGCTTTTAGTGTTCGTTATAACATTTAACTTCTGTGGGACTACAAGTACCACCAGCTGAACTGTGTAAATGATGTCTAAAAGCAGTGTCCTTACTATAACATGGGCTATGCCCACTTACCACTCTGGAACTCAGATGAAGTTGGCAGAGATGCAGATGATGAGAAGACTCTAGCCAGAACTCTCCCAATGTATCTTGACTGTGGATAATGGCGTCCACCGCGCCACGCTGCAGTCCACTGGAATCTGAATTGCAGGCATCTCTGGATGACCTGGAACACCCTCTGATTCGCTGCACTGAAGAAGCAATGCTGTCCACAGAGATCCCTCTGGGTTTAGCTGTTCGGCTCCCCGCTGTGTAGGCCGCAAAACATCAGTAACTCCCTGTCACACAGACCTCCTGCTGGCAGAGTCAAAACGGCGTCCAGGGAGGCTTATCTGGGCCACGCCAGCCCCTTTTATATCCTTTCCCAGCAGTCTGTTCTGTTCACTCAGCATTCCGTTCTTTGTAGTTGAGATCAGTCCTGCTGGCACAGTCACTTCAGGATTCTGAACTACACATCCCATGATGCTTTGCTCTACATCCTCACACAGGTAAAAGGAAATTAACACATAGAGTCCAGCAAACACTAGAGGGAGCCAACCCCACATTAACAACACAGAAAATGTCTCTAGATAATAGGCATAATAACCGACCCTGGCTACATTCTCCCCCCACTTGAATTCTTTGGTCCCCAAAAACATAGAGACATCCGCTCTAATAACTTGGTGAGAAGAAAAGGTTACTAACAAATTTATAATAACATTAACCACAATCTAAATTCAACAGGTATTGACACACCTCTGGATTTTGCTGAAACCATTTATATACAGTTAATTCAAACTCAGTTTTTGAACAGGCCAGGGCAATTGCAGTGTCCCACCTACTGGTGTCAGAGGTCAGAGCAGAGTCTCCCCTTACCCAATTAACAGTAGAAGGGTTAGAAATGGGAGCTTGCCTGCGGATAGTATGAATCAGTTCATCAGAGTTCTCTCCTAAAGTATCATAAGTGAGTCTCTTGGGAGATTGTATATCTTGTCTCAACCGAACTGGGGAATACCTCTCAGCAGGTTAAACAGGATTCTCTGTTGACCCCCTGGTATGATCAGGGCTGCAGGGCTCTAGAGGAAGATCCATAACTGCAAATTCAGAATTTGGCAGTGGGGAGGAAATATCAACCTCTTCAAGAGGAGCAGAAAGAGGTATCTGACATTCTCTATTCTCCATACCCATGCAAGGATCTTCAACCTCAGCAGGGCAATTTACTTCAGGTACAGGCAAAGGTTTATCAGAAAAATTTATCAAATCTCTAGTTTCCTTCTCAGAAGTTGGGCTAATACTCTTGATTTTTATTCTTTTAGCTTCCCTGAAAGATGGTAGAATCTCCAATTCCGGTCTGAGAGATCTGCGTGTAGTCTTAGTCACTTCAGTTGTCCCTCCAAGCGGCAATTTAGTTGGCACACCTCCTCCATTCTCATTCATAGTTCCTGCATCAGGTTCATTTTCTGCAAGCCACAGCCAAATGATGATATAATGGAGCTGGGGGAACTCATAGCGGTACATAATCTTCCTCATCTTCATCCTCTTCTGATAAGACAGGAAGAATAGAAATTGGTTTCTGTGAATGAGTACTGGGTGGAGTTGGCTTTGGAGGAGACGAAAAAACGTACTTGAGGCACCCTAACCGCATCAGACAATGGAAGCAGATAGTTTCGATGCCACATCTTCAGAGGCCCTTGTTCTCCTTCAGGTCTGATTTGGTAGACTGGTAGCCCAGGAAGCTGTTTGCAAATAACATAAGGTTGTAGTCGCCATCGATCAGCAGCTTATGTTTCCCTGGTACCCCAAAGTTCTTCAACAACACATGATCTCTGGGTTGCAATTCGTGTATTCTCACTTTTACGTTAAAGTTCCTTTTGTTTCTTGACTCCCTAGCTGATGTATGTTCCATAACTTTCTCATATGCTTGCCACAGGTTCTTCTGTAATCTTTCAACATAACCTCTGTGAGAGGTCAAAGAAGTATTGTCACTTGAGGTGTCAAAAACTAAGTCAAAAGGAGAACAAGCTTCTCTCACAAACATGAGGCGATATGGAGAATAACCAGCGGCGACACATACAGTACTGTTGTAAGCATGTACCATAGCTGCAATATGATTTCCCCAATGCTGTTTCTTTTCCAGGGGTAGAGTCCCCAACAGATTCAATAAAGTTTGATTAAACCTCTCAGGTTGAGGGTCCCTTTGTGGGTGGTATGGCGTGGGCCAAGATTTTTTTATGCCCAGCAGGTGCACAGTTGATGGACTAGTCGACTCTCAAAGTCTCTTCCTTGATAGGAGTGAATTTGGACAGGCAACCCATAATGCACGAAAAACTTTTCAAAAAGGAATTTAGCCACAGTGCTCGCCTTCTAAGCCTTGGTGGGATAGGCCTGTGCATAACGAGGGAAACGATCAGTCACCACCAGGATGCTATTTCTTCCACCTGTATCAAGTTTCAGGCAGAGGAAGTCAATGCAAACCAACAATAAAGGCTCTTGGCCCTGCAAATGTCCCATGGGAGTAGTCCTAACTGGTAATGTCTTACGCTGAATACATGCTAAACAGGAGTGACAATAACTCTCTATCTCTCCTCTCATATTAGGCCAGTAGAACCTATCTCTGATTAGGAGGAATGTCCTTTCTGTTCCTAAATGCCCATGATCATCATGCAAAGAGGTTAGAATGATTGAATGATGTTTCTCAGAAAGGAATAACTGCCATTTCTCTTCTCCATCTCCATCCCTCAACTGCAATCTGTTTCATTCTGTATGTAGAACCCTTACTCCATTCACAGGGCTTTTCAACAGTAATCCAGGATCCTGCTTGTTCAGGGCTTGAATAGCCAGATGACATTGAAGATCCTGATTCTGGTCCCTCCTTAAATCTCTTTTAGACAGCCTAGGTAGGCCCTCATCTTAGACTTGCATCAGCCCACAGTAGCACCTGGGTATTCCCGAGGGGTGAACTCTGATAGACTCAGCGGCAACACCTCCTTTTATCTTCTGGGCCATGCCTTGACACAAGGCCCGCACACCTTCTGCAGTCACAATCCCCTAACTCTTCTTCCCTCTTATGAGGTCTGCGAGACAAGGCATCTGCATCTCTAGCATAAGCCAAGACCGGGGCCTCAGTGAGACTCATCTTTAACTGCCAAAATGCTCTTTCACACTGAGGAGTCCATTAATCCTGGACTGACTCTGCTTTCCTGCAACCCTCAGACTTCTTCACCTTGACTCTATCCTCTCCTTCTCCCATGGCCACTTGTAACAGTTCATTAAGGGGCCGAGCAATCTTGACGAAGTTTGCAACAAACCGTCGATAATAAGAACAGAACCCCAAGAAAGATCTTAGTTCAGTCACAGTCTTTGGCCTGGGCCATGTGGTAACAGCCTTCAACTTCTGCGGGTATGTGGCAGCCCCTCCGGCGGAGACAACATGACCCAGATACATGACAGAGGTTCTGACACTTCTCCAAAGACAACTTCAATCCTTCTTCATGGAGTCGTGAGAAAACCTTCTCTAACCGAGCTTCATGTTCTTCTAATGTTCTTCCAAACACAATGATGTTGTCCAGATACACTAATACTTCTACCAGGTTCATGTCTACTACTGTTCTATCCATCAATCGCTGGAATGTCGCTGGGGCCCCTGACAATCCTTGAGGCATTCGGCTGAACTCATAGAAAATGGGCAAATTAATGCAGTCTTTTCTCGATCTTCTGGATGCATGGGGATCTGATAGTATCCACTTTTCAAGTCAAGTACACTGAATCATTTGGCTCCAGTAAGACACCGGAGAGCATCTTCAATGCGGGGAGATGTGTACTGATCAGGGATGGTGCATCGATTTAGGGTTCGGTAGTGAATACACATGCGTAGTGATCCATTCTTCTTCCGCACCACGACATATGGGCTCCTGGACTCCCAAATGACCCTTGAACTTTTCAATTCAGCCAATGGCTCTCGAAGTTCTTCCAGGTCACTGGGGGGTATTCTCCTAGCTTGTGAAAACGAAAAATTAAGTGTTGGACTGCGCTAATCCAGCCACAAAATTAATATTACAAAATAAAACAATAAGAATACAGTGTAAAGTGACGGTGCTAATGGTGTATACACTAGTCAAAGAGCATAGAATAATAAAAATAAAAATAAACCATAAACATAAAGTGACAGGGCTAATAGTGTCACACTACCAAATAAATAACAGCTAGTGGCTATAGCAAAAGGGTAAATCAACACACAGGTGATCAGACCATGTGAAAAATAAATGGTGTGTATAAAAGCAACTTGCCGACAGGATCGGTGATAGTTGCACCAAGGGATGAACTTAATCTAAAATATACCCATTAAATACAAACAGTGCAGACATCTACAAAAAATAGCTTAAATAAAGTGCAAAATGTACAATGTGAATGATATCATATTGTGCATAGCATGCACACAGCAAGCAAACATAGAGCAAAGTGACTTGTGCAAAAAACGATCCTTGTGACTACAAGTTCATAATGTCCAAATAAAGTGATTAGTGAACATGTGACAATCCTCCTTTAGAGGGTGAGGTGACTGGAACAGATCTATATTGGTGTTTCCTCTTCGTGCAACAACCACACACTTATAAGTAATGGCCCCTTACCTTCGGGTAATGGGGTAATAGCATGAGACCAGTATTGGAAGTAACAGCCCTTTTATCCTATTGCAGGAACTTTATTACTTCCAGGTTTTGGGGTAACATTGTGAGACCAGTGTCTAAGTTTTATGTATTGATCTTATCTTGGCCTCTGGCCTCTTGCTATTCTGCCTTTTTTTTTTTTTTTTTTTTGCTTCTAAAGTCAGAATAGCAAGAGGCCAGAGGCCAAGATAAGATCAACACATAAAACTTAGACAATGGTCTCACAATGTTACCCCAAAACCTGGAAGGAATAAAGTTCCTGCAATAGGATAAAAGGGCTGTTACTTCCAATACTGGTCTCATGCTATTACCCCATTACCCGAAGGTAAGGGGCCATTACTTATAAGTGTGTGGTTGTTGCACGAAGAGGAAACACCAATATAGATCTGTTCCAGTCACCTCACCCTCTAAAGGAGGATTGTCATATGTTCACTAATCACTTTATTTGGACATTATGAACTTGTAGTCACAAGGATCGTTTTTTGCACAAGTCACTTTGCTCTATGTTTGCTTGCTGTGTGCATGCTATGCACAATATGATATCATTCACATTGTACATTTTGCACTTTATTTAAGCTATTTTTTGTAGATGTCTGCACTGTTTGTATTTAATGGATATATTTTAGATTAAGTTCATCCCTTGGTGCGACTATCACCGATCCTGTCGGCAAGTTGCTTTTATACACACCATTTATTTTTCACATGGTCTGATCACCTGTGTGTTGATTTAACCTTTTGCTATAGCCACCAGCTGTTATTTATTTGGTAGTGTGACACTATTAGCCCTGTCACTTTATGTTTATGGTTTATTTTTATTATTCTATGCTCTTTGACTAGTGTATACACCATTAGCACCGTCACTTTAAACTGTATTCTTATTGTTTTATTTTATAATATTAATTTTGTGGCTGGATTAGCGCAGCACCACGCTTCATTTTTCATTTTCACTGCCTAGTAGGGGCAGGGTGTACCCTATTCGGTGCAGGCAGCTTTTCCACTAGCCTCATTATAAAACACATATTTTAGCGCAGGAATAACCATACATTTCTGCATATTCTCCTAGCTTGTTCTTGAAAAGGCTTATCCTCCTGCAACCAAATTTTGTGCTGAGCACATCTTACATCAAAATCATCCTTCGAAAAAATCTTCTACTTACCAGGTTGGTGTTTGTCCCAATCAGTATGAAATTCCGTCCGGCCCCGGGTGGCCTAGGGCACATGACCGCCAGGGTGTCAAAGGAATTCACATTCCTGACAGCTGCTGGTCCGAAGGGCACTTGGCAGTTCCAGTTCCCCAGATCTCCAGTTCTTCAAGCTTGCGTAGAGGAAGGTGGCTCAGGTACTTGTCATAGAAGTCTCGATATAAAAGCATGACTTGGGCCCCAGTGTCTAACAAGGCCCTTGTGTAAATGCCTTCTATTTGTACGGACACAATTAGGGTTGGCCCCACTAATTTATCTGGGAAGCTCTCTAAGTTGTCTCTAGTAGAGTTGGGTTTGCAATCTCTTTGGTATATTCTGAGAGGACCTAACAGTGGTCCTAGGTGGTGACAAAGCATGGACCCTCTGTGCCCAGGTCCCTGACCCCGGTGACGGGTTACTTGGCTGAGAGGGTAATGATGTCGATGCCAGGCCCTTCTTCTGAGGTCTCTTCCTGACCCTCCTCCTTCTTCCAGTTCTGGAGCTCTGTTTCTTGTCTGGGTTCCCAGCTGGCTCCTTCACTGAGACCTCTGAAAGTTTCCCACCTTCTGATCTGGGAACAGGTTTTGTATCATCTTCACAAGCTATCCCCTTTTAGAATCCTTTCCAATCTGGCTCTGTGCGCTTCACAAGGATCAATCCCCTTTTTCAGAATAATTTGATGTATGATTCTATCCACCCGAACCTCATAATCTGATAACCTCTCTCCTCGCCACTGGTGAGTATATTCAAATTTGTACATTAAGTCTGGTAGTTTCTCCACTCTTCCATAAACAGCACACAGGGCCTCAATGTAGTCCATAGCCTCACAGTCTGGTTTTCCTCTTTTTAGACTTAGAATGACATCTGCTGCTGGACTCCAAGGACTTTCACTGATCCGTTGTCTCTTTACGACTTCAGACACATTCCAATCTTCTATTGTCTGCATAGCTTGTTCCATCCAACTGTCAAACCCTTCCTCACTTTCTGGGATGGGAACATGGCCCGAGAAAAATTGCAACCTCTGATACCCCTGATTAGCAGAGATGGCATGTCTCTTTATCAGGCTCTCAACCAATCAACTCTTGTCTGTGTAGAATGAAGCAAAGGGCATTTCAGCCATTGGACTATCTACAATGGAGTCATCTGCAACTGGACTTCCTTGTTGCGACTGGGAAGGGTCTTCACCCAGATCACCTGTCAACTGCAATGGGATTACTTGACCATCAAGGCCTTCCGCCAGACTCACGACACTCTTCTGAAACTCAGCTGGAATACTCTCCCTCCACTCCAAGAGAACATACATGCAATCGTCATCATAATACTTTTATTGTGATGAAAGGTAAGACCCTTGTTCGGGGACAGCCTTCCTTATCAACTACCTTTGCCATCCATGGATGGAAACGTTTTAAAACATATTACAGTCTGAGAAAGAATACAGTATACTGTTTCTTTAGTCCAGGGTGTGCGGGTCCTGGTATAAGATGTCGAGGATATGGCCTATGCGTTTTGAGGGAAACCCCCGCTTTGTCAGGACCTTTAAAGTAGCACAGAAAACGTAAGTATTAGGAGTGTCTTAAAGATACAGAATTAGCTACATTATGAAATAATGTTAGGTAAAACATTGATATTATATATGCAACATGTGGATAAACTTCTGCACAACCCCTACATCATTGTGGGGCATTTATGATTGCTCATTAGTAAAATGCAAGTACAACTTTAACAAAAATGCAGTTACAGATCATACTATTTAATGTGCAGCGGTGTCTCACAAACACAAGAGTGATCCAAAAAGGAGAAGGGAAAAGAAGGTAATCTAGTTATGCGTCTAGATGTTAGATCTATTAGTACTAGATACATTAATTTATAGTTTACCTTCAGACTGTGCAGGTAGCATGTCAGTCCAAGAGGAACAATAAGCCTGGGGAGACCATGAGGATACCCTACCAGGTCTTGCCAGAGAGAGAGGGCGGATCCGTGTGTAGATAGTGATACTGTAAATATTTGAGTAAATACTAATAAAAATGATAGTAAAAATGCTAGTAAAAAATGCTAATGTGATATAGCAATGTCTAGGAAGGGAGGGAAAATGGTGGGGGGAAGTGGGGGGAGGGGGGGGGAGAAGGGGAGGAGGGGGAAAGTAAGAGGAAAAAGGGAGGTGGGGAAGGTGGGACATGATGTGTTTATAGGCTAGATATGATATCTTACCTAAATTGCAAAGCAGAGATGTGTATGCAGTTGCATAATTTAGGTGCAAATTGCCAAAGCCATCATGGTGGTATTCAAAGGCAAATAATGTATGCCACTCCGGTGTGTCTTGGGGTTCAAACCAGGCGCAGAAGGGCAGAATGTGCATGGGCTTTAATAAAGTCCAGTGGGAAAATCCCAAAGAGAAGAGAGGCGCACAAATACAAGGAAAATAGAGAAGATAGAATTTAGAATGGCATATAATACTGTATATCAGATCTTCAGTTAAGTGTATGTAAGAAGAGAGGAGTATTACCTAATTTCCTGTGTATATATATATATATGTCTCCCCTCAGTGTGTCCAGCGTGGTGTGATGGACCGCTGAGGGGAGACTGACAATGTATGAGGTATATGTTGGAGGTAGGTCCGCCATGATTAGTCTGGAAAAACAAGGGGGAGTGATCCCTGAGGCCACCCGCGTCGCCGGATCGTAAATCCAGAATGGATCAAAGGATCTGGAGGGCTGGGGGTGGGCTTATCTGTTCACTTAAAGGCCAAGGGGGGCATATGCTCGAAAACTGCGTGTACAGCCCCGGATCCGTGACCCACTACTGCAGATTCCCAAGCTGGGAAAGGGGGCAATCCCCAAAACCTCAGCCATGATTAGTAGCCAAAGGAAGGAGGAGGGGGCGAATCGTATTTGGCGTAACACCAGATATGGCAGACACGGAGGTGTGCGTCATAGGCGTTGTGTTCCAAGCTAGCAACCATGCAAGGACTGGAAGTGAGGCGGCCCCATACCGGTGTCCCCGGATGGAAAAATGGTTACTTGCGAGAGCGCCTCTGTGGGGTCCCAGATGTGAAAGGGAATGTTAGGGAGCCGCTCTGGGGGGTGTAAACCCCTGGCGGGGTTCCAACAACCCACAGGCAGTGGGCAGACACGGGCAGGGCTGGAAGTCCACCGGAAACCAGCATCGATACCACAATCGCAGCCTGGAAGAAACAAATGAATACGTGTTAATCACAGTAAAAACAATAGTATAAACACACTCAAATTCACCACTTAAATTCTTGTGTTTGGGTCACAGCCAGACATTTACACATTACACATGAACACCAGATACATGTTTGTAAGTTATATAGAAAAAGTGGGTACATTGTATATTGTATGTACCCCAATTGGATTATCACATTGGTAAAATGTAAACTTAATGCATTCTCAGGGAGTTCTCATTGGAAGGTACCTCATGGTAAGGAGCCACAGGGGTCCCTATCCTTCATGGGCGAGAAGTGACTTGACACCAAGATGTCTCGTAAAGATTGGTTGCATTTAAATATCAAGTGTGGCTCGGGTTCTATGAACAGTTTCAGGGCTGGGTCATCACTTAGTAGGTGCCAGTGGGTGTTTAACCACTTCGATACTGGGCACTTATACACCTTCCTGCCCAGACCAATTTTCAGCTTTCAGTGCTGTCGCATTTTGAATGACAATTGCACGGTCATGCTACACTGTACCCAAACTAAATTTTTTATCATTTTGTTCCCACAAACAGAGCTTTCTTTTGATGGTATTTGATCACCTCTGGGATTTTTATTTTCTGCTAAACAAATAAAAAAAGACCGAACATTTTGAAAAAAAAAGTTTTTTTCTGTTTCCGTTACAAACCTTTGTAAATAAGTATGTTTTCTCCTTCACTGATGGGCACTGATAGGGCTGCACTGACGGGCACTGATGGGCACAGCTGAGGTGGCACTGATGAGGTGGCACTGATGGGCACTGATGATGGGCACTAATATGCGGCACTGATAGGCGGCACTGATGGGCACTGATAGGTGGCACTGATATGCAGCACTGATGGGCACTGAAAGGTGGCACAGATGGGCACTGATAGGCGGCATGGATGGGCACCAATAGGCGGCACAGATGGGCACTGATAGGCGGCACAGATGGGCACTGATAGGCGGCATAGATGGACTCTGATAGGTGGCACAGATGGGCATGGATGGGGACTGATAGGTGGCACTGTACACTAATAAATTGTACTGATGGATGCCAATCAGTGCCAAACAATAATGCCTGCCAATCAGTGATGCCCATTGTGGGCACTGATTGGCATCCATTACTGATTGGCATCCCTATTGGTCTAGGGTGGCATACCTGGTGGTGACTAGTGGTGGCCTCCCTGGTGGTCCTGGTGGTCCAGTGTGGGCATCCTCGGGGGGGCTGTGCTGATAATCGATCAGCACAGACCCCCCCTGTCAGAGGAGCAGCCGATCGGCTCTCCTCTACTTGCGTCTGACAGACGCAAGTGAGGAAAAGCCAATCACCGGCTCTTCCTGTTTACACTGTGATCAGCCGTGATTGGACACAGCTGATCATGTGGGAAAGAGTCTCTGTCAGAGACTCTTTACCTAGATCGGAGTTGAGGTGTGTCAGACTGACACACCGCAACACTGATCGCCACGATGCACGCCCCCGGGGGCGCAGCAGCTTGATATCCTGCTGGACGTCATATGACATCCGGTCAGGATATTGAAACCACTTTGCCGCTGTCATTTTGCTATATGGCGGGTGGCAAGTGGTTAAAATATTTCTTATGGCTTGATGTTGGTTATTGTATTTTGGGATGGGACGTATACCCAAGGGGTAAGAAGATGTCAGTGTTTCTCCCTGGAACAATAAAAGATCTTGTGGGTTATCATTTGCGTTTTTGAAGGCCTTTTTAAGGGATTTTCTACTATATCCTCGGTCTAAAAAGCGTTTCTGCAGGAGGGAGGCCTGTGTTTTAAAATCCTCCTCACTACTGTAGTTGCGCTTTGCCCATAGGTATTGTCCTTTAGGGTTAGAGTTTATCAGGTGAGATGGATGAGCACTTGTAAAGTGCAGCAGGGAATTTCCCGAAGAAATCCTTTCGATGAAGGTTGGTTGTGATCTCACCCTCCACACTTTTGTGTATGGTGAGATCCAAGAATGGAAGAGTTAAGAGTGAAGGATAGATTATAGTCATTTCGACTGAGTCCCTCAACAAATGCCAACAAGAGCTCTGGTGTACCTGTCCAGAAGATCAATATGTCATAGATGTACGTGAGCCACAACAGGGTGTGTAGTTTGCGAATATCCTGGGTTGTACGATCAACAAATAGTTTGAGATTGGAAAGAAATTGTGTTATAAATGATTATTTAAACTCCACTGAGGCACATGTAAAGTCCCACTCTACTTCTTCTCGAATTTGAATCTTGTATCTACTAGTGCCTCCGTGGAGTTATAATTACTCCATGTCTACTTCCACCCCAATATATTTACTTCCTCATCAACTATCGCACCTCCTTGTTGAACCACCGGACCGCTGGCAGTTTCAGAACTGTGGTTAGCTCCAACCGGCTCCCATGTTCTTGGCCCCAGTCAGTGGCGGTGACCGAGTCCATATTCTCTTCTACCCTGGACACGTCACCTGACTTGCTTGAACGTCCCAGATGGGGTAGCTCGGTGGGACCTCCAAATATAGCAGTACCCCCATAAGGGCTACTAATAGGCTCTGTACCCTACTGATTACCTTGACTCTGTAAATCCGCCCTTACCTCTAACACCCTGGGTTCCATCATCTCACCAATTGTAGTAGTAAATCGAGACTCACAGAGTGTTAAACAGTTTAAATATGTTTACTGTATTATCAAAACACAAGATACATATATATCTCAACTTTCTCAGTTAGTAAGAAACACTCCTGCACACAACGCTATTTCATCTAAACTTATCAAACAAACACAATATATTGGTGCAAAAGTTCCCTTGATTGTAAACAAACTCAAGTATTAAAAAAATCACAGAAACCTATGTGAACAGGTTACCAGGAGAGTAGACAACCAACACTTTATCTTATGTGTCAGATTTCTCCCTTCTGCCTCCTCAACTCACAGGCCAGTGAATCCTGCACAATATGGAGAAACAGTATGAACAGTATGAAGAATATTACATTCAAATAGTGTGGCTCCCTATAGCAGTTCAATGCAATTAACCACTTCAGACCTAGACCATTTGGCTGGCCAAAGACCAGAGCACTTTTTGCGATTCGGCACTGCGTTGATTTAACTAACAATTGCGCAGTTGTGCGACGTGGCTCCCAAACAAAATTGGCGTCCTTTTTTTCCCAGAAATAGAGCTTTCCTTTGGTGGTATTTGATCACCTCTGCGTTTTTTATTTTTTGCATTATAAACGAAAAAATAGCGACAATTTTGAAAAAAACTCATTAGTTTTTACTTTTTGCTATAATAAAAATCCCCAATAAATATATAAAAAAAAAAATTTTCTCCTCAGTTTAGGTGGATAAGTATTCTTCTACATATTTTTGGTAACAAAATTGCAATAAGCGTTTATTGATTGGTTTGTGCAAAAGTTATAGTGTCTACAAAAAAGGGGATAGTTTTATGGCATTTTTCTTAATATTTTTTTTTTACTAGTAATGGCGGTGAGCAGCGATTTTTATCGTGACTGCGACATTATGGCGGACACATCGGACACATTTGGTGCTATTTTGGGACCATTCACATTTATACAGCGATCACTGCTATGAAAAATGCATTGATTACTGGGTAAATGTGACTGACAGTGAAGGGGTTAACACTAGGTGGTGCTGTAGGGGTTAATTGTGTCCTAGAGAGTGGTTCTAACTGTGGCGGGAGGGGCTATGTGATCACTGATCACAGCTTCAGATTACAGGGTGCTGTGATCAGTGTCCTGTCACTAGGCAGAATGGGGAAGTGCTTGTTCTTCTTCTCCGTGAGACGATCGCGGGTATCCCCGCGGACATCAAGTCCACGGGACCTGCAATCACACTCATGGAGCTCATGGCAGGCATGCGCGCGCCGCTGGTGGCGCGCACGTGATGGCTCGGAGGCAAATTTAAAGGGACGTACCTGTACGCCCATTTGCCTGTTCATGCCATTGTGTCGACGTAAATGTACATGCGGCGGTCGGCAAGCAGTTAAAGCAGATGAGGGAAAAAGGATGATAAAAGGGTATCCCTTGAAATCCAGATATCTTCAGCTAGCCTCTTTATGTTGTAAATAAAGTAATCCAGGATGGCAAAGTGTAGCAAATTTAGCAGAACTTTGGTTTATCTTTGTTGTGATATAACTTCCTTCTTTTGTAATCCTAAAGGTGTTATCCAATATGACTACTGGAATCAATAATGTGAACTGGGCATATGATTTAACTTCTGTGGGACTACAAGTACCACCAGCTGAACTGTGTGAATGATGTCTAAAAGCAGTGTCCTTACTATAACATGGGCTATGCCCACTCACCACTCTGGAACTCAGATGAAGTTGGCAGAGATGCAGATGATGAGAAGACTCCAGCCGGAACTCTCCCTCTGTATCTTGACTCTGGATAATGGCGTCCGCTGCAGCCCACTGGAATCTGAATTGCAGGTGTCTGGATTACCTGGAACACCCTCCGGTCCACTGCACTGAAGAAGCGTTGCTGTCCACAGAGATCCCTCTGGGTGTAGCTGTTCGGCCCCCCACTGTGTAGGCCGCAAAACACCAGCAACTCCCTGTCACACAGACCTCCTGCTGGCATAGTCAAAACGGCATCCAGAGAGGCTTATCTAGGCTGCGCCAGCCCCTTTTTTTATACTTTCCCAGGAGTCTGTTATGTTCACTCAGCATTCTGTTCTTTGTAGTTCAGATCAGTCCTGCTGGCACAGTCACTTCAGCATTCTGAACTACACATCCCATGATGCTTTGCTCTACATCCTCACACAGGAAAAAGGAAATTAACACATAGAGTCCAGCAAACACTAGAGGGAGCCAACCCCACATTAACAACACGAAAAATGTCTCTAGATTATAGGCATAATAGCTGACCCTGACTACAGTATAAATAAGACATCAACAGTACAATTACTTGTATGAGCATTGTTTATACACTAAAATGTTAATAAAAAGAATATGTTAATGTATTTCTCATTAAACATTGTGAAAATTAAATTAGTTATTAGTAGTTACATTGAAGCCAAGTCATTTTTCAACTCATCCACTGTACGGTTGGGCAATCTAGAAAATGAGTGAATTAGTTACCACAATAACACACTCTACATCAGTATGACCACCTTAACAGCTGTAACATGTCGTTTTCACAGACTAATGCATGCACTTTGAGGAAACAGTGCAGAAAGAACATGACTGATTTTTTTTTTTTTTTTTTTAGTAACTGGTTTTAGCATCATTACTGCTACAAAAGCCCTAATACAAATGTAGCCATACTCATATCATTAAATAGGTTAATTAATAAAAAAAATGTTGAACTAAATTAGGGTTGAACTAAATTCTGTGCATAAATTACTGCCTTTAAACACCTGTAGTCAAAATCTTATTAAAAAATTAATTACACACACTTAAACACCAACATAAAATGTTAAATTACCCAAAAACCTCATTACTGTGTTACGTGCTGGATAAGGAGAGAAATGATCAAAGTGCTGAAGGCAAAGAGGACGAGTTTGTGTATGAGTAG
The DNA here is from genome assembly GCF_042186555.1 of Aquarana catesbeiana. Taxonomy (NCBI): domain Eukaryota; kingdom Metazoa; phylum Chordata; class Amphibia; order Anura; family Ranidae; genus Aquarana; species Aquarana catesbeiana. The sequence continues at coordinate 461,494,403 of NC_133328.1, forward strand.
AAATCATTCATTGTTTATGCTTTTTTTATGCTAGTTATTTTAAAGTGGGGGGTCAGCAACCTGTAGATTGGGATCTACCAGTAAATTGCAGACATGTGACTGGTAGATCGCAGTCTGGGCTTGCAGACCTGCCCAGAGCATCAAACAGAGTGCAATGCAGAGGGACTACTTGTAAAGTTGGAGCAGTAGTAGGGAGCAAAAGCTGCATATGCTGATGCCTCCTCTGTAGTGCTGGTTCCTTGCCCATGCGGTGTGATACCAACTGCACTCTACCTCTTATCCCGGCTAGCGGTCTCCAAAGTGGTGCCAGCAGCAGAAAAGAAGAGTTTTTCAGGTTAGTGTGAAGCAATACACTGTGTATAATAGTATAGTGCTTCTTTTACACTGATGTGCTGCAGTTTACCCACACCGCGGGTGCAGTGCAGTGTACCTGCAGCTTTCCTGTGGGTTTGCTGCGCTTAGCCATAGACTTTTATTTTATCCTGTGAGTTTGGGGCACTTTATGAAAGGGTTTTACCACCCCCCAACTTTGGACGAGCCCTAAGGGTGCTGCTGCTCATTCACAAGTACAGCAGGAACTGCTGTTCCTCTGAAAAGCAATCTGAGTGTGTTTGACAGGTTGTGAGGAGGCAATATGTTGCCGCCTCCACCACCTGATTCAAACCCATGATTGCTGTGCAATGCACACCATTGCGACACAGCAGTACGGCAATTAGAGGTTTAAATCGGGTGTGAGGCAGCAACACTGGATGACACTGTGCCTACCCCTGTTTTAAAGTTGGTGTATAACCAAAACTTTTTTTTAGTTTTGGATTGAGTAGGGAAGGGTTAAAACTCCTTCCAATTTTATTTTATTTTATTTTATTTTTTCATTCTGTCTGTTATTGTGGAAATTTCCTTTCAATTCCCCACCCAGGCAATTATACTTGGAACAGGTGTCCTATTGGAAGATTCTGGTGATAATTCCAAAACTTTAGTGAGAATGGTCATCAGCACACATAGATGGGTGGAACAAAATGTTTTGCCTAGAGATACACTTTAACTTCAAAAGTTTGTTGGTAAAAGGGTTAGTCTATTTAGTATACTGCTGTAGCGGAGGGGATTACATACATGTCAACAGAGCTAATTTGGTGTGTGATAAGACCAAGCCTTGTCTGTTCTATTTTAGTTGTTTACCAAGTGTGAAGCACTTCAGTTCATAAGGCAGAAACTGTGGTGAGTCCCAGTATTACATAAAATTTACGGTATCGGGGGGAAAAAAAATAAAATTAATGGATATTTTCCTCTTTCTTTCTCAAGAATGTATCTCCATCTCTATAGCCAGCTTAAGTTATGTAGTTACAGTACATAGTTAATCTGGCTGAACATAGACACAAGTTCATTCAGTTCAACCAACAAAGAAAATTAAAAAAAGAAAAGAAAACCACCATATACACTAGCCAATAGCCACAGTTCATACAGAGGAAGGCAAAAAAACCTAATAAAGCATGATCCAATTTGAAAATCTGAAAATGGAAAAGTGAAGACGTGTGCGGCCATTGAATATTTGTCTTGGAAGGGCCTAATTCTTGTAGGCTTCTACGAACATATGCTTACAATGTTGGGGGAGGATGCCCCATCCCACAACACTGTTATGCCCCGTACATACGGTCGGATTTTCCGACGGAAAATGTGTGATAGGACCTTGTTGTCGGAAATTCCGACCGTGTGTAGGCTCCATCACACATTTTCCATCGGATTTTCGGACACACAAAGTTTGAGAGCAGGATATAAAATTTTCCGACAACAAAATCCGTTGGCGGAAATTCCGATCCTGTGTACACAAATCCGACGGACAAAGTGCCACGCATGCTCAGGATAAATAAAAAGATGAAAGCTATTGGCCACTGCCCCGTTTATAGTCCCGACGTACGTGTTTTACGTCACCGCGTTTAGAACGATCGGATTTTCCGACAACTTTGTGTGACCGTGTGTATGCAAGACAAGTTTGAGCCAACATCAGTCGGAAAAAATCCTAGGATTTTGTTGTCGGAATGTCCGAACAAAGTCCGACCTTGTGTACGGGGCATAAGGAAGTGGGCATCAGAATTCAAGCAGGGATGGGACAACCTTGAAGATAACCCATACCCTGGCAGACTTGCGGATGTGACCACATCGGAAAACATTAACCATGTGCACGATGAAGTAATAGCAGATCGCCAAGTTGACATGCAGACAATTGCTAAGATAACAGGCATATCAAAAACCACAGTTTAGGGCATCTTTACCAAAAATCTTGATATGAACAAGGTTTCTGCTCAATGGGTCCCAGGATTGCTAACGCCTGATCAAAAATGTACATGACTCACAACATCCAGGGACAATATGCAATTGTTTAGAGATTCAGGGAACTTTTGTACAAGGTTTGTGACTGTGGATGAAATGTGAGTTTGCCACTTCCAACCTGAGTGTAATCTCAGTGAAAACACACCTCTTCCCCTACGCTGAAGAAAGCTCAGAGTGTTCCATCAGCGGGCAAATTGATGGTGACAGTCTTCTGGGATCCTGAAGGTGTGCTGCTCATCGATTACTTTCATAAAAGACAGACTATCAATGGGGACTACAATGAAACCGTGATTCATCTTTTGCGTGATGCCATCAGGGGAAAAAGGTGTGGTATGCTCCGGAAGTGAGTCTTGTTCCATTCACACCGATATGCTGTGGCAATGGCTTCCATCCATTAATTTGGCTTTTCTCTGGTTAGCCATCCACCATAGTAACCAGATCTCTCACCATCGAACTACCACCTATTCCCAAAATTAAAAAAGGAACCATCTGTTATTTGTTTTGCCAGTGACTATAACATCATTGATGCCCTACTATGGAGCCTCTGGAAATTTAGAGTTAGGACTGCAGGATATACAAATGTGTGCAAACAGAAGCAGGCTGGCTGGTAAGTGTGCTGGGAAATCTTATGTCTGTTTGTGATGTGCATAGCCCTTCCATGTGCATATTGTTGCAAAGGCCAGTTTTAGGTTGCGGTGGTTGCCACTTTTTTGTACAGTTGGATGAATTGGGTGCAGGGGCGCACTGGATGCCTTCGATGCCATTGTGCTCTTGCTGGGCGTCACATGTGCCTCTGTGCTTTTAAGCAGGGGTGGGTATCTTTCAGGCATACCTGCCCTTAATTTATTTGTTCTTATATGTGCTCCTACTATGGAGGCTTTGGAAATTTAGAGTTAGGACTGCAGTATATACAGAGGTCCCCTTGTGTGGGCACTACAGCTTGCACATAGATTTGCAAATGTGTGCAAACAAAACCCACTGTTTTTAACGTAAAATGTTAGACATGGCCAATTTGATAGTTTTGCATGCTGGCTGATAAAGTGTGCTGGGTAATCTTGTGTCTGTTTGTGTGGGCATTGCGCTTTAGTGTGCATCTTGACACTTTTTTGTGCAGTCATTGATGCTGTCACTACTTTTTTGGATGACCAAACTTCCGATTTTTTTATATGGATTCAAGCACTGGAGCACCACTAGGCTAAATGTGTGGATATTGGATGAGAGTATGTAGAAAAATAATATTACTTAAGTTACATCAGACACTTTCTCAAACCAAGAACTTTTGGGTAACCCCTTGACACCGATGTGCAGGAGTGAAGTCATCATGCCCCGGCCACTCATGTAGCCGGAGGACATCGAACTCAGAAGGAAGACCGGGGGAAGATGTCAGCCCTCTCAGCAGTGACAGTGTGGCACTGGAGGGCTTTATTCTAAGGTAAGTCTCTCATAATGTGCTAGTATGCGATTCATACTAGCACATTATGACATTGCTTTGCAGGGGATTTTTTTTTTCCATCAACTGCAGTTTACTACCGCTTTAAGTTAGGTTTACATCACCCATTGTCACAGATCAGCTGTAAAGCTTATCTGTTTTTTTCTAGTCCTACAAACAGAGCCACTCTGTTTTTTAAGTCATACCTTGTATGACTTAAAAGCTGAACTATTACCTGTGACCCCATTGACTGATGGTCTATACTCACATGACCCTTGCAGTGGTCTGACAGCCTTAAGCCAAGTACAAAATAGCAGTTTTTTTGTTCAACCCAGAGGGCTGAATAAAAAAAAACTGAAGAGCTCAAGAGGAGTCGCTGAACCAACAAACCCGTGTTAGTACAGCGATCTCTCCTGCTACAATATTGTGTTTTGACAGGGGGACAACCCTCCCACCAGAACACACAAGTCAGCACTCTCAGATATTGGGTGAGAGCTCTGATCTGATGCCGATCGGCAGACCTTTTTCAGTTATGCCCCTGCCGGCTGCTGTACACATTGAACCGCCCGATGTTTGGCCTGTGTGTGTACATGACCTGCTGCTTGATATAAGACCAGTCGCCGCCCAGTCTGGAAATGGATGTCTTTATTTTAACTGTGCTCAGATCAGCCATCCTTGCCCAAGCAATGTTTGTCCATGCATTGCGAAGCCCTAAACTTTGTGACTCCTTGTCCCTGGAAGTTCCACTGTGCACTCTACTCACCTGTTTCTGAAACCCCCACATGCTGACCTTTATCCTGTCCTTGGACGTTCTATTGTTCACTCTCTTTCTTGTCCCTGTAAATCCTGTACACTGTATATTCTCCAGGCCCCTGGGACCCATGTTCCCTGCCGCCCTGTGTGCAGTACCGATTCACTTGCTGGCACCCAGCAAGATACTCTCACTCACCTTGCCTTGGCTGGTAGTAACTGAGGTAGTGACCAGGGTGTAGGAAGCAGCCAACTCATCTCCACAATCAGGAGCCCAGCAGAAGACTGCCCATTTTTCAGACTTCATTCTTTGGGTTTGGCGAACCCAGCTGTGGGTTCCCTCCAGCCATAGTAGGCAGGCCCATGACACCCACGAAAAAAAAATTAAGGACTTGCATATAAACCTATCCTTTGTAATTTAATTCCAATTCCATTCTCTGGTCGCTTATAAGGACACATTTATACTGTATAAAGGTGTTAAAGCCATACCCCAGCAATATATATATATATATATATATATATATATATATATATACAGTGGGGACAGAAATTATTCAGACCCCGTTAAATTTTTCACTCTTTGTTATATTGCAGCCATTTGCTAAAATCATTTTTTTCCCTCAGTAATGTACACACAGCATCCCATATTGACAGAAAAACACAGAATTTTTGACATTTTTACAGATTTATTATTAAAGAAAAACTGAAATATCACATGGTTTTAAGTATTCAGACCCTTTGCTCAGTATTTAGTAGAAGCACCCTTTTGATCTAATACAGCCATGAGTCTTTTTGGGAAAGATGCAACAGGTTTTTCACACCTGGATTGGGGATCCGCTGCCATTCGTCCTTGCAGATCATCTCCAGTTCTGTCAGGTTGGATGGTAAATGGTGGACAGACATTTTTAGGTCTCTCCTGAGATGCTCAATTGGGTTTAAATCAGGGCTCTGGCTGGGCCATTCAAGAACAGTCACGGAGTTGTTGTGAAGCCACTCCTTCCTTATTTTAGCTGTGTGCTTAGGGTCATTGTCTTGTTGGAAGGTAAACCTTCGGCCCAGTCTGAGATCCTGAGCACTCTGGAGAAGGTTTTCGTCCAGGATATCCCTGTACTTGGCCGCATTCATCTTTCCCTCGATTGCATCCAGTCGTCCTGTCCCTGCAGCTGAAAAACACTCCCACAGCATGATGCTGCCACCACCATGCTTCACTGTTGGGACTGTATTGGACAGGTGATGAGCAGTGCCTGGTTTTCTCCACACATACCACTTAGAATTAAGGCCAAAAAGTTCTATCTTGGTCTCATCAGACCAAAGAATCTTATTTTTCACCATCTTGGAGTCCTTCAGGTGTTTTTTTAGCAAACTCCATGCGGGCTTTCATGTGTCTTGTACTGAGGAGAGGCTTCCGTCGGGCCACTCTGCCATAAAGCCCCAACTGGTGGAGGGCTGCAGTGATGGTTGACTTTCTACAACTTACTCCCATCTCCCGACTGCATCTCTGGAGCTCAGCCATAGTGATCTTTGGGTTCTTCTTTACCTCTCTCACCAAGGCTCTTCTCCCCAGATAGCTCAGTTTGGCCGGACGGCCAGCTCTAGGAAGGGTTCTGGTCGTCCCAAACATCTTCCATTAAAGGACTATGGAGGCCACTGTGCTCTTAGAAACCTTAAGTGCAGCAGAAATGTTTTTGTAACCTTGGCCAGATCTGTGCCTTGCCACAATTCTGTCTCTGAGCTCTTCAGGCAGTTCCTTTGACCTCATGATTGTCATTTGCTCTGACATGCACTGTGAGCTGTAAGGTCTTATATAGACAGGTGTGTGGCTTTCCTAATCAAGTCCAATCAGTATAATCAAACACAGCTGGACTCAAATGAAGGTGTAGAACCATCTCAAGGATGATCAGAAGAAATGGACAGCACCTGAGTTAAATATATGAGTGTCACAGCAAAGGGTCTGAATAATTAGGACCATGTGATATTTCAGTTTTTCTTTTTTAATAAATCTGCAAAAATGTCAACAATTCTATGTTTATATGGGGTGCTGCGTGTACATTAATGAGGGAAAAAAATGAACTTAACTGATTTTAGCAGATGGCTGCAATATAACAAAGAGTGAAAAATTTAGGGGGGTCTGAATACTTTCAGTCCCCACTGTATATATATATATATATATATATATATATATATATATATATATATATATATATATATATATATATATATATATAAAATGGGGGTTAGCTCAAGTGGGAATCACCTTCCTTGGGAAAAAAGACAGTCCTTCGGCACATTTCTTAAGCCCGGGTTCACATCTATGCGAATTAGAGGTGCGTTTCCGCACCTCTAATTCGCATAGCAGGAGAATGTGACTGGCTCCCTATGGAGCCAGTTCACATATCTCCGGGGCGGCTGCGGTGCGCACTGCACAAAAACGCTGTGCGTCTTTGGCTGCGTTTCAGGGCCGAATTCAGGCATAGAATCGGCCCTGATTCGTCCCTGAAACGGTGAACAGGGACGCACAGCGCTCCTGTGCGATCCGCAGCCCGTTGTGGTGTGAACCCGGGCTAAAAGTCTGATGTCTAGCCAGTTTTTACTAAACATTACAGGTTCCTACCTCACAGGTGAAGTGCTTATCCCAGTCACCAACAAAAACAAACATTATGCAAACCTTTTCCTTTCTCTTACAAAGCAATCTTTCACATCCATAGCGCTCTCAGGTTTTGGCTATCTGAGTCTCAGGTTAGAGACACCTCTTGCTCCAGTCCTGCTTTATTTATACCACCAGCTGAAAGTGAAATACTGTGCCAGGCATGGACAAAGTATATGTTCTCTTTTATTCCACAATGGTCAGATCTCCAGATCTGTACATGATTCCTAGTTAATCAAAAAATCAGAGGAAATAAAGCTTTAGAGATCTCTATCAGTTGAACAAGAAATTTTCTTTCTTCCTCCAGTGTATTTAAACTAATCTGCGCATAAACAGCTAAACACACAAATGACACATAAATGACATGGTGGAGCTGTTTTACCTGCTAAAGATGTTACCTTTTTATCATCCATTACTAAAGTTTACACAGAGCAATCAGATAGAACACACAGAGCTATCGGATAGAACCCCCAGAGCAGGGTCCTGACACTTCCCTGTTGCAACTAAGCCATACAACTTGGGTATCTCCCTGCTCTCAGCCTTTGGTTGAACAGCAGACTGATGGGGTTATTCCATTGCTCACTCATATCTCTACTCCTGTCAACGTGTTCCTTATCAACACATGTGCATGCAGCACACCAGATTGGCTCAGAGCAATCCGGCTCCCTTTCAGTCTGAAAACTACTGTACGGGGGGATTACAAGAACATTTTATCAAGTTATATTTAGGTTTTTACACTAGTTGCACTTAAAATAAATTTAATGATCTTTCAATGAATACATAACAGCATTATTCATTTCCATTTTTTTACTTACCTGGAGTTAAGCATTAAATGTACTGTACACAGACATTTAAATATAACCTTTTGTGTTCTCTGGTGCACTTGATAGGCACATGTTATGAAATATAAATCATTTATCCGAAGAAATGCCCCTTGGTGTAGGTAGTTTTGTACTCCTGGTTATACATGTTACTCATATCTCAATGTAATACTTTCATTTTAGTGTACAGAGTTAGTCTGGTTGAAAAAAGACACAAGTCCATCTAGTTTAACCAATAAATGTGTGGTCCTTTAATATAGGCAGGAAACAAAACCCCTGAGAAATGTTATGCAATCACAACAAAAATATATAGAGACAGCATTTTACTCTGTTGAAATTATAGCTTAGTAAATCTTTAATACTTAGATGGTGACCACTGAAATACCAATATAACTGAAGAGCAAAGAAACTAATTTCTTTAATGTGGAGCTCTAGATTAAAATCTGTTTATTTTATTTAGATGGCAGCTATGTTTAATGCCAACGTTTGGGGAAAAAAAATGTGTTTTTTAATGCTGCAACTTAAAATTTTGTGCACATCAGCATTTTCTTGCGCAGACTAATCAAACTTGGCATTTCTTTATCATTTGTAAGTTTTTCGTCTAATCCTCTGCACCAATCACGTTGGGCTAAACTGTTCAGTGAAGCAAGGAATATTTTATCTGAATGTAATTTGGGATGACATTGATGAGAGTTGGGTGGAATAAATGAGAGAGAAGAGTATGTTTATATTGATAAGATTTCACTTCCTTCCACCTGACTCTCCGCTACGATAGAGCCGCTCTGCAAGTGCTACAATCACATTACATATTTGAATTTAGCAGCCTCCATCTTCATTACATTTTCGCACCATCTACAGCAAATGATTCTTGAAATTAAACGTTCAACGTAAGTCATCACTTTTTTTTTCTCAGTTGATGGTAGTGTGCAGTAAGATAATATTACATTGCTTATGAAAGTATGGAGATGTAAGAAAAAGCAATAAAAAAAAAGCATGTTATACATATTCACACCTCTGATTTCGATAAAAGGGGTTAATCTTAAAGTGCCATAGAAAATTCCTAAGAACAAATACTTATCCTCAAGAGCAGGCATGATAGAGTCATGGAATGCCTTCTTGTAACTGACTGGCTCTGCCATAGCAGTCTGAAGCCCCATAAAAGTCAGCATTTGCATAGGTGTGAGTCCCCCCAACTCCCACATGACAGCACTAAGCTTAATAAAATTTCAAAGCATAATGCAGAAAAGATTCTCGAAACCAAAACCCACATTTCCTGAACCTCCTTTAATTCCTTGCATGTCGCAGCCACTGGCAGATAACTGAAGAGCCCTCAGGCAGCTCATGTTCTCAGCAAAGGTCACACAAATATAATAACAAGCATAAAGGAAAACAACAGGGAATGGTGTAGTGTAGTATGTAAAAACATTGCTCTTTATTATTGTAACTGGTACTCGCAAGACAGTGAAGAAAGGATAAGCAAAAAAAGACAAGTGCCGCTCAACCAAACATGCACTATGATGTCAGCGCTAGCTCCACTCTACGCGTTTCATCATAAAAGACGTTGTTATGGGGTTGACCTTTGAATTATGATTTGCACTTTGTGGTCCCCATGCAAAAATCAAGAAAAAAAGAAGCATGAATTCCCTCCAAAAATATATACCATACCCTTAACCAAGCATGTGCCCTGGCTGGCCATAAAAGCATGTGAGAACAAGCCTTCACCCCACACTCCTGAACTATATCAGGCCACATGCCCTCCCTGAAGGATAAAAACGCCACCTGCCAACACACATCTGCTCCCGCTAATTTATTCCCACCAAATGACAGATCAGGTGGATGACAGCTGTTATACACAAAGTTCAGAGTCCCCTGGGTGATGGTAATTACCATATTTGGTCAATGATGTCACTGGAATCCCCTTACTCATTCACATAGTAGTGGTATCTGGGTTACCCCTTATTGGTAAAGGAGGGCTTCCAGATTTCAATAAGCCCCCTGCCTTCAGACCCCTATAGCCACCTGCTAGGGTTGTAGAGAAGAAGGCCTCATCAACATGTACTCCCCCGGTGTTGAGGACATGTGGCCAGGTATGGTCTGGGGGTGGGGGCATATGCTTACATACTCCCATTCCTGGCCTGCTAGGCTGCATGTTCAGATAAGGGTCTGGTATGGATTTTTTGGGGGGGCTCACACTTTGTTTTATTATTTTGACATGGGATTCACCCTTAAAATCCATACTAGGAGGCAGAGGGAGATTAGGGAAGTAAACAAGTGGCTGAAGAGCTGGTGTAGTAAGGAGGGGTTTGGGTTCCTGGAGGACTGGGCCGACTTCTCAGTCGGTAACCGGTACTATAGAAGGGACGGACTGCACCTAAATGAGGAGGGTGCAGATCTGCTGGGAATGAAGATGGCCAAAAAGTTAGAGGGGTTTTTAAACTAGGCGATGGGGGGGAGGGTCCAGAGACAGTGATAGCCAGCGCGGAAGATATTCCAGAGGGTAGTATTGGGGGCATTAGTGGTAGGTTAACCAAAGCACAAAAACACAAGGTGAGTATAGTAGCAAGTCCAAGTTGCAATCTTGAAACACCCAATACGAGGACAATATGCGACCGGTCTAAACTATGTGGCATGTTCACCAATGCCAGGAGCCTGGCGGACAAGATGGGTGAACTAGAGATACTGTTGTACAAGGAGGATTTGGATTTTGTGGGAATTTCAGAGACCTGGTTCAACAGCTCTCATGATTGGCTGGCAAACATTCAAGGGTATACCCTATACCGCAAGGACAGAGAGGGTAAAAAAGGGGGAGGGGTATGCCTATATATCAAGAATAATGTACAAGTGAATGTGAGAGATGACATCACTGAGGGGGCTAGGGAGGAGGTGGAATCTTTATGGGTAGAGCTCCAAAGGGATGAAGCTAAGGGGAAAATAATACTGGGAGTATGCTATAGGCCCCCTAACCTGAGGGAGGAAGTGGAGACGGATCTCCTATCACAAATTGGATTAGCAGCAAGGATGGGAAGTGTTATCATAATGGGGGATTTTAATTATCCAGACATAGACTGGGCGGAGGGAACCACGCATTCATTTAAGGCTCGCCAGTTCCTTAGTGTCTTGCAGGACAATTTTATGGGTCAGATGGTAGACACACCAACTAGAAATAAAACATTACTAGATCTACTGATTACCAACAATACAGACCTGATAACAGATGTGGAAATACGGGGCAATTTAGGTAACAGCGATCACAGGTCAATTAGTTTCAGTATAAATCACACAAATAGGAGACATGAAGGGAACACAAAGACACTGAATTTCAAAAGAGCCAACTTCCCTAAACTACAAACCTTGCTAAAAGGCATAAATTGGGATAAAATATTAGGAACAAAGAATACGGAGGAGAGATGGGTTTGCTTTAAGAGCATATTAAATAAGGGCATTAGCCAATGTATCCCATTGGGTAATAAATTTAAAAGAGCGAACAAACATCCTGGATGGCTTAACTCCAATGTAAAAATGCATATAAAAGCAAAGGAGAAGGCCTTCAAAAAATACAAGGTTGAGGGATCATCCACAGCATTCAGAATTTATAAAGAATGCAATAAGAAATGTAAGGGTGCAATTAGGATGGCTAAGATAGAACATGAAAGGCACATAGCGGAGGAGAGCAAAAAAAATCCCAAGAAATTCTTTAAGTATGTAAACAGTAAAAAAGGGAGGACAGACCATATTGGCCCCATAAAGAATGAGGAAGGACATCTGGTTACAAAGGATGGGGAGATGGCAAAGGTATTGAATTTATTCTTCTCCTCAGTCTTCACGAGTGAATCGGGGGGCTTCAGTAACCAAAACTGCAGTGTTTATCCTCATGACACAACACAGGAAGCACCTACATGGTTAACAGAGGACGGAATTAAAATTAGACTTGAGAAACTTAACATTAATAAATCACCGGGACCAGATGGCTTGCATCCGAGGGTACTTAGGGAACTCAGTCAGGTGATTGCCAGACCGTTGTTCCTAATTTTTACAGACAGTCTATTGACTGGAATGGTACCAGCTGATTGGAGAAAAGCCAATGTAGCACCAATATTTAAAAAGGGCCCAAAAAACATCCCTGGGAATTACAGACCAGTTAGCCTAACATCAATAGTATGTAAGCTCTTGGAGGGGATGATAAGGGACTATATACAAGATTTTAGTAATAAGAATGATATCATTAGCAGTAATCAGCATGGATTCATGAAGAATCGTTCTTGCCAAACCAATCTATTAACCTTCTATGAGGAGGTGAGTTGCCATCTAGATAAAGGAAGGCCCGTAGACGTGGTGTATCTGGATTTTGCAAAAGCATTTGACACAGTTCCCCATAAACGTTTACTGTACAAAATAAGGTGCGTTGGCATGGACCATAGGGTGAGTACATGGATTGAAAACTGGCTACAAGGGCGTGTTCAGAGGGTGGTGATAAATGGGGAGTACTCAGAATGGTCAGGGGTGGGTAGTGGGGTTCCCCAGGGTTCTGTGCTGGGACCAATCCTATTTAATTTGTTCATAAACGACCTGGAGGATGGGATAAACAGTTCAATCTCTGTATTTGCAGACGATAATAAGCTAAGCAGGGCAATAACTTCTCCGCAGGATGTGGAAATCTTGCAAAAAGACCTGAACAAATTAATGGAGTGGGCGACTACATGGCAAATGAGGTTCAATGTAGAAAAATGTAAAATAATGCATTTGGGTGGCAAAAATATGAATGCAATCTATACACTGGGGGGAGAACCTCTGGGGGAATCTAGGATGGAAAAGGACCTGGGGGTCCTAGTGGATGATAGGCTCAGCAATGGCATGCAATGCCAAGCTGCTGCTAATAAAGCAAACAGAATATTGGCATGCATTAAAAGGGGGATCAACTGCAGAGATAAAACGATAATTCTCCCGCTCTACAAGACTCTGGTCCGCCCACACCTGGAGTATGCTGTCCAGTTCTGGGCACCAGTCCTCAGGAGGGACGTACTGGAAATGGAGCGAGTACAAAGAAGGGCAACAAAGCTAATAAAGGGTCTGGAGGATCTTAGTTATGAGGAAAGGTTGCGAGCACTGAACTTATTCTCTCTGGAGAAGAGACGCTTGAGAGGGGATATGATTTCAATTTACAAATACTGTACTGGTGACCCCACAATAGGGATAAAACTTTTTCGCAGAAGAGAGTTTAATAAGACTCGTGGCCACTCATTACAATTAGAAGAAAAGAGGTTTAACCTTAAACTACGTAGAGGGTTCTTTACTGTAAGAGCGGCAAGGATGTGGAATTCCCTTCCACAGGCGGTGGTCTCAGCGGGGAGCATTGATAGCTTCAAGAAACTTAGATAATCACCTGAATGACCGCAATATACAGGGATATGTAATGTAATACTGACACATAATCACACACATAGGTTGGGCTTGATGGACTTGTGTCTTTTTTCAACCTCACCTACCATGTAACTATATGTAACTATGTAACTATGTTCCCTAGAGTAATGGCCAGTCCCCCATGTTGTTTGTTTGACAATCCCTTGCCTAATAACCCAGAAAATAGCCAGAACTGTTTTTTAACATTCTGCTACCATTGACTTCAGTGGGGTTCGGATTCAGCACCTGAGCGTTAGTAATGTTCACTAAACCTGCCTCGAACTGAACCCAGCTATGTTTGGCTCATTACTAGCTATTACTGCTATGGAATAGTTTGTAAGTAGATATTAAGACTCCCATACGTCTTTCAAGTATGATCCTTAAAGTGCACCTAACACTCCCATCCCTGAAAGAAAAAATCAGTGTGGCATGCAGCTCTGTATGCTGATGCCAAACCATCTTCATTTCTATGGTTTAAAAAAAGAAGGCATTTGTCTATTACCTACATTAACTTCATTGCACTTCCTGGCCTCTAGATGCACTGGTGATGTAGCCAGAGCTTCACAGATGCATCTTGGGAAGGCTACCTCACCAAATAAATGGGAAATCTTGCGTATACACAGCAAAGATCTTGTGAGATTTCCGGCACCATGCTGCCATGGTGTCTATCCATGACAGCATACCTGTGACAGCTCCGCCTTGGCTCCTCCCTCAGGACCAGTGAATATTATAAAAGAAAAGGATTAGTGCACTCCCAGCATTCTCCTTTTTTTCCTCATAGTCAGTGAATGGTGGTCGAACGTCCCTTACCTCTGCAGTCGGAAGCTTCCAGCTGGGTTCAAGCCTCTCCCAGGTGCAGTCCCTATTCTTGGACAGCTAAATGCGCTGATAAGATAGGGAGTCCCTTCTGTGGGTCTTTCGGGACAACAGTTGTCTCTTAACTAAGAGCTCCTATCTGCATTTATATACTGGCATTTCCTCAAGCCTGCATCAGAGAAAGCAGCTATATCTATTTTTCATTTAGCTTTCCATTTCTCCCTCCTGTCATCCATTCTCTCTTGTTTTCTTTTCTTTGCGTTCCTCTCTCTTTTTCGCTTTCTTCCTCCCCCACTACCTTCCCCTCCTTGTGATATTGTACCTTCCTTCCTGGTTACTATAGTGGGCAGCGCGCACCTCGCACCGACTTGAGTCCCTCAGCATTAACCTGCCTGCTCTGCGCATGCGGCGGATGTCAGGAGTCGGCTCGGTGGGCTGGGCTGAGTTGGGCAGGCCACGGTCTGGCCTGAGGTCGTGGTGGCCATCTTGAATAGGGGCAAATTTTACATTTTTTGCCCATGTTTGTCAAAATCATTTTTTAGAGGGTTGTATCTTCCACAGATGCCCCTCCCCTCTCCATTGTTTATTACTAGGGGCTTTCAGCATGGCAGCCTGTTTGTCATCTGAGGAGGTTGCCTATGCTGGGAGACCCTGGAGGGGACCCTGTTTTTTGCCAACGGTAAATGTAATTTCTTTCTTTTTCTTTACTCAGGAATGCCGTTTCCTTGCTCCAGCTGAAATAATAGTCTCTAACTCCTTTATCTTTCTCTAGCTGCTTTTTCTGTCTGTTGCCAAAATAAGCAGTACGCCACCCGAACAAGACCCTCTCCAACATTTAAGGTACTGACCGTCATCCAAGTGAGTCAAAAAAAAGAGAGCACTTATGCTGGTACGTTTATGTATTTCAGCCTTCTACACCAGAAAAAGTCCAAGCGGACATCAAGGCGACATAAACAAACCTATGATGGCCCCAACCAGATCAGGATACCATGCAAGCAGCAAGGGTTCATCCGTGAAAAGATATAGTTCTTCACATTCACCAACTCTCAAATCCCTAAATGCTGAGCATGCGGGGTCATCGCATTACCAGCCAATTGGTCTGCAAAAGCTGTTTTAGAGTCTATGCAGCAGACAGAGAGTCAGAGGGTTAACAGGTAAGCTGTCCTACTCAAAGATGGGCAGGGGATACATAGCAGAATGAGCAACAGCAGTTCTATTGCAACAATTAGCTCAATCTCCTCCAGAGAAACTCTTCCTGGCCCTTCCTTGAGAGAATCCTCTCACCACGCAGCAAGTATCCCTCGTAGACATCTGGATGATGGGGGCCATATGAGGATACCTTAGAAGAGCTCGGCTCTCAGACTTCAACTTTTTCCTAGTTCAGCCCATCCAGCCTGTAAATCCAGCTATTGGCTGGGAGAAAGCAGACACTACATCTGAGTAGTCAAAAGATGTACTTCCCATTTCTAAAGAAGCAGGTTTCCTTCTTTCGGCTCAGTTTCCACTAGTGCGACTTGTCATGCAACTTGGGACTGCAAAGTTGCATGACAAGTCGTACCTCATGATTTCCAATGAGTACCGTTTATCTGTGCGATTTCAAGTCGCAGCGACTTCAAAGTAGTCCCTGCACTACTTTGGTCCCACTTTGATGCAACTTGCAGTCCATAGACCTCAAGAATACACAGGCATTGTTTCAAGTTGCATCAAAATCGTGCGACAGGTTGCAATAGTGGAAACATAGGCTTACTTTGATGGATGATATCAGACGCATTGTTAAAGAGGAAAGGAAAAAAGAAAAAATGTTTTTTTCTCTCAGTTGCCTAGGAAAACTTTATTCACGGTCGAAACAAGATTCTGCAATGCCACGTGGTAGTGGTTCGCATAACAAAGAATTTCATGTCACCAATCGATAATTCAGCCTCAGACAGATGAATAGACAGATGAATAGACCCCAACTTAAAGGAGATTATCAAATGACAGGTAAACTCCTGGAAGTCAGCAATTCCTTATCTGTATCCAAAGCCCTGTGGGCATGGACCAAAAACATGGAAACAGTGATTTATTAAAATGTTCCTACTGAAAATATAGTCAAGGCTTTGGACAAATTAAGGTTTTTAGCAGACGTCACTGGTGAGACGGCGATGCATACAATTCGTTACTTCGCAAGATCAATGTCACTACTTGTGATAGCCATATGGGTAATGTGGTCAGAACTACGGGCAGATGACACTGTGTAAAAACAAAATTAGTATAAATACCCTTTTTTTGATGGTAAATCACTCTTTCCAGAAAAGTTACAGAAATCCATTTCCCGTGTCACAGGAGGAAAGTCAGACTTGATACCCCAGAACTGCAGAATGAGATACTTACTTGCACGCACCTACAACTGTTACAGAAGTATCTGAGATTTTCGGTCAAGCAGGCCCATCTACAATTCCAGAGTCTCCCCTTTGGGCACTGCACTTCCCTCAGAGCCCTCACGAGGGCTCAGATCACTATCCAAGCTTTGTTATGAGAGCTGGGTCTCAGTTCTTATCACTAACCAGATGATGTCTACCTTTTATCAAAAGATCCAGCCCAGCTAGTGGAACACAGGTGGATGCTGTGGCCTAAACTATCAAGATACGGTTGGATGGTAAATCATCAAATGTGTCATCTTTTCTCCAGTTTAGGCACCTTATTCAACACCGCAAAAGGGACTGTGTCCCTGCCATCTCAGAAAGTGTGGGCAATCATTCAGAAAGTAAGGAGAGTGAGGACATGGTCCTACATAACAGACTCAAGCTAACTCAATTTAATAGGGATTTTTGTCCTTTTGTATCCAGATGGTCCCATGGACACATGGATGCCTCAGGCACCTTTTAGCTAGAACTCCTGAAGCAATGGAGCAAACCATCTATCCCAGCCTATATATCAAACAAGTTTGATGCACAGGGGTCTGCACTAGTGGACAAAGAGGGAGATGCCTGTAAAGCCACGTCCATTAAGGCATGTCTTCTGGACCACAGTTACCACAGACGCCAATGCAATAGGCTAGGAGGCACATTGCAACCAGATGTTGGTTCAAGAGAGATTGGCGCTCAATGCGGCAGACATCATCGCAAATAAACCATAAACAATACCGCGCTAACATAAAGGTTGATCTACTAATGATTAGCAGAGTGGAAAGAATAATAAGCTGCAATCTTAGCGTGAGGCGTGCACACAAACATATAAAGAAAAATCAAAAAAAGACTGCGCTAAAACAAAAGACAATAATCATGTGATATAACTAATCAGAACATATACAAGTGTTAATAAATGAGTTATTCAAAATAAATATTTGTGAGTAAAAAACAACAGAGCTTTCTTGAAAAAGTGACTGAAAAATATATAAATCCCAAATGGAGATACAAAAGTCCCAAATGAAGGCAAGAAAAGTGACTGGCGTCACAAAAACACACAGTCCCTGGAGCCAAGGCAAATGCAAACAGTGATCATGGACATGTAACGCAGTCCTTAGAGCCAAGGTAGATGTATTCAGTGTACATAGACGTAAGACACCCAGTGAAAAATCCTCCACCTATTAAGATGTCCGCTTACCAGAGGTAAGCTGTAAATCAGCTTAGTATTAAACCTCTCCACGGGGAAGATCTGCTCCTCAGGTCTCCAACCAAGGAAGGGGATGGCCAGGATCTTACGGTGTATTTAGCTCAATCCACACAGTAGGAGGACCTTCAGGTGTTTTATCCTTGTTAGGTGCCCCATCAGTCTTCACAATATCATTATTTCCAGTAGCACAGACAATTCCATCATTAGTCCAGGAATAGTTTAAGAGCTCTTCTTCATGCAGTGTATTAGATTGTATCTAATACACTGCATGAAGAAGAGCTCTTAAACTATTCCTGGACTAATGATGGAATTGTCTGTGCTACTGGAAATAATGATATTGTGAAGACTGATGGGGCACCTAACAAGGATAAAACACCTGAAGGTCCTCCTACTGTGTGGATTGAGCTAAATACACCGTAAGATCCTGGCCATCCCCTTCCTTGGTTGGAGACCTGAGGAGCAGATCTTCCCCGTGGAGAGGTTTAATACTAAGCTGATTTACAGCTTACCTCTGGTAAGCGGACATCTTAATAGGTGGAGGATTTTTCACTGGGTGTCTTACGTCTATGTACACTGAATACATCTACCTTGGCTCTAAGGACTGCGTTACATGTCCATGATCACTGTTTGCATTTGCCTTGGCTCCAGGGACTGTGTGTTTTTGTGACGCCAGTCACTTTTCTTGCCTTCATTTGGGACTTTTGTATCTCCATTTGGGATTTATATATTTTTCAGTCACTTTTTCAAGAAAGCTCTGTTGTTTTTTACTCACAAATATTTATT
The DNA here is from genome assembly GCF_042186555.1 of Aquarana catesbeiana. NCBI lineage: Eukaryota > Metazoa > Chordata > Amphibia > Anura > Ranidae > Aquarana > Aquarana catesbeiana. The sequence goes on from NC_133328.1 coordinate 461,512,959, forward strand.
TTGAATAACTCATTTATTAACACTTGTATATGTTCTGATTAGTTATATCACATCATCGCAAATATCCTGATGCTCCTGACCACTTATCTCGCATCAACAGCATTTGCTCTCTCAGATCAGGGACAAATCAGCTCTGATTCAGATAGACAATAAAGCTGCAATATCATACATACATCACCAAGGCGGAACCAACAACAGTTCCTTACTAAGGGAAATGGAACCCATCCTCATTTGGGCAGAGGGGAATCTGAAGGACCTAAGAGTAGTCTATCTTCCAGCCCACTTAAACACAAACGCCGATCACCCATCCCTATTCCTGGATCCCAACAAATGGTCCCTACAACTGAAGTTATTCAGTTGGATTGTGGGCCAGTGGACCTTTCCTGAACTGAATCCTTTTGCTACAGAAAGCAATACCAAGCTACAGAGGTTTATTTCAGATCTACCTCATCCTTGGGCAGAAGATAGATGCCCTGTCAAGTCCTTGGGCGTGCAATCTAATTTAGGCCTTCTACCTCAAATTCTCTTGAGAATTTCAATATCAACAATAAATTGTGATAACAGTCTTGCCATATTTGCAGGGAGACCCATGATTCCCTAGGCAATATTTCTTAGTGTCCAGCCTCCAGTAAATATTTCTCTGATACCCTTTCTTCTGGTTCGAGGTATCGCACCCATCAGAATCCTCACTGATTAAACCTTCACATTAGAATGTTAAAACAGAGGCTTTAATCATTAGGATGTTCCTCCAGAAGCACAGGAGCCTTCAATGAACAATACATGTGGCAAGGTTTGGAATAAGTTTAGATCTTTCACGAACGGCAAAACCTCAATCCTGATGTACCCTTTTCCTCCCAACTCCTTGACTTCCTGCAAGCAGACCTTGATTTAGGATTAGGATTAAGCAATTTAAAGGTACAGCTGGTGACAATCTCTGCTGTGACAACAAGAGATGGACCGAAGATCCTTTAATAATCAAATTCTTCAAGACAGTCAAGAAGATAAGCCCACCCATTAAAACAAATCTTTCCCACTTGGAATCTCTCTATCACTCTGGAGCCCTTATCCAAACAGCCTTTTGCCCCGTCTGATTCAGCATCCTTGTAGAATCTCACTTGGAAACTATTTTTCTTTGTGGCGATGGCATCGGGCTGGGGAGTATCAGAACTTCAGGCTCTGAGATCAGAAGTCAATAATATTCTTTGTACTCGGATAGAGTGGAACTTAGAACAGTACATGGATTCATCCCTATGTTCTCCTCTTCCTCTACTATCTCTGAGCCTTGGGCCCTGCCAATCTTTTCAGATCCAATTTTGACCTTCTTCACGAAGATGATATTACTTTGATGCTAAGACACTATCTTCAAGCCACAACTCCCTTCAGACTTTCATCTGACCTATTTGTAATACTCCAAAAAAAAAGACAGGGGCAAAGAAGCATCATCGGAGGCCCTCCGGCCATTCCGGAATGGCAGTATCCATCATGTCTAGTCATGTCTGTGAATATCAGAGCTTTACAATACCTCGTAGGACATGTGGTTCTGCGGCAGCTGGGGAGCCATAGTTTGCAGATCCCTGCTCTGGTACATAGTTTCATGGATAATCAAGTTGGTTAAGAAGGTGTACAGGGATAGGGGACCGGAACCCCCTCTTCAGTTGGGCTGTATGGCACCCGGTTGTTTTCTGCTTCTTGGACAGCCAGAGCAGACGTACCAATCAAAATGTTCTAAAGGGTAGCATCATGGTCATCCCAACATGCATTTACGAGACGTTAGAGTAGACCCGGCAGCTTTCTCATCTGTAGAAACTGGCAGACAGGCTATCAGGCTGGCATTTGCATATTTTAAATTATTTTTCAAAGAAATCTCTTACTATGCATCATCCCACCCATTTCAGCTAGTTATTTGTCACAGGTATGCTGCCATGGAGGCACCAGGAAAACAGAAAATTGTTTCATATTTGCTGTAATTTTTTTTTCCTGGTGCCTATCCATGGCAGCATACAGTCCCACCCTCAGTATGCTATATTACATAGAATGCTGGGAGTGCACTAATCCTTTTCTTTTTATAATATTCACTGGTACTGAGGGGGGAGCCAAGATGGAGCTTGTCACAGGTATGCTGCCATGGATAGGCACCAGGAAAAGAAAATTACGGAAAGTATGAAACAATTTTCTGTTTTCTCTTCTTTACTCAGATGATGTCTAGTGTCACATGGGTAAGAGGGGTGGATTAGAACTCTAGGAAGTAAGGGGAGATTAAATCCTCTGACCTTTCGTGAGATGACCACTTGGAGCAGAGTGGCAGATAAGAAAAGTGAGAAAGTTCTTGTAAAGAAAAGCCTGCAAGTAAGAATAAATATCTTTTTTTTTTGTTATGTGTTTTCACAACCTTTTGCATTGCGGCTTTACTTTCTTTCCGATGATCCATAGGAGGGTCCACTTAAATATAGCCAAGATAAAATGAAATACTGGGGAGGGGGGGGGGGGGTGCTATGTACTCCATTAATAAATATGCTTGAAATAATTTTTAGATTTATTTTCATGGAGAGATTAGTAGTGTTTTGTATGGCAGAATATACAATTATATAATTAAATTCCATGTGATGTTACTGGGAATTCCAATGAAAAATGCAAAGGTGATATGCAGTTTTGCGTAGATCAAATGTGATATCATATGTTGGCATAACCTTGACAAAGGCACATATTCTATGGGGGTTGGTCTTCACCAGGGACCTTTGCAAGAAGGATACTTGAGCAAAGAATTCAATCATCAGGTAAGAGCATTGTTTAAAAAGGGAGAGGTCAAGGCAAGGGTTTTCAGGCAGATGTCATGAAGAGGGCAAACAAAAACCTGTAAAAAGGCCATGGTTAAAAAACTATAGGACAGCAGTTAGGCAGGCCATACATTATACATTTTTTTTAGTTCAACCAGTGGGTTGAACAAAAAAATATGCCAATTCCCCCATCCACACATTCAAGTTGGATAGGGGAATCACTCCTTCTCCACTATCAGAACACAATGATCAGTGTTGCCAGTTATAGCCAGTGACACTGATCATTTAGAAAAAACCTGACAGGGTGGTTGCACCGAAGTCGATCGATAAATCAATTTCTGTACAACCAGAATGCCCATACATGGATGGAAATTTGACCAGTTCCCACTGAACCAGTCGAATTTCAATCCATGTATGGCTGGCTTTAGTATTCCAAGAACAGTCAACAGAGCTCTTACAAGGACTAAATAAACCTTTTGTGCAAATCCTGGCAAAGTACACTAGACAGCACTTGTTACATGGTGCCATCAACGGTACAATGAAGTATACTAGGCAGCAGTTTGCACTGTAATTTTAGTGTGAACTTGGTCACAGTGACCTGAATTGAGAATAAAATTTCCAGCCTAAGCCATATGCATAGAATGGCGACTGATTTCTTGCAGCTGGTCATTCTCCTTGATTTTACTCTAAACAAGTGAAATTGTATATAGAGCTAGTAGGATAAGCAATTCTTTTATGCTAGATTTTGGGCAAACGTGAGATGCAGCAATGGATCAGTTTGTGCCAAGAGCTTTTAATGAATTATTAACAGGGTTTATTTATGTTTCAACCATCAGCTTGGCTCAGCAGATAATTTTTAAATGTGCCAGTAGAGCTCAAGGGATCAACCTACAAGTGGACATCAGTTTTATTTTTCCCATCTCTGGCAAAGGGCTTTATTTTACACCAGCATAAATTAACTGTCTATAAATGATGGATAACACATCCAATTTATTCTGTAACTGCAGTGATGTATGACCAAAATAATATTGAGAGAAAAGCAATGTTTATTTCCAAATGAAGGGGAAGATAAAAACCAAAGGAATGTTGACTATCAAATCAGTTTTAGGGTTTTAGATTTTCTCCTTGAAATTAATTGTAGCTGAAAATTGATACAAACTCAAAATCCAATGTAGTTTATCCAATTTATCTACAGAAAGACAACAGAGGAATCATCAACTTATGGAAGTTGATTGCAACATTTTAGACACAGATTAAGATGGCAAAAAAAATGTATATTTTGGTAAATGCATTTTTGTTAAAGTTTTATAGAAATCAGGTGTGCTATATGTCATTTTAAAAAATGGATTATATTGTATGCCATATTGTTCTCAGAAACATGCAAATGCTTAAACAGAATATATGGACAATCAAAAAAAGTTATAGTCTGCCTAATGGCCTGTACACACAATCCGAAATTCGGACAAAAAATACAGTTTTTGACGTGATAGTATGATAATCGGATCTTTAGTACAGAGCTTTCAAGAGCAGATCACGACAATTCATTCGATTATTATTCGATCGGACAACGAAAAATGTCCTCGTACCAGATCGTACGATTTTCGTTTAGTTAGTACAGTTGTCATCCGAAAATGCAATACAAATATATTACAACACATGACATCACTTCCGATTTTTTTTTTTTTGTCGTACGAGAATTTTCGTGACTTTAGTAACCTATTCAATTTCTACTTGCGACTATTAAGCAAAAAAAGTCATACGATCTGTAGTCCGATATTCAGATCATGTGTACAGGCCATTAGGGATAAATAACACCCATCAGAAACAAAAGAAAATAACAGTAAAATAGAAGCATGTGACTTTTACCACACATTAACTGGGGGTGAATTAATCACTGTCATTTAAAAGAAATGCACCAGTATGATTTAACTACAGTGAATGTTTGGTAAATGTCAGATTAACTTCTTTATAAATATACCCTACATGTCTAAGGGTGTGGATATTCCAGTAAAAATGCACATAATGGTATCCTAACTACAAATCATACTTACCAACTGTCCCGAATTTCCTGGGACATTTCCGGGATTTAGACTATTTTCCCGAATTTATTGCTTCCGGGAAATGTCCTGAGAAATCATTTTTTTCCGCGACTTTCCTAGAGGTCCGCGGCCAGCGAAGACATTGTCTCCACCGGCCGCCATTTTTAAGAAGACCAGGAAACCGGCTGGGCAGCTAGACAGAGCTCCTGTGTCGCCGCCCACCCTCCTCCCCGCTCTGCCCCGCCCCGCTTCGCTCTGACCACCCCCGCCCCACTTCGCCCCGTTCTATTGTAACCACGCGGCTGGTGGAGACCTCTAGGAAACCTGTTGTAAGGGGGGCTCTGCTGGGGAAACTTGATGTAAGGGGGGCTCCGCTGGGGACATCTGATGTAAGGGGGGGCTCCGCTAGGGAAACCTGATGTAAGGGGGGCTCCACTGAGGAAACCTGATGTAAGGGGGCTGCGCTGGGGAAACCTGATGTAAGGGGGGCACCACTGGGGACACCTGATGTAAGGAGGGCACCGCTGGGGACATCTGATGTAAGGGGGGCTCCTCTGGGGACATCTGATGTAAGTGGGCTCCGCTGGGGACACATGATGTAAGGGGGGCTCAGCTGGGAACATCTGATGTAAGGGGGGCCCTGCTGGGGAAACCTGATATAAGGGGGTGCTCCGCTGGGGAAACCTGATATAAGGTGGGCTGCGCTGGGGAAATCTGATGTAAGGGAGGCACCACTGGGGACACCTGATGTAAGGAGGGCACTGCTGGGGACATCTGATGTAAGGGGGCTCTGCTGGGGACACCTGATGTAAGGGGGGGCTCTGCTGGGGACATTTGATGTAAGGGGGCTCCTCTGGGGACACCTGATGTAAGGGGGGGCTCTGCTGGGGACATTTGATGTAAGGGGGGCTCCTCTGGGGACACCTGATGTAAGAGGGGGCTCCGCTGGGGACATCTGATGTAAGGGGGCTCCACTGGGGACACCTGATGTAAGGGGGGCACCGCTGGGAACATCTGATGTAAGGGGGCTCCGCTGGTGACACCTGATGTAAGGGGGGCTCCACTGGGGACACCTGATGTAATCGGGGCACCGCTGGGGACATCTGATATAAGGGGGGCTCTGCTGGGGACATTTGATGTAAAGGGGGGTTCCGCTGGTGACACCTGATGTGAGGGGGGGTTCCGCTGGGGACATCTGATGTAAGGGGGCTCCGCTGGTGACACCTGATGTAAGGGGGGCTCCACTGGGGACACCTGATGTAATCGGGGCACCGCTGGGGACATCTGATATAAGGGGGGCTCTGCTGGGGACATCTGATGTAAGGGGGGCACTGCTGGGGACACCTGATGTAAGGGGGCACTGCTGGGGACATCTGATGTAAGGGGGGCTCCGCTGATGACACCTGATGTAAGTGGGGGCTCCGCTGGGGACACCTGATGTAAGCGGGGCACCACTGGGTACATCTGATGTAAGGAGGGGCTCCGCTGGGGACATCTGATGTAAGTGGGGGCTCCGCTGGGGACATCTGATGTAAGGGGGGCTTCGTTGGGGACACCTGATGTAAGGGGGGCTCTGCTGGGGACACCTGATGAAATGGGGGCTCTGCTGGGGACACCTGATGTAAGGGGGGCTCCGCTGGGGACACCTGATGTAAGGGGGGCTCCGCTGGGGACACCTGATGTAAGGGGGCTCCGCTGGGGACATCTGATGTAAGGGAGGGCTCCGCTGGTGACACCTGATGTAAGGGGGCTCTGCTGGGGACACCTGATGTAAGGGGGGCACCGCTGGGGACATCTGATGTAAGGGGGGCTCCGCTGGGGACACCTGATGTAAGGGGGGCTCCGCTGGGGACACCTGATATAAGGGGGCTCCGCTGGGGACACTTGATGTAAGGGGGCTCTGCTGGAGACACCTGATGTAAGGGGGGCTCCGCTGGGGACATCTGATGTAAGGGGGGGCTCTGCTGGGAACACCTGATGTAAGGGCAGCTCCGCTGGGGACATCTGATTAAGGGGGGCTCCGCTGGGGACATCTGATGTAAAGGGGGGCTCCGCTGGGGACATCTGATGTAAGGGGGGGCTCCGCTGGGGACATCTGATGTAAGGGGGGCCCTGCTGGGGACATCTGATGTAAGGGGGGGCTCCGCTGGGGACATCTGATGTAAGGGGGGCTCTGCTGGGGGCACCTGATGCAAGGACGAACTCTGTTGGGACACCTGATGCAAGGACGGACTCTGCTGGGACACCTGATGCAAGGATGGACTCTGCTGGGACACCTGATGCAAGGACAGACTCTGCTGGGGGCACCTGATGCAAGGATGGACTCTGCTGGGACACCTGATGCAAGGACGGAGGGCTGGTGGCAGGCGACGTGGCAGGTGACACGCTCAGGGATCCCACTGATTCGGCATTATGGTGAGTTGAATGATTTCATTTTATGTTACAATATAATAATAGAAATAATGCACTTCAATCATCCTGACACCATAACAACCATGGTGCCGGGATGATTGAAGTGCTAACACCAGGTGTTTGGAGTATCTTTATCTGCTGATTGTTAAACTTTCTGGAATACACATATTTCTATTGTTGTGTAGGATCTGAGGCTGCTGTCCCTCCATCCCTCCCTCCCTCTCCCTCCATCCCTCGTTCATCTCAGACGCTAACCACACCCCCTTTGAGCCACGGCCATTTAAGCCACGCCCACTATTTTGTGTAAACCACGCCCATTGTTCACCGTGGTGCGCAGAACGCGGTGCATTTTTTCTATTCCCCTGTGCCACACCTACAAACGCATGTCCCGCCCCCTAATTATAATAAGACTCTGCCTACAGCCAAAAAAGTGTCCCTAAATTTTTTTTTACAATGTTGGCAACTATGTAGAAATAAATAATAATAATAAATAATGCTCTGGCAGTAGATGAGTGGGCCAGAGTGATAATTTTAATAAAAATCAGCTGATCAAAATAATGCAACATGGCAGCACCCAACACTGTGTACATCCTAATATGGAAGTACTCAGTTTCTGCAATAGCATAGTGCCCAAGAAGGAAGTACAATATTCCCTTTCTAGGTCTCTGATGTGGAAATATTAGCAGCTTTATGGTGGATGTATAGTCCAAACATTTTTTCTTCAGTTTTGGATAGAGTAGACGAAGCTTAAAACCCCAGTCACTTTAGTTTTGCTCAACAGAAAGTGAGAGGAAATATGTACAAAGGAAGGGGAATTTCTCTCTTAGGTGTATTTTTATCAAACAGAGATAATTTATCTCATTTCAGTTCTCAGAGAAAAATCTTCTCCTCTGGCACCCTGTTTATGAAGCAGAGAACATTTGTTCTCAGGAGAACAGAGGAGAAGCTTTTTCTCTGAGAACACCTGAGATCTGAGTAGAAGGGGGAGGGCTGCCTGTGATCTCCTGAAATACCCATGTGATTACAGAACAGCTGAGTTTTAAAAGTGAAACCAAAGTTAGGCAGGCCATACATGGGTCGAATTTCGAAAGAGTTTTCTTTCGAAAATCTTATCTAAGAATTTTCGTTCATATTTTGCACCATTAGTGGGCTGCAGCAACAGCCGATTTTCGTGCAGCAATCGAATTTGAGAAATCGGACATGTTTGAAAGTTTTTTGAAAAACAAACGATTTTCTAATCAATGATGGGAGAATCGTGCAAGAAATGTAATCAAAAAAGAAATGCGCATGTGCAAGAAAAGAAAATTCCCAGAAAGAAAAGAAGATTCCCAGCAACGAAAATTCTTTTCTGTAGCAACATGAGGTAAAATTGAAGGCTTGGTTGGCCGAATTTTGAAATCAATGGTGGCAACATCGGATCACAAAACGCACGAATCGCCGTATGGGTAAGTCAGCTCCTTTAGGAGCCATAGCAGGCGCACGCGTGCACCCGCTGCACGGCGGAGGACCCAATGTGCATGGCCGGCGGGTGCGACTACCACTGCCCACCTGCGATCATGGGCACAAGAGCCAGAATGGGGATTTTTGTGTGCAAACACACAAATCCTCGTTCTGACACGAGAGAAGAGACAGATCTGCTGTTTGCATTAATTACAAACAACGATAAGAAACACTAACTAGGGAACACATTTAGCCCCTTGATTGCCCCCTAGTGTTAACCCCTTCCCCGCCAATGACATTTACACAGTAATCAGTGCATTTTTATAGCACTAATCGCTGTATAAATGTCAATGGTCCAAAAAGGTGTCAAAAGTGTCCGATCTGTCTGCCGCAATGTTGCAGTACTGCTAAAAACCGCAGATCATCATTACTAATAATAATAACTAATTACTTTTATTATTAAAATAATAAAAATGACATAAAAATAACATAAATATATCCCCTATTATGTAGACGCTATAAACCAATCAATATACGCTTATTGCGTTTTTTTTTTTTTTTTTAACCAGAAATATGTAAAAGAATACATATTGGTCTAAAATGATGAAGAAATTTGTTTTTTAAAAACATTTTTGGGGATATTTATTATATATTAAAAGTAAAAAATATTGGGGGTTTTTTTTTAAATTTTTGCTTATTTTTTGATCAAATATCACCAAAAGAAAGCTCTATTTATGGGAAAAAAAAGGACGCACAACCGCGCAATTGTCAGTTAAAGCAACGCAGTGCCGTATAGCAAAAAATCATCATTAACCACTTCAGCCATGGAAGGATTTACCCCCTTCCTGACCGGGCCATTTTTTGAGATACTTCACTGCATCGCTTTCACTGACAATTGCGTGGTCGTGCGACGCTGTACTCAAACAAAATTGATGTCCTTTTTTCCCCACAAATAGAGCTTTCTTTTGGTGGTATTTGATCACCTCTGTGGTTTTTATTTTTTGTGCTATAAACAAAAAAAGTGACAATTTTGAAAAAAAAACACAATATTTTTTACATTTGCTATAATAAATATCTCCAAATTTAAAAAAAAATAAATTTCTTCCTTAGTTTAGGCCGATATATATTCTTCTACATATTTTTGGTAAAAAAAAAAAACAATAAGTGCATATTTATTGGTTTGCACAAAAGTTATAGCGTCCACAAAATAGGAGATAGATTTATGGCATTTTTCATTTTATTTTTACTAGTAATGGCAGCAATCTGCGATTTTTTTTTGGGACCACTGACATTTATAAAGCGATCAGAGCTAAAAATAGCCACTGATTACTGTATAAATGTCACTGGAAGGGAAGGGATAACATTAGGGGGCGATCAAGGGGTTAAATGTGTTCCCTCAGCGTGTTCTAACTGTAGAGGGATGGGACTGCCTGGGGGAGGAAACCGATTGGTGTTACTGTATACTAGGAACACGCGATACGTCTCCTCTCCCCTGCCAGAATGTGGATTTGTGTGTTTACACAGACAGATCCTTGTTCTGGCTCTGTCAGGAGCGATCGCGGGTGCTCAGCGGACATAGTGGCTGCATCGGCTCCTCCGTACCATGGCAGGCACGTGCATGCACCCCCTATACTCCTTAAACTGGCCGCCGCACAGCTACGGCGATTCGCGCAGGGGAGCCATTCTGCAGGCGGGTTGCAAGCGGTTAAGCAGGAAAATCTTCCGGGGCTGAAGTCATTAAAAAAGCACCAATACATTTTAAAAAACAAGCCAAAATGTGTGTTGAAAAAAGCAGCAAAAAGTGCATCAAAAACCGTACCAAAATGCACACAAAAAGGCCCAAAAAGCCAAATTGAACATTCTTTGGGCATGGAGCGTTGTACATTTTTTCAATGAGCATTTTTGCACGTTTGTAGTGTATTTGTCAAATGGCAAAATGTGTGGCAAAATGTACGTCTGCTAATTGCATTTGGGGTGCCATTAACAATGAATGGCACCCAAAAGCACTTTGCGTATTTTGACACAATTTTACAGCAATTTGGAATAGTGGCAAGAATTGCACAATTCTGCCAACAATTCTGCCTAAAAGAAAATACATTATAACCATACTGTGTGTGTGTGTGTTTGTAATATGTGTGTATAGATAGAGATAGAAATAGAGATAAAGATTTATATATATTGTAAATATACTATATATAAAACATATACACACATAAATAGTTATTATTTATGTAACACCCTCTACCTAAAGGTAGGTGCTAGAGTAGTATTTTTCTAGCTCAGGGCCGAAGTGCAGGTAAATTTAGCTGGGCCTGGTTGTTGTGATTTGGGACTAGGAGTGATCAGTGTAGTGGGGGGTGTGGTCGCCTGCACTCTGACTCAGTAATGCCTCCCCTGCTTTCAGATGGATGTTTCTGGAAGAGGGGTCGGACTTAAGATCTGAGTGGCAGGCAGCTCATGTGAGGAGCCCTGACCAATAACCTTGTGGTATTGGCAGGGGGCAGGCCTCTCATATAAGCTGGGGTCACATGCTTCCAGGGTGGAGTTCTGAAAAGTAGGAACAGACAATGGAGTACTAAGTTGTTGTTCCAGACATCCCCATGTGGGGATGCGCCGTGTGCAGAGGAGGAATGGAGGAACTGCCAGGAGGGATAAAGATCTTCATCCTTAAAGAAGCTTCAAGCTACTGTGACAGGAGAACACAGGACTTGCATGCTGGGGGAGATCTGGAAGGAAGAAGTAGCAGTCAAGCAGAGGAGAGTAGAGCAGCATTCTGTGACCAGGGACACAGAACTATAATCCTCCTAAAGAAAGGTCAGTGCAGAATGCTGTGACTGGGGAACATAGCATTGATAGTCCTGGACTGTCTGAAAGCAGTGGTCCATTTACTGCCATGTGTCAGGTCGTCGTGTGGAGATACTAAGTCATCTCCGGCCTGGTTAGCACAATGGTAGTGCCTTCTAAAGACTGTGTGGCTGTCTGATTCTCTGGGTCATCGGGGAGAAGCAGTGTGTGCTTCTGTTTCTTTGATTCGCATGGACAATCCCATCATGGTCAATAAGGAGGAATTATTCAGAGTGATTCTTCTTTGTTCAAATGGAAGTGAAGAAATAGTGTATCAGTGTTTTTTTTTTTTTTTTTGCTGTAAGGATTTGTACAAAGAAAGTGGAAGTAATAGTCTGCAGAAGAGTTATTCAAACTAAAAGAGACTGGGGTGTAAGGAGTGTATCCAGTTTTTTTTTTTTTTGTAAGGCCACGGCTACTGAATAACTAATTACAACTTGCAATGTGCTAAATGCTATGGGCAGCTCATATTATCCTTCTCCTATCCAAGTTGTATACTGCAATAAATATAACAAAACTATGAAACTGACTGTTCTTTGCTTTAATTGATCATGGGAAGTATGGCAGGGTGATTGGCGGATTGCTAAGTAACCAAATCAGCAGCCCTTACAGGGGTACCGCTACATTTATATAAATTTTTAAGCTGTTGCTGATATTAGGAAAAAAGAAGCCTCCTTCCTCGCATCACAGCAGCTTCTCACCCATATTCTTCACCTCTAGAGAATCTGGAACTGAGATATTTTACAGAGATGGGCCAGTGAGATCTTCAAATTTCACCTTAAGGTCATCTGTGTAAAAGTGAATGACAGACGGGTGTGTTCTGTGATGAGAAGTGAATAACACGTTCTCCACTCCTCATCTCAGCTTTATAAACTGGCACACCTGATAGATCAGCCGTGATTATCAGGATCTCGGTTCTTCTCTGTTTGATAAACGTACACCATTGACAGTAGGTGCTAGAAAAGGCGTCCCCATCAAAGGATTTACCCTGTCTTGTTCTGGTGACAACTCTACAATTTTGGATTTTCCATCACTTGAGCCGCATAGTAATAAAAACTTGACAATATTCTAATTCTTCCCTGCTTTATTCCCCCCAAAAAGTTTTGGCTTTACATATCCATTAACACCAGGATGTCCATTTGTAAGGGGGGCTACAATTGGCTGATTGTAATTCTAACATCACATTGACATACTGACAGAACTCTTCGGTGCAGAATGCTATACATAGGAGCAAACATTCTGTAACTGTCATTTTGGTGCAGAACTCCAGCACATAACTTGTTAGCTATCTTCCCTTTTACATTTCCTTTCTTCTTGGGAGTACCACAGAGATGGGACCTTTTCCCCGTGCATACACAGTCCACAGCATTCAGCTTCCATCATCGAGTATAATCATTAGTATACCAGTCTCTATCAATGCCCCATACAATAGCTCTGCCCAGTCGGGCACACTCTTAAATGACACACTCATTCCCAGGTGTAATAGTGCTCAATTCAGGGGACTCTTACCTTGGCCTAAAAGGCCTTTTGCATCCCACTCACAGTCTACAACAGGCAATTAAAGAGTCAGGACAACTACTGATGGTCCCTCTGTTTGTTGATTTACCTCACTCAGAGTTGCAGCCCAGTTCAGGGCCCTTGGCAGTAGCTGACTACTTCCAACTGACACCAGAGTGTTTGGCTCCCATCCTGGCAATTATATGGTTACTATCTCCACCCATGACATTACTACAAGAAGGTTTTCTCTAAAAGGGACCTAATACCCAAGTACCACTTTCCATATACCAAAATATATTGGGAACATGGCTAACTAATGACAAGCAAGCTAACTGCACCTGCCTACATGTTTGATTGTGCCTGGTGCCTGGCAGGTATAGTACAGGATAGGAAGCCACATTCTTTCTTGTTTGGGGGTCCTCTTGCACTCTGCAAGCCAGTAAAAAAGGTAAGTTGTCCTTTGGACAAGTTTAACAGTTCACTTGAGCAAACTGGGTGATGAGCAAGTCTAAAGCCTCTTACACACAATACGATTGTTGGACAACCGAGCATCTGATTTTTGTCAAAAGGGCCTGTTCCAGGATCTTGTCTTGCATAGTAATGGTACACAAATTGTCGGTCGACAACACGAACGTAGTGACGTACTAGACATGCTACGAGACTATAAAGAGGAAGTTCATTTCTCAAGCACCACCCTTTGGGCTCCTTCTGCTAATTTCGTGTTAGTAGAAGTTTAAGTGTTGATTTGTGTTTTTCAGTTTGTTTCTGAACGGCGGTTCGTCAACCAGCCATGTTGCTTGATCGGAGGAGAGAATGTGTGATTACTGGGCTAGGAGTTATTGCTTTGACCCAAGTCCAGTCCAGGAATAGGAGCAGGAGCAGTTCTTGGACCAAAAATTGGTTGCTTAATCGTGACCAATTATGTCATATGCCATTGCTGCGGGAGCTCCAGGAGAATAATCCAGATGATTTTTGGAATTATCTCTGGATGATGGACCCCTGCTTTCACCAACTCTTGGTATTGGTGTCCCCCTATATAAAGAAACAGGGCACATGTATGAGGCTTTCCATCACTCCAGAGCAAAGGCTCATGGCCACCTTGCAGTACTTGGCAATGGGGAGAAGTCTCCAGGACCTCAAGTTTACTACTGGGATCTCTTCCCATGCTCTGGGAGTCATTATTCCAGAGACCTGCTCAGCCATCATTCAAGTCCTGCAGAAGGACTATATTTGGGTAAATTTTTACCTTAAAAATCACATTGTATGTATTTATGTTTGCTAATGTATTGTATTAATTTGTTGATTACATATTTATCAATATTGTAATATGCTGTGAATGTCCTCTTGTCCTCATGCATGCTGTAAGCTTTTCCTGCTCCTTTTTTGGCCTGCATGCATATTTTCCTTCACTAACCCCCCCAGCATGCTATGCTGGGCCCATACACACCTAGACTAGTAACTTAACAATGTTTTTTTGTCAGCTACATTTTGGGGCTTACCCTAAACAATCCCTAAAATGTGTAAAAATTTTATTGTTGTCCTCAAATTCAGGCAGAGTGCAGGAGGCCATTTTTTCGGGCCCAAACTCATTTTGACCCCCCCTCCCCAAATATGTTAAGTCAATAGATACTCTGCTGACTTTGCAAAACGCATGCACACTATCCCTCTTTTGTGTTTAAATTTCTGTATAAATTCACCAAACCATGTAGTGCAAGGACCTGCCTTATTACCTACAAATTGAAGCTTATTAAGTTTTTGTCTCCTATTATATTGATTGGTTAAATCATAAAGTCAAAATGTGCTGCAATTTAGACAGTGTGTATCCAGCTTTTTAGATTATGACACTTCTTACCTGTCCACTGGGCTGCCAATAGTGTAAGTAAGGAAGGGCTGGCCAAAATATCACTGATTATTTATGCAAACAGCTCTCATGGAAGTGGAGAGGGTTACCTGTCCAAAACATCTATCCATTACCCCCCCTAAAATTTTTCTAATGAGCCACCAGAGGGGGGAGGAATCAGATAAGTTGACCTTCGGCTTTTGTCTTTAAATACTCATTTAAGTGTATCCTTATGTTGGCTAAGCATATTTGTGTCAAACCAGTTTGCAATGTTATGTGCAGAAGTAGTAATTTATTTTTTCTTTTACCGCCGACGCTGTGGGTGGCTCGGTGTGAAAGCCGTCTTAAGGTTTTAAAACAAACCAACATCTTGGTGTATAACGTGTATGTTTCGGATTATTTCTAATTTTTTTGTGGCTAAACAGGCATGTTCTAAAACATTAGATACACATCCCAAACTCAGTAACTTACAAAGTTCAAATTTGTTAAAGTGAAGGCCAAACGAGACATTAGTATCCCAAGAGCGTGTGAATGTTCCCTTCCTCAGATGGGTTGATCTCACCCCTCTAAAAGCCAACATTTGAAGCCATATACACGTAGAGGCATAACAATTAAATGTCCCTTATGATCCCATGCCTAAAATGTGTGGTTACAAACATCTATTTTTCTAAACCCACAAAACACACAGTGTGTCAACATGTGCTATCTCCCATCACGTGTTATCAATGGATGCGTTTCGGGGATGCGACCCCTTCCTCTGAGCTACTTTAGTTATGAGGAAGGGGTTGGAGTTGTCCACATTTAAGAGCACATTGTCACTGTAACTACAACAACTTACAAAATACACTGGTATTGAGCAATACAATAATAAGCCACACATTGTTTAGTAAAAAACATTTTACTCAAAGCACATTCACATGTGCATTTAAGGTTTTAAAACAAACCAACATCTTGGTGTATAACATGTATGTTTTGCATTACTTCTCATTTTTTGTGGCTAAACAGGCATGTTCTAAAACATTAGCTACACATCCCAAACTCAGTAACTTACAAAGTTCAAGTTTGGTAAAGTGAAGGCCAAACGAGACATTAGTATCCCAAGACCGTGTGGATGTTGCCTTCCTCAGATGGGGTGATCTCACCCCTCTAAAAGCCAACATTTGAAGCCATGTACACGTAGAGGCATAACAATGAATTGTCCCTTATGATCCCATGCCTAAAATGTGTGGTTACAAACATCTATTTTTCTAAACCCACAAAACACACAGTGTGTCAACATGTGCTATCTCCCATCACGGGGTATCAATGGATGCGTTTCGGGGATGAGGAAGGAGTTGCACCCCCAAAACACGTCCATTGATCCCCTGTGATGGGAGATAGCTCTTGTTGACACACTGTGTGTTTTGGGGTTTTTGAAAAATAGATGTATGGAACTACACACATTTTAGGCATGGGATCATGGGGGAAATAAGAATGTTAAGGCACAATTTGGGGGCATCTTAAAATTTGGGTTTTAGATGAAAAAAACACATAAACATTACAATTCACATTAGTTAGGGCAGTGTTTTCCAACTCTCCTCGTCAAGATGCAAACCCAGGTCATGGTTTCGAGACTTCTTGAATTTGGCACAGGTGATGTTGTCATTTTCACTGTTAGTAATTCACACAGTCGTTTTTAGACTGAGAAAAATCTAGAAAACAGGACCTGGAGGTGCACCTAGAGGAGTGGAGTGTAGATACACTGAGTTTTGTGCCTAAACTTTCACATTTAAAAGTCATAAAAACATGGTAATTATTAAAAGGGCAAACAGGAGCCAATAAATGTAACAATAGACTTCAGACTAGGCAAGAGGAAATTTAAATTTGGCAAGCATGTCCACAAAATCTCCTATTCTTCGCTATAAAGCAGAGGCAGCCTCCTTGATTTGCTCCAGGTCCTTCAAACAATGCAACATATCTGCACTCATTCTGCCAATAGTACATCGTGGAAGATCATGACCTAATAAGAAGAGTAAAAAGTATTAAGGGAACGATGGTCAAGTGGCTGAGGCCCCACATAGTGAGTTATGGTCAAGTTACTAGTCAAATTCACTAAATACTTACCTATCCAGTCTATTGTTGCTTGCAACCTGCTTGCCCTTCAGACACCTACACTACTTGGAATGTACACACTGCAACTACTCTGTAATCTTGGCCCTGGTGCCTGGGTCTCCCAAACTCGGGTACCTAGCAACACTGCCAGCTCCTTCCACCTCTTCTTTCTCCATGCTAATGTTAAGGCACTACATACTTTGGTAATGTGTAGAGTGGGTGTTTGGTTTGGACATCTAAACACTTGACATGTATACACATTTGAAGCAAGATTCTAAGAATACTTGCGCAAAGAAGAGGCTCCCGAATACTTTTTTCCACTTCTGGTTCACTTTGGCCCTCACTATGACTCGCATCAGGGGATTTGAAGACCACAATGGCAATGTCTGTGCTGGGTCCAGGGGTCAGATCCCATGGCTCCAAAGAAACAGGGTGAGCTGACTACACTCCCTTTCCTCTAAAAAGAAACATTACACCATTCATTAAGCCACCCCAAGTCACATCTGTTTCTAGCATCCATTTTGCTACATTGGTTGACCAACCTTGCACTTGGTCTGATGTCAATGTTTGCTCCTGACTAGTGGATTCCACCATGCTGCACTCTGTTTTTTTTTTTTACTGTGAAAATGCATAGAAAAGGGAAGATGATGGCATTTTCCAGAGGGCAAACACTTGACAAGTGCCAACATTGAAAAAGTCCTGCAGTTGCCCCCCACTCCTCTTGTCTCCTATGGTATACAGAATATATGATGACCATCCTAGCAGGCGTGACTCTGTGTGACTGGGAGCCCCGGGGCCTCTCCTCTACCCATGTCTACACTGGCAAGGCTGCATTAATGGGCACTGATGAGCCAGGCAGCAACCAGAAAGTGTTCTTTACCCCTTAAGTTCTGCCCTAAGCCCATGGCCTTTGGCACTTAAGTTTCTGTGGGGAAGATGGCCTTGTTGCCTCTCCTGTTGGGGCCCGAGCAAGGGTAGCCTCCCTTCGTCCCTTGTGGTGGCTTGGCTGGAGCCTCCTTTTTTTGGCGCCTCCCTGTTGAAAGAAGAAAAAACAATAAGTTCCAAAAAAAAAAAGGAATGTCCAAAAACATGACCAAATAACAATGTTCATATATGCTTTATATTTACCTTTATCTTTGGAATCCCAAGTCATACAAACATTTGAGAAAAGCTTATATAGAATTCTCTAGAGCTACTTTGAGAAAGAATACATATTATTTAGATCCAAATATTGCTTACTTTTTTATGATCTGATGTATGGACTTCATCTAGTCTTGTTCTTGGTGTTTGAGATGAGACCATCGTTTTCGGATTTGGTCCTTTGATTGTTCCACCAAAATTCGCACTGCAAAACGGCAATGACCTTCTCCAAAATAATGTCTTTTTGACTCTTGGGCCTTTTGTAACTGCTCAGCTTGCACTCGTAATCTTGCTTCTCTAGGATGCGCACCATCTCCACCATCTCACCCTTGCTCAAGGGGGTTGCTTTGTGCCTCCTATGAGTTCCACCACCGCAGGGCTGGCTCTAATCCTCTGAATCCGCCATGTTGTCCCTCCCAAATGTTCCACTGTGTGTCGCAGGCAGAAGAGAGATGGTCACGCCTCAGCGTCATGATGCACTGAGAGTGGAGTTTGACGCATGCACATTGTATATAAAACCAGAATGCATGGTCGATGGAACGGCTGTAGGAACGATCTTGGAGTGGAAGATGATCACCAAAGATCGCCAATGCAAGAAAGGAGGCATAAAACGAAGGTACAATTGGAAATTGAGGCAAAGGTGGGTAGTGGCCTATACTGCTTAGATTGAGGTCTATATTGGGACCAGCTTATGGGTTAAGCCAGACATTATGGTTTGTCTTGTGTTCTGTCTTGCAGGCATCATATAATTTATCATGACGGATAAATTTACTTTGCCTGAATTTCTACCCCAATTCATTGACTTGTACCAGGAGCTGCCCTGTCTCTGGATGGTCAAGAGTAGAGACTACTCCAATAAAATATTGAGGAAGGCAGCTTTGGAGAAACAGGTCAAGTTGGTCAAACCAGTGTACCCCAGGGCAGACATCAACTATGTAAAGCAAAAGATTGCTAACCTGAGGAGTACATTTAAAAGGGAGCTGAACAAGGTCCTGGAATCTGAGAGGTGAGGAGCAGCAGTGGGTGACCTATATGTCCCCAGGCTGTGGTATTACCACAGCCTGTGGTTTTTGACAGACCAGACAGAACCCAGGCCATTGCTGTCTACGCTCCCTTAGACATCTGCTGAGGCCACAGCTCCTGAAGTCCGCACAGATCCTGATGCACAGGATGAAGTTGTGGAGGAGCCCAGCTTGACCCAGGTATAGCATTGTTGAACATATTTGTTTCCAAAAATACAATGATGATAACTAGACGTTATTGGTAAAGTATTTCTGCCTTAATAAAGTGGTTTCCATATCAATAGACAGTAGTGACCAAAAATGATTTGAACAAGAATGAAAAATGCTGATAGTCGTTTCTATTTCTCCACATTCAATCTGCAGTGAGAAGATCAAAATTGTGTGTGATTGATGACCAAACCGTAAAAAAGATTCTAATTATGTCCCATTTTCATACACAGGAAAGTGTCAGGAAGAGCAGGAATCTGGAGGAGGCCACAGCTTCCTTTCTCAGCCAGGCCACTACTGCACTCTGCACAGACACAGATGAGGCTGAGGCATTTGGGTGTGTGACTGCCAATAAATTAAGGCAGATGGCCGGTGAGCAAAAGGAGCAGGTGTGAGGAACTCATCCTGCAGCTCCTCAACAAGGGGGTGAGGGGCCACATTTCTGAAAGCACCCACATTTCGGATTTTGTGGCCCCACCTCCTCCACCTCCACAGCCAACCCACACACCACAGCCACCCCACCCACCACAGCAGCATGGCGGTCAGTGGTAATACTAGCCACAAGACTCCCAACAAGGCCGCTGGACTGGGGAGTTTAACCCCTTCCCCACTTACTAATTTCTATTTTGTTTTTTAATAATGATTTTATTTGTTATATTTTCTATATTTTTGTATGCATAGAATGCACTTTTTGGTTAAATCTTTGTATTTGGATGGCAGATAGCATGTCTATTTTAATTTGTTTTATTTATTTTCTGCACAATAAAAAAAATTGTGTAGAATAATACTTGGCTATGTATTTTACTTCAAATGACAGTTTGTGAGTAGGCAGTTGCATTTAAAAAAAAATACAATATAAAATTAACAAGGGACACGAACATAGATGCTAGTTTACAAGATTGACCGCTTCCGGCTCGTTCCTTGCTTCCGATCATGCGGTTTGTACTTTCAACTTTTTGTGAAGGATTTGCGTACTGACCATACGAAAATCAGACATCAAAACGCTGTCTGCCGAAAATTTACTAGCCTGTCATCCAACATTTGTTGGCCGAAAGTTGGCCAACAATTGTCAAAAGGATCGTACTAACGGTAAGATTTTAGGACAACAGTCTGATAACAGACAATCCCCTGCCAACAATCGTACCGTGTCTACAAGACTTAACTGATATGGGTGTTTTAGGCAAGTGCTGACCACCCATATTAGGGGGAAAGTTAGCAAACTGCATAGAAGCCACAGTGCAGCACTAGAATTATAACATCGTCATAGAGAGAAGGTAACTATCTGGAGGAGTAAATATTCATTCAGTGGTCATTAGAGCTATATAAAGTCACATTTTTAATTAAGTCAGATAATGTAGTACTGTGAGTATGTAGGATATCAGTCTTTTTCTGACTTGGGAAGGGTTTTGTGTGAAAATTCTACATTAATACAAATGAGATTATTAGATGGCATGTCCAGTAAGTGTGGTAGAGTGCCCATGAGAAATCTCAAGAATCAGATGAATGTTTGATATAGACATGGGCATCCACAGAACTTTTTTCAGGGGGGGCATCATTTTAAGGTCACCCATGCAATATAAAAAGATGTACATTCTCTAGGCTATATTTATATGGGCATGGTATCCCTGGCCTGAGTAATCTCCAATACAAAGTGACACTGAATTATCTCTTATATAACACATATGTCTTTCCAGTGGACAGATATATGTGTTTTTATAAGAGATAATTCAGCTTCACTTTGTATTGGAAGTTACTCAGGCTAGGCGTACCCCCAGTCCATGTCCATATACATATAGCCTAGAAAATGTACAACTTTTTATATTGCAATGTATTGCAATACATCTGTTGTGGCCATAATTTGATCTTGACGAAAACAGCCTATACAAAGTGAAGAAGATGAATTATCTCTTAACATACACAGACATATCTTTCCAGTAATAGCTGTCCAACTTTCCAGCAATATATAAATCAAAATGCTCCTCCTAACTGCTGCTACCTGTGGTTCTTCTTTTGTTGCTTGCAACTGTATATACCACTGACTTCAGGTTAGGATTTCCTGTGATGTGATGATGAGTAGGCACTGGTAGCGTATCACTCAGCGGCTCGACCACTGACTGCACTGAGTGGGTGGCGCCGGGCGGATCTACACAACACGTACACAGGCAGGCAGCCAATCACTGAAGAGGAACGGCCGAGCAGCCGAGCCATCTCATCCGATGATCGGGCCTGGGGTGAGGGAGGGACATCAGATGTGTCAGGACAGAGAGCAGCTGGCTGACTCAGAAAAAGTCAACGGTGACCACAGCGGACACTGCAGCTGGAAACTGCAACACCTTCTTGACGATTCCAGGGGGGGCGATAGCCCCCCCTTGTCCCTGCCTGTGAATGCCCATGGATATAGAGGGTGTAATGTCTGGAGAAGTTTAGGATTGTGTTGCATGCAAAGTTTAATCTGATTTAATATAAAGGGGTGTCACATATGGAGAAGTTTAGGAGTGTGAAGAATGAAAATGTTGAAATGATTCCCTGTAACAATATTGTATATTCCAAGGTTACTTTTAATAAGCATTTAATGTACAGTATTTCTTATGCAGTTATATAGTAATGCTGAAAAAAAGATCATCAAGTTCAACATGCCCCTAATAACCGCTTCAGCCCCGGAAGATTTGGCTGCTCAATGACCAGGCAATTTTTTGCGATCCAGCACTGCTTCGATTTAACTGACTTGCGCAGTTGTGTGACGTTGTACCCAAACAAAATTGACGTCCTTTTTTCCCACAAATAGAGCTTTCTTTTGGTGACATTTGATCATCTCTGCGGTTTTTATTTTTTGCACTATAAACAAAAAAAGTGCGACAAATTTGAAAAAAACACAATATTTTGTACTTTTTGCTATAATAAATAGCCCCAATTTTTTTAAATCTATTTTTTTTCCTCAGTTTAGGCCGATATGTATTCTACATATTTTTGGTAATAAAAATCGCAATAAGCGTATATTGATTCGTTTGCGCAAAATTTATAGCGTCTAAAAAATAGGGGAAAGATTTATTTATTTTTATTATTATTTTTTTTCTTTACTAGTAATGGTGGTGATCAGCGATTTTTATTGGGACTGCAACATTTTGGTGGACAGATCGGACACTTTTGACACATTTTTGGGACCATTGGCATTTATACAGCAATTAGTGTTATAAAAATGCACTGATTACTGTGTAAATGTCAATGTCAGGGAAGGAGTTAACAGTAGGGGGCGATCAAGGGGTTAACTGTGTTACCTAGGGAGTGATTCTAACTGTAGGGGGATGGGACTGCCTGGGTGAGGAGAGTGATCGTTGTTCCTACTTGGTATCAAAACATGAATTCCTCAGATTGGGACTTTAAACCGGGCCACAAACAGTTTGATGGTAAAAAAAATTCTAAATTTATTACACATTGATAATATATAGCAACATGAACATGGGGATATATGCAACAGACACAAATATTGGGAGCAGAAATGGAAACCAGCTGCAAGCCCAGAGCTTTGTCAAACAGACAGAATGTACAACACGTTTCGAAAAACAAAATGCAGATCTTCAGGGACAGAGGGCTTGCGAGTTCCAGATCTGTAGCTTATATCACAAATGTTGATGCTCCACCCATAAAGACAAAGAACATAACTCAAAAATGAAAAGAAAGCTATGTCCGTCAGAGCAGCGCACAAGCAACAGAGAACGTGAATGACATCAGCCAAGGGTCTGTATATTGTGGCATGGTCTTATTATATAACTTAGTGGTATAACTCTATATAGACCGTAGCTATAGAGGAGAGGTAGAATAGTACTTTCCCCTTGATGCAGGTCCGGTTGATAGAGAGTGTATATCAAAAGTTATTAAACCATCCAGAACATCAAGGTTTAAAGATGGTTGTATCCATCAGCCAGATATCTGAATGTGCCTTATGGATCTTAAAGCTGGAGTCAAAATGATGTGGCTGGAGATGTGGCTGGTGGTGTCTGCCAAGGTAGAGCAGTACTTAGTATGAACAGCAGAACTCTCTCCTCACCCCTGACACAGCACGGAGATCTGTCTGCTTACATTGACAGATCTCCGTTCTGTCTCTGTGTGGAGGGATCGTGGGTGCCCGATGGTCATTGCAACCGGCGGGCATGCGCATTGGCTACGGTGTCGCGCCACGGGAAAGCGTGCCCCCTAGTGGTCAAAAGGCGAGCCGACATATAGCTACAACAGTTCGTCCAGGGAAGCCAACTTGCCACAGTATAACTGCGGCGGCTGGTTGGGAAGGGGTTAATTCTAGAACACTGATCCAGAAGAGGAAAAACTAAGCCCTAGAGAGTCACTGCCTATTTATTCCCTCAGTTGGAGGGAAACATTTTCCTGACCCTAATAATATCATTTGGACTCTTTTACATCACTGATTTTTATAATTACAACTGAAGATACCAGTTCTAGTATAAAACATATTAATTTCAGTAAAACTGTTGGCAGTCACCACCTTACTAAATGTTAGTTCCATTATAGTGGGTTTTTTAAAAATATAGTGAATATGATACCTACCATCTGTTTATTCTTAAAGATAGGTCTCAATTTTTGGTCATTAACTTTCAAAGAGATCATGACTTTGCCCATTCAGTGTCTGTGTAAAGGTCCCCCCTGAACCACTGATACCCACCTTTTCAGGGATCCCTCCTTTCTCCTTCCCAGCTACCACCAAAATTCCCACTACTATTGGGAAGCATGTAAACCCACTTCATGATGCAGCCCTTGCATTTGCTTGGTCCAATCTTTGAGCATCACAGAGAGGGTGATGTCACAATCAGTAAAGAATACCATGACTTTGGACTGATATTTGCATTTAAAATTATATGAAGAGGAGAAACCTGTTGCACCAATTTAACTCAGCTAAAGTACAATATATTTCTGACCTCACCACTATGCATTATCAGCCAACTTACACTCCACTTTCCAACTGCAGGATGCAGAATTAACTCCTCAACCAGTCTACTAGAATTACCAAGCATGGTGTAAATAGTGGAAAAATCGTGGCCTATCTTTTATGTCTGAACTCCC
The DNA here is from genome assembly GCF_042186555.1 of Aquarana catesbeiana. Lineage (NCBI taxonomy): Eukaryota > Metazoa > Chordata > Amphibia > Anura > Ranidae > Aquarana > Aquarana catesbeiana. The sequence continues at coordinate 461,537,335 of NC_133328.1, forward strand.
CAACCTCCTCCTATCTATGAAGTTCTCAGTCCCAAGGAGACACTCCTTTCTGGTCCTATGGAGATAAATGCTGCCTTTTATTCACTTTTACAAACAACCTCACCATGATTTCACTTGACTCTGCTACTATAGACTCCTTTTTTTTTTTTCACTATCCCTACTGTACCTAACCCAGACCCAACAACAGCTGTTAGACAATCCTATTACACAGGGTGCAATTTTTTTTAAAATACTTTTATTTATAGTTGGCGAAGATAAAGGTATACAACCATCAAACAATTCCAATGAGCAGTTACAGGGATTCACAATTTTATAGGAACCAGGATAGTTAGGCACAATATAACAGTAGACAGGGTGAGATATTTGCAACTATTACCCTCTAAAAAGACCCCTGGACTGGAGGGTAATAATGCCTTTTGATGCCGGCAACTAACCCAACTTTCATTCCAAAACTTGGTAAAGATAATTGACAATATACCTCATACCATCCCATACCCCTATTAAATTGTGATGTAAAAATACTTGCAAAGGTCCTAGTGCTTAGACTGGCTATGGTTATTCTTACTCTTATCCACCATGATTAATATGGGTTTATGACAAGTAAGGACATTCATGACAATATCAAGCATTTATACTTACATATCCATAAAGCTAACTCCTCTAAACGTGGTGCTCTGGCTATATCTCTTAATGTGTTAAAATAATTCAATACAGTTCACTCGGATGATCTATGGGAAACAATGCCCCGTTTAGGATTTGGTCCCTCTTTCCTTAAATGGGTCCAACTCTTAAATTTGATGTCCTGGGTTAGAGTCAATATCGATGTGTCTGATTCCCTCTCCCTCTTGAAGGTTGCCCACTTTACCCTTTATTGTTTGCATTAGCCATGGAGTCATCAATAGGGGTGTCTACTGGGGCTCTCTGGAGGAGGAGAACTCATGCACAGACGATGCTCTCATTTATATTGATGGTTCATCAACTTCATTCCAAGCCTTATTATAAGTTGTTGAGGACTTCAGGAGAATCGCAGGGTTAAAAGTGAGCTGGGACAAATCATCTGTATTCCCAACTGGTCCCACTCTCTAATATGAACATGTCTTGCTTTCCCATTTACAAATAACAGATCACCTGGGTTATCTAGGCATTGATATACATAATGACCTCTCTAAATTCATACCCCTTAATTTACTCACCATCCTCAATGAGATGGAAAATAAACTACTGTTGTGGAACTCTCTCCCTCTAAATCTTAAAAGCTGTATTAATCTTTTTAAAATGATACACAGTATTTCCCCAAATGTTTATACTGTATGTTCTCCAAGCAGCGCCTATTTTTCTCCAATGCAAGATTTTTCAATGTATGGATTCTGTTATATTAATTTTTATTTGGAAAAATTCACAGCCCAAAATTGCTAAATCCTCTTTGCAAGCTACAATAGCTGATGATAGCTTAGCAGCCCTAAAATTCTATAATTACTTTTTTTTACCTCTCAGCTAATGCACATAATTGGGTACACTGTCCCTTCCCACTTCCCTCCCAATCCCTTTGCTGTCCTGCTTGCTGCATTTCTGGCTTCCCTATACATATCTGTGATAGAAGATCTCCAGTGGACGTTTTCTTCTTGGCATGGCTTAAGTTGGTTTAAAATATTCTTTCACCATCCCTTGCCAGTATCTCTCCCCAAACTTCCTTGTGGGATAACCCTTTAGTTAAAGAACTAGCACATCTGGATTCCTCCTCGTGGACCTCCACACCCATGTTTCACACCTGTTTGATGGGAATTCCTTCCTCTCTTTTGAGGATTTTCAAATGTGAACAAATATCTTTAACCGCTGCTGCCCCGGAAGAGTTTAACCCCCTTCCTGACCAGAGCACTTTTTGTGATTTAGCACTGCATCGCTTTAACTGACAATTGCGCAGTCGTGCGATGTTGTACCCAAACAAAATTGCTGTCCTTTTTCTCCCACAAATAGAGCTTTCTTTTGGTGGTATTTGATTGCCTCTGCGGTTTTTATTTTTTGTGCTATAAACAAAAAAAGAGCGACAATTTTGAAAGCATCTCCCTGTTCTACCTCTCCGTGACACGATCGTGGGCACCCGGCGGACACCGAGTCTGCGTGACCCGCGGTCACGGTCACAGGGACCGCGGTGGGCAGGCGCGCACGCAACTGCATCACCACTTCTTAAAGGGGACGTACCTGTACATCCTTTCTTTTGGCCACCAGCGCCATTCTGCCGATGTAAATCGGCGTGCGCTGGTCGGCAAGCGGTTAACAAATATATTTTTTTAGATATTTGCTGATACATCATACTGTATGGACTCCACCTTGTACCAAAACTTGCAGGTTAAAGAAATACAATTGTTTGCAGTCTCTTACAAATACTGGTAAAATGTACTCTGGATCTTTCTAAAGCAAGTTGGGAGGAGGCAACATACTGTACACATAGTTTGTAGATACAGTCAGTATGGCAAATAAATGTGTACAACTTTAGTTTATACATTACGTACATTATACATCTAATAGGCTGCATCATATGGGCCTTATTTCACATGCCCAGTGTATTCGATGTGGAGACTCTCCGGCCACTCTGTATCATGTTATCTGGACCTGCCCTTGGCTTAAAGCCTTTTGGAAAGCTCTATAATACTGCATTAGAGAGCCATCTGGGTTCTTTTGATCCCAGAACAGCAAGTGTGTTTTCTTGGTATCTTGAATGACTTTGTCCCATTGGTTGATCATTTAATATTCTTCCAAGCAATAAAGTCCTTACTACTTAATGGGAAGAACCCAAATCCCCCAACTCTGGTACAAGTATTTTGTCTTATTATTACAGAATTATTTCTATACAAGATAATATGCAATGGTAGAGGATGTCCCAAAAAAAAAATCCACAAAATTTGGCATTTATAGTTAGAATCCCTCATGATATGCTACTCTGAAGTGTGTGCTTTAGATGTTAACTCCTAATCTTTAGTACATGTTTTTTGCCTAATGTCTATTAATGTAGGTATGGGGGAGGGAGAGAGCAAGTGTGAATGTGGTTAAATGCTGTGTGACTGTTTTTTGTTTTGTACTGTACTAAGGCTTGCTGTAATATTTTCCTTATGATACTGGATATTAAGTGCATGTGATGTTCCTATGTGATACATATTCATGTATTTCCTATGTGGTGCATATCCTTTTGTTTGTACATTTTTGCTCAATTGAGCTTTTCTGTCTTCTTCATGTATCCTATGCAAAACTTAAATAAACATGTTTTTAAAAAAATGTACGAAGTGGTGCAAAATAGGGACTGGCAAAACTATTACCACTAACAGTACCACATGCATATTGCCCATGGCATCAATCCGACAGGACCAAGAACAGGACATGCAAGTGGTGCAGTGGACAACACATAGGGACGTGCCTGATAGAGGTAATAGAAAAATGTAGCAAAGAAAAAAACACCATGTAAACGTAGTCGAGCTGTGATTGTGAAAAGCTGTGAAATGTGATTAGATGGAAAATAATCAAAAAAGGAGGAGGATAACTACAGGGATGGGAAAAAAAAGGGGAAAAGAAGAAAAGAGCTATTTCAGTACCAGTGCACCAAATCACCACAAGAAATGCCCACAAAGGGGGGGCAAATGTGGCTACCCAGCCGCATGTGAGATCCACAGCAACCGATGTCCCACATGAATAAAATCGGACCGATGCCAGGGGGCATATACCCGTAATAGCCTAGAGACAGAAATAAACAATGTTAATAATAATTTCGATAACATAAAAAAAAGATAACAAAAATGTTAAGCTAAATACATTTATATATAAAAAAAAAAACACGTATAGACTGATCATAGGGTTATGCATGCATATAAATGACTCAAATAGTACAGCAAGGTATATGTATTTTAAATACATCATTCCGAGAGATGGCACATGGAAAAAGGGGGGGGGGGGGGACAAAGAATTTGTATAAAGGCATATAGGTGACAACAGGGGACAGCATAAGGGGACGAACCGGGAAGCAAGAAGATATTGGTAGATAAACCAATGACATTATAAGAATGATTTATATGATTGTACTTCATTAATGCCAAGTGGAAAGTGATAGCAATAGGGAAGGTTTCTAGACGAGTAGGGACAGGCTAGATACTCGCAATACTGTACTGTAGCCTCCTCTTTGGAACCGGACTGCATTCTATTCTCTGAAGACAGATGCTGTTTGGTGCATTTCTGTCTTGAACTGAACTACAACTACTAACAATCCCGCGGGTGTTGTATGTAGTTGTCATTCTCTGCAATACAAGTTCTGAGTTTTTCTGCAAAGAGACTCTGGAGACTATTTACTAAAACTAAAATTTACTAGAGTGCAAGATCTGTTACCACTCTGCATAGAAACCAATCAGCTTCAAGGTTTTACTGCCAAAGTTTAATTGAACATGCTGAAGTTAGAAGCTGATTGGCTACCATGCACAACTGCATCAAATTCTGAGTGAACAAGTTTTAGTAAATTTACTCCTTTGTTTTTTTTAGCACCACCGCCCCCTCTTCAACTACCCATAACCACTGTACTGGTCACACAGCCTTCTTGATTAACTGTCATGTGACACAGATCTTTCCCTTCCAGTTGCGCTATTGCTGGTGGGGTACCTCCCCCAGGGCAGATTTTATACACATCTTTTGGGAATGCGTGGCTATGCAGATGTTTTGGCTGGAGTTAACTGAATGTATAGAGGAAGTTCCTACACTCAGTGTCAGGCCAACTGTTGAAGTGTGTCTCCTGGACTAGTTGATGCTCTGGCCCCTAAGAAAGTAACGTGTACCCTTTTGACATTCTATTATGCTAAAAAGATGATAGTTCTTCTCTTGGAAAAAACCTATACCTCCTGTTGCTCAGGCCTGGAAGGCACTTATTAATAAAGCCATTCCTTTATATAAAGCTGCATATACTATAGGGCAGTGATGGCGAGCCTTGGCACCCCAGATGTTTTGGAACTACATTTCCCATGATGCTCATGCACTCTGCAGTGTAGTGGAGCATCATGGGAAATGTAGTTCCAAAACATCTGGGGTGCCAAGGTTCGCCATCACTGCTATAGGGGAATAACCAATAAATGTTATAAATTGTGAGGCGGGTGGATAAAAAGTGTATCTACGGGAGTGCGCAGGCGCGGGATTCCCAAGATGGCCGCGTAAGCCGGGAGCTCCGCTCTGCCCAGCCCAGCAAGCCACCCAAGAGCCGGAGTAAGGCCCCCAAGACACACACCACCAGCGAAATCGGAACCGGGAGCACCCACAGCACCGATCCATGCTAAACAGCTCGGTCCGCCGGGACCTGAGACCATAGTTCATAGCAGAGGACTCCCGGGCCTTGTCCAAGATGGCGGCCGCAGCACAGATAAAAGAGCCTCACACAGGGGGACACGTGGAAACAAGGCAAGTGCTAGCTCCTGCTACTCTAGCTTTCACACCCCAACCCGCTCTCCACAACCAAGCTATGGGGACTCCCTCCCCAACCTCCACAGTCTCCCTCTTAGAGCGTACTTTTGAGAACTACTCCCTGTCCCCTCTGAACACTACACCGCTACATCAGGGCGCTGGGAGTTCTAAAGGAGACCCTGAGGGTGATATACCCCTTAATGCAGGAGACTTATTCCTAAAGCTATCGGACCTTCTAGACAGAGGGTTAGCAAACACAGCCACAAGAATCACAAACGAGATCAGATCTGACTTTCAAAACCTGGGAGCAAGGATGGAAGCTATAGAACACAAACTAGATATCACAGTGTCCAGAGCTAATCAATGTTATCCATGAGCAACTCGAGGTGGCACTGAATAGAATCGATGATTTGGAGAACAGGTCAAGAAGGGACATCGTCCGGATTGACGTCGTGGGATCTGCTATGGAGGTGAAGAGGTGTGGGAAAATGAGATATAAGAGTCCTACTGAGGACTTCGCCAGTCTACTGTAGGGGTATAAGGGAGTGGAGGAAGGCCGACACGTTCTGCTAGCCTTGGGGGCTCCAGAGGGGAAGCCCCCAAGGCTAGCTGAGGATAAAACTAGGGGAGTTGCGATTTTATTTGCTAAAGATTGTCAATTTAAAGTTACTCAGACCCTTAGTGATCCTGAGGGCAGATACTTACTAGTGAAAGGTCAGATTGCAGATCAAACTTTTTCTCTTATTTCCTACTATGCACCGAACAAGGGTCAGAATGCATTCTTCATCTCTCTATTTCAAACACTAGGTCATCTATTGGAAGGAACAGTAATTTTGGGAGGAGACTCCAATGTCGCCTTCGACCAGAGTCTTGATAAATCTAAACCCCCAGCTAAACAGCTTTCTAGGCCAACCAAAATCAGCTCCAAAATCGCTAAACTAATTCACCAACAGGGTCTCACAGATATCTGGAGAGAACTCAATCCCTCCACAAGGGACTACTCCCATTTCTCAATACCCCATCAGGTTTACTCCAGAATTGACCATATTCTAATTTCCTCCATACACATTCCCGCTGCAATTTCAGCTAAAATTAAGGACACTCCCCTCTCTGACCATTCTATAGTCTCCCTATCCCTCCAAGGCCTACTTCTCAGACCCTCATCCCTCATATGGCGCATCAAAGATCACATTATCAAAGATCCCATTCAGATCTCAGTTCTAACTAAGACCCTAAAAGAGTATTTCACCTTGAACAACGTGGATGATATCTCGGCAGAGACCCTATGGGCGGCCCACAAAGCCGTGATACGAGGCAAACTCATTCAAATCTCCTCCCAACTTAAAAAGGAGAGAACTATGGATATCTCAAAACTGGAGAGAGATTTTCTTCTCCTGCGCAAAAAACACAAAGCAAACCCGTCCCTGGTTCAAACCGACCAGCTTGACGCTGCTCGAATTAAGCTAAACCTGGCGCTCACGGTCAAAGCCGAGGGTTCTCTATGTTGGAACGGTGTGAAATTCTATCTTAATCAGGATAAAATGAGCACAATGCTGTCTTCCAAGTTATCCCCCAGGACTCATCTGTTCGCTCTCCCCAAAATAAAACTACAGAATGGGTCGTCTTCCCAAAGTCCCCAACGTATTTTGGAAGCTTTCCATTCCTTCTACTCAAAACTATATAGAGCAAATGACAACCATAATACACGAGCCATAGAAGCATTCTTAGAAAACCTGCCCATCCCCACTATCCATAAGTCCCATAAAGATATTATGGAAGCCCACATTACAATAGAGGAAACATTAGAGGTCATAGTCTCTCCAATCTATACTATAAGACCTTTGCCGAGACTTTAGCGCCACACTTAACTAGACTGTTCAATTCCAAATGGAAGGGGGATCCCTTGGAGTCCCAGATGAATGCAGCCTTCATCACAGTAATCCCTAAACCCGACAAAAACCCGGATCTGGTAGAAAATTACAGACCCATATCACTAATAAACAATGATTTAAAAATTCTGACAAAAATATACGCCAATAGACTAAATACATTTATCAACACTTATATCCACAAGGATCAGGTGGTTTTTATCCCCGGCAGACAGGGTCCAGACCAGGTTAGAAGGGCCATAGACATAGCTTCAATCTTACAATCGGGATGGGATGGAGGTCCAACCCAGGAGGGTCTTTTCCTTTCCCTGGATTTACAAAAGGCCTTCGATTCTGTGACTTGGCCCTTCATATTCGCTTCCCTTAAATTCTGGGGATTCGGTGAAAACTTTATCAGAATCCTCAAATCACTATACTCAGAACCTGAAGCGAAAGTCAAATTACAGGGTTTTCTCTCTTCCCCCATCAAAATTGCCAGGGGCACAAGACAGGGTTGTCCCCTTTCCCCCCTTGTGTTTGCTCTAACAATAGAAACACTTGCCATAGCAATCAGGACAGACCCAAACATTAAAGGCACTCATAAATGCGCCCTTTTCGCGGACGATCTCCTTTTATTTATTACCTCTCCAATTACCTCCTTACCCAACATTAACAACCTGCTTCAAACATTTGGGGATGCTTCAGGCTTGCGAGTCAACATGGCCAAATCGCAAGCTTTAAACATTTCCCTCAACCCAGCTTTAGTTGAGAGACTAAAACTGGCCTTTAATTTTAATTGGAGTGATACCTCAATACGATATCTGGGAATAAACCTCACACCCAGAATAGACTCCCTCTATCAAGCAAATTTCCCTCCCATGTATCGTAGACTGGAAGAAGACATTCGATCCTGGTCATCCCACAAATTATCGTGGCTGGGGAGAATCCATGCCATCAAAATGACCTTTTTCCTAGAATTTTGTACCTATTTAGAGCCCTACCAATCCCAATTAATAGAATTCACCTTTAGAGTTTTCAGGGGAAGATTATAAAATTTATCTGGGGGGGGGGAAGGGTATAGATTCACAAGAAACACTCTTTATGCCCCAAGATCTAAGGGAGGGTTGGGCCTCCCTGAACTATTCAAATACTACCAAGCAGCTAGACTAGACCAACTCTCAACTATTTATTTCAGGGGGGAAAAACCCGACTGGATACATATAGAACGCCAAGCGGTTCCTACCCACACATTAGACTTTCTCCTCTGGACTCCCAGTAAATCTAGACCTTCCATCATGGCACCCACACTTTCACACTCCTTTAAACTTTGGGATGACCTGATCCAGCTCCCCGCATTGACCTCAAAGCTTCGCCCTCTATCACACATATTCCACAACCCCCTTTTTAAACCGGGGTTAGACATCAAATCCTTTCAATGGTGGCTAGACAAGGGGATGTACCGCATTGGACATTATCTAGTTGCCTCTGGACCAATCTCCTTGAAACATTGTATTGAAAAATTAGAGCTCCCTGAATCCGAAAAATTTAGATTTCTCCAAATCTCCCATTTTCTCCACACACTTTGGAAAAACAAATCAATCCCCCCTGAGGTCACTCCTTATGAACAATGGTGTGGACAAGCTACAGAGCAAAAAGGAGGCATATCCCTGATTTACAAAGCACTATCAACTCCCCAGTCCAAACTTACATACATGACAGATTGGGAGAGAGACCTGGGCGAGTCTTGGGACCTGGAGATCTGGAACAAAATGAGCACGAGAGCCTACAAAGGTATAGTGAATATTGCATTAATTGAAGCAAATATGAAAGTCTTTACAAGATGGTATCTGGTACCCGCCAAACTTGCACAAATGTATCCCTCTTCGTCTTCTTTATGTTTCAGAAATTGCCATACTCAGGGTTCCATGATTCACATCTGGTGGGAATGTCCGAAAATCAGGGGGTTCTGGAACAAGATCTTCAACTTGATTAGAAAAATTACGGACATTCCCATTCCAAAATCCCCCCAGATAGCTCTCTTAAATGGTCATATTCCCAAAATTCCCAAAACATCTGCCAAACTTATTTCTTTCATACTGACAGGTGCCAAGCTTTCCATAGCAAAGGCTTGGAAACAACCTGGAGTCTCTGTAGCAGCAACTAAAAGAAAGATCTCGTGGATCATGTCCCAGGAAAAATTAGTCAATGCCTTAGCGGACTCAAATAAAACATTTGTGGCAATCTGGGAACCCTGGGCGAAGCACGTAGGCATATCCCTCATACCAGGAGTAGAAGTATGAAATGTTACTGCAGTTATCATGAAGTCTGTCAACACCCCCATTTCCCCATCCTCTACCACCCTTCATCTCCCTTTCTTCCTTTTCTTCTCTCTTTCTCTTTCCCTTCAGAAATTGAAAAAATATATTTACAGAAAGTTTTATGATCCATACGGTTTGCACAAGTACATTATGCATTTGACAGCGTTTTGTTGGATTTTTTTTTTTTGTTCCTTTTGTTTTTATCGCCTGTTCCTCAGTCTCTTGACTCCTATTTCCTGGGTTAACGCTCGAGTCAGAATCCTCAGGATGCTATATTGGCATCCCTGGTCCTCCTGGCCTCGTGCCTGAGAGGGCCTGGGAGGGTCCCCTCACGCAGCCCGGGATCTTTTATTCCCCTGGGAGGCGCGATGGGCCTTATCAGGTTATATACACACCTTTTTGTTTGCTTCAGGTTTTATTTTTGGTGCTCGGCACAGTTTGATCCCGTCAGGGGTGTCGAGCCCAATTTCAGTACTTGGTGTTTCCCTATTCTGTTCGAGGGCTCATCACTCTGTTCATATGGAGACGCAAAGGTATTTTGTTAACCTATATGTTGTTATGCTTTCCATGTGCCATGTCACAGAGGTGGGCTGCGCCCTACCAGTAATTTCGTACCATGAAATGTAATGTACTGCTCTTCAATAAAATTCTTTAAAATTAAAAAAAAAAAAATATTAAAAAAAAAAAAAAAAAAAAGAAAAGTGTATCTACATAAAGTGTATCTGAATAAACCGGTATGATATAAGGGTCTTGGTAGTTACAATATCTTAAACATGTGGAGTTTGATACTGTTATTTTGGGGTTTTGTGTAAAGATTCCCTTGATGTACTGTAAGTTGGATACTTGTGTACTGTATCCGGGGTCTCTTGACTGAATTCTCTGGATCCATAAAATGCTATTAGATCTGGGAGCCGGTGGAAGTTACATTACACGAATCTGAGTCTGAGATAAATGCAATATGGAATTACTGTTGTAACAGATGTACATTAGCCTTGGAGCTATACTGTTGGCCTAGTGCTGAAGTGTTGTATGTTAAACATGTCATGTGTCGCTTGGAAGTCAGGCTGTCCTCAAATATTCTGAGTTTTTCTTTCTGTATTGTTATGGAAACAAATCAAATAAAAAGAATTTTCCATACTGTCATGTGACACAATCCAAACACCTTCGAACAACCACTGGGTGCTACTATTTTGTTGTTTTATAACCAACAGAACTACTGTATGTCGCAGGTTTATATGCATTTCAGTTGCAGTAATCTGTAGGATGTTTTTCACATAAAGAGGTCCCAAACATCCAACCTGAGTTTGCACCACAGCATATGAGAAAAGGTAGGAGAAGCCCCCTAGAACTTAAGTAAAGGGATCTCCACTGGTGGCCGCTATACTTTTGCTCTTTAAAACCTCTTTAACAAAAAAGTTTATAGAAATACACATAATAATACATAATTCAGTATACTTACAGACACTTACAGCCCACTTTGAAGTGTACCTATGTAGCAGAACAAGTTATTACTTTGAACACACAATGATCTGTTTGCCTCAGACTATTTTCTGAGTAATATATTCAGCAGGGTCAATTTCTGTGTGATTTAATTATACCCCTTTTTTCTCCTGCAAGTCACCACATATCAGAAGAATCATGCATAAATCTGATTCACATTACATGCTTGGTCACACAATACTGTCTCCATGATGTACGTAAATGCAAATTATATGGTAATAAGATGACATGCTGTGTAATAATTTAATAAAAATGCATTTTATAATTTCCCCCAATTTGCCATAACTTTGATACATGAGTATTCTCTGATCCATGTCTACAAGGCTAACTTGCAACAAAATCATGATGAATGTGCTACGTATTATTCGCAAGTATATCTCTTTTAAAGGAAAAGTTGCCTTCCTAAAACCAATAATTGTACTTGTAGCCCACCCAAGGAGGCCCACGGGGTTTGTTTCTGCCAGTGTCACTTTTGGAGACAAGTGCCTGCCTGAAGGGATCTGAGGTAATGTAGCAATTCTCAGTTCTTCATTCCAATTATGTCATCTCCATATTCCCTATATGTCAAGGACTTTGGCTAGCAGGGAGTTTGATAGTTTGTATAATGCACCAGAATCAGATATGTTACTTTAGCAAGCAGAAATAAGCAACTCCAGTCATCTTTTGCCAGTCTCCACAAAAGATTATTTTTGCTCATTGGAGATGAACAGCTACATAAAATTGTTTTCTAAAAGAGAAGCTTGAGGGATTTTAAGCACAGTAATTTTTTGTACCCACCATTATGTACTTTAAGCAGAACTCCAAGCAAAAATCATTATCTCAAGATCTTGGTTATATGCCTTATATATTGTAAGTAAGGATGAGCTTTCTGTTTGAACATGAGTTCAACTCGAACATTGGCTGTTCGCCTGTTCATTGAAAACCGAACATTATGGGCCGTTCGCGCTAAATTCGAGTGGTGCGTAACGGCCCATAATGCACTGCGAGCGCAGTGCATTGCTGTATGATCATTGGCCAAAGCATGCACCATGACCTGCATGCTTTTGCCAATCCCAGCGCCCTCAGCTAAGAGAGCCATAATTGGCCAAAGGCAGGTTGCCTTTGGCCAATCATGGCTCAGGGGGACTAATTCCACGCCCCACACTATATAAGGCTGCCTGCACATCGGCAGTGTGTTGTTGGCGTGGACGGAGAGAGAGTGTCATTTAGATTGAGCAGACAGGCAGTCAGATTATTCAGTTAGCTGCAGTGTATTTAATATATATATACAGACAGTCTCGCATATATATATATATATATATATATATATATATATATATATATACACACACACAGACAGTCTTGTGTATATATTTATATATCCACTGTATCCAGTTTAGCTATATCTGACTGCAGGCTGTTCCTGGGGTACTTTTTCTAATATACTTCAGGCAGGCAGGTTATTCAGTTAGCTGCAGTGTATTTAATATATATATACAGACAGTCTCGTATTTATATATATATATATATATAACTGTATCCAGTTTAGCTATATCTGACTGCAGGCCGTTCCTGGTGTACTTTTTCTAATATACTTCAGCCGGTGTACACAGTACTGTGCACCCATAGTGCAGTTGCCACTACTTTTCTGGTGGTGTACACAGTACACCCATAGCTGTTATTGCACTTATGTTGATGTACACAGTACCGTGCTACCATAGTGCAGTTGCTACTACTTTTCTGGTGGTGAACACAATACAGTACACCCATAGTTGTTATTACACTTCTGTTGATGTACACAGTACCGTGCACCCCTAGTGCAGTTGCTACTACTTTCCTGGTGGTGTACACAGTACACAATACATACAGTGCACCCATAGTTGTTATTATACTTCTGTTGGTGTACACAGTACCTTGCACCCCTAGTGCAGTTGCTACTACTTTCCTGGTGGTGTGCACAGTACACAAAACATACAGTGCACCCATAGTTGTTATTACACTTCTGTTGGTGTACAAAGTACTGTGCACCCCTAGTGCAGTTGCTACTACTTTTCTGGTGGTGTACACAATACAGTATACCCATAGTTGTTATTACACTTCTGTTGGTGTACACAGTACTGTGCACCCCTAGTGCAGTTGCTACTACTTTCCTGGTGGTGTACACAGTACACAATACATACAGTGTACCCATAGTTGTTATTACACTTCTGTTGGTGTACACAGTACCGTGCACCCCTAGTGCACTTGCTACTACTTTCCTGGTGGTGTACACAATACATACAGTGTACCCATAGTTGTTATTATACTTCTGTTGGTGTACACAGTACCGTGCACCCCTAGTGCACTTGCTACTACTTTCCTGGTGGTGTACACAATACATACAGTGCACCCATAGTTGTTATTACACTTCTGTTGGTGTACACAGTACCGTGCACCCATAGTGCAGTTGCTAATACTTTTCTGGTGGTGTACACAATACAGTACACCCATAGTTGTTATTACACTTCTGTTTGCGTACACAGTACTGTGCACCCCTAATGCAGTTGCTACTACTTTTCTGGTGGTGTATACAATACAGTACACCCATAGTTGTTATTACACTTATGTTGCTGTACACAGTACCGTGCACCCCCTAGTGCACTTGCTACTACTTTCCTTGTGGTGTACACAGTACACAATACATACAGTGCACCCATAGTTGTTATTACACTTCTGTTGGTGTACACAGCACCGTGCACCCCTAATGCACTTGCTACTACTTTCCTGGTGGTGTACACAGTACACAATACATACAGTGCACCCATAGTTGTTATTACACTTCTGTTGGTGTACACAGTACCGTGCACCACTAGTGCAGTTGCTACTACTTTTCTGGTGGTGTACACAATACAGTAAACCCATAGTTGTTATTACACTTCTGTTGGTGTACACAGTACCGTGCACCCATAGTGCAGTTGCTACTACTTTTCTGGTGGTGTACACAGTACACAATACAGTGTAGAGTGGTTTTGCTAAACAAAATTTACAGCATGTCCGGAAGGCCACCAAGGAGAGGCAGACACTCACAGGCCACTAAAAGAGCGCAAGCAGGCTCTGTATCTACAGTCGACAGTGCTGGTCGTGGACAGGGTGCATCATCAGCACGTGGCCATGGGGCATGCTTGTCCTTTTTTTCTGCAGCTGGCCGTGTTATTGAGCCACAGCATACAGAAGAGTTGGTGGAATGGATAACAAAGCCCTCCTCATCCTCCTCATCCTCTGTCACCCGGGCTCAGAGTAGTTGTAGAAAGGAGAAGACACATAATGAGAGAAGATTTGGATGCTGCACACCCCGAGTGATATCGAAAAAAAGGGAAATATCCCCCATGTGGGATTTTCTAGGCAGCAGAAGGGTAAAAAGATGATAACATGTGGTTTGAAAATTGATGGACTTTATTAATAGCATATTCTCAAAGAGTGACAATGATAGTATAAATAGGAGCTGTGGTACAGGAAATAACACCAGTGAAACTAGGCACAATAATATACAATGTTCAAGCGCTAAAATAGGATATTAATTATGATGCGTTTCGACCCCACTGGGTCTTCTTCAGAGGATTCGGGCGCTGTAGAGAAATTTGCATCTATTTAGATTCATGGATATGACCATAAAATAAAATAAAATATAATAGGTATACATTTATCGGTATAGTTACCAATCACATCATGTTAAGCAATTTCTCCTAAAGCCTAAAATTCTCCAAAGTCTCCCCCACTCAGTCCCAGCAGGGATCCCCGGCCGGCCGGTACACCAACAGAGGGAGCCAAACTGAATGCGTGTCTTACAAGGAGTCACAAAAGTGAATAAAATCCCAAAGCCAGGGAGGGGCATGAGGACAAGTCAGGAGCACCTGCAGTCTAAGCATAGAGTAACAGTGCTATCAGTGCATTTTATTTAGCATGGATAGAAATATATATGTCATTTCAATCGTTGAGTGTTGGGAGTAGTAAGTCTGTTTTTAAATTTTTTTAACTGTTATCTGTATTTCCATAGCCAGCAGCATGTAGATATTCGCATATTTATATGAAAGTAAAAATGAAAGTAGTAGCTGTGAATAGATATAAATATCAGTATGTCAAAGACTGCGTAATAAGGGGGGCATGTTGACCGAGCTCCAATATGGACGCCTGTGCTAAGAGCTCCGCTCGGCCACCGGAGAGAATCGGCATCCATCCGAGCCCACCGGCTCCAGCCATACACCCGCTAACCGACATCGTCCCTCCGGACTCCGTTGCATACACAGGACATGCCGAGGCACCACATCCTCAGCAGCCTCAGAAGCTGGAGAGCTTCTTCTCCGCCCGCGGCCTACAACAAAATGGCGGTGGAGCACTCATGAGTAAAACGGAACACGGGGCCACAGTGCACTCTAACGGTAAGCCGGAACATCCCTCACTGGCCAGCAAGCTTGCTTCGCACAGCGGATCCTCTTCTGGGACCTCTAGTCCCACAACCAGAAGCCTGGCCAAACAAAAGAAAAGAGTTATTTCACCAGAAAGGCCGCTGGTAGATTCTGATATGGAGGTAAGCGGGCCCTCTAATAAGGACAGCGCCATAGTGCAACCCCCGCAGGGTCCTATAGTATCCTTCCCCACAGCACACAGGTCAGTTTCAGACACAGCTTTGAAAGAAATGCTCCTGTCACTAAAATCATCTCAGAAAACTGACATGACAGCTGTAATCAGAAACTGCCAGAGGGAAGTACAGGCCATAGGTGGCAGGGTGAATCACATAGAGCACAAAATGGATGAATACTCAGCGTCTTTCAACACCTTAGTAGACGCACATAACACCCAAAATGAGGAGATAACATGGCTCAAAAACAAAGTGGCAGATTTAGAGGACAGATCCAGAAGGAACAACCTCAAAATAAGAGGGGTACCTGAAGATATACCGGCTCCCCAATTACTACAGCATGCCCAAATGCTATTCTCCACTCTGATACCAGCCCTGTCGCCACAGGACCTCATAGTGGACCGAATACACAAGGTCCCCAAGCCCTCTTCCCTTCCAGATCATACCCCCAGAGACGTTCTTCTCAGGGTGCACTATTACCATGTGAAAGAACAGCTCTTACTGGCCTCCCAAAAAGCTGAAAACAAACACCTACCATACGCGGATCTTCAGTTGCTCCCAGATCTGTACAGGCACACCCTGTAACAACGCCATCATTTGGCGACAATCACTAAGGCCTTACGGAACCACAAGATACTCCACAAATGGAAATACCCTGCAAAGTTGTATATCACCCACAATGGGGTATCCATCCCTGTTTCCCCTCTGGAGGAGGGCATTGCGGCCCTACACCAATGGGGAATATTACCCGAACAAACGATGCACAATTCACCTCAGCCACAACCAATTTCACTTCAAGAAGACTGGCAGGTGGTCTTACGTAAAAGATCTTCCAAGAAAAATGCTGGTGGCATCTCGTGAACAAAATGCTTGACTAGTTATACATATCTCTCCGGATACAGGGGTTCACATTTACAATCCCATACTCTACTTTGGCTCTACTTCACAGGAGGTCAGTTTCTGAGATGGACTGCTATGGTCACAGTGAGTACACACACCTCACTGCAACTCACAACATTTCAACCTCACTCCATGGTCTTTAAATGCCTATCTATTAATTCCAGAGATCTAAACCACCCAACGAAAAGGTTTTCAATGTGGGCTGCGGCTAAAAAACAGACATTTTATGTGTTCAAGAGACTCACTTCCAAATCTCAAAGACGCCTAAATGTATGCATAAAGACTTCACCCACGTGTTCCTAGCCTGCACACCTGGCCAGAAGAAAAGTGTAGTGTTATTGGCAATCAGAAATACTTTGTCCTTCCAACTTAAGGAAACCACTGTGGATGATAATGGCTGTTACATCATAACCAAAGGAGATATCAACTCTAATCTCTACACACTGGTGACGTTATATGCTCCTAATGCCGCGTACACACGACCGGACTTTACGGCAGACTTTCCAAATGAACGGACTTGCCTACACACGATCAACCAAAGTCCGACGGATTTGTACGTGATGACGTACGACCGGACTAAAACAAGGAAGTTCATAGCCAGTAGCCAAAAGCTGCCCTAGCGTCGGTTTTTGTCCATCGGACTAGCATACAGACGAGCGAACTTTTTGACCAGACTCGAGTCCGTCGGACAGATTTGAAACATGTTTCAAATCTAAGTCCGTCAAACTTTTGAGAAAACAAAGTCCGCTGGAGCCCACACATGATCGAATTGTCCGACGGACTCCGGTACGCCGGACCAAGTATGCCGGAAAGTCCGATCGTGTGTACGCGGCATAACTCACATCAAACACTTTTCCTAAACAGACTTCCCAGGAAAGTTAAATCTCAAATATATGACAACCTTATTATCTGTGGAGACTTTAATCTCATTGTGGATCCACACTTGGATTCCTCGGCTCATAAAGGGAACATAATAAGTGCTTGCGTGAGGTACTACAAAAAGCAGACCTATTTGATGTATGGAGGTGTCAGCATGCAAACGAAAGGGATTATATCTTTTTCTCCTACAGGCATTGCTCATATTCACGCATTGACTTTTTTCTAACTGATAAATGGTTGTTACAAAAGGCTGTACTCACTCAGATCCACGACATTACGTGGTGTGACCATGCAGCTATCACGTTGTTCATTAACGATCAGGCTGTCTCCTCTTCACCACCCATTTGGCGTAGTAACACTAGAATACTGCAAGAACCCTTAGTATCTACCGAAATTTCACAACACCTCCAAAACTTCTTTCAGGATAATGCACACTCAGTAGAAAACCCATTCAGTATGAGAGGCATACGAATCCAGTTGAGTGCAAGGGAAAAGAAACGCCATGCCTCCACACTTAATGCTATTCTAACTGACATACATTACCCTAGAGACACTCAACAAATCTTCCCCCAACCCAACCCATGCTCAGTCACTTTCACGGCTACGGGAAAAGCTGAGAGAGCTATTATCACAGAAATATGACACACATCTTAGGAGGTTGAAACTAAACTCATAAGCTAATGCAAACAGAGCAGGCAAATATTTAGCTAACAGAATCAAAGCCATATCTTCCAAAACAAGAATAGCGCATCTGATCCACCCTACCCTTAAACACAGACTTACAAACCCACTAGACATCGCAAATCAGTTTGCAAATTACTATAGCACACTATACAACCTACATGAGGACACATCCACTATTCAACCCTCTTCAGCTAACATACAACAGTTCCTACACACCTTGAATTTACCTCTATCAGAGGCCCAACTACACTCCCTAAATTCCCATTTTACCACTCTCGATATCCAAAAGATCTTTGCTACCTTGCCCAACGGCAAATCACCGGAGCCTGACGGGTTCTCAAATGAATATTTCAAACTATTTAATAACACATTAGCACCACATATGCAATCAGTCTTTACTAAGGCCGCAACCACAGCGACATTTCCCCCAGAAATGTTGAAAGCATATATAGTCACACTACCTAAACCTGGAAAAGAACCCAATACACCTTCAAATTTCCATCCTATATCCCTTTTAAATACTGACATTAAAATTTACGTCAAATCACTAGCCAAACGATTAGCGGATTTTATGCCATCCCTTATTAAACGTGATCAAATGGGATTTGTGAAGGGGAGACAGACCTCGGACGCCACCCGCAGAATTATTAATATTTTACACTATGCTGAGAAAACAAAAACGCCTTCTCTGATGCTCTCTATAAATGCAGAGAAGGCGTTTGATAGAGTCCACTGGAAATTTATGTCAATAAGTTTGGTTTTGGTGGACACATTTTGAATGCAATTCTAGCCTTGTACTCAAGTCCTTCGGCTCAAGTGTATATGTCCAACATGCTATCCACCCCTTTCTACATAACCAATGGCACTCGCCAGGGATGTCCTTTATCCCCAACAATCTTCAATTTAATGTTTGAACCTCTGGCGGAGGCCATTAGAACGCATCCCTTAATATCAGGTTTCACATTTGGGAACGACTCCCATGTTGTTAATTTGTTTGCTGCCGATGTCATATTATTCTTAACAAAACCTCACACCTCAGTCACTACCTATAGTACACAAACTATTACAAAAATTCGGGGAGATCTCATACTATAAGGTAAACTTCACCAAATCCTTAATTCTAAACCTTGGTATGCCCAAAAAAGTTAGCGATTCTTTGCAGCGCGCCTTTCCATACAGCTGGAGCAAAACGGGGATACCATATTTAGTATACAAAAAATGTGTAGCGCTAAAACAGCAAGATACCTTAAAACTAATAAGTTTAAAAGGCCTAAACATAAATTATAATGCACACATATAAATGTATCACATATAAAGTGGTTCAAATGGACAGACAGTAAGTTGGAACTGAATGGAGGACTCCACTGCCGCCCCTTTTATGTACAAGCGCTTTTTTACTAACTTTATCATGTAAGTGTATTTCTTTGATTTTTAATAAATACGGTGTCTACGGTATCACACTATGTAGTCCCTTTTGTACCCTTTATGAACTCTATGTGGAGAGATCCAATAATATGTGTGGAGAAGATACGCCTTTAGAAAAGCCTCTCTCAATACCCTCAGGCTGCCAAGATCTTCCCACCATTGCCAGGGTGCAATAAAAGCTGGTTTGACCCTCACAGTATACGCTGTTTTGGGTTCAAACCCTCCGGTAAGCTCCCATCTGCAACATCTAAGTGCACTGCATGTTTTGAAAGACACAGTGGTGTGATATGAGAATTTGGTTTATGTATGGAGTATTCAATATAGTGATGAGACTTTTTTAAGTGACTGCAGAACATCACCCTTCAAAACTTTTCTGCTGTATTTTGGTGAAGGCGCTCCTCACCTCACTTTTGGGAGTGACCCATTCAGTTCCAACTTACTGTCTGTCCATTTGAACCACTTTATATGTGATACATTTATATGTGTGCATTATAATTTATGTTTAGGCCTTTTAAACTTATTAGTTTTAAGGTATCTTGCTGTTTTAGCGCTACACATTTTTTGTATACTATCTATCTGTTGGGCAACGATTCTAGTTGTGGTGTTAGCTGCTTTTATGATTTTTTGACTATTTAGAGTAAGCGCAAATCTATTATTGGTGCGAATTTTGATGTATACCATATTTAGGCATCACTCTGACTAACTCCAAGACAACGATAGCGGAATCCAACTTTAAACCCCTGCTGTCCAAACTGGACACTCAAACCAAAAACATAGTGAAACATGAATTGTCCTGGCTAGGGAGATTAGCAGCATTCAAAATGTCCATATTACCACAAATCTTATATATCCTGAGAGTACTTCCAATACACATCCCAACCTATTACCTTAAAGCCCTATCTGACCTTCTATGGAAATTCCTCTGGGGGTCTAAAAAGGCTAGATGCTCGCGGAACAAACTAATCCCACATAAACATGCAGGAGGGGCGGGTATAGTTAATGCATATGACTATATGTGGGCAACCAGACTAGATCTACTCAAAAATTTGTTTGCTAAATTGGATATACCACGGTGGGTAGAAACTGAACAAAATCTAGCCCCGACACCTCATGGGAGGTGCTTGGGTTCCATGGGACATAAGCAACCTTCCTCCAACCATACAAATTTTGCTAAAAGCTTGGCGATTCCTAATTAACCAACACCACAGAGATAGTAGAGCAATAAATTACCCCTTCCCTCTGAACATACTAGAAGCTAAAATCCCACTACTATCCCTGAAACACCTTCTAAGTCACGGGATTACAACTGTACACGATCTAATAATACACAACTCACCCAAATCAGTGGAGAGTATAATGAATGAATACAATTTACCAAGTAATACGCTGTTCACTTGTATTAGAATTACTCACTTTCTCCATGCACACCCCATTCCCAACATTCAAGTACCATTCAAGGTATGGACTCTTAAGAAATGGGAGATGGATCTAGGTACCACGTTTACAGAAGATCGGTGGAAATGGGCTATACAGACTATCCAAAAATCGACACATTGTGTAGGACACTGGGAATGATGATCAAAATATCCAATAGATGGCAATACACCCCATGCAGACTAGCAAAAATGTTCCCAAACACCTCTCCCCTCTGTTGGCACAATTTTGGACACAAAAGCCACCTCATACATATGTTCTGGGAATGCTCAAGCCTAACTAGCTTCTGGAAGCAAGTATTCCGATTAATATCCCACACTACAAGCATACAGACCCACTCCAACCCGGGGCTGGCTTTACTACATGTGGGAATAGGCAATTTCCCTCATACAATGAGACCAGTGATATCCCACATTCTCCTTGCAGCTATATCATTGGTACTCCAATCCTGGAAAAATGCACAATCTGCAAATATCTCTGATGTAATCAGCAAAGTTCAACGACACTACACATTTGAACGTATGTTAGCAAAAAACTCTCTCAAATGCGCAACCTTTGACAACAATTGGGTAATTTGGACATCCAAATATAAAAACATATGATATTTGATAGCAACGTTTATTAATGTATAGATCCTATCTTATACACAACGTTCGCAGTGCCAAGAGTATACTCATCATCTGACTACCATGTGTGCATATTAATATGATTTTGTATTTTGATTCTTCTACTTTCTTTTTACTTGTTAATTTTCGATATTGCATTTCTTTGTACTATTACTTGTCTTGATAAAAACTCAATAAACATTTAATGTTAAAAAAAAAAAAGACTGAGTAATAAATGGGTAGTGGTAAGTATGTTGTATTGTGGGATTGAAATGATGAGAATAGCATGATAAAATGGAACAAGAATAAGAGTATAGAATCAGAAATAAAGAAATAGGGGGAATAGAACGGGGAAGGAAAGCAGGGATCCAGACAAGTGAGGGATATGTGGGAGGGATGGAAAGAAGGGGAAAAAAATGGGGGGGGGGCAGGGAAGAGTGGCAGGAAGGAGGAAAAGGGGACGGGTGAAGGGAGGAAAGGAAGAATGGGGAAGGGGAAGAAAGGGGCCATAAAGAAAGAGCCCCAAAGAAGGATGTAGAAAAACTGAGGAAACGATGAAAGGTGAAAAAAAAAGAGTTATGTGTGAAAGGGTGCAAGTGGGGAAATGGAAGTGTAAGTAGGAAGGGAGCCCAAAAATTGGGAAAGGTATGAAAATCGTGTGAATACGGTGAACAGGGCCAAAACGAGGCCAAAAATTGCAACAAAAAATTAGAAAAACAAGTAGTTTGCCTGCCAATGCAGATACCAAAGTGGCCTATTTCATCGGTTCCAAGTCAACAGTCACTCCTTCCTTAGCCCCACCATCATGCACGGAGGAGTCCCCCGAACTTTTTGACCAGTGTCGGGTACATTCTGCAGGAGGATGTGCAGCGATTTGAAGACTCCCATGATGGTACCCAGGTTGAGGAAGGGATTAACGTGAGCCTAGTAAGAGGGGGTCAAGAAACTGGCAGTCATGTTCCCTGAGCTGCAGCATACTGTCAAGTTTGCTCCAGTGACGAGGAGGGAGGGGATGATGAGGTCACTGACTCTGCTTGGGTGCCTGATAGAAGAGAGGAGGAGGAGGCACATTTCCAACGAGGCAGGATGCCCTCCAGGGGGCTGCTTAAGGGCAGCCACCTTATTGCATCACACCGCAGAGCTAAGCAGGTGCAGGGCGCTGCTGACTCCCCACATATTTTGAAAAGTTCTTTGGTGTGGGCCTTTTTTGACACATGTGCAGCAGATAGCACCGTTGCTGTTTACAACATATGTCTGAAGCGTATCAAGTGTGGCTAAAACAGCAGCCACTTGGGCACCACATGCTTGACCAGACATATGACGACATCCCATGCAGTCCCTTGGCAACAGCACTTAAAAAACTCACATCAAAGAACAAGGCGGACCTCTCCTTGCTCCTCATCAGCTGGGATCTCCATCCCCACTATACCTCCAGTCCTCTCAGAAACCTGCACTGAGAGGAATGAAGGTATAGAAATAGGTCTCCCAAGTACTTGCGGCCAATCTGCTAGCGGTACACCAGCATCGGATTTTAGCAGGCAAATTTCCCTACCCCAGTTGCTAAACTGTCGAAAGAAATTCAGTCCCAGCCATCCACATGCTCTGCGTCTGAATGCTAGCTTGGCTAAATTGCTAGCACTGCAACTGCTGCCTTTTCAGCTGGTAGACTCTGCCCCCTTTCGTGAATTTGTGGAATGTGCAGTACCTCAGTGGCAGGTTCCCAAACACCATTTCTTTTCACTGAAGGCCATTCCGGCTCTCTACCAGCATGTGGAAGGCAATGTCTTGTCCTTGTTGGACAGGGGTGCATATTACTGCTGATTCATGGTCCAGCAGGCATGGACAGGGACGTTACCTTTCTTTCACAGCGCACTGGGTAACTCTGCTGAAGCTGGGAAGGATGTAGGACAGGGTTCAGTATTGTTGGAGCTTGTTCCACCACCACGCCTCCAAAATGCTAGTGGTGATTCTGCCACAGCTCTCTCCTCCACCCCCTCCTCTTCTTCTTCCTCTATGACCTCTTCCTCTGCAGATTTCTCCTAAGAACCAGCGGTGCTCCGTTGGCGTTCAAGGGGCTACGCAAGCACTCATGGAAAAAAAATGCCATGTGGTGCTTGAGTTGGTCTGCTTAGGGGACAGGAGCCACACCGGGGCAGAGATCCTGTCAGCTCTGCAGGGGCAGGCTCAGAGGTGGTTGACGCCAAGCCAGCTTCAGCCAGGAATGGTCGTATGCCACAATGGCACAAACCTCCTCTCCGCCCTATGACAGGGACACTTGAACCATGTTCCCTGTTTGGCTCATGTCCTGAATTTGGTGGTGCAGCGGTTCTTGAGCAGGTACCCTGGCTTACAGGATCTCCTGAGGCAGGCCAGGAAAGTCTGTGGTCATTTCCACCGGTCATATAATGCCAGTGCTTGGCTGGCTGACATTCAAAGAGAATGCAATGTGCCCAAGAACCGCCTCATTTGTGACATGCCCACCAGGTGTAACTCAACGTTGGCAATGCTGCAGCGGCTGCACACGCAGCAGAGGGTCATCAATGAGTACCTGTGTGAGTATGGCACCAGGACAGGGTCAGGGGAGCTTGGATTTTTTTTCGCCACGCCAATGGCTACTGATCAAGGATGCATGCACTGTCCTGTCACCATTTGAGGAGGCCACGAGGCTGGTGAGCAGTGACAGTGCATGCATCAGTGAAACTGTCCCTCTTGTCTTCTTGTTGGAGCACACGCTTCGTGCAATAATGGACAGGGCACTTGAGGCAGAACAGCGGGAGGAAGAGGAGGACTGCCTTACCTCTCAAGGCCCCCTTTATCCAGATACTAGTATTCCTGCAGTCCTGCCGATCACACAGTAAGAAGAAGTGGAGGAGGAGGATTGTGTCTGCACGGAGGTGAAAAATAACACTCAGCATCAGCAGCAGTCTTCAAGGGATCGTTTGCAGTCCCCAGAAACCCATGGAGTTGTACGTGGCTGGGAGTAGGTGGTTAAGGATCATGAGAGCCTTAGTGACCCAGAGGACTCAGGATCCAATGCCTCTGCAAACTTACGCTGCATGGCCTCCCTGATCCTGCAAAGCCTGTGAAAGGACCCTAGGATTCGTGGTGTCAAGGAGAGGGATCATTACTGGCTGGCAACCCTTCTTGATCCACATTACAAGGGTAAGGTTGCAGAACTTATCCAGCCTTCATAGAGGCAGCAGAGGATGAAACATCTTCGGGAGGCCTTGCAGAAAGGTTTGTGCAATGCGTTTCCAGAGCCTGAGAGGTTACAATTTCCTGGTGCTGGACAACATGTTACTGAGGCTTCGTTCAGTCACAGAAAGAGCGGTGGAGAAAGTGGCTGGCTGACCGATGCCTTCAGACAATTCTTCAGTCCTCAGCGCCCAGGTCTGATCGGTTCCAGCAACCATCGCCAGCTTCTGAATTACATGGTGCAGGAATATCTAGGGGCAAGATCAGACTTGGAGACCTTTCCACCAGAACATCCACTGGGTTACTGGGTCTTGAGGATGGACCACTGGCCAGAGCTTGCTCAATATGCAATTGAGCTACTGGCCTGTCCTGCATCCAGCGTTCTTTCTGAATGCACATTCAGTGCTGCTGGAGGCTTTGTAACTGATCACAGAGTGCGCCTGTCCAAAGACTCTTTTGATCGTAACCGATGTAACTGATTTTTCTATAGATGTGGGATCCCTTGAAGACTGCATATGCTGAGTGACTATCCTATTATGATGAGTGACTATCCTATTCCTCCTCTATCTTCATGATGATAGCTTCTAGGAATATTTTCGGTTCAAGGCACCACCACCACTGCCTAAGGCCCAATTTTTCTGCCCCTGTTTAACAGGGGCGCGTAATTACAATTTTTGATCTAACATTTCACAGCAGGGCCCGTTCCAGCGCCCACCAAGAGTAACTGTGAGGGCTTACAGTATTCTGGTAACACCAACACCTAAGGTCCAATTTTCCGCAGAGTGCATAGGGCAGGCCGTATAGTATATACAGGCAGTCCCCTATTTTCAAACATCCGACTTACAAACGACTCCTACTTAGAAACGGAGGGAGACAACAGGAAGTGAGAGGAAATCTACCCCTAGGAAGGGAAATTCTCTCCTGTAAGAGTTAATATGGGAAAAAGGTGTCTCCACTGATGCTTTATCAACAATCCTTGGTTCCCTAATAACCCAAAATTTTCTAAAGCCAATTTTCATTGGGACAGAAAGTGAGGTGACATCTTCTGAACAGGGACACAGACAGCAAAACAAATGTTACAGGGGTGATGATAACCCTTCGCTATGTTATCCAAAAAGCTTCAA
This sequence comes from Aquarana catesbeiana, assembly GCF_042186555.1. Classification (NCBI taxonomy): domain Eukaryota; kingdom Metazoa; phylum Chordata; class Amphibia; order Anura; family Ranidae; genus Aquarana; species Aquarana catesbeiana. The sequence goes on from NC_133328.1 coordinate 461,563,285, forward strand.
AATAGATTTTTTGGCTGGAGCTACACTTTAAAAATGTACCTGTTCCAAATTACAAACAGATTCAACTTAATAACAAACCTACAGTCCCTATCTTGTTTGCAACCCTGGGACCACCTGTATACTGCTGTTCAGAGTATATAGGGCCTGGGGACCCAAAAGGCCTGGTAATGGGCTGGGGAGGGACCCATGCCGTTTTTCTCAATGATTTTCATCTATATTGCCGGGACCGGACATTATATTACAGCCGCAAGCAGTTTTAATTGACTTTTATACCTTTAGAAATGTCATTTTGTGCAGGGACTGTTCTAAACATGGGAAAAATGCACCACTTTACAGGCATACTATAGTCACCCCTCAGGCACGATAATTAAAGGAATATTTCACTTTTATTGTTTCACTTTAAGCATTAATAAAATCACTGCTCCTTAAAAACGGCCATTTTTAAAACTTTTGTTTGCATTGATACATGTCCCCTGGGGCAGGACCCGGGTCCCCAAACCATTTTTATGACAATAAGTGTCCCACCTTACTCTTACAATATATAGTATCTGCAAACATTCTTAATGTGCACAGTTTTAACACCCTTCCTTACGTGAAATCACGATAATGGCATTCATCTATTTCATAATGGTGGACAACAGTACAACGATCTGGGCTTTGCAAGTAGCAACAGTACAATGATCTGAGCTTTGCTCTGCTCTACCCTACTTCTTTCATGATTCTCTGAATCGTGTCAAATGGCCAACCTTCTGTGTTCAGAATGCAGCAGAGCAGCTGCTCAGCATGGGACCCAGAAACAAGTGGACATCTTTTTAGTAGCGATGTTTACCTCAGTGATTTCCTGCTTCCAGTGGCATTAGTCAGGTATGATATATGCATAGTTACATTGGTCCATACTGAACCACCTTAACTAAGTATAAAATATCCATACCTGGAATTCTTTAACCACTTGCCGACTAGCCGCCGCAGTTAGACTGTGGCAGATCAGTTCTATTGCACGAATCGCCGTAGCCTTTATGTCGCATCATGCAATAGTTACAGTGGGTGTGCGCATGGCACAATCTGCTTGGCCGGTGAGCTGATGCGCGTGGCTGGAGACCGCGATGTCCGCTGGTCACCCGTGATGTCTCCACAGAGGGCCACAATGGGAATCTGTCAATGTAAACAAACAGATCCCCATTCTGTCAGGGGAGTAGAGAGAGAGCGCCTGTTCATAGTGATTGGGAACAGTGATCTCTCTGTACTCCCAGTCTGTCAACTCCAACCACAGTTAGAAACACCTCCCAGGCAATAGCAGCTGGTGCTCAAAATTTTTGGGGGGGCGCAAACAAACTGAAAAATTCTGAAAAAAAAAACATAATTTGTAGCCTCACTATGCCCCATCAAATGCAGCCTCACTGTGCCCTATCAAATGCTCCCACTGTGCCCCATAAAACGCAGCCACTGTACCATATCAAATGCTGTCAGTGTGCCCCCCACCCGCCGTCTGTACTTATCCTGTCTCGGTGGCGGTGGGACAGCTCCTTGATGTCTTCTCCTGTACTCTCTTCCTGTCCTCTGCTGATAGGGATACAATCACAGCGCCTGTCGTTTCAGCCAATCAGGTGACGGGTAACAGATTCAAGCACCTGATTGGCGAAGAGGCGGTTTAGTGTTAGGAAAGCGAATATTCATTCGCTTTTCTAACACAGCATGGTGCTCGCAGGTTGCTTGCAGGTGATGCCTATTAGAGCCTATGGCTCTAATCAGGTGGTTAAAATAAAAACCCTGCCTCTGTAATTCAGGCACTCGGCGCTTGAAAAGGGGCTGGGCGCCTGAATAGGGAGTGGCAGCGGGTGGCCATAGATAGATTCATGCAATCTATCTATTGGTGCTAGAGGGGTGGCTGGAGAGAGGGGGCGGCACCCGTGCACCCTTATGGATGTACCGCCACTGCTCCCAGAGAACACATTTAACCCCTTGATCTCCCCCTAGTGTTAAGCCCTTCCCTGCCATGTCATTTATACAGTAATCAGTGCATTTTTAGAGCCTTGATCGCTGTATAAATTACACTGGTATCAAAAAAGTGTCAAAAGTGTCCGATCTGTCCGCTGCAATGTCGCAGTCCCGCTAAAAATCGATGATCACCGCCATTATTAGTAAATAAAAGTTAAAAAAAAAGTAATAAAAATGCCATAAATCTATTCCCTATTTTGTAGATGCTATAACGTTTGCGCAAAACAATCAATACACGCTTATTGCGATTTTTTTTTTTTTTTTTTTACCAAAAATATGTAGAAGAATACATATTGGCCTAAACTGATGAAGAAATTTGTTCTTTTTACATTTTTTTCGGATATTTATTATAGCAAAAAGTAAAATATTGTGTTTGGGTACAATGCCGCACATCTGTGCAATTGTTAGTTAAAGCTATGCTGTGCCGTATCGCAAAAAATGGCCTGGTAATTAACCTCCCTGGCGGTATGTATATGTCAAATTTTTGCGTCTCAAAGCGGTACAATTGTTTTGCATAGAAATTTAGCGTTTTATATTGTAGGCCTGTAATTCTTAGTAATAATACACTTAAATCTGTCCAAATAAGAGTCTAGTAGACATCCCAGGTATGATAAAGTTTGAAACACGAAATCATAAAATTATAAAATAATAAATAACTATAAATAATTATGAAAAATAATAATATAATAATAATAAAATTAACTTCCCCACGATTCACTATCGCTCAATTCTGCAAGTGTTCTAATTTACTATTGCTGTTTTCTAGCTGGTCTAAAACCGCTTTTGACGTAAAGGTACACTTTTTGGTTGCTATGGACAATCTCAAGTTTCCAGGCAGAAAGAACAGTATATGTAATATAAAACTGTATGCAGGGCACTGGGCCAAGCATTAGGGACAAAAGGGATGTGAAATGATTTCATACAGTAATGTAATCTGTAAGATTACAGTGTACTGTATGTGTTATGAATTTTGTACTTTTTGAATTAGCTACTGAGCTCCGCTCCGTGCATTGCGACGCTTGGAGGGAACAGAGCCCAGCACACAGAGGCATTGTGCGGAGGACACAGCCCACAGACACATCAGGGGGACATTGCAGGATCCTGGGGACAAGGTAAGTAACCTGCACCAGGATCCTGCAATGCAATCCTGAGTGTGGCTCGGGGTTACCGTTAATGGTACTGAAATGTAACCCCTAGCCACACTCGGGGTTACCGCCAGGATGGTTAAGGGGGTAAATCCTTCCATTCCTTAAGTGGTTAACAGCCTACAAAATATGTAAACAGAAAAAAACTAGATCAAATCAATATGTGTTATGTCATTTAAAAAAGTCTCCTTAAAATTAATTTACGTGTGGTCTCCAAGAGAATGTGGGGAAATTATCAGAATCCGAAAGCTCCTGTTACAATAAGTGCCCCCCTTCTCCAGGGAAATATGTATGGAGTACCCCATATTATTCTTTCCACTCCCCCCCTAACAAAGATAGCCCGCATTCTGCAAAAATAATTTATTAAGAATAAAGTAAATCCAGCGTCTACCACATCATCCAGCCATGTAAACCCATTGTCAATCACAACAAGCTACCACCACAGCAACAGATCCTACCACAGATCCTAGATGGCTGCTTTTTGAAAACAAATGAGCCAGAAATCTTGAGTGACATCATTTATAAAAGCACTGGGCCAAGGTTGTGGAGAAGAGGCCCTTGTCCTCATCAACATGGGAAAAAGATGCTTTGCCAAGAGTGTCCTGCCTAGGTAGGTACCCCGCTGTGTTGAAGGCATGTGGCCTGGTATGGTTCAGGAGGGGAGCCGCACTTGTCTCCCCCTTTTCTTGCCTGCCTGGGGGAATCTTAATGCTTTTTTTTTCTTGATTTTTGCATGGGTTTCCCTTTAAGTTCCATTCCAGACAGAAGGGTCTGTTATAGAATCTGAGAGGGACCACACTCCATTCATTCAGACCTTCCTCTAAGATAAGAGTCTGGTATAAATTAATTAAATACCTAGTCATTTGTTTACAAACAGAAGTAAGCAGCTGGGAACTGTAATTTTGCTGGCACTTTAAGCATATTTTCTTTTTAAATGCCAGTGTTACTGTAGTGGGCTGTATGCATCACACAGATACGCCACTTCGCAGGCAAGGTCAGGGAATCCTGCCGGCATGTTATTTAACCCTCGCCAAATGAAATTATTTACATTTTTTTTGCTTTGGTTCCCCAGGCCAGTGCCCAGTCCCCCATGCCATTTGTTTGACAATCCCTTGCCCATTAGCCCACCTAATGGCCAGAACAGTTTTTGAATATATGGTTCCCTTTGACCTCAATAGAGTTTAGATTCAGCCCCTAAAATTTAGTAATATGCACCAAATCCTGAACTAACTGAGCTCAAGTTCTTTGTCATATTATTACCTGCAACTTTACCCTGAATGGACAAAGGGAATTTCTTGTTTTAGGGTCTATGCACACCATGCGGCATACAAAAAGCCAGTTCCCTTGGCAGAAAAAAGTCATTAATGTGGAGTGTTTTGTACACGTATTTAGGCATGTTTATACACTATTGCGTTTATAGGTGTTTTTTCAACAAAACACTCCCCTCTGCTAAATTGTCAGTCCCAAATAACCACAATGCACTGCAAAACATATTCTCAGGGGCCATTTTAGACAAAGAGAATGAAGAGGATTGTGAAAGTAGAGCCGGTAGTTATCATATTGATAGATCAGAGAGCTATACCTTTCTACTCTTCAAGACCAAGTATGAATTCCAAAATTGAGGAAATAACCCTGTTTTTGTTGAGGAGGGTATTAAGCCAGAGAAAATTGGAAGACAAGAGATCCAAACATCTGGACGCATCCTTTGATGTCCCAGCAAACAGGACAAAGTTTTGTATCTCTCCACCACTACTTTTTACTTGGTGTGAGCACAGTGGCAAAGTTTACTAGGGAAACCTGCTTGGCACTGTAGGAGGATTAGCACAATGTTGTGATGTCTCAGTCAACAGTAAATATGTGGGAAGAGGTGCTCTCTGTTTCCAAACTGCATAGGGCCCTTGACAGCAAGCATGATAGGGTTAAAATTCCTCCCAATTCTGGATCCTTGTATTATAATCATAATAATTATGGAGAAGAAGCCTGGAAATGGGGGGGGGGGGTACTGGGGGATGTTTCAGGGGAGAAGTAGGGAAAGACATGGGGATACAAGGAGGAGGGGGCATTGAGGAGCTGTGGGTTCCGAAAAAGTGCAGAAGCTATCTCCTCTCATGACAATATTTTCATTATCCTTTCCTTGTGGCTGGGGTGAGGCAGACCCCAAAGTTCTGGATGTGTTTGGATCGCTGTGACCAAGTGTGTTTATGAGACCTATTTCTTAGACATGTCTGCATGTAGGTCACAGTCAGTACAGACTACTGGGGGGCAGGGTCACTAGACACTTCTTATACAGACAGGAATTCCTGGAGCGTGATTCATCAAAAGATCTTTTTTTTTTTCTGGCCAATAGGAAAAAAAACGCTTGACGTGCCTAAACATTATTTGCATCAAGAATTTTTTTGCCCAAAGGCTCCTCTCAAAAACACGATTCTGATGGGGCTTTTTTTCTGCCTCTAAAAGCTTCTCTGAAAATATGCCTGTAAACGCCCTAATGTGCATTGACACATAGGGGTTGATTTACTAAAGACAAATAGATTGTGCACTTTGCAAAGTGCAGTTGCGCTCTAGAAGTGTAGTTGTTCCAGAGCTTAGTAAATGAGTAGAAATTTTGCTGACTTCCATTATCCAATCATGTGCAAGCAAAAATGCTGTTTTTTTTTTTTTTTTTTTAATTTCCCTTTCACGTGATTGGGTACTCAATGCAAAGTGAAGCTTTACCTCACTTGTTAAGCTCTGGTGCAACTGCATGTGCACAGTCTATTTGCCTTCAGTAAGTCAACCCCACCGACTAACATAGAGCTGCATCTACAGGCTGAGGAAAAAAATGCCAAACACCTGTATAAGCAGCATTTTTTATGCCCCGTGTGCATCGACCTTTTATGGGGAGTTGAAACTTAGGAACCATTTGTAGTTATAGTGAGGCTTTTTTAAAAAATATTGATGATATTTTCAAAACATTTAGGTATCCCTGTCAGCACACCTGACCCTGCCCATAGACTCCCATTGTGCCTTATCACTGCTCCTAAAGAGTGTTCCAGTATGTTCTTTCAGTGTCCTTAGATGTACTAGAAGTCCTGGTTACCCCTTTCACTGCCCCCAATGTGTATATATATTTGATGTTGTATATGCATGCACCACCAAGTATCTACATGAAATTCTGTTGTGGTGCACTCCACATACAATTTTTAACCAGTTGCCGACCGCCGCACGAACATATACGTCCTCAGAGCGGCACGGGCAGGCAAAAGGACTTACAGGTACGTCCTTGCCTGCCCGCGGGTGGGGGGTCCGATCGGACCCCCCCGGTGCCTGCGGCGGTCGGCAAATCCTCCCCGGCGATCGGTGGTGAGGGGGAGGCCATCCATTCGTGGCCCCCCCCTCGCGATCGCTCCCAGCCAATGGGATCATTTCCCTGCCTCTGTATTGTACACAGAGGCAGAGGAAATGATGTCATCTCTCCTCGGCTCGGTATTTTCCGTTCTGGCGCCGAGGAGAGAAGACTGTAATGTGAGTGCACAACACACACACAGTGGAACATGCCAGGCACACAAAACACCCCGATCCCCCCCCCGATCGCCCCCCGATCCCCCCCAATCACCCCCCCCTGTCACAAACTGACACCAAGCAGGTTTTTTTTTTTTTCTGATTACTGTATTGGTGTCAGTTTGTGACAGTTACAGTGTTAGGTCAGTTAGGGTTAGCCCCCTGTAGGTCTAGGGTACCCCCCTAACCCCCCCTAATAAAGTTTTAACCCCTTGATCACCCCCTGTCACCAGTGTCGCTAAGTGATAATTTTTCTGATCGCTGTATTAGTGTCGCTGGTGACGATAGTTAGGGAAGTAAATATTTAGGTTCGCCGTCAGCATTTTATAGCGACAGGGACCCCCATATACTACCTAATAAATGTTTTAACCCCTTGATTGCCCCCTAGTTAACCCTTTCACCACTGATCACCGTATAACCGTTGCGGGTGACGCTGGTTAGTTCGTTTATTTTTTATAGTGTCAGGGCACTCGTCGTTTATTACCGAATAAAGGTTTAGCCCCCTGATCGCCCGGCGGTGATATGCGTCGCCCCAGGCAGCGTCAGATTAGCGACAGTACCGCTAACACCCACGCACGCAGCATACGCCTCCCTTAGTGGTATAGTATCTGAACGCATCAATATCTGATCCGATCAGATCCATACTAGCGTCCCCAGCAGTTTAGGGTTCCCAAAAACGCAGTGTTAGCGGGATCAGCCCAGATACCTGCTAGCACCTGCGTTTTGCCCCTCCGCCCGGCCCAGCCCAGCCCACCCAAGTGCAGTATTGATCGATCACTGTCACTTACAAAACACTAAACACATAACTGCAGCGTTCGCAGAGTCAGGCCTGATCCCTGCGATCGCTAACAGTTTTTTTGGTAGCGTTTTGGTGAACTGGCAAGCACCAGCCCCAGGCAGCGTCAGATTAGCGCCAGTACCGCTAACACCCACGCACGCACCGTACACCTCCCTTAGTGGTATAGTATCTGAACGGATCAATATCAGATCCGATCAGATCTATACTAGCGTCCCCATCAGTTTAGGGTTCCCAAAAACGCAGTGTTAGCGGGATCAGCCCAGAACCTGCTAGGACCTGCGTTTTGCCCCTCCGCCCGGCCCAGCCCAGCCCACCCAAGTGCAGTATCGATCGATCACTGTCACTTACAAAACACTAAACGCATAACTGCAGCGTTCGCAGAGTCAGGCCTGATCCCTGCGATCGCTAACAGTTTTTTTGGTAGCGTTTTGGTGAACTGGCAAGCACCAGCGGCCTAGTACACCCCGGTCGTAGTCAAACCAGCACTGCAGTAACACTTGGTGACGTGGCGAGTCCCATAAGTGCAGTTCAAGCTGGTGAGGTGGCAAGCACAAGTAGTGTCCCGCTGCCACCAAGAAGAAGACAAACACAGGCCTGTTGTGCCCATAATGCCCTTCCTGCTGCATTCGCCAATCCTAATTGGGAACCCACCACTTCTGCAGCGCCCGTACTTCCCCCATTCACATCCCCAACCAAATGCAGTCGGCTGCATGAGAGGCATTTTCTTTATGTCCTCCCGAGTACCCCTACCCAACTAACCCCCCCAAAAAAGATGTTGTGTCTGCAGCAAGCGCGGATATAGGCGTGACACCCGCTATTATTGTCCCTCCTGTCCTGACAATCCTGGTTTTTGCATTGGTGAATGTTTTGAACGCTACCATTCACTAATTGAGTATTAGCGTAGGGTACAGGATTGCACAGACTAGGCACACTTTCACAGGGTCTCCCAAGATGCATTGCATTTTGAGAGACCCGAACCTGGAACCAGTTACAGTTATAAAAATTACAGTTACAAAAAAAGTGTAAAAAAAAAAAAAACACAAACAAAAATATAAAATAAAAAATAATAGTTGTCGTTTTATTGTTCTCTCTCTCTCTATTGTTCTGCTCTTTTTTACTGTATTCTATTCTGCAATGTTTTATTGTTATTATGTTTTATCATGTTTGCTTTTCAGGTATGCAATTTTTTATACTTTACCGTTTACTGTGCTTTATTGTTAACCATTTTTTTGTCTTCAGGTACGCCATTCACGACTTTGAGTGGTTATACCAGAATGATGCTTGCAGGTTTAGGTATCATCTTGGTATCATTCTTTTCAGCCAGCGGTCGGCTTTCATGTAAAAGCAATCCTAGCGGCTAATTAGCCTCGAGACTGCTTTTACAAGCAGTGGGAGAGAATGCCCCCCCCACCGTCTTCCGTGTTTTTCTCTGGCTCTCCTGTCTCAACAGGGAACCTGAGAATGCAGCCGGTGATTCAGCCAGCTGACCATAGAGCTGATCAGAGACCAGAGTGGCTCCAAACATCTCTATGGCCTAAGAAACTGGAAGCTACGAGCATTTTATGACTTAGATTTCGTCGGATGTAAATAGCGCCATTGGGAAATTGGGGAAGCATTTTATCACACCGATCTTGGTGTGGTCAGATGCTTTGAGGGCAGAGGAGAAATTTAGGGTCTAATAGACCCCAATTTTTTCAAAAAAGAGTACCTGTCACTACCTATTGCTATCATAGGGGATATTTACATTCCCTGAGATAATAATAAAAATGATTAAAAAAAAAAAAATGAAAGGAACAGTTTAAAAATAAGATAAAGAAGCAAAAAAATAATAAAGAAAAAAAAAAAAAAAAAAAGCACCCCTATCCCCCCTGATCTCGCGCTAAGGCGAACGCAAGCGTCGGTCTGGCGTCAAATGTAAACAGCAATTGCACCATGCATGTGAGGTATCACCGCGACGGTCAGATCGAGGGCAGTAATTTTAGCAGTAGACCTCCTCTGTAAATCTAAAGTGGTAACCTGTAAAGGCTTTTAAAGGCTTTTAAAAATGTATTTATTTTGTTGCCACTGCACATTTGTGCGCAATTTTAAAGCATGTCATGTTTGGTATCCATGTACTCGGCCTAAGATCATCTTTTTTATTTCATCAAACATTTGGGCAATATAGTGTGTTTTAGTGCATTAAAATTTAAAAAAGTGTGTTTTTTCCCCAAAAAATGCGTTTGAAAAATCGCTGCGCAAATACTGTGTGAAGAAAAAAAATGAAACACCCACCATTTTAATCTGTAGGGCATTTGCTTTAAAAAAATATATAATGTTTGGGGGTTCAAAGTAATTTTCTTGCAAAAAAAAATAATTTTTTCATGTAATCAAAAAGTGTCAGAAAGGGCTTTGTCTTCAAGTGGTTAGAAGAGTGGGTGATGTGTGACATAAGCTTCTAAATGTTGTGCATAAAATGCCAGGACAGTTCAAAACCCCCCCAAATGACCCCATTTTGGAAAGTAGACACCCCAAGCTATTTGCTGAGAGGCATGTCGAGTCCATGGAATATTTTATATTGTGACACAAGTTGCGGGAAAGAGACAAATTTTTTTTTTTTTTTTTTTGCACAAAGTTGTCACTAAATGATATATTGCTCAAACATGCCATGGGGATATGTGAAATTACACCCCAAAATGCACCGCCTTCAGGCTTTCTAAGGGCGTAAATTTTTGATTTCACTCTTGACTGCCTATCACAGTTTCGGAGGTCATGGAATGCCCAGGTGGCACAACCCCCCCCAAATGACCCCATTTTGGAAAGTAGACACCCCAAGCTATTTGCTGAGCGGTATAGTGAGTATTTTGTAGACCTCACTTTTTGTCACAAAGTTTTGAAAATTAAAAAAAGAAAAAAAACATTTTTTTTCTTGTTTTTCTTCATTTTCAAAAACAAATGAGAGCTGCAAAATACTCACCATGCCTCTCAGCAAATAGCTTGGGGTGTCTACTTTCCAAAATGGGGTCATTTGGGGGGGTTTGTGCCACCTGGGCATTCCATGGCCTCCGAAACTGTGATAGGCAGTGAAGAGTGAAATCAAAAATTTACACCCTTAGAAATCCTGAAGGCGGTGATTGGTTTTCGGGGCCCCGTACGCGGCTAGCCTCCTAAAAAGTCCCACACATGTGGTATCCCCATACTCAGGAGAAGCAGCTAAATGTATTTTGGGGTGTAATTCCACATATGCCCATGGCCTGTGTGAGCAATATATCATTTAGTGACAACTTTGTGCAAAAAAAAAAAATAAAAAAATTGTCACTTTCCCGCAACTTGTGTCAAAATATAAAATATTCCATGGACTCAACATGCCCCTCAGCAAATAGCTTGGGGTGTCTACTTTCCAAAATGGGGTCATTTAGGGTGTTTTGTACCATCTGGGCATTTTATGGCCTTCAAAACTGTGATAGGTAGTGAGGAGTAAAATCAAAAATGTACGCCCTTAGAAATCCTGAAGGCAGTGATTGGTTTTCGGGGCCCGTACGCGGCTAGGCTCCCAAAAAGTCCCACACATGTGGTATCCCCATACTCAGGAGAAGCAGCTAAATGTATTTTGGGGTGCAATTCCACATATGCCCATGGCCTGTGTGAGCAATATATCATTTAGTGACAACCTTTTGTAATTTTTTTTTTTTTTTTGTCATTATTCAATCACTTGGGACAAAAAAAATGAATATTCAATGGGCTCAACATGCCTCTCAGCAATTTCCTTGGGGTGTCTACTTTCCAAAATGGGGTAATTTGTGGGGGTTTCGTACTGCCCTGCCATTTTAGCACCTCAAGAAACGACATAGGCAGTCATAAATTAAAGGCTGTGTAAATTCCAGAAAATGTACCCTAGTTTGTAGGCGCTATAACTTTTGCGCAAACCAATAAATATATACTTATTGACATTTTTTTTACCAAAGACATGTGGCTGAATACATTTTGGCCTAAATGTATGACTAAAATTGAGTTTATTGGATTTTTTTTAGAACAAAAAGTAGAAAATATCATTTTTTTTCAAAATTTTCAGTCTTTTTCCGTGTATAGCACAAAAAATAAAAATGGCAGAGGTGATCAAATACCATCAAAAGAAAGCTCTAATTGTGGGAGGAAAAGGACGCAAATTTCGTTTGGGTACAGCATTGCATGACCGCGCAATTAGCAGTTAAAGCGACGCAGTGTCAAATTGTAAAAAGTGCTCTGGTCAGGAAGGGGGTAAATCCTTCCGGGGCTGAAGTGGTTAATATACAAATACTTATGGATAAGTCATTGTTTAAGGCTTTGCATCTCACAATCCAATGTGGGGCATCTTTAGTTTTTTGAGAGGAACCCTACAGAGGACTGTGGTATACTGAGGTTGTACCCCATTACCATCGCCTGCAAACCAGGAAGCTGCATACTGCTGGCACTTTTAAAAGCTCATAGGTTACTTAGCTTTGTTAATATATTGTAGTGACGAACTTGTATGTAAGACTCCCTACCTACAGTGGTAGGGTTGCCAGCTTCCCTAGATGAATTATTTCCTTTGATGGGTGTGTCTCATTTGTTGTTTGTTTGTTTTTAAAAAAGTGTTCTCAACCAACAGAGCTCTCAAGATTCTGCACTGCACTATTTCAATTTAGTAAAAAAAGGTCTAAGGAGAGAATGTTCCAGTATCACAGATATTTTTGTATAGTTGTGAAAGTCACCTGTCTGATGGCAATATCCACATACTAGCATTTTGAAAGAAAGTTCTGCAAAGTAAACTGCCAACTATCCACATAAAAAGCTGAATGATCTGCCTGGAATTTTGTTTCAATAAATAAGCTCTTATAGAACATTCATTCAAGTGTTTACAGAAAGATAACTTAGGACTAAAATTAATACAAGTCCCAAACTGTATTTATCGCATTTATGCTGCATTATTTATTTATAGCAAGCTCCTCCTACCACAAAAACATTTACAGAGGCTTTAAATCATCTTTCGTTATTGAAGAAAAAATGTACCAATCTCTCAGTAAGCTCAACCCCTTTGGCATTTATGAAATTCGTATTGAAAATTATGCGGCTTCGGAAAGAGGCTTTTCCTGTTTTCTTAGACAGAATCTTGGTCTTCAAACCTACATTTTTCTTCTTGCATAACCCCTACAATTTCCTTAGCATTTATTTTCTGTTTAAAGGGCTTCAAACCTTATGCTCTAGTGTTCTATTTTTTATGGTGAAATACTTTAGAAAAAAATCTCTAAATGTCCATTTTTTTTAATTAATCCACTGAAGATTTTTATATACTGTAGTTGTATCTGTTATATTTTAATCTTGGTAATACAAAATAAAACAGCATAATATGAAAATCTTAACACATGTAAGCTGTACACAAATTACATTTACAGTGCACATGAATTACCACCAATTGATGATTGGGACTCTGTTGTTTATTATCCCTTATGACTGTACACAATAAATTCAGTTCACAGCTTGCTGGGCTTGCAGTAACCACAGATTTAATTGAACTATGACCATAAATGTACTGCAAATTTAATTTACAGCAAACTTATTGAATAACAACAAAGCTGAATGCAATAGAACATTTGCAAATAATTATGTCTTTCTTGCTAAAGCCTATGAAAACTGTGACAAAAAAGTGTTTAGAAGCACTATAAGAAAAACTAACCCAATGCCCTATTTTTTTTTTTTTTTTTTAGGGAAACCGCATTTTTAAATATAGAACATCTCTTATATTTGGGAAGCATCATACCCTAAGAACCTCATCCACCAGAGTTCATAACTTTCTATAAATATTAGATGTTCTTTGTCCAATTCTATTGACTTGACAGGATAATTTAACTGTCAGGCTAAAAGCACACCACAGCTAGATAGACAATGTCACCCATTCACCATATTAAGAGAAAAAACTATTAAGCAGACTAAAACAGCACCTCTTGCTTCCTTTATGTGGAATGTATATCTTTCTCTCTCTCTCCATTTCTTTCTGTAATAAAAAAATGAATATAATATGAATTAATATTGCAGCTCCCTGAAAGACCAGACACTAGCAGCATTCTGAAAAAACCAGGGGAGATCAGATTACACAGACTGCAGAATAACTCACAGGGTGGACACACCCCCTACCTTCTGTCCTAGTGGTGACAAGACTTCCTGATCTAGCCATTTATACAGTATACAGACTCACAATAACCAAGCAGGCAGTACTGGGTTTTCTTAATAAATATCCCAGTATGCTTTGAAAGAGTGTCATGGATATATACCCAGTATTATAGAATATCGGCCACTTAATAATACTAGAAAATGCTGTGAGGTTTGATGTGCCGGTAGACAGAGGTACCAGCAAGAACATAAAGAGCAATCCGTGTAACATAATACATTTTATATATATTATTGTTCTGTCTCCAGCAGGATTCATTACGTTGTTTTGCCTGCAATATCAGATTTGACCACAAGATAGAGCCAGTGGTAAATTTACTGTTTTTTGCGGAAACTAGAAACTGTTCACCTTTACCAAAACTTCCCATCATTCTTCAGTCTAAGGAAGATAAACAGTTGCATCCTGAGAACTCAGACTCCATCTTAAAGACTGAAAGAAGGTACCAGCTATCAGAGCACATGGAGCAAAACTTGCATCCCCTAAACACAACATCATTGGTGAGAATTACTTACCGCCATCTACAGCCTAGCTTATTCATTGTATTTCTGTATACTTCATATACTGATTATATGTATCAGTATTTGTTTTTGCTTAATTGTTTCATCCCACCCTGTTTTGTTAATAAAGCTTCAAGATTACACTCAGCCTGGATTATTACAGAATAGGAGGGTTTATCTGCATGTTGAGCTACAGACAGGAAAATGTCTGGCGGGGAAAAAACAATTATGTTACAACCTGTATTACAGATTGTATTTACAAAGTACATTATGAGACATGATCTGTGACTACTAGAACACATTAGGCATTTGTTGAAAGCTGTTGACAGAAAAAAACTTTTATTTACTTTGATTAGTTTGGGGGATCAATGATTCCCACTAGAGCTGCTTAATTTTTGCAAGCTCTCCTAGCCTTACTAATGGTGGCCTGCCCTATAGTTGTAACGAGACAATCACAAACCCATTATCGGCAACAGACAGACTTCCGCATTTCTCAACCCTTTTGTTGCAATTTATCATATAATTTTCCTGGGGAAAGAGGTGTGAGGTACAGAATAACCAGCAGCAAACATCCCTCTACTCAATAGAATTTATAGTGAACTCTTTAGACCCAGATAGGCTACTATCCTACGGTATCTTTTGACTTCTACCACAGGCCAACTATAGGACTCTTTGGGACTCTGCCACAGGCCAGATGTAAATTCTATGGGCCCAGACAGGTAGCTACCTGTCAGTGTCTTTAGCCTCTGACACTGGCGAATTGAAGACACTTTAGGCCCAAAGGGACAGGTAGAAGAACAATCACATTTCCTGGTTCTAGCTTTCTCCTCCAGTCAAGGGGCCTGGGAAGCAAAGATTGAATGTCTCTGCAGCTACACCCTCCCTAAGAAGCATAAACCTAGGAGGCAAAGACCGGACCCTTCTACACTCACATCCTCACCAGGCAAAGCATGGCAAGCAAGGGCCTTTCTGGAGCTACATCCTCCCCAGGTGACATCCTGGGACTGAAGGACTCCTGAATATTTGTTCTCTCCCCAACCCCCATCAGTGACATAAACCCCTTAGTGATTTACCAGGGCAGAATAAAAATTAATTGCTCAATCTATTGTATCTTCTCACTCTACCTACTGGAGAACAATCAACAAGAGCAGGCAGAAGGCAATGTCCTTGGGCTTAGGAGAAACAAAACCATCCCAGATAACACAAACAAAGTTCAGGATGGCTCCAGCCTTGCATCAAATACTTACATTCAAGCTAGAGACATTCCAGCTTAGGGCAGGGTCCCTAAACACAATCACAGAGAGGATGGGTTAGAATCTCTGTTGATTTTACAGTTTTTATGTTGGAGGGGGAAGGGGAGATTTTCCCTGAAACCTTGTTCCTGAGGACAATTTGGGTTGATTAACTAAAGATAAACGTTCTGTTCACTTTAAAAGGGAAGTTGCACTTTGAATTGCACTGAGTTAGCCCCAGCGCTTAGTGAAAGTGGTGAAGTTATACTTAGCAAAAAATATCCAAACATATGCAAGGAAAATAAAAAAAAACTATATTTTTTGCTTGCACATGATTTGATGATGAAAGTCAGCTGAATGTCACCTCATTTACTAAACTCTGGGGCTAACCCTCTTGCAAAGTGAACAGTCTATTTGTCTTTAGTAAGCAACATTATTGTGTCAGGAAGTGAGGCACAATCTCCAAGCTGGAACTCCCATTCATCCTATCTGCCCATTAACTTTTTTTATTGCTGTCTGTGCCCTTGATTTAGATTCTCCCTCCCTTCATGTCTGAGATAAGATGGAAGGGAAAATCTTTACAATGAGGCCCCAGACAAAAATATATTTTTCCTACACCAGTGTGTCTCAAGGCACCCCAGTCTAAGGCTTGGTTCACATTACTGTGTGTCGCAGAATGCATGCAAAATCGTGTGGGTTCCTGACATACAGACAATTGTGCTGCTCTTTAGCAGAGGGGTTCCATTAATTCTTAATGGTACCCCATACATTGGCAAACACAACATGTTTGTGGTGCTGTGTAATTTAAAAATCAGAGGCAGCAACTGAGGCTGCACACATGCTATGGCTGCGGCTGTAAGTATACCCCCAGGTAAATGGGGCTGAGCTGCAACTGTTCCACAACTGTGTGCATCGCATGCATTTGTGGTGTGGTGATTCTGCATTTCATGCAGTTCTTGCTGTTCATGTATATAATAGAGCATTTAGATCAATGGGGATTAATTGCATGATAATGGGTCTATGATCACCAAAAAGATGGCACACCTTCGGACTACGAGAATATGGCTGCCAATACACTATTTAAACCAGCAAAAAGAACCATCCAATTATAATCCCCCTGAGGAAGACACATGACTGATCCCTGTGTTGAACACGCATAGGGGAGGGGACAGGACGGTGCAGTAGGCAGCAGGTTTGAACGCTGTGAAAGTACAAGCTGTCTCATCTGTCTTTTTATCCACTATAGAGTGGTGCACTTTAAATGATAAAACACCATTTAGACTTTATTTTTATATATGGACGGAGGAACTTACTGCTGGACATCTCAGGATCCCAAAGAGCTTCATTCACATAGAACCCAGGGGTGGTTCACAGGTGTTTTTTGACCAAATTTAGGTGTGCGGTCAAACGCCCTGAGGTGAGCAGATTCACACGGGGGTGGGGGGGGGGGGGGGTGGAGCACAAGTTTGTTGTCACCTTGTCAACTTTGAAGCACCATCACAGAATTTGGCTTTACTAGCACAATGGACATTTTATATTTTATTATTCAATATGTTTAATAATATGCATGTTTTGCAATAGGGGATTCATGCACTTTTTTATATGTGTCATATCACATTGGTAACTTCATAATAGTGTGGCACTTTTAATTGTTTTTGTTTCGATTTGCCAGTACAATGGACATTTTATATTCTATATGTTATTATTTTTATTAGTATGCACATTTTTCACTAAGATACTCATGCACTTTATATGTGTCATATCATAAAAAGCTTTTGCTTTCTTTTATTTGAATATAGTAAATTGGTGAGGGGATAAGAATGTCTTTCTGCATGAGATTCACTTTATTTGTACCGGTGACCTCTGTCACCAGGACTAAAATTAAGGGGAATCCAATATTTTTATCTGACAGCAGAACAGGAATTGAAGATAAAATCTTCCACTAGACACATTATATTACCAAAAGTAGTGGGACACCTGCCTTTACACACACATGAACTTCAATGGCATCCCAGTCTTAGTCCATAGGGTTCAGTATTGAGTTGGCCCACCCTTTGTAGCTATAATAGCTTCAACTCTTCTGGGAAGGCTGTCCACGAGGTTTAGGAGCTTCCAGAAGCGCACTGATGTAGACGAGGTCTGGCTCTCCACTCTAATTCATCCCAAAGGTGTTCTATTGGGTTAAGGTCAGGACTCTGTGCTGGACAGTCAAGTTCCTCCACCCCAAACTCGCTCACTGATGTCTTTATGGACCTTGCTTTGTGCACTGGTGCAGAGGTCATGTTAGAACAGGAAGGAGCCATCCCAAACTGTTCCCACAAAGTTGGGAGCATGAAATTGTCCAAAATGTCTTAGTATGCTGATGACTTAAGTGTTTCCTTCACTGGAACTAAGGGGCCAAGCCCAACCCCTAAAAAACAATCCCACACCATAATCCCCCTCCACCAAATGATTTGGACCATTGCACAAAGCAAGGTCCATAAAGACATGGATGAGCGAGTCTTGTCTTGTCCACATCATTGCCTGACCTCACAAATGCGCTTCTGGAAGAATGGTCAAACATTCCCATAGACACACTCCTAAACCTTGTGGACAGCCTTCCCATAAGAGTTGAAGCTGTTATAGGTGCAAAGGGTGAGCCAACTCAATATTGAACCCTACGGACTAAGACTGGGATGCCATTAAAGTTTATGTGCATGTAAAGGCAGGCGTCACAATACTTTTGGTAATATAGTGTATTTTCCAATAAAAAAAAAAAAGTGAGGAGTTCTCTCACTTTGAAGACATTCCCTCTCATTTCCTGTGGAGTATACAGGACAGAAAGTGATTGGAAATCTTCTCAATGGAACACAGTTGGGGCTTTAGTTGTACTTTATTAACATCTATTTCTGCATTTCAGTACATCATCTGCCCTATTAAACCCCTTTAGGCTCATTGTGATTTTCTGAAATGCACTTTACCCCATATTATTCAAACCTAGCAGCCTGATGGCAACAGAAGATCGTATTGTACAAAGAGCTCCCATGCCTTTTAACTACTTTGTTGCAGAGAAAGGTAGCTCGATACTAGGGCTTGCTTTTTCATAGCGGTCTTCAGCTTTCTCAGTGCTGTCACCCATGTATTATCTAAATACCTGAGAGTGCAAACTTAAGTTAATAGCATAACCTGGCCTGAGGTCCATGTCAACTATTCACAGATTACATTTTATTGCAGTGCCTAAGTGCCACTCTTGGGAGTAGAGAGGAACCTGCCTAATGTAAGTAATTATTTATAAAATGCATTATTTATATTTTTGGAAGTCACATATAGACTTGCCAGTGTTTGGAGTTTGCTCGGTTACAAGGGATTAAACTCAGTTTAGACAGGTTCCTCACACACCACAAAGGTAATTAAAATATCTACAGAATCTCATTTTAATACCTGGAAATTATTTTTGGTTACTAAGGAGATTTGTGGCCTTGATTTGAAATTCAAACTCATGATCTACTTTCTCTTGTTAAAACAATGTGTGCAAATATTTAACTGTTACTATGCCAAAATGTTAAGCTCCAAAAACTAAATAAAACTTGCCCTAAGTCCAGGTATAAAAGTTAGTTTTGCTTTCCTTCACATTAGCCTGTCAATATTTTATGAACAAAGCAAGTGGGACAAGCAGATGAACATTTGCTGCAGGTACAAATATATAGAAATTTGGAAGGTCAAACTTCCTAATCAGCATGACTCTCTAGTGGATGTTGAACTGCTGACCTTTCTTGTTAGAAACACTTTAGATATGAGGGGTTTGAAAAAAGCAAATCTGTTTTTGTATAGCCCTATCATCTGAGCATATACTGTACTTACACAACAGAAAATGCAACAACATTTTTAATCCAATTAAATGCAGGCCATTTTTTATTAATGTTGGGCATATATATATAAAACACAGTGCAAATACCATGACCACACTATTGCTTTAAAAAATACACATAAAAATGCCACACATTTGGCACCCCAAAACAAGTGAAGCTGAATTGATTTCAATACATAAAAAGGTACTGGTAGGAGGAGACATTTAAAGCAGTATTGAACAAAAAACAAAAATGTATTATATTGCAGCTTACCATCCTCAAAGGGGTTGTATGTGTTAGTTTTTTTTTTGTTTTTTTTTTAATAACAAACATGTTACACTTACTCCCACAACGAACTCAGTTCGTTTTGCACAGAGTGGCCCCGATCCTCCTGTTCTGGGGTCCCTCAGCGGCTGTCTCGGCTCCTCCCCGCAATAGCTAATCTCCCTCTGAGAGGCTCTATCCAGAGGGGGTTAGCTTGCGGGCGCGCTCCCTGTCATACACGCTGCATCCATAGACACAGTGTGTATGACTCGGTCTCAATCCACGGCGGGCCGCATCATTGGATGTGATTGACAGCAGCGCGAGCCAATGGCTGCGCTGCTATCAATCTATCCTATCTATCCAATCAACGGCCAGACTCCGTGGAGAAGAGGACGCCGGGGGACGCGCACAGCAGGTGAACGGGCTCAGATAAGTAAGCGGGGGGGCTGGGGGGGCTGGGGGGCATCGGATGGATGCATTAAGGTGAAAAAACACGAACCTTTACAACCCCTTTAAAGTGATTGTAAAGTCTCATTTTTTTTTTTTTTCCATAAAAATAACAAACATGTTATACTTACCTGCTCTGTGCAGTGGTTTTGCACAGAGCAGCCCAGATCCTCCACCTCTCATGTCTCTCTTCGGCTCTCCTGGCCCCTCCCTCCTGTTGCGTGCCCCCACTGCAAGAAGCTTGTTATGGGGGCACCCGAGCCGAGTCACAGACATGGAGCCCTGGTTCGGCCCTGTCCCCTCTCTTTCCTCATTGGCTAAATGAAATTTATTGACAGCAGCGGGAGCCAATGGCGCCTCAGCTGTGTTTCAGCCAATTTAGGAGGAGAGTCTCGGACAGCTGAGTCACTCATGGAAATCGCTGCTGCACACAGAAGTCTTTTTATCTTAATGCATAGATTGCATTAGGATAAAAAAACCTTTGGACTTTACAACCCTTTTAAATTTGGTGGCTGCTTTAGTTTTATTTTATTAGGCTTTTTTTTAACTTAATTTCACCTGGTGATCTAGCCAGTAACATTCTTCCTGTCGTAGGGTGTCTGCATTCTGGATGAAGTAGTAAAACAGACACATTTGGACAGCAGCATTTATAGTCTGGAGACAAGGTAGTGTAAAATCAGCAGATTTTGATGGACTTGACTAACAAATTAAAGCTTAACCCAAGCTATCACTTTATAAGAGTTTACAGCAACAGATTTTTTTTTCCTTTTGGGATAAAGGTTTTATATACATGAATAATAGCTGGCCATTGTAAGCACCCCTCTCATAGACCTCAATAGCTGCAGGTTCTGTGAAGCAATTTATTCTCAACATTCATAGTGTGAGGAAAGTGAGCTGAAGGCTTTAGTGTTTCTGCTCTGCACTTTGAGGTTGGATTATTTCAAAGTGCCTGCAAGTACAGAGGTTAAAAAGCTAACCACATACAGTGCCTTGAAAAAGTATTCATACCCCTTGAAATTTCCCACATTTTGTCATGTTGCAACCCAAAGCGTAAATGTATTTTATTGGGATTTTATGTGATAGACCAACACAACGTGGCACATAAGTGGAAGGAAAATGATAAATGGTTTTCAAAATTTTTTACAAATAAATATCTGAAAAGTGTGGCATGCATTTGTATTCAGCCCCCTTTACTCTGATACCCCTAATTAAAACCTTAGTGAACAAACAGCATCATGAAGGCCAAGGAACACACCAGACAGGTCAGGGATAAAGTTGTGGAGAAGTTTAAAGCAGGGTTAGGTTATTAAAAAAATATCCCAAGCTTTGAACATCTAACAGAGCACTGTTCAATCCATCATCCAAAAATGGAAAGCGTATGGCACAACTGCAAACCTACCATAACATGGCCGTCCACCTAAACTGAGAGGCCAGGCAGGTAGAGCATTAATCAGAGAACCAGCCAAGAGGCCCATGGTAACTCTGGAGAAACTGCAGAGATCCACAGCTCAGGTGGGAGAATCTGTCCACAGGACAACTATTAGTCGTGCACTCCACAAATCTGACCTTTATGGAAGAGTGGCAAAAAGAAAGCCATTGTTGAAAGAAAGCCATTAGAAGTCCCGTTTGCAGTTTGCGAGAAGCCATGTGGGGGACACAGCAAATATGTGGAAGAAGGTGCTCTGGTCAGATGTGACCAAAATTTTAATTTTTGACCTAAAAGCAAAATGTTATGTGTGGAGGAAAACTAACACTGCACATCACCCTGACACCACCATCCCCACAGTGAAACATGGTGGTGGCAACATCAATTTGTGGGGATGCTTTTCTTCAGCAGGCATCGGGAAGCTCTTCAGAGTTGATGGGAAGATGGATGGAGCCAAATACAGGGCACTCTTAGAAGAAAACCTGTTTTAGAGTCTGCAAAAGACTTGATACTGGGGCGGAGGTTCACCTT
Source organism: Aquarana catesbeiana (assembly GCF_042186555.1). Lineage (NCBI taxonomy): Eukaryota > Metazoa > Chordata > Amphibia > Anura > Ranidae > Aquarana > Aquarana catesbeiana. Next base: position 461,585,148 of record NC_133328.1, read on the forward strand.
CCAGCAGGACAATGACCTTAAACATATAGCCAGAACTACAATGGAATGGTTTAGATCAAAGCATATTCATGTGTTAGAATAGCCCAGTCAAAGCCCAGACCTAAATCCGATTAAGAATCTGTGGCAAGACTTGAAAATTGCTGTTCACAGATGCTCTCCATGTCATCTGACAGAGCTTGAGCTATTTTACAAAGAAGAATGGGCAAACATGTCACTCTCTAGATGTGTAAAGCTGCTAGAGACACCCCCAAAAAGACTTGCAGCTGTAATTGCAGTGAAAGGTGGTTCTACAAAGTATTGACTCAGGGGGGCTGAATACAAATGCACACCACACTTTTCACATATTTATTTGTAAAAAAAAATTGAAAACCATTTATCATTTCTCTTCCACTTCACAATTATGTGACACTTTGTGTTGGTCTTTCCCTTAAAATCCCAATAAAATACATTTACTGTATGTTTTTGGTTGTAACGTGATAAAATGTGGACAATTTCAAGGGGTATGAATACTTTTTCAAGGCACTGTATAATATAAGTTTTTCATTCAGCCAGCGGGTTGCATGAGACAAACTGAACCGATTCCTCATCCACACATTCAATGTGGATGCGGTAATCTTCCCTGCCGTGCCATTGTATTCTGGCAGCGGGACTCCCCCACTATCAGAATACATGGATCAATGCTGCAGCCAAGTGGCTGCAAGTGCTGATCAATTGGAAATTTTTAGGCAGTATCATTCATGAGAAGTTTTATGAACAGGAACAGCCATAGATGGATTGAGATTCAGCCAGCTCCTACTGAACCAGCTCAATTTTTGATTGATGTATGGCAAGCTTAACCACCTCCCACCCACCGTATTGTCAAATGATGGGTGAGCAGCGTCTCTCTCGTTCTGGGATGACGTCATATGACACTCTTTACCGATGTGATCAGCTGTGTCCAGTCACAGCTGATTACATGTAAACAAGGAAATGCCGGGTATTGACATTCCTTTCCTCACACTGACAGTGTGTAAGGAGAGGAGAGCCGATCAGCGGCATTTCCTCACAGGAGAGATCTGCACAGATAATCAGTGTCCTCATTATGAGTGCAGCCCCAGCATTGCCCAGCAGTGATGCCAACCAGTGCCCAGCAGTGATGTCAGTCAGTGCCCAGCTGTGATGCCAGTCAGTGCTCAACTGTGATGCCAGTCAGTGCACATCAGTGCCGCCAATCAGTGCCCATAAGTGCCACCTATCAGTGCCACCTATCAGTACTCATCAGTGCTGCATATCAGTGCCACCTATACGTGTCCATCAGTGTTGAATATTAGTGCCTCCTCATCAGTGACACCTTATCAGTGCCCTTCAGTGCCGTGTCAACAGTGCCCATCAGTGCCGCCTTGTCAATTCCCATCAGTGCAGCCTATCAGTGACCATTAGAGCAGCCTCATCAGAGCACATCAGTGAAGGAGAAAAATTACTTATTTACATTTTAGCATTAGCAAGATAACAATTTAGTTTGGGTACAGCATTGCATGACTGTGCAAATGTTATTCAAAGTGTGACAGCGCTGAAAGCTAAAAATTGGCCAGGGCAGGAAGGGGGTAAAAGTGTCCAGTAGGCAAGTAGTTAAAAAGATTATTTACTAATTGTTAAATGGCATTGCCAGGTTCTAACAAATGCATTCAAAAATATCTTGCAAGGGAAGAAGCATATGTACCTCTCTGGCAGCTCATGTCCCATACTTACCCTTCACTGCAGCTCCCATCAGTCTCTTCCAATTACAAAATGTCCAAGAGTGTTGGATGGTCATGCCCCCCACCACCTGCTGTGTTGTTTTTTTTTCTCTGATCCCTATGTCACCACAAAAATCAGGAATAATGTAGGGGGTCAGAGATAGGGTTGCCACTTCATCCCTTTAAACCCGAACACATATTAATTACATAGGCTCTGAGGATAATTTAATGCAGATAAGGCACAAAGTGAGTGTAATTACCACCTTAATCAACCACAGAACCTGTGTAATTAATATGTGTTTGGTTTTAAAGGGGTGAGGTGGCAACCCTAACTCAGAGAATGGAACCAAAGTGTGTGGTAAGGTACACAGGCATCCAAAACTTCTGGAAGTGTTGAATGCTGAAGAAATTGGCAGAGGCTGTAGCTCTGGAATGTAAAAGGAGGGAAAATCTAGTTGGGCCTGCCTTCATGGGCTGGCGGTAGCCCCACTCCTCTCTGCAAGTGTAATGTGAATTTATATAGTATCATTAATATATAGGTTACCGTCTCTCTAAAAATTTGAGGTGAAATTTTGGCCAATGGGAGTTCATGGAAGATGCTAGAATTCCTGGGGAGCCCTATAAATAGGGAAGAGCTCTCAGTAATTTGCGCAGTTGGTCAAGCCTTGGCAAAAGAGCTACCCTCCCTTCCCTCCCTTGTCGCTGGTACTTATGTGGTTGGTCACCCTGGATAGCTGGGGGGGGGGGGATTTATTGTTATTTGAGTTCAATATGGATCGAGTTCCAAAACTGAGCTTATATAGATTTAAATAATTACTTTATTTTACTTGAATAAGTAATTAATAAATATTCATGATTTTTTTATGTTTAATTGCAAATCGATAAAGTGGCTATTATCTGCCAATATTTGTGTTGTGTTTTTATTTTATGGCTGTATTGGGGGAAAATTATTCGTTTGGGGTGTGGGCTGCCTGCAATCCCATAGAGGGGGAGACATGGGCCACCACAGATTATACGATCTCTTCTCTTATTTTTTTTTAGAACTTGAAAGGGGGGCTTAAAGAATATGTAAATACCTTAATGTTCATAGCCTCCCACATATTCACTTCATCTCTTAAAAGTAGATCAGACTATGTTTTGAAGGGATGATTTTCCTTAAAATTGGTCAGCTAGGGGTTAGGGAGGTCATGAACTTTTTAGCTGTTTTCTTATTTATTGAGCAAACCTTTAGCAAGATTCACCTGGAAACTACTAACCATTTAGTATGCATTTACACTGAACAGCCTAATAGTTTCCCCAGAACTTGCTAAATACTTGTTAAAGCATGTTTTTGTTAATGCCAGCTTAGTAAAGTTACAGCCAACACTTCAATTATGATGTGTGTGTAAAAAGGCTGTCTGATCGTGTATGCGCAGATCCTGCCCTCCCTGCATTGTCCCCCTGGACAAGTCCGAATAAGACAGAGCCTTTGGAGTCAGGCTGCACATGTTCAATTTGGTGTGTATTGCTAGAGGTTTTTTTTTTTTTTTTCTTGGGAGAGTGCATATGATCCACACAGGGTGAATCCTCACTGTCCAGACAGAGGGTCAGGGGTCCTGCAGCCTCATAGGACAGCTCAGTGTAGTATGAAAACTCCTCCTACAAGCTTCACCAGGAACTGATAGAAATCACAAGCCTGCTATATACTTCTGATGAGAAAAGGTATTTAGCAGTTTATATTTACTAAAATAATTGCATGTCCATGTTCTGTGTACTGTCGGAGACCAGATATAGTGAATGCAGGGTCCTGGGTTTAGTAACACTTTAAGGCTTGCTAGGGATGAGAGAATGTAAGCTGCCAACCTTAATTACCACCATATGTTCCAATCAATGCAATCCAGGTGAAAAAATGTAAAAACTTGCAATTCAGTTTACTTTTTTCTAGGTAAAATCTGTTCCCTGCAGGATGGCTACGTTCTGCTTGTAAACACTTTTATTCATATAATGATCAACTGGTGTACCATTTGCCTTTAATCTATTTTCTACGGACATTTTCTATATGGACAATGTGAACAACTGCTTCAGATAATGTGACACATTAATCCACATACTACGGAACATTTCCCTTCATGTGAGATGATTTCACAACTTGAGCACATGTAACAAAACTGGAATGTACCTCAGGAAGAGCAACAATCCAAAGAGCCAGACTATTGAGCAAAAGAGGTAAAAAGTATTCATATTCTGTCTATGTAGGTTCACTAAACAGCTTGGAAAAGAAATGCATGGCATGCAGGATAGTGAAAACAAATATGTTTCCTTTTCTGGTCTCCAGACTAGATTATGGATAGAAATTTGAGAGACAGTAATATATGTAATGGGATTTATGGGCTAAACACTAAGACTAATTTAACAATTATAATAGCAGTAGTGACAATTTTGTAAATATTTTATTATTTTATGTATCTTCTATTTTTTTGCAATTAGCAATAGTTTTTATATTTGTTATAGATATTCGTCCTTGTTAAAACTGCCCCCCTCATTTTGCAATGTCATTTAGTCCTTGAGCTGCAAACTTTTGCTAAATGTATCTGTAACTATCTTTGTAAGCAACTAGAATTTTGAATTAAATATAATAGAATAAAGAAAGCCAAGCAAAGGAAAGTTAAGTGCTGGGCTTGCTTGTGCCTGCAAAATCTAGCACCCCCAAAAAACTAGCTGTGGATGCAAGGTAAAAAATGTATAGTTTTGCTAAGATTGGGTATTCATCAGAGCGTACAGAAAATCTCTTCCTCTCATGCTTTCCTGTTTGTTATCATGCATGCATTACAGCAGTGGAATAAAAGGGAGCAAAGGAGATTTTTACTTCATTTTTAGGTATCGATCTGAGAAGAGATTGTTGCCTTTCTTTTTTTTTTTTTTTTTTTTTTTTTATAAATGCATGCCCACAGCTTGTACTAAAAGTGCAGCCGTAGAGGGGGCAGAATTAGAGGCACTATCAGACAGATTAACTTCCTCAGGCAAGATGCTCTCCTCACTGCTATTGGTAACATACCTGGGGATGTGGTAAAACAGCAATCACTCATTCCCATTTAAGACAGCAGTTGTCACACTCTAATACAGTGACACTGTCAGAAACCATGAATCAGACTGAGACAGAAGTACAGTTAAATTACACTTGTTTAATAATAATAAAAAAGGTAAACAGAGTAAACGTAGTCAAAACATAGCCAGAGTTCAGGAACTGGAACGGATAGTCAGACAAGCCAAAACGTCAGGGAGCCAGAGATGAGCGTAGTAGAACAGCAAGCTGGATCTGGAGCCCGAAGGAGTGTCAGCCAAGCAAGTCTTTAACAGGAACACAGGCAAGCGTCTCTAGAGATGTGACCAAGGAGAAGGCAGAGATCATCTGGGCTGGACGGCTTAAGTAGGCTGGACTGACGAGCAGGATATCATCAACAGGTGAGTCACTGTGGAGAGAGAGGAGCTGGCAATTAGCCGACAGCTGAGCGACTAGCTTAGAGAAAGAAGGGCTGAGCTCAGCCCTGACAGTACCCCCACCTCAATAACCCCTCCCCCTCGGAGGACCACCAGGCTTGAGGGGAAAATGTCTATGGAAATCACAGAGGAGGACAGGGGCATGTACCTCCAAGGATGAGACCCAAGAGCGATCTTCCGGACCGTACCCTTTCCAATGCACCAGGTACTGTATGCGCCCACGGAACCTACGTTAGTCAACAATGGACTTTACTTCATACTCCTCATGGTTCCCAACCTGTACAGGGTAAGGACAAGGCACCGAGGTGGTAAAGCGGTAGCAGACCAAAGGTTTTAATAAGGAGACATGAAATACATTTGAGATACGCATAACTGAGAATGTATATCACCGGATTGTATACAACCTGAATGTGTATATCATTTTTCTCCCTTCCTTTTATGTTGTAAAACATATTCTTTTCTAAAACCTTCAATAAAAATCATTGAAAGGAGATACACATATTAGATGGAAGGTCTAATGAGTAAGCCACTGGGATAATCCTGCGAAGAATATGGAAAGGCCCAATAAACCGAGGTGCGAACTTCAGAGAGGGAACACGTCGGAGATAACAGCCAGAACCTGTCCCCAACCTGGTAGGAAGGAGCAGGCAGATGTCTGCGGTCAGCATGGAGTCTGTACCTAGCATTAGTATGTCGCAAAGCCTACTGGACTTGTGCCCAAGTGGAACGAAGACCACGGAGATGCTCCTCTAACACAGGAAAACTCTGTGGAACAAACGAGTCAGGCAACATGGAAGATTGGAAACCATAGTTCGCCATAAACGGGGACAGTTGGGAAGCAGAACTCAAGGCACTATTGTGAGCAAACTCTGCCCACAGTAATAGGTCTGACCAGTTGTTATGATGGTCAGAAATATAGCAACCTAGGAATTGGCTCAACCTGTGGCCCCATTAGACTGCGGATGATACACAGAGGAGAAAGCAAGCTGAATTCCCAACTGTGCACAAAAGGCTCGCCAGAACCGAGACACAAACTGACTACTCCTGTCCGAGACACCTTGGGTAGCCCATGTAAGCGAAAGATCTCCCAAGCAATAATTGAAGCCAGTTTCTTAGACATGGGCAACTTCTTAAGTGGAATACAATAGGACATTTTTGAGAACCGGTCAACCACCGTAAGGATAACTGTGTTGCTCTGGGAGTTGGGTAACTCCACAATGAAATCCATAGACAGGTGGGTCCAGGGCCTTTCTCCATTGGGTATGGGTTGTAGGAGGCCCACTGGAAGGTGTCATGGAGTCTTATGCCGCGTACACACGAGCGGACTTTCTATCCTACTTGGTCCGGCACACTTTCCGACGGACTTTGTCCGCCAGGTGCGCCGGACTTTAAAACGAACGGACTTGCCCACACACGCCGGGATTTTCCGGCGGGCTAAGTCCGCCCGTCTTTCCGACGGACTTTCGCCGGAGTTCCGGCGGACTTTCAGAATGAACGGACTTGCCCACACACGGACAAGTCCGTTCATTTTGAACGTGACTCAGGTGCGACGGGACTAGAAAAGGATGTCAATCTTGCCGCTTTTATCGGCGAGATTGACACCTTGCGAGCCCCGTCGCGGGGCATACCAGGCCCTTAGGTCTGGTATGGATTATAAAGGGGAACCCCGCTACGCCGAAAAAACGGCGTGGGGCCCCCCCTAAAATCCATACCAGACCCCGATCCGAGCACGCAGCCTGGCCGGTCAGGAAAGGGGGTGGGGACGAGCGAGCGCCCCCCCCCTCCTGAACCGTACCAGGCCGCATGCCCTCAACATGGGGGGTGGGTGCTTTGGGGGAGGGGGGCGCCCTGCGCCCCCCCCCCCCAAAGCACCTTGTCCCCATGTTGATGAGGACAAGGGCCTCTTCCCGACAACCCTGGCCGTTGGTTGTCGGGGTCTGCGGGCGGGGGCTTATCGGAATCTGGGAGCCCCCTTTAATAAGGGGGCCCCCAGATCCCGGCCCCCCACCCTATGTAAATGAGTATGGGGTACATGGTACCCCTACCCATTTACCTAGGAAAAAAGTGTAAGTAATAAAACACACTACACAGGTTTTTAAAATATTTTATTAAACAGCTCCGGGGGGGGGGATCTTCCTCCGGCTTCGGGGGTCTTCTTCCGGCTTCGGTGGTCCCTCCGCTTCATCTTCTCCCGGCGTCCGGTTGGTTCTTCTCCGCTCTCCGGCCTCTTCTCCCGGTGTCGCAGGTCTTCGGCCGGCCCCTCCGCTCTCTTCATGTAGCTCTATTGCGAGCGGAGGTCCGGACTTCTGGGCTTCTTGGCTTCTTGGCTTCTTGGCTTCTCTTCTCTTCTCTTCCCCCAGATGTTGACACGACGCTCTCTCCGGCTGGACTGGTCTCTGAGGGCTGCGTTGTGACTTATATAGGCGGAGACCCCGCCCCCATATGATGTCACAGTCCCTGGGCATGCTGGGACTGTGACGTTTTAGGGGGCGTGGTCGACCACGCCCCCTAAAACGTCACAGTCCCAGCATGCCCAGGGACTGTGACATCATATGGGGGCGGGGTCTCCGCCTATATAAGTCACAACGCAGCCCTCAGAGACCAGTCCAGCCGGAGAGAGCGTCGTGTCAACATCTGGGGGAAGAGAAGAGAAGAGAAGCCAAGAAGCCAAGAAGCCAAGAAGCCCAGAAGTCCGGACCTCCGCTCGCAATAGAGCTACATGAAGAGAGCGGAGGGGCCGGCCGAAGACCTGCGACACCGGGAGAAGAGGCCGGAGAGCGGAGAAGAACCAACCGGACGCCGGGAGAAGATGAAGCGGAGGGACCCCCGAAGCCGGAAGAAGACCCCCGAAGCCGGAGGAAGATCCCCCCCCCGGAGCTGTTTAATAAAATATTTTAAAAACCTGTGTAGTGTGTTTTATTACTTACACTTTTTTCCTAGGTAAATGGGTAGGGGTACCATGTACCCCATACTCATTTACATAGGGTGGGGGGCCGGGATCTGGGGGCCCCCTTATTAAAGGGGGCTCCCAGATTCCGATAAGCCCCCGCCCGCAGACCCCGACAACCAACGGCCAGGGTTGTCGGGAAGAGGCCCTTGTCCTCATCAACATGGGGACAAGGTGCTTTGGGGGGGGGGCGCAGGGCGCCCCCCTTCCCCAAAGCACCCACCCCCCATGTTGAGGGCATGCGGCCTGGTACGGTTCAGGAGGGGGGGGGGGCGCTCGCTCGTCCCCACCCCCTTTCCTGACCGGCCAGGCTGCGTGCTCGGATCGGGGTCTGGTATGGATTTTAGGGGGACCCCACGCCGTTTTTTCGGCGTAGCGGGGTTCCCCTTTATAATCCATACCAGACCTAAGGGCCTGGTATGCCCCGCGCTCGCCGCAATAGGAAGATTTGTTTTTCCTATTGCAGCGAGCGCGAGATGCAATACCATCCCCTCGTGTCGTATTTGGTCTGTCGGACCAGCCTACACACGAGCGGGCTTTCCGTCGGACCAGCACACACACGAGCGGACTTTCCGCCCGAAACTGAGTCCGACGGAAAGATTTCAAACATGTTTAAAATCTAGGTCCGGCGGGCTTTTGGGAAGAAGTCCGCCGGAAAAGTCCGCCGCCGCCCACACACGGGCGGATTGTCCGGCACACTCTGGTCCGCCGGACCAAGTATGCCGGAAAGTCCGACCGTGTGTACGCGGCATTACTCTGAGCACACATGGAACAGGCAGCTACGAAGGTGGTTACATCAGCACGTAGACTAGGCCACCAGAATTGTTGGCAAATGGCCCAAAAGAGTTCATTCTTCCCAGGGTGGCCAGCAGTCTTGGAAGAATGGTAAGTCTGGAGCAGGCAGTACGGAGACTCTCTGGGACAAAGCAACAATCACAAGGTTTCTCAGGAGAATGAACCTGAGCAGCAAGAATTTTGTCACCCAAGGGAGAAGTGAGACTGGTGCGAACCGTAGCCAGGGAGGGGACAGAAAATCTACACTGTTATACAAGCTATACACTCACTGCTTTACATTGTAGCAAAGTGTAATGTCTTCAGTGTTGTCACATGAAAAGATATAATAAAATATTTACAAAAATGTGAGGGGTGTACTCACTTTTGTGAGATACGGTAACTGCAACAAATCTCAGAGGACATCGTTAATAAATTCCTGAAAAACTGCTGGGGCGTTACAAAGGCCAAAAGACATTATGAGGTACTCATAATGGCCTGTTCTGGTATTAAACGCAGTTTTCCATTTGTCGCCCTCCCCAATCCTCACGAGATTGTATGTCCCTCTCAAATCAAGTTTTGTGAATACCGATGCTCCCAGAGGTGGTCAAATAACTCCGTAATTAACGGAATCGGATAGGCATTCTTAATCATGAAATTGAGACCCCTATAATCAATACAAGGTCTCAGTTCACCACTCTTCTTCTTCACAATGAAGAAACCAGCACCAGCAGGAGACAAGGATTTGCGGATGAAACCTCGAGAAAGTGCGTCTGCAGCATACTCTTCCATGACCTTATCCTCCAAGACCGACAAAGGGTAAACCTGGCCGAGAGGGGGTATGGCACCAGGTTGAAGGTCAATTACGCAATCATAAGACCGGTGTGGAGGCAAACTACCGGCCTGACCTTTGTCAAAGACATCGATAAAATCGCGGTATTCCTCCAGCAGTGAGGAGAGTGAAGAGGTATACAGGACCCTGGCTACCTTCTGGAAGCATTTTCTACCTGCATTGTAATGACCAGGAGAGAACCTCAGCACGGAGCCAATCAAAAGAGGGGTTGTGCCTCTGTAACCAAGGATTTGGATTATCTCATGGTGAAGAGCCCCTACGGCCATGGACAACGGAACAGTCTCATGAGTCACATGGGCAGGCTGTAGCAGTCTCCCGTTAAGAGCCTCAATGGTAAATGGAATGTCACGCAGCTGCAGTGGAATCAAGTGCTTTGATACAAAGGCAGCATCAATGAACAGGCCTGCAGCCCCAGAGTCGATTAGAGCCGGTATCTCGATGGACGACTCAGCCAAGAAAGGGTAGCTGAAACCAGGGGCTTATCCTTCTGGATAACTGGGGATGAAACAACGCCACATAAGGTATATATGAAAAAAATGCGCCGCGCCTAGGGGTGTACCTGAATAACTGTAAACCTGAATATAAATCACAAATAATATAGCGTGCAAATTTCAGATAGTTTGAAACTAAAATCACTTGCTGAAATCCCTTGCTGTGTGACTCCTATAACCATGCACGCCAAAATGTCTAGTGCAATAAATCACAAGGTGCAATGTGCATATAAAACATACCTATATCTTACAATGTAACCATGATGTGATAAATATAAAATCATCAGTGGTTAAAATAAAGAGAAAATAATTTCTGATGGGGTGTATATACTAAAAAAATGTTAAACACATATAAGTCCACTGTGATTAAAGTGAAAGTGAAAAAGTAAAAAAAAATATATATATATTAGTAAAAATGGTAAAAAACACATATAGAGTAAATCAGTCACATGCGTAGAAAAATTAAAACTATAATCGCCCTAATTATGGTGTTCAAATCACAATCGTGAAAAAATCTTCCAATCCAGTAAGGTAAAGTGACCAAGTTCAAATAAAAGTCAGTGTATTAGTGATGGTTCAAAAAAAAGTTCCAGTTCTGAGTCAAACGTGCCCAAAGAAAACATGCTGTGAAGTGCCTTGGTGACCCCCAATGTGGTTGCGCTCACCTTGGAGCGTGTGACACAGTTTTAAATGTGTCAATACACGCTTTTGGAGCCACCCCTGGGCTCAGTAATTGGTACAGCTGATTCCCAAAATAGATTCTTTATGACTCCACTCACATCAGACCATATAAAAAAGAAAGGCTAATATAGTGTAATACCGTAGGATACTTTTATTAAAATCACATCCAATCCCCGCATGGGGTACTCACATTTATAAGGTGCTCACGTGTCTTCATCCCCCTGATGAAGACACGTGACTCCCTGTGTCGAAGACGCGTAGGGGAGGGGCCAGGACGGAGCGATCAGCACAGAGCTGGGTTGTGGAGCTCTCACACCCCGCAGCACGCCGCACAGCCGTTTCTTTTCCATTGTTATGTTTGGTGCACATGAGCACCTTATAAATGTGAGTACCCCATGCGGGGATTGGATGTGATTTTAATAAAAGTATCCTACGGTATTACACTATATTAGCCTTTCTTTTTTATATGGTCTGATGTGAGTGGAGTCATAAAGAATCTATTTTGGGAATCAGCTGTACCAATTACTGAGCCCAGGGGTGGCTCCAAAAGCGTGTATTGACACATTTAAAACTGTGTCACACGCTCCAAAGTGAGCGCAACCACATTGGGGGTCACCAAGGCACTTCACAGCATGTTTTCTTTGGGCACGTTTGACTCAGAACTGGAACTTTTTTTTGAACCATCACTAATACACTGACTTTTATTTGAACTTGGTCACTTTACCTTACTGGATTGGAAGATTTTTTCACGATTGTGATTTGAACACCATAATTAGGGCGATTATAGTTTTAATTTTTCTACGCATGTGACTGATTTACTCTATATGTGTTTTTTACCATTTTTACTAATATATATATATTTTTTTTTACTTTTTCACTTTCACTTTAATCACAGTGGACTTATATGTGTTTAACATTTTTTTAGTATATACACCCCATCAGAAATTATTTTCTCTTTATTTTAACCACTGATGATTTTATATTTATCACATCATGGTTACATTGTAAGATATAGGTATGTTTTATATGCACATTGCACCTTGTGATTTATTGCACTAGACATTTTGGCGTGCATGGTTATAGGATTCACACAGCAAGGGATTTCAGCAAGTGATTTTAGTTTCAAACTATCTGAGATTTGCACGCTATATTATTTGTGATTTATATTCAGGTTTACAGTTATTCAGGTACACCCCTAGGCGCGGCGCATTTTTTTCATATATAATTTATCGCACGGTCATGAATACGTGATCTGCGTCTGCAGCCGGGTAGCTATTTGGTTGATTTTCTATTGAGGCACTGGATGATTGTGGCTCGCAAGATTTTTTCTATAATTCTGCCACATAAGGTATATCCGTGACAGGACCTCAAGGTTCAGGCGTTCCCTGGACGGGTAGGACAAAACTTCAAAAAGTGACCTGCCTAGCCACAATAAAGGCACAATCTCTCCCTCCTCCTAAGGGTTCTCTCATCCGCAGAGAGACGCGTGAAGCCCAAGTGCATGGGTTCATCTTCACAGACCGTACCAGGAGGCATGGGAGGTGTGAGAGGAAAGGGTGGGACTGCAAAGTTCGGAGACAAATGTACAGGAGGCTTCTGCAAGTGCTCCTTAAAAGCAAGCCTTTCTCTGAGTCTGGTTTCAATGAGGATGGCAAACGTGATCAACTTCTCCAGCTCAGTGGGTATATCTTGGGCTGCTATCGCCTCCTTGATGGTATCCGAGAGACCATGAGAAAAAGCAGCCATGATGGCCTCATTGTTCCAAGCAACCTCTGCTGCCAGAGTACGGGATTCAATGGCGTAGTTGGCAACAGTTCTCGTACTCTGTTTGATGGACATGAGGCACTTGGCAGCAGAAGCGGAGCATGCAGGAATGTCAAATACCCTTTTAAAAGAAGCCACAAACTCAGGGTAACTAAAGACAACAGGTTTTTGCATCTCCCATAGAGGGTTTATTCAGTCCAAGGCTCTCTCAGAAAGCAAAGATATCCTACTTTGCCTCTGTCCGTGGGAAACGCCTGGGGCAGCATCTCAAAGTATATCTCAACCTGGTTGAGAAACCCTCTGAATTGGACTGGATCGCCCCCAAATTGCTGGGGAAGTGGAGCAGAACCAAACATACCTCTTATAGAGGTAAAACTCGAGGCGGGTGGCTGCACAGAGACTGGAGCAGCAGCAGGGATGGCCTGCAACACAAGTTTTACTGGAGCAGCCACAGTGAGTGATTCCAGGTGAGCCATGCGACTCAGGAACGTTTGAAACTCCACGGCAAACTGATACATGCGGTGATCCTGCTCATCCAATCTGGAAAACATGTTACCAACAAGTGGATTGACTGCATCTTCTGAATTCATGGCCTTCACCTACTGTCAGAAACCATGAATCAGACTGAGACAGAAGTACATTTAAATCACACTTGTTCAATAATAATAAAAAGGTAAACAGAGTAAACGTAGTCAAAACATAGCCAGAGTTCAGGAACCGGAACAGATAGTCAGACAAGCCAAAATGTCAGGGAGCCAGAGATGAGCGTAATAGAACAGCAAGCAGGATCTGGAGCCAGAAGGAATGTCAGCCAAGCAAGTCTTTAACGTGAACACAGGAGAGTGGCTCTACTCTAGAGATGTGACCAAGGCGAAGGCAGAGATCATCTGGGCTGGACGGCTTAAGTAGGCAGGACTGATGAGCAGGATATCATCAACAGACAAGGCACTGTGGAGAGATAGGAGTTGGCAATTAGCCAACAGCTGAGTGGCCAACTTAGAGAAGGAAGGGCTGAGCCCAGCCCTGACAGACACTTACTAAGTCTCCAGTAATGTGGTAGCAGCCATGCATTCAATGGCAACCTGAAAAGGTGTGTGAGGAGTCTTAAGCATAGGAGTGATGGGAACAGGCTACCTCTGATATACACCATGTAAGTCTGTAGCCTGGGAAAGAGAGCACCTTCAAGGTAAGCCATAGGACTTTTAGAGAGAGGTCCCACTGATGAAGGACCTACGTGGAGGAGTATGGGAAAGTTAGTCGGACACTCCATGTTCTGATCTTTAACTGTGTTCTATCACTGAACTGCATGCTGTATGCGAAGCTATGGAGCTGAAGGAAATGTTGTAATGGTTCAAGAAATGTTGCTACTACAGTAAAACCGTTAAGGTTGCTTGTGTGGACATTCCTTATTATTAAATGTGAGCTTCAGGCCTGGAGAATGTGAGAATGTGAGAGTCTCTCACCTTACAGGTGTGTAGATAATGCATATCCGGGCATAAAGGAGATGGGAGGACCTTCTGGTCAGCTTGGTGGGAGCTGGCAACCATTCAAGGGGGCTTTCATGCAGTAACACATTACCATGTGTTGTGCTAGCAAAAATGCAGCAGGTCTGATTTTTGTCCATTGTGTTTTTGTAGGCAGCCTATTTAAATGAATGGGTTGGTTTAATGCAACACACATTAATGAGGCATGTGACAAGTGATGCAACGCATCGGGTGGAGCTGGTGATGTCATTTTCAGTGTCTCATGCATCGGGATTGCAGTGAGGAGGTGAGGAGCTCGCAATCTGGATATACTATTTGCTATATTACAAGATGGGGAAAGTGTGAGTGCAATATTCATATGTTTTTAAACAATAAATCATTTTAAATAATATTGCACAATGATCTTTCCTTATATATTTTGAGTACTATTGGAAAAATTGTTCTGTCTAATGAGAGCGTGTGTGCTATTGGAGCTGGCATTCCTGATTACAGAGGAACTTCCTATGTTTTAAAACAAGGCTTGATTAGACCCGGATGGGTCTTATTTTGAGGGGAGAGGCCAATTCACTTAAAGGTGATGGTGGTGACTACATTTTAAATCCAAGCACGTGACGTATTGGAAGTTCACTTTTCAGTGAGAGGGACTTTTTGTTCACTTCTTTGAACTATCAATTTTTGGACTTCTGGATTTTTCTGCATATTCATGGACTTATAAAATGCACTCTTTATGGATTCACATGTTATTTATTTAGCACTGGCATTTTATTATTAATTTTGTATGTATTTTATTTAAGCCAAGTTATTATGCTGCATGCTGGGAGCATGAATAAAAGGGACAGCGCGGGCATTTTTGGCCTCTTGGGACGCCATTCAATACCTGCCTGCAGTGAGGTCTGTGTGACCGGGAGACTGCGGCCTGTGCGGTGCGGAGCGGAATCAATCAGCCTCTGGGGTGTTCCAGAGTACAGCCGGCTGACCTAGAGAGCGAAGGGACCTGAGGAACCAGGGTCTTTGGAGGTTTCCTGCATTTCAGCCATCAGCAATCCAGAGGAGTGGTGCAGCGTGACGGCGCTATCTTTGGTTCAGACTGAGACATCAGTAACGGAGTTTGGACAGAGTCTTACAGTTCTGGGTCTAATGTGGGGAGAAGGGCACTTGCCCAGTTCATTAAAGTGCATCGTTTACTAAGTGAGTTATTTACAGACTGCTGGTGAGACTTGTAGTTCCACAGAAGTGATTCTACTTATGCACAGGCCACATGCGGTGAAACTCTGTTTTTTATTGTCCCCTGCACTGCAAAGTCAGTACTGCATTACACTCACAAACAAGAAGGAAGTGTTACAAGTGTTACAAATACTGCAGTTTAAATAACAGGCTAGCTGAACAATAACTGAAGACAAGGAACTTTTATCGATTTCTGCAAAGCATCTTGGTTCTACTTTATATTTTTGAACATTGAATTGCAACCTAGGGGGGCCTTTGAGTATTGGATACATATATTTTGCATTGGGTTATTGCTTGTGAGAAGTATTATAGTTCAGTTTGGTGTGTGAATTGAGATCTTAGTGAGAAGGTGTTTAATATAAGTTTTGGAGAATATTGAACATTTGTCTTACTGTGTACCTGTCTGCATATACCCCTCTACAGTAACCATTGAATCTGCTATTTACACAGTTACGCTGATTGTTATCAATTGCCACTTATTGTTTATGTTTAATTGCATTGTTCTTGTGTTCAATATCCACTCTAGTAAATTTTCTAAGTGGTTCAGTGACTTTGTGTGCAGTTTTTATCGCTAACATCCTATTACAGCATGGAACCCGAGGTGTCAGAGGTAAGAGAGGATCTGCAGAGTCGGGGTAGCCAGTGGGGTATAGAGTCAATCAGCAGTCTCCATGGGGGTACCGCTACACACCATTATTTGTTTTTTTATTCTTATGAGTGTGAGGTCACTTTAGAATGGTGGCAGCTGTTCCTAGTTGATTGTAATATTCACAGTAAAAGGTTCATTCACATAGCAGTGCACAAGTTATTCCATATCAAATGTTAATGACTGTTACCACGTGTATTAAATGCAGCATAATGGAGATTATTGGGCCTTTAGTAAATCACTTAAGTAAAACTCTATGGTACCAGGGGTAATTTAATATCCTATAGCAGGAGTAGGCAACCTTGGCCCTCCAGCTGTGGTGAACCATACAATTCCCATCATGCCTCTGCCTCTAGGAGTCATGCCTGTGATTGTCAGGGTCTTGCAATGTCTCATAGGACTTGTAGTTTCAAAACAGCTGGAGGGCTGAGGTTGCCTACCCCTGTCCTATAGCATGGAAACAGCCATTCAGTCTCCTTTTCACAGAGCTGGTAATCTTGTTCAGCCAATAAAGTATCATGTCATGTTACAACCAAAAACGTAAATGTATTTTATTGAGATTTTATGTGATAGACCAACACAAAGTGGCACATAATTGTGAATTGGAAGGAAAATGATAAATGGTTTTCAACATTTTTTACAAATAAAAATGTGAAAAGTGTGGCGTGCATTTGTATTCAGTACTCAATACTTTGTAGAACCACCTTTCGCTGCAATTACAGCTGCAAGTTTTTTGGTCTCATCTGACCAGAGCACCTTCTTCCACATATTTACTGTGTCCCCCACATGGCTTTTTGCAAACTGCAAAGGGGACTTCTTATGGCTTTCTTTCAACATTAGCTTTCTTCTTGCAAGTCTTCCATAAATGCCAGATTTGTGGAGTGCATGACTAATAGTTGTCCTGTGGACAGATTCTCCCACCTGAGCTGTGGATCTCTGCAGCCCCTCCAGAGTTACCATGGGCCTCTTGGCTGCTTCACTGATTAACCCCTTCCTGACCAGCCGCCGCAGTTATAGGTTGGCTCCCCTGGGCGAACCGTTGTAGCTATACATCGGCTCCCCTTTTGACCACTAGGGGGCGTGCGCACCTGCGGTGTGACGCCGGAGCCGATGCGCATGCCCGGCAGTCGCGATAACCACAGGGCACCCCGCGATCACTCCACACAGAGACAGATTGGAGATCTGTCAATGTAAACAGACAGATCTCCATGCTGTCAGGGGTGAGGAGAGCAATCTGTTGTTAATACTAAGTATGAACAACAATCGCTCTCCTCACTCAGGCAGTCCCATCCCCCCACAGTCATAATCACTCCCTAGGTAAAACAGTTAACCCCTTGATCGCCCCCTACTGTTAACCCCTTCCCTGCCAGTGACATTTACACAGTAATCAGTGCATTTTTATAGCATTAATTGCTGTATAAATGCCAATGGTCCCAAAAATGTGTCAGAAGTATCCGATCTGTCTGCCATAATGTTGCAGTCCCAATAAAAATCACTGATCACCGCCATTACTAGTAAAAAAAATAATAATAATTAAAAATGCCATAAATCTTTCCCCTTTTTTGTAGACGCTATAACTTTTGTGCAAACCAATCAATATACTCTTATTGCAATTTTTATTACCAAAAATATCTAGAAGAATATATATCGGCCTAAACTGAAGAAAAAAATTAGCTTTTTTTTAAAAAAAAAATGGGGATATTTATTATAACAAAAAGTATAAAATATTGTTTTTGTTTCAAAATTGTCGCTCTTTTTTTGTTTATAGCGCAAAAAATAAAAACCACAGAGATGATCAAATACCACCAAAAGAAAGCTCTATTTGTGTCAATTTTGTTTGGGTACAACGTCGCACGACCGCGCAATTGTCAGTTAAAGCGACACAGTGCCACATCGCAAAAAATGGCCTGGTCATTGAGCAGCCAAATCTTCTGGGGCTGAAGTTGTTAATGCTCTCCTTGCCCAGCCTTTCAGTTTAGGTGGACGGCCATGTCTTGGTAGGTTTGCAGTTGTGCCATACTCTTTCCATTTTCGGACGATGGATTGAACAGTGCTCCGTGAGATGTTCAAACCTTGGGATATTTAATTATAACCTAACCCTGCTTTAAAGTTCTCCACCACTTTATCCCTGACCTGTCTGGTGTGTTCCTTGGTCCTTATGATGCTGTTTGTTCACTAAGGTTCTTTAACAAACCTCTGAGGGCTTCACAGAACAGCTGTATTTATACTGAGATTAAATTACACACAGCTGTATTCATACTGAGATTAAATTACACACAGGTGGACTCTATTTACAAATTAGGTGACTTCTGAAGGTAATTAGTTTCACTAGATTTTAGTTAGTAGTATCAGAGTAAAGGGGGCTGAATACAAATGCACGCCACACTTTTTAACTGCCTGCCGACCGCCGGCCGTCAATTGACGGCCAGGTGGCACGGCTCTCGTTGCGGGAGGGCGTCATATGACGTCCTCCCATTTAAACAGGGAATGCGCGCGATCGTGCGCGCGCATCCCTGTTCCTTCGGTGGCGGCGTGTCACGGAGACACCGCTCGCCACCGAGGGGGGTGAACAGCCATTGGACATGGCTGTTTACCACGTGATCAGCCGTGATGAAGTCACGGCCGATCACAGATAGGTCCACCCCATTGTGCACAGCGCACGCGCGCGATCGCGATCGCGCTGCGCATGCACGTCGGTGACGGAGTGTTCCCGGGAACACTACTCGTCACCGACGCCGGTAAACAGCCATTGCTTGGCTGTTTACCCACGTGATCGGCTGTGATCCATTCACAGCCGATCATAAATGTAAACACAGAGCGGTAACTAGCTGTTACCAGCTCTTCTCTCCTCACACACCGTTTCCAGTGTGAGGAGAGAAGAGCCAGAAGCAGCGAGTTACCGATCTGTGTTCTGTAGTGTCTGCACCAACACCACACCTGTCCCATCGCCCCCCCCAATTGTCATCTGTCACCCAACAGTCACCAGTGTCACCCAATAAAGTGCACCTGTCACATAAGGGACTGCCATCAGTGACCGTCAGCGGTGCACCTGTCACCCGTCACAAATCAGTGACCATCAGCGGTGCACCTGTCACCCGTCAGCCATCACCCGTCACCCATCAGTGACCGCCAGCCGTCACCCGTCACCCATCAGTGACTGCCAGCCGTCACCCATCACCCATCAGTGACCGCCAGCCGTCACCCATCACCCATCAGTGACCGCCAGCCGTCACCCATCAGTGACCACCAGCCATCACCCGTCACCCATCAGTGAGGGGTCCAGAGACAGTGATAGCCAGCGCGGAAGATATTCCAGAGGGTAGTATTGGGGGCATTAGTGGTAGGTTAACCAAAGCACAAAAACACAAGGTGAGTATAGTAGCAAGTCCAAGTTGCAATCTTGAAACACCCAATACGAGGACAATATGCGACCGGTCTAAACTATGTGGCATGTTCACCAATGCCAGGAGCCTGGCGGACAAGATGGGTGAACTAGAGATACTGTTGTACAAGGAGGATTTGGATTTTGTGGGAATTTCAGAGACCTGGTTCAACAGCTCTCATGATTGGCTGGCAAACATTCAAGGGTATACCCTATACCGCAAGGATAGAGAGGGTAAAAAAGGGGGAGGGGTATGCCTATATATCAAGAATAATGTACAAGTGAATGTGAGAGATGACATCACTGAGGGGGCTAGGGAGGAGGTGGAATCTTTATGGGTAGAGCTCCAAAGGGATGAAGCTAAGGGGACAATAATACTGGGAGTATGCTATAGGCCCCCTAACCTGAGGGAGGAAGTGGAGACGGATCTCCTATCACAAATTGGATTAGCAGCAAGGATGGGAAGTGTTATCATAATGGGGGATTTTAATTATCCAGACATAGACTGGGCGGAGGGAACCGCGCATTCATTTAAGGCTCGCCAGTTCCTTAGTGTCTTGCAGGACAATTTTATGGGTCAGATGGTAGACGCACCAACTAGAAATAAAACATTACTAGATCTACTGATTACCAACAATACAGACCTGATAACAGATGTGGAAATACGGGGCAATTTAGGTAACAGCGATCACAGGTCAATTAGTTTCAGTATAAATCACACAAATAGGAGACATGAAGGGAACACAAAGACACTGAATTTCAAAAGAGCCAACTTCCCTAAACTACAAACCTTGCTAAAAGGCATAAATTGGGATAAAATATTAGGAACAAAGAATACGGAGGAGAGATGGGTTTGCTTTAAGAGCATATTAAATAAGGGCATTAGCCAATGTATCCCATTGGGTAATAAATTTAAAAGAGCGAACAAACATCCTGGATGGCTTAACTCCAATGTAAAAATGCATATAAAAGCAAAGGAGAAGGCCTTCAAAAAATACAAGGTTGAGGGATCATCCACAGCATTCAGAATTTATAAAGAATGCAATAAGAAATGTAAGGGTGCAATTAGGACGGCTAAGATAGAACATGAAAGACACATAGCGGAGGAGAGCAAAAAAAATCCCAAGAAATTCTTTAAGTATGTAAACAGTAAAAAAGGGAGGACAGACCATATTGGCCCCATAAAGAATGAGGAAGGACATCTGGTTACAAAGGATGGGGAGATGGCAGAGGTATTGAATTTATTCTTCTCCACAGTCTTCACGAGTGAATCGGGGGGCTTCAGTAACCAAAACTGCAGTGTTTATCCTCATGACACAACACAGGAAGCACCTACATGGTTAACAGAGGACGGAATTAAAATTAGACTTGAGAAACTTAACATTAATAAATCACCGGGACCAGATGGCTTGCATCCGAGGGTACTTAGGGAACTCAGTCAGGTGATTGCCAGACCGTTGTTCCTAATTTTTACAGACAGTCTATTGACTGGAATGGTACCAGCTGATTGGAGAAAAGCCAATGTAGCACCAATATTTAAAAAGGGCCCAAAAAACATCCCTGGGAATTACAGACCAGTTAGCCTAACATCAATAGTATGTAAACTCTTGGAGGGGATGATAAGGGACTATATACAAGATTTTAGTAATAAGAATGATATCATTAGCAGTAATCAGCATGGATTCATGAAGAATCGTTCTTGCCAAACCAATCTATTAACCTTCTATGAGGAGGTGAGTTGCCATCTAGATAAAGGAAGGCCCGTAGACGTGGTGTATCTGGATTTTGCAAAAGCATTTGACACAGTTCCCCATAAACGTTTACTGTACAAAATAAGGTGCGTTGGCATGGACCATAGGGTGAGTACATGGATTGAAAACTGGCTACAAGGGTGAGTTCAGAGGGTGGTGATAAATGGGGAGTACTCGGAATGGTCAGGGGTGGGTAGTGGGGTCCCCCAGGGTTCTGTGCTGGGACCAATCCTATTTAATTTGTTCATAAACGACCTGGAGGATGGGATAAACAGTTCAATCTCTGTATTTGCAGACGATACTAAGCTAAGCAGGGCAATAACTTCTCCGCAGGATGTGGAAATCTTGCAAAAAGACCTGAACAAATTAATGGGGTGGGCGACTACATGGCAAATGAGGTTCAATGTAGAAAAATGTAAAAAAATGCATTTGGGTGGCAAAAATATGAATGCAATCTATACACTGGGGGGAGAACCTCTGGGGGAATCTAGGATGGAAAAGGACTTGGGGGTCCTAGTGGATGATAGGCTCAGCAATGGCATGCAATGCCAAGCTGCTGCTAATAAAGCAAACAGAATATTGGCATGCATTAAAAGGGGGATCAACTGCAGAGATAAAACGATAATTCTCCCGCTCTACAAGACTCTGGTCCGCCCGCACCTGGAGTATGCTGTCCAGTTCTGGGCACCAGTCCTCAGGAAGGATGTACTGGAAATGGAGCGAGTACAAAGAAGGGCAACAAAGCTAATAAAGGGTCTGGAGGATCTTAGTTATGAGTAGGGATGAGCCGAACACCCCCCTGTTCGGTTCGCACCAGAACATGCGAACAGGAAAAAAGTTCATTCGAACATGCGAACACCGTTAAAGTCTATGGGACACGAACATGAATAATCAAAAGTGCTAATTTTAAAGGCTTATATGAAAGTTATTGTCATAAAAAGTGTTTGGGGACCTGGGTCCTGCCCCAGGGGACATGGATCAATGCAAAAAAAAGTTTTAAAAACGGCCGTTTTTTCAGGAGCAGTGATTTTAATAATGCTTAAAGTCAAACAATAAAAGTGTAATATCCCTTTAAATTTCGTACCTGGGGGGTGTCTATAGTATGCCTGTAAAGGGGCGCATGTTTCCTGTGTTTAGAACAGTCTGACAGCAAAATGACATTTTGAAAGAAAAAACTCATTTAAAACTACTCGCGGCTATTGCATTGCCGACAATACACATAGAAGTTCATTGATAAAAACGGCATGGGAATTCCCCAAAGGGGAACCCTGAACCAAAATTTAAAAAAAAAAATGACGTGGGAGTCCTCCTAAATTCCATACCAGGCCCTTCAGGTCTGGTATGGATATTAAGGGGAACCCCGGCCAAAATTAAAAAAAAAAAATGACGTGGGGTTCCCCCTAAATTCCATACCAGACCCTTCAGGTCTGGTATGGATTTTAAGGGGAACCCCGCGCCAAAAAAAAAAAAAAAACGGCGTGGGGTCCCCCCAAAAATCCATACCAGACCCTTATCCGAGCACGCAACCTGGCAGGCCGCAGGAAAAGAGGGGGGGACGAGAGTGCGGCCCCCCCTCCCTCCTGAACCGTACCAGGCCACGTGCCCTCAACATTGGGAGGGTGCTTTGGGGTAGCCCCCCAAAACACCTTGTCCCCATGTTGATGAGGACAAGGGCCTCATCCCCACAACCCTGGCCGGTGGTTGTGGGGGTCTGCGGGCGGGGGGCTTATCGGAATCTGGAAGCCCCCTTTAACAAGGTGACCCCCAGATCCCGGCCCCCCCCCTGTGTGAAATGGTAAGGGGGTACATAAGTAGTGTCAAAAAGTGTCAAAAATGTTAAAAATGACAAGAGACAGTTTTTGACAATTCCTTTATTTAAATGCTTCTTCTTTCTTCTATCTTCCTTCATCTTCTGGTTCTTCTGGTTCTTCTGGCTCTTCTGGTTCTTCCTCTGGCGTTCTCGTCCAGCATCTCCTCCGCGGCGTCTTCTGTCTTCTTCTCCTCGGGCCGCTCCGCACCCATGGCATGGGGGGGAGGCTCCCGCTCTTCTCTTCTTCTCTTCTTCTCTTCTTCTCTTCTTCATTTTCTTCTCCGGGCCGCTCCGCAATCCATGCTGGCATGGAGGGAGGCTCCCGCTGTGTGACGGCGCTCCTCGTCTGACAGTTCTTAAATAACGGGGGGCGGGGCCACCCGGTGACCCCGCCCCCCTCTGACGCACGGTGACTTGACGGGACTTCCCTGTGGCATTCCCCGTGACGTCACAGGGAAGTCCCGTCAAGTCACCGCGCGTCAGAGGGGGGCGGGGTCACCGGGTGGCCCCGCCCCCCGTTATTTAAGAACTGTCAGACGAGGAGCGCCGTCACACAGCGGGAGCCTCCCTCCATGCCAGCATGGATTGCGGAGCGGCCCGGAGAAGAAAATGAAGAAGAGAAGAAGAGAAGAAAAGAAGAAGAGAAGAAGAAAAGAGCGGGAGCCTCCCCCCATGCCATGGGTGCGGAGCGGCCCGAGGAGAAGAAGATAGAAGACGCCGCGGAGGAGATGCTGGACGAGAACGCCGGAGGAAGAACCAGAAGAGCCAGAAGAACCAGAAGAACCAGAAGATGAAGGAAGATAGAAGAAAGAAGAAGCATTTAAATAAAGGAATTGTCAAAAACTGTCTCTTGTCATTTTTAACATTTTTGACACTTTTTTCGTGAAATGGTAGGGGTACTTATGTACCCCCTTACCATTTCACACAGGGGGGGGGCCGGGATCTGGGGGTCACCTTGTTAAAGGGGGCTTCCAGATTCCGATAAGCCCTCCGCCCGCAGACCCCCACAACCACCGGCCAGGGTTGTGGGGATGAGGCCCTTGTCCTCATCAACATGGGGACAAGGTGTTTTGGGGGGCTACCCCAAAGCACCCTCCCAATGTTGAGGGCATGTGGCCTGGTACGGTTCAGGAGGGAGGGGGGGCCGCACTCTCGTCCCCCCCTCTTTTCCTGCGGCCTGCCAGGTTGCGTGCTCGGATAAGGGTCTGGTATGGATTTTTGGGGGGACCCCACGCCGTTTTTTTTTTTTTTTTTTGGCGCGGGGTTCCCCTTAAAATCCATACCAGACCTGAAGGGTCTGGTATGGAATTTAGGGGGAACCCCACGTCATTTTTTTTTTTAAATTTTGGCCAGGGTTCCCCTTAATATCCATACCAGACCTGAAGGGCCTGGTATGGAATTTAGGGGGACTCCCACGTCATTTTTTTTTTTTTTAATTTTGGTTCGGGGTTCCCCTTTGGGGAATTCCCATGCCGTTTTTATCAATGAACTTCTATGTGTATTGTCGGCAATGCAATAGCCGCGAGTAGTTTTAAATGAGTTTTTTCCTTCAAAATGTCATTTTGCTGTCAGACTGTTCTAAACACAGGAAACATGCGCCCCTTTACAGGCACACTATAGACACCCCCCAGGTACGAAATTTAAAGGGATATTACACTTTTATTGATTGACTTTAAGCATTATTAAAATCACTGCTCCTGAAAAAACGGCCGTTTTTAAAACTTTTTTTTGCATTGATCCATGTCCCCTGGGGCAGGACCCAGGTCCCCAAACACTTTTTATGACAATAACTTGCATATTAGCCTTTAAAATTAGCACTTTTGATTTCTCCCATAGACTTTTAAAGGGTGTTCCGCGGCATTCGAATTTGCCGCGAACACCCCAAATTGTTCGCTGTTCGGTGAACTTGCGAACAGCCAATGTTCGAGTCGAACATGAGTTCGACTCGAACTCGAAGCTCATCCCTAGTTATGAGGAAAGGTTGCGAGTACTGAACTTATTCTCTCTGGAGAAGAGACGCTTGAGAGGGGATATGATTTCAATTTACAAATACTGTACTGGTGACCCCACAATAGGGATAAAACTTTTTCGCAGAAGAGAGTTTAATAAGACTCGTGGCCACTCATTACAATTAGAAGAAAAGAGGTTTAACCTTAAACTACGTAGAGGGTTCTTTACTGTAAGAGCGGCAAGGATGTGGAATTCCCTTCCACAGGCGGTGGTCTCAGCGGGGAGCATTGATAGCTTCAAGAAACTATTAGATAATCACCTGTATGACCGCAATATACAGGGATATGTAATGTAATACTGACACATAATCACACACATAGGTTGGACTTGATGGACTTGTGTCTTTTTTCAACCTCACCTACTATGTAACTATAAGTGACCGCCAGCGGTGCTCCTGTCACCCGTCACAAATCAGTGACCATCAGCGGTGCACCTGTCACCCGTCAGCCATCACCCGTCACCCATCAGTGACCACCAGCCGTCACCCGTCACCCATCAGTGACCGCCAGCCGTCACCCCTCACCCATCAGTGACCGCCAGCCGTCACCCGTCACCCATCAGTGACCACCAGCCGTCACCCATCAGTGACCACCAGCCATCACCCGTCACCCATCAGTGACCGCCAGCGGTGCTCCTGTCACCCGTCACAAATCAGTGACCATCAGCGGTGCACCTGTCACCCGTCAGCCATCACCCGTCACCCATCAGTGACCGCCAGCCATCACCCGTCACCCATCAGTGACCGCCAGCCATCACCCGTTACCCATCACCTGTCACCCATCAGTGACCGTCAGCCATCACCGATCACCTGTCACCTTTTAGTGACCGTCACCCATCACCAGAAAGTGTCCGTGGCCTGTCACCCATCAGTGACCATTGCCTGTCACACCGTCATCACCGATCAGTGAACGTCAGCTGCCACCTATCGCACAGCCCATCAGTGACCGTCACCTGCCACCTGTCACATCGCGTCATGTCCAAAAGAGTATTCAGCAGTGAGGAGGCGTTCCAGATCCTCTCCATGACCGACGAGAGCAACGGGGAGTTCTCATCAGATTCCAATTTGGATTCTGATTCAAGTTCGGCATTTGAACCAAATAGTGAATCGACAAATGATTCGGAGGAAGAATGGGTCCCTCCCAAAAGGGCATGGCACTCTGGAAACCAGGATTATATTCCCAGGCCCAGTACCAGCGCTGCCACCACCAATAGGCCCCAGGAACAAATTCCCAGGCCCAGTACCAGCGCTGCCGCCAGCGTTAGGCCCCGGGAACAAATGCCCAGTACCAGCGCTGCCACCACCAATAGGCCCCAGGAACAAATTCCCAGGCCCAGTACCAGCGCTGCCACCAGCGTTAGGCCCCGGGAACAATTGCCCAGTACCAGCGCTGCCGCCGGCGATAGGCCCCAGGAACAAATGCCCAGACCCAGTACCAGTCCTGCCACATCACGCCTGAGTACCAGCACAGGAAATTCCAATCCAACTACTGGAGTGTCACACCCCCCAAGAGCCAGGGCCTCTACATACATGCCAGATGGTCTTGCCAACCCAATATGGCTGCCTTCCAACTCGGCATCGACAATTATTCCCCCGTTCACAGCACTGCCAGGTGTGCAGACCAACACCCAAAATTTCTCAGAGATTGATTTCTTTCATATGTTTTTGCCCGACACTATGCTGCAATTTATTGTGGACCAGACAAATTTGTATGCCCAGCAATATATTGCCAACAACCCCCAATCATCCTATGCCCGTCCTTTTGAGTGGAGAGATCTGAATTTGGAGGAGTTCAAAATGTTTATGGGCCTCACCCTAAACATGGGGATTACAAAAAAAAATGAAGGACATGCCTATTGGTCCACCCACCCCATCCACAATATGCCCATTTATTCTGCCCTAATGTCCAGGTCCCGATACAAGATGATAATGCGCTTTCTTCACTTCAGCGACAACACCCAGTGCCCTCCCCACAATCATCCAAATTACGACAAGTTATACAAGATTCGCCCACTGATAAATTTCTTTTCTCAACAATTTGCAGAACTCTATGTCCCCGATCAGAAAATTTGCGTCGATGAGTCCCTGGTACCCTTTTCAGGCCGGCTAGGAATAAAGCAGTATATTCCTAGCAAATGGGCCAGATACGGAGTAAAGTTATACAAGCTATGTGAGAGAGCCACGGGATATTTGTATGCATTCCGCATATATGAAGGAAAAGATTCCCAGCTCCAGCCCCCTGAGTGCCCGGCCTACATGGGCACAACTGGAAAGATTGTATGGGACCTGGCATACCCACTTCTAAACAAAGGATATCATATTTACGTTGACAACTTTTACACCAGCCTGCCCCTTTTCAAACACTTATACATCGCAAAAACCCTGGCCTGTGGAACCTCCAGAAAAAATAGAAAGGGCTTCCCACAATCTTTAGTGAACAAAAAGCTGCGAAGGGGGGAAAGAGCATCATTGAGATGCAACGAAGTGCTGGCCTTGAGGTGGAAGGATAAGAGGGACGTGCACATGATGTCCACCATCCATGAAGACACTGCAATTGTGGTACAAAGAAGACAAGGTCCCATTGAAAAGCCAACATGTGTCCAAGATTATAATCTCTACATGGGGGGGGTAGATTTTAACAATCAAATGATTCAGCCCTATTTGTCAATTAGGAGGTCCCGATTCTGGTATAAGAAGGTAGCAATTTATCTCATCCATTTGGCCATTTACAATTCCTACGTAGTCTACACCAAATCCATTGAAAGCCCCGCCCCCTTCCTAAAATTCATAGAAGAAGTTGTCACGTCCCTCATCTATCACCAAAGACCCCCCCAAGAAGACCTTTCGCTCTGAGGCTGTTTGCCGACTCCATGAGCGCCACTTCCTCTTCAGCATTCCACCATCTGAAGCAGGCCGAAGACGGCAAAAAAAATGTCGCGTGTGCACCAAAAGAGGATTTAGAAAAGATACCAGCTACCATTGTCCCCAGTGTCCCTCCCAACCTGGCCTTTGCATTGGTGAATGCTTCCAAATTTATCACACATCCGTAAAATATTAGCCCATATTTTTAACCATTTCCCCATTTTCATCATCTGTGCTGACCATTTTCCATTCTTTCCCAAATAACCATGCCACTGCCTTCCATGTGAACTGACCCTGGCCTGTTTTTTGACTATGCCTCTGCCTACCGTTTGGACTGCCTCCACGTGAACTGACCCTGGCCTATTTTATCAACTACTCTACTGCCTACCGCTTGGACTGCTTACATGTGAACCGACCCTGGCCTGTTTTATGGACTATGCTTTTGCCTACCGCTTGGACTGATCTGTACACAGGGGTCTCACATATGTGAGGGGCTCCAGAATTGTTTTTCCGGTTGGAGAAAACAATTATTTTTGTTTTCTCCGGGTTTCGGAATTAGGGTCTGGAGTCCGGAGGCTTCATAGAGATTTGGGTGGGTCGAAGCCTCTACCCCTGTGCCCCTGTGCACAGGTCTTACCTGATTGTGGCCCTCAGCCTGCTGCTGACTTACTGCCACCATGCCCATGCCTGTCGCGGTACAATAATGAGTGTCTGCAGTTAACAGTGTACCAGGACCAATATTATGGCTGTGCTGGCTGTCTCTGCCTGGACAATTTCTATGGACTGTGCTGTGCCGACTATAGACAATATTCCTGCCTGCTGCCTGTATAGTTAATATTGCTGTCGCTAAGCACCTCCCTGCCTGCTGCCTGGACCAGTGCTCTCCTCTGTGGATACTACTAAAAGCACAGGTAATGCTTTTTTTTTACCCTTTCTGCAATAGAATTTATTTTGGATTGTAATTCTTGGTATGTGCATGCTATGTGTTAGAAATATAAAGGGTTTTCAAAAATGATAGGTTGCCAGGAAATTATATATGTCATTTATGCTCCTAGAACGCCTGATGGTGCTACTTTGATGTTGGGCCTCTGTATGTGGCCAGGCTGTGTAAAAGTCTCACACATGTGGTATCGCCATACTCAGGAGGAGTAGCAGAATGTATTTTGGGGTGTCATCTTTGCTACGTACATGCTATGTGTTGGAAATATCTGATAAATAGACAACTTTGTGTAAAAAAAAATGCGTTTTCATTTTTTTCCACATTTTCCAAAAACGTTTGGAAAAAAGTGAACCGTTCAAAAGACTCATTATGCCTCATAGATTATACGTTGGGGTGTTTGCTTTCCAAAATGGGGTCATTTTGGGTGCAATTCCATTGTCCTGATGCTCCAGGGCCTTCAAAAATGCAATAGGTGGTTGAGAAATGAGATGTGTCATTTATGCTCGTAGATCGCCTGATGGTGCTACTTCAATGTTGGACCTTTGTATGTGGCCACGCTGTGTAAAAATCTCACACATGTGGTATCGCTATACTCAGGAGGAGTAGCAGAATGTATTTTGGGGTGTCATCTTTGCTACGTACATGCTATGTGTTGGAAATATCTGATAAATAGACAACTTTGTGTAAAAAAAAAATGTGTTTTCATTTTTTTCCACATTTTCCAAAAACTTCTGGAAAAAAAAGAACCGTTCAAAAGACTCATTATGCCTCATAGATTATACGTTGGGGTGTTTGCTTTCCAAAATGGGGTCATTTTGGGGGCAATTCCATTGTCCTGGTGCTCCAGGGCCTTCAAAAATGCAATAGGTGGTTGAGAAATGAGATGTGTCATTTATGCTCGTAGATCGCCTGATGGTGCTACTTCAATGTTGGGCCTTTGTATGTGGCCACGCTGTGTAAAAGTCTCACACATGTGGTATCGCTATACTCAGGAGGAGTAGCAGAATGTATTTTGGGGTGTCATCTTTGCTACGTACATGCTATGTGTTGGAAATATCTGATAAATAGACAACTTTGTGTAAACAAAAAAAATGCGTTTTCATTTTTTTCCACATTTTCCAAAAACTTCTGGAAAAAAATTAACCGTTCAAAAGACTCATTATGCCTCATAGATTATATGTTGGGGTGTTTGCTTTCCAAAATGGGGTCATTTTGGGGGCAATTCCATTGTCCTGGTGCTCCAGGGCCTTCAAAAATGCAATAGGTGGTTGAGCAATGAGATGTGTCATTTATGCTCGTAGATCGCCTGATGGTGCTACTTCAATGTTGGGCCTTTGTATGTGGCCACGCTGTGTAAAAGTCTCACACATGTGGTATCGCTATACTCAGGAGGAGTAGCAGAGTGTATTTTGGGGTGTCATCTTTGCTACGTACATGCTATGTGTTGGAAATATCTGATAAATGGACAACTTTGTGTAAAAAAAAATGCGTTTTCATTTTTTTCCACATTTTCCAAAAACTTCTGGAAAAAAATGAGCTGTTCAAAAGACTCATTATGCCTCATAGATTATACGTTGGGGTGTTTGCTTTCCAAAATGGGGTCATTTTGGGGGCAATTCCATTGTCCTGGTGCTCCAGGGCCTTTAAAAGTGTAATAGGTGGTTGAGAACTGAGATGTGACATTTATGCTGGTAGAATGCATGGAGATGCTACTTCAATGTTGGGCCTTTGTATGTGGCCAGGCTGTGTAAAAGTCTCACACATGTGGTATCGCCACACTCAGGAGGAGTAGCAGAATGTATTTTGGGGTGTCATCTTTGCTACGTACATGCTATGTGTTGGAAATATCTGATAAATGGACAACTTTGTGTAAAAAAAAATGTGTTTTCATTTTTTTCCACATTTTCCAAAAACTTCTGGAAAAAAATGAACCGTTCAAAAGACTCATTATGCCTCATAGATTATACGTTGGGGTGTTTGCTTTCCAAAATGGGGTCAGTTTGGGGGCAATTCTATTGTCCTGGTGCTCCAGGGCCTTCAAAATTGTAAATGGTGGTTTATAAATGAGATGTGTCATTTAGGCTCGTAGAACTCATGAAGATGCTACTTCAATGTTCGGCCTTTGTATGTGGCCAGGCTGTGTAAAAGTCTCACACATGTGGTATCACCATACTCAGGAAGAGTAGCAGAATGTATTTTGGGGTGTAATTTGTTGTATGCATATGCTCTGAGAGAGAAATAACCTGTTAATATGACAATTTTGTAAAAAAAAAAAAAAAAAAATCTTCATTTTGCAAAGAATTGTGGGAAAAAATTACAACTTAAAAAAATTCACCATGCTACTTACTTAATACCTTGGAATGTCTACTTTCTAAAAAGGGGTCATTTAGGGGGTATTTGTACTTTTCTGACTTGTTAGTGTACCAAGAAATGAGATAGACCATCACTACATCTGTGTTATCAGATGTGATCAATTTTCAGTGATTGGCACCATAGTTTGTAGACTCTATAACTTTCACAAAGATCAAATAATTTACACTAATTTGGGTTATTTTTACCAAAGCTATGTAGCAGTATAAATTTTGGCTAAAATTTATGAAGAAAAATTACTAATTTGCAAAATTTTATGACAGAAACAAAGAAAAAGGCATTTTTTTCACAAAATTTAAGGTCTTTTTTATTTATAGCACAAAAAATAAAAAACCCACTAGTGATTAAATACCACCAAAAGAAAGCTCTATTTGCGTGAAAAAAAGGACGCAAATTTCATATGGGTACAGTGTTGCACGACTGAGTAATTGTCATTCAAAGTGTGAGAGCGCTGAAAGCTGAAAATTGGTCTGGGCAGGAAGGGGGTGTAAGTGCACTGTATTGAGGTGGTTAAAAACATTTTGGAAACCATTTACCATTTCCTTCCATTTCACAATTATGTGCTACTTTGTGTTGGTCTATCACATAAAATCCTGATAAAATACATTTACGTTTTTTGGTTGTAACATGACAAAATGCGGAAAATTTCAAGGGGTGTGAATACTTTTTCAAGGCACTGTAGCTTGTACAGAAAGAAAGATGTGTCTTAAAGCTGGAATGAAAAAAAAAAAAACCCTTGCACTCGGTACCCCTACACTGCAAGTGTTGAATGCTTGTTAACCTAAGAGGGCATTGGAACTGGCTGTATTACTCACTTCAGGAGGCACTGACACTCTCTTCATCTCCCTGACACTCGAGGCCATGCACTCATGCACTCTGCAGTGTAGTTGAGCATCATGGGAAATGTAGTTCCAAAACATCTGGGGTGCCAAGGTTCGCCATCACTGCTCTAGGCTGTGGGTGGTCTCTCTGTGTCATTACATACAATATAGAACTATTAGTTCTGCATTGTATGAGGATGTAAGCATGCAGCCTCACACCAAAGTGTCTTAGAAAGGAGGCTGCAGGGATCGGGGTCACCCAGGTGGAGGTAGCCTGCTGGAGCAAGTAATAAGGTATAAGTTTTACACTGTATTACTCCACCCCTTAATTAGGATTTAACCCTTGCAATGTGTGTGTGGTGTGGTGTGTGTGTGTGTGTGTGTGTGTGGGGGGGGCTCCACTGCAGAGGTTTTTTTTTTATTATTGTGCCAGAAGTTTAGATTTAACCACTTGCCGACCGCCTCACGACAATGTACGTCGGCAGAATGGCACGAGCAGGCAGAATCACGTACCTGTACGTGATCTGCCTCCCGCGGGTGGGGGGTCCGATCGGACCCCCCCCGGTGCCAGAGGCAGCTGGCATTTCTTCGCGGGCGATGAGAGGTGAGGGGGAGGCCATCCATTCGTGGCCACCCCCTCCCGATCGCTCCCAGCGAATGAAAATCCTTCCTCTGCCTCTGTAATGTAAACAGAGGGAGAGGAAGTGATGTCATCTTTCCTCGAGCCGGTCTTTTCGTTCCGGCGCCGAGGAGAGAAGACATCAATGTAAGTTACACCAACACTACACTTCCAGTAGAACACGCCAGGCACACTTTTCACCCCCCATCACCCCCCGATCACCCCTCTGTACCCCCTGTCACACTGACACCAATAGCAGTTTTTTTTTTTTTGCATTGGTGTCAGTTTGTGACAGTTATAAGTGTTAGGGCAGTTAGGGTTAGCCCCCTTTAGGTCTGGGGTACCCCCCTTTAGGTCCAGGGTACCCCCCTAACCCCCCCTAATAGAGGTTAACACCTTGATCACCCCCCCATCGCCAGTGTCACTAAGCAATCATTTTTCTGATCGCTGTATTAGTGTCGCTGGTGACGCTAGTTAGGGAGGTAAGTATATAGGTTCGCTGTCAGTGTTTTATAGCGACAGGGACCCCCATATACTACCTACTAAAGGTTTTAACCCCTTGATTGTCCCCTAGTTAACCCTTTCACCAGCGATCACCGTATAAGTGTTACGGGTGACGCTGGTTAGTTATTTATTTTTTATAGTTTATTATAGTTTTAGGGCACCTGCCGTTTATTACCTTATAAAGGTTTAACCCCCTAATTGCCCGGCGGTGATATAAGTTACGTTTTTAGGATCAGATAAGGTCTGCGTCACCCCAGGCAGCGTCAGATTAGCACCAGTACCGCTAACACCCACGCACGCAGCATACACCTCCCTTAGTGCTATAGTATCTGAACGGATCAATATCTGATCCGACCAGATCTATACTCCCCAGCAGTTTAGGGTTCCCATAAACGCAGTGTTAGCGGGATCAGCCCAGATACCTACTAGCACCTGCGTTTTGCCCCTCGGCCCAGCCCTGCCCAGCCCACCCAAGTGCAGTATCGATCGATCACTGACACTTACAAAACACTAAGCACACATAACTGCAGCGTTCGCAGAGTCAGGCCTGATCCCTGCGATCGCTAACAGTTTTTTGGTAGCGTTTTGAATCAGTCGCTAACAGTCAGGAGCTTTTTTGCCTGTGAGTCTCACTAGTGTACCCCTAAATTTAGAGCCCAAAATGGCAAATCAAAGGTACACTAGTGAAGAGGCCTACACGTTTCTGAGCATGACAGATAGTGAAGAGGAAGTCACTCATCTGTCAGATTCAGGCTCAGAATATGATCCTGTAGAGGACAGCGGCTCCATGACAGATAGCTCTGACGACGGAGTTGTGGTCCCTGCTAAGGTCAGGCGTACCAGACCCCAATCTTCTTCTTCTGTCCTTGAAGTGCAAGAACCGCAGGTCCCTCGTATGGAGCAGAGAATTACTAGCGCCGCTATTCCTTCTGGTGAACTGGCAAGCACATCGCCGCTAATCCCCAGTCCTCCCTTGCCAGAGATTGGAGACCAATTACGGTCTCCGAATTTAAGATCTTTCTGGGCCTTTCCCTCAACATGGGCATAAATAAAAAGAGTGAGTTGCAGTCATATTGGTCCACTGACCCAATTTACCATATGCCCGTGTTCTCTGCTTCCATGGCCAGGGCACGATATGAGCAGATTTTGCGGTTCATGCACTTCAATGACAATGAACTCTGTCGTCCTTGTGGAGACCCTGGATACGATTGGCTCTACAAAATTCGGCCCCTTGTAAACCACTTCAACCAACGTTTTGCAGACTTGTTTACTCCCCATCAAGTTGTCTGCGTTGATGAGTCCCTGATTAAATTTTCTGGCCGCTTGTCATTCAAACAGTACCTTCCCAGCAAGCGTGCCAGATACGGAGTCAAGATGTATAAGCTCTTTGACAGGGCCACAGGCTATACATGTAGATTTATGGTTTACGAGGGCAAAGATAGTCACGTAGAGCCGACAAACTGCCCTGACTACATAGGAAGCGCTGGCAAGATAGTGTGGGACTTGGTGTCACCCTTATTCGGAAAGGGGTACCATTTATATGTGGACAATTATTACACGAGCGTGCCTCTTTTTAGTCATCTTTTTGATCATCAGATTGGAGCATGTGGCACCGTGCGACCTAATCGCCGGGGCTTTCCCCAGCGGCTTGTAAATTCCCGTCTTAGGCTGGGGGAGAGAGCCTGCTTGCAGTGTAATAATTTGGACAGACTAGGACACACTTTCACAGGATCTCCCAAGATGCCATCGCATTTTGAGAGACCCAAACCTGGTACCAGTTACAAAAAAGTTAAAGTTACTAAAAAAGTGTAAAAAAAAAAAATAAAAAAAAAAAAATAGTTGTTTTATTGATCTCTCTCTCTCTCTATTCTCTCTCTATTGTTCTGCTCTTTTTTACTGTATTCTATTCTGCAATGTTTTATTGTTATTATGTTTTACCATGTTTGCTTTTCAGATATGCAATTTTTTTATACTTTACTGTTTACTGTGTTTTATTGTTAACCATCATTTGCTTAGCAGGTACTCCATTCAGTTGCAGCGCGGATTTATTTATCTTGACAGCAACAGCGTTTGCTCCCACGATATATAAAGCCGTGACTCTAGCGCTGTCGGAGGTGATTTCACCACCACAGTTACATACTTCAGCATATATGCCGAAGCGTGGGGGCAGCAGTGGGTGGAGGAGCGATTTGCTCCTGCCTTTTGCGGGAGGATGCCCCCATGCTTCGGCATATATATACGGTGCATGTATGCCCATCATTAGAAGTGGGTGGATGAAGGGAGGTATTCTAATGGTGGGCATACCCACCGATCAATATCTTTTTTTCGTTCAGCCCACAGGCTGCATGAAAATTAAGTTTACAATATTTGCCCAACAAGGACCAGCAACATACTGGTATGTTGCTGGGCTTTGAGTGGTTATACCAGAATGATGCCTGCAGGTTTAGGTATCATCTTGGTATCATTCTTTTCAGCCAGCGGTCGGCTTTCATGTAAAAGCAATCCTAGCAGCTAATTAGCCTCTAGACTGCTTTTACAAGCAGTGGGAGGGAATCCCCCCCCCCCACCGTCTTCCATGTTTTTCTCTGGCTCTCCTGTCCCAACAGGGAACCTGAGAATGCAGCCGGTGATTCAGCCAGCTGACCATAGAGGTGATCAGAGTGGCTCCAAACATCTCTATGGCCTAAGAAACCGGAAGTTACGAGCATTTCATGACCTAGATTTCGCCGGATGTAAACAGCGCCATTGGGAAATTGGGAAAGCATTTTATCACACCGATCTTGGTGTGGTCAGATGCTTTGAGGGCAGAGGAGAGATCTAGGGTCTAATAGACCCCAGTTTTTTCAAAAAAGAGTACCTGTCACTACCTATTGCTGTCATAGGGGATATTTACATTCCCTGAGATAACAATAAAAATGATTTAAAAAAAATAAAAATGAAAGGAACAGTTTAAAAATAAGATAAAAAAGCAAAAAAAAAAAAAAAAAAAGCAAAGGCGAACGCAAGTTTCTGTCTGGCGTCAAATGTAAACAGCAATTGCACCATGCATGTGAGGTGTCACCGCGAATGTCAGATCGAGGGCAGTAATTTTACCAGTAGACCTCCTCTGTAAATCTAAAGTGGTAACCTGTAAAAGCTTTTAAAGGCTTTTAAAAATGTATTTAGTTTGTCGCCACTGCACGTTTGTGCGCAATTTTAAAGCGTGTCATGTTTGGTATCCATGTACTCGGCCTAAAATCATCTTTTTTATTTCATCAAACATTTAGGCAATTGAGTGTGTTTTAGTGCATTAAAATTTAAAAAAGTGTGTTTTTTCCCAAAAAAATGCGTTTGAAAAATCGCTGCGCAAATACTGTGTGAAAAAAAAAAATTAAACACCCACCATTTTAATCTGTAGGGCATTTGCTTTAAAAAATATATATAATTTTTGGGGGTTCAAAGTAATTTTCTTACAAAGAAAAATTATTTTTTCATGTAAACAAATAGTGTCAGAAAGGGCTTTGTCTTCAAGTGGTTAGAAGAGTGGGTGATGTGTGACATAAGCTTCTAGATGTTGTGCATAAAATGCCAGGACAGTTCAACCCCCCCCCAAATGACCCCATTTTGGAAAGTAGACACCCCAAGCTATTTGCTGAGAGGCATGTAGAGTCCGTGGAATATTTTATATTGTGACACAAGTTGTGGGAAAAAGACAAATTTATTTTTTTTTTGCACAAAGTTGTCACTAAATGATATATTGCTCAAACATGCCATGGGAATATGTGAAATTACACCCCAAAATACATTCTGTTGCTTCTCCTGAGTATGGGGATACCACATGTGTGAGACTTTTTGGGAGCCTAGCCGCGTACGGGACCCCGAAAACCAAGCACCGCCTTCAGGCTTTCTAAGGGCGTAAATTTTTGATTTCACTCTTCACTGCCTATCACAGTTTCGGAGGCCATGGAATGCCCAGGTGGCACAAACCCCCCCCCAAATGACCCCAAAGTAGACACCCCAAGCTATTTGCTGAGAGGTATAGTGAGTATTTTGCAGACCTCGCTTTTTGTCACAAAGTTTTGAAAATTGAAAAAAGAAAAAAAAATGTTTTTCTTGTCTTTCTTCATTTTCAAAAACAAATGAGAGCTGCAAAATACTCACCATGCCTCTCAGAAAATAGCTTGGGGTGTCTACTTTCTAAAATGGGGTCATTTGGGGGGGTTTTGTGCTATCTTGGCATTTTATGGCCTTCGAAACTGTGATAGGTAGTGAGGAGTGAATCAAAAATTTACGCCCTTAGAAATCCTGAAGGCGGTGATTGGTTTTCGTGGCCCCATACGCGGCTAGGCTCCCAAAAAGTCCCACACATGTGGTATCCCTGTACTCAGGAGAAGCAGCTAAATGTATTTTGGGGTGCAATTCCACATATGCCCGTGGCCTGTGTGAGCAATATATCATTTAGTAACAACTTTTTGTAAATTTTTTTTTTTTTGTCATTATTCAATCACTTGGGACAAAAAAAATTAATATTCAATGGGCTCAACATGCCTCTCAGCAATTTCCTTGGGGTGTCTACTTTCCAAAATGGTATAATTTGTGGAGGTTTTGTACTGCCCTGCCATTTTAGCACCTCAAGAAATGACATAGGCAGTCATAAATTAAAGACTGTGTAAATTCCAGAAAATGTACCCTAGTTTGTAGGCGCTATAACTTTTGCGCAAACCAATAAATATACACTTATTGACATTTTTTTTACCAAAGACATGTGGCCGAATACATTTTGGCCTAAATGTATGACTAAAATTGAGTTTATTGGATTTTTTTTTATAACAAAAAGTAGAAAATATCATTTTTTCTCAAAATTTTCAGTATTTTTCCGTTTATAGCGCAAAAAATAAAAACGGCAGAGGTGATCAAATACCATAAAAAAAAGCTCTAATTGTGTAAGAAAAGAACGCACATTTCGTTTGGGTACAGCATTGCATGACCGCACAATTAGCAGTTAAAGCGACGCAGTGCCAAATTGTGGTCAGGAAGGGGGTAAATCCTTCCGGGGCTGAAGTGGTTAAGACAACATCCACAAACCACTTTTTGCCACAGTGCTCTTAGCATTCCCCTTAATGTAGTTATGTTATATCTTAAAGTTGGGTGGTGTTTATTGTATACACCAGTAACAATGCAACATTTCAACATAGATGTTAGAACAATTTCAATCTTCAGCTACCTCTGCTTATTTAGCTAGCACCCGAACAGCACTGACAATGAAAAAATCCATAGAGCTGCTCCTGCACAAGTACAGCTTTATAGTGCATAGACGTTAAATAAGACATAGCTGTTACATGGTTGGAAGCTTACTTCTATATTGTGACTGCATGTGAATGTCTTTATGTGGTTGTGTTATTTCCTTTTTTTTGTTTGTTTCGTATTATAACTGCAAAATCGCAATAAAAACAATTGGAAAAAGAAAATAGAAAGTAATGTAGTACAAAGGTGGTTAATAAACGGAAGTAGCAGCCATGGCTGCCATGATCCCTTGGACCAAGGACTAGCTACTCACTCTGCACCACGAAATAATTTTCAACTCATTTGAGCACCCCTATAACAACCTTTTCAATGTCTAAATACCATCTGCCCTGTTAAAATTACCACTTGTATCAGTAATTCAAAGTTTAGTGTGTTATTCATTCATTGGAGCCCAGCCAAGTAGAAGGTTCTGACGATAATAATTAAAGCGGTGCAAAATTGTTGTTGTGGGTTTTTTTTTTTTATGATAGGTCCTCTTTATTTATAGCCTAGTCTTACATCGTAATACATGACAATATTTTCCTGTCTGCACATCACTTTTTATCTAGGTGACAAAGTTATTTAAATCACAGTGTGCCAGAATGAAAGCTGGGGCGACCTAATTTCCATGTGTTTCCCTGGAATAATAAACAATATTTACAGTTCATTTAGTCTTCATTAAACATTTCCAAAGGAGCGCATGCTGTACACAACGGGATACATTTCATCATCTTATAGATTACATTCTGCTTGAAGGACATTCAAAAGAGGAGCATTATGCACTGACAGTAAAAAATAGTTTGCACCTCTGTGGGATTCCGTCTTTTGAACCACTGCTGCACATTTATGAGGAGCATACTTTTAAAGCAGTGAATTCACTTTTCACCAACATTTACTGGTGGCGAATCAATTACTGTAATTTAAACTATATTTCCCGTGAAGGTTCACCTTCAGTAAATGTTTGGCAATTGTGAGATTCATTGCTATATAAATAACCTATTGTTCTTTTGCCTGTTTGTTTGCTATGGTGTTTAGATATTGCGATTCTCACAAGAGATACAGGAGTAAGTTTGACTTTGACATTTATGAGGGATTTCTAAAAAAAATTTTGGTTGAAACTAAAAAATATTATATTTTCCACAGTCTTGTTTCAATCTTGTTCAGAGATGCCAAGTATTTGGAAACTTAGGACACAGGAATGTTATAAAGAAAAAGTCTAACCAAGCAAAAACACTATTTTTTTACTTTTTTATTTCCATACGATTTATAAATCTCAGTATGAAAAGAGGAAAAAATAGCTGAAAATAAGTGTCAATAAGGTCAACTGTTTTAACTGTGTTTTTCTGCAATAAATATGTACAACATGCCACTGAATATAACACTTCTAGTCTTACTTCTGCACATACCACAATCTGGATTCTTTTGGCCTCTCCCCTTCCCTCCATGATAACTCCATAGTAACCAATAGGCACTGTAGCTTACTCAACACAGGGTGCCAAATAATAAAGTTTCTATTCTCTACCCCTAAAATTTGAACCACATCCCTAGCCAACCTATCTCCCATCCCTGGCTAAAAACTGTTTTAATTTGCATGTTTAATTCATAATTAATTTTCAAGTTGCAAACATCATATCTTTGTAAGAAGTATTCTGTAGTATTTAAGGATTATTTGCTTGTAATACATTTATATATTTTACCCATTTTAGCGCTACCCCCGCAGAGGCCGCTGATATTAACTGGTTCTTTCCCAAAAAGCACACAGGCTGCCAGTCACCCAAGCAACGGTCCATTTACTCCAGCTCCAATGAACAGTCTAGGGAATGTCTTTTTGGTAATTTGTTGCTTGAAAAACTTCAACTGAGGAGGGAGGATTTTGCATGGGATACTCCATAACACCCAGAGGTAGTTAGAGATCAGAAGATAGTCTTTCGAGTAATGACAGCAGTAGTAGTAGCTAGTAGTGAACAGTCTAAGGTCCCACAGCTGAAGACCAGGAGGCAAATCTTTGAGCATATGGTTACTCTGCACCAGTGCACAACTTTGGGTACCCAGTGCAGTGTCCAGCATACTGTCTTAGGGATCAATTTAAGGTCACTACTCCCAGGACAGCTGCCTCCTTCCACCTTTCTCTGGACACAACCCACTGAGGAAGATGGGCCTCTCAGCTTCCCAGTCCCTTTTGTGGTATGATTCTGCAGTCAGCTCTCAACAAAATCCTTTTGAGTCTTTGATCATGGCACCTCTGAGGCATCCTGGAGTAGTTGTTCAGTTGCCTGGCAGCAGACCCTGAATCTTCAGAACCCTCCTGGTGAGAAGGATCCCTGCTGCCCAGTGTCTCAAACTAGTTATCAACATTCTGGCCCACTTCTGGGAACTTCCAATCCAGGGATTGCCCAGAACTTGAAAAAAAATTCAGGCTGGATTTGAACCTCTTGACCTAAGCTCTGGAATCTTCTTCCAGAGGCAGGGTGAAGCAATCAAACTCTCAACCTGTGAGACCCTAGGATAGGCTGGACCAAACAGTCACTGCTCCCTTCATTGCAGAAAGAGCCAAAGCTAAATTTGACTAGCCACCTACGCTAGGAGGGTGCAACAGTACAAAATGTTAGAAAACATTTAGTTAAAGTTAAGGCAGACCTTCAATAGCAAAAGGAAGGAAGAAATATACATTTTTTCCTGTCTGCCGATTCCCCCTCTACCCCTTGGAAGCTCAAAATCCCACAAGAATGCACACTTGCATGCTCATGGGATGTTCAAGCTTGCAGCTCTGCCAGGAGACATAGTGACATAACCCGTGCCTCCCAGTTGGCTGAGGTTGGGGTACTTTTTTTGGGGGGGGGGGGCACTTTTAAGAAAACATTTTACAAACCTGTACAACAATCAAAGTATTTGAAAATACTGGGGATGCACCAATTCCATTTTTTTAACGCCAAGTACGAGTACCGATACTTTTTTCAAGTACTCGCTGATACCAATTGCTGACACCTATCGCTCAGGAAGAGTAGGTAGAGGGGTGATTTGGGATGTTAGGGAGTTGGGTGAGGCTGGGGTGATGGTGGGGGGGTAGTAGGGGTAAGTGAGAGCAAGGTAGTTGAGGGTGGGGTGAAATAGGGATTGTGGGAGAGTTGGGATGGAAAAGGCTGTGATTGCTGGAGGAAGAGGATAAGGATGGTAGGGTCATTGGGAGACATGGGGGCAGAGGTGACAGCTGGTAGAGGGAAGGAGGAGGCAACAGGCAGAGGAGACAGCAGTGACTGCAGGCATGGTACAGGAGACAGTCACAGAGTGCAGGCATCATTGAGGAGACAGTCACAGACTGCAGGCCTTATATAGGAGACAGTCACAGACTGCAGGCATTGTACAGGAGACGGTCACAGACTGCAGGCATAATTGAGGAGACAGTCACAGACTGCAGGCATTGTACAGGAGATAGCCACAGACTGCAGGCATCGTACAGGAGACAGTCACAGACTGCAGGCATCATACAAAAGACAGTCACAGACTGCAGGCATTGTACAGGAGATAGTCACAACCTGGGCATCGTACAGGAGACAGTCACAGACTGCAGGCATCGTACAGGAGACAGTCACAAACTGCAGGCATCGTACAGGAGACAGTCACAAACTGCAGGCATCGTACAGGAGACAGTCACAGACTGCAGGCATCATACAAAAGACAGTCACAGACTGTATGCATCGTACAGGAGACAGTCACAGACTGCAGGCATTGTACAGGAGACATCGTACAGAAGACAGTCACAGACTGCAGGCATCATACAAAAGACAGTCACAGACTGTATGCATCGTACAGGAGACAGTCACAGACTGCAGGCATTGTACAGGAGACATCGTACAGAAGACAGTCGCAGACTGCAGGCATCGTACAGAAGACAGTCCCAGACTGCAGGCATCATACAGAAGACAGTCACAGACTGCAGGCATCGTACAGGAGACAGTCACAGACTGCAGGCATCATACAAAAGACAGTCACAGACTGCAGGCATCGTACAGGAGACAATCACAGACTGCAGGCATCGTACAGAAGACAGTCACAGACTGCAGGCATCGTACAGGAGACAGTCGCAGACTGCAGACATCATACAGGAGACAGTCACAGACTGCAGACATTGTACAGAAGACAGTCACAGACTGCAGGCATCGTACAGGAGATAATTACAGACTGCAGGCATCGTACAGGAGACAGTCACAGACTGCAGGCATTGTATAGGAGA
This sequence comes from Aquarana catesbeiana, assembly GCF_042186555.1. NCBI lineage: Eukaryota > Metazoa > Chordata > Amphibia > Anura > Ranidae > Aquarana > Aquarana catesbeiana. The sequence goes on from NC_133328.1 coordinate 461,627,761, forward strand.
CAGTCACACACATCATATGGAAGAAAGTCACAGACTGCAGGCATTGTACAAGTGGTGTGGTGAAGTTGCAGTCGGTGTACACAGCTCTGGGGAAGCCTGTCCTCCCTCCATCTAGAATACACCTGTGTGAACCCTGCCTCCTTCCCCCTCCTCTGTGTGCAGCCATCACAGGAGCTCTGCTAACATACATTAGCAGTATCCCGGTCAGGATTGCACTCAAGTCCCCTCAGACTCCTGGCCATCCAGCTCAGCAGCAGTGTCCCGGTCTAGATAGAAAGTCTCCTCAGACTCCAGGCCTTTCTGTTGTCAGTGGGTAGTAGGTGGAGCAGCTCAGGATGAGGAAGTTACATCTTTCTCCTCTGAATGCTGGGGCAGCCAATCATTTTGACAGGTGAGACTTGGATGAGCTGGGAGTTCTGCCACTGGTGCAGGCTTTTACCTCAAGTTAAAAATAGCGGGGTGTGTCATCCGGCTTTGGTACGCACCCCCCCTAATGATGCCACTGGGAAAAGGAGGTGAGGGTGGCACACACCAGGGGAGACAGATGACCAGAGGAAGAGGCATTCTGCTCCCAAGCTGACGACACTTCGGGTATTGGAGCATTTTCCCGAGTACCGATACTCGTGAAAATGCCTAGGATCGGCACCGATACCAATACTAAAAAATGCCCATATTTCGTTTTTAAAGCATATCTCTGGTCAAAATGTAAAATCATATATTTTTTTCCACATTGTATTTCCATTATCTCTAGCCTACTCCTAATAATCTGAATGATCTTGAATAGGGATGAGCCGAACACCCCCTGTTCGGTTCACACCAGAATATGCGAACAGGCAAAAAATTTGTTCAAACACACGAACACCCTTAAAGTCTATGGGACACGAACATGAATAATCAAAAGTGCTAATTTTAAAGGCTTATATGCAAGTTATTGTAATAAAAAGTGTTTGGGGACCCGGGTCCTGCCCCAGGGGACATGGATCAATGCAAAAAAAAGTTTTAAAAACGGACGTTTTTTCGGGAGCAGTGATTTTAATAATGCTTAAAGTAAAACAATAAAAGTGTAATATTCCTTTAAATTTTGTACCTGGGGGTGTCTATAGTATGCCTGTAAAGGGGTGCATGTTTCCCGTGTTTAGAACAGTCTGACAGCAAAATTAAATTTCAAAGGAAAAAAAGTCATTTAAAACTACTCGCGGCTATTAATGAATTGCCGGTCCGACAATACACATAAAAGTTCATTGATAAAAACGGCATGGAAATTCCCCACAGGGGAACCCCGAGCCAAAATTTTAAAAAAAATTACGTGGGGGGTCCCCCTAAATTCCATACCAGGCCCTTCAGGTCTGGTATGGATATTAAGGGGAACCTCGGCCAAAATTTTTTAAAAAATGGCGTGGGGTCCCCCTCAAAATCTATACCAGACCCTTCAGGTCTGGTATGGATTTTAAGGGGAACCCCACGCCAAAATTTAAAAAAAATATGGCGTCCATACCAGACCCTTATCCGAGCACGCAACCTGGCAGGCCGCAGGAAAAGAGGGGGGGATGAGGGGGGGATGAGAGAGCGCCCCCCCGGAACCGTACCAGGCCACATGCCCTCAACATTGGGAGGGTGCTTTGGGGTAGCCCCCAAAACACCTTGTCCCCATGTTGATGGGGACAAGGGCCTCATCCCCACAACCCTTGCCGGGTGGTTGTGGGGTCTGCGGGTGGGGGGCTTATCGGAATCTGGAAGCCCCCTTTAACAAGGGGACTCCCAGATCCCGGCCCTCCCCCCTGTGTGAAATGGTAAGGGGGTACAAAAGTACCCCTACCATTTCACAAAAAAAGTGCCAAAAATGTTAAAAATGACAAGAGACAGTTTTTGACAATTCCTTTATTTAAATGCTTCTTCTTTCTTCTATCTTCTATCTTCTTTCTTGTATCTTCTATCTTCCTTCGGTTTCTTCCTCCATCTTCTTCTTCTTCTGGTTCTTCTGGTTCTTCCTCCAGTGTTCTCGTCCGGCATCTTCCTCCACGGCGCCGGCGTCTTCTTCCCTTCGTCTTCTGGGACGCTCTGCATCCAGCATGATGGGAGGCTCCCGCTGTGTGATGCTTCTCCTCTTAAATAACGGAGGGCGAGGCCACTTGGTGACCCCGACCCCCTCTGACGCACGGGGACTTCCCTGTGGCATTCCCCTCAGAGGGGGCGGACAGGGAAGTCACCGTGTCAAAGAAAAAAGGGAATATTTTGGGACTTTAAATGAGACGCAAAGGGAAAAATTGCGCCTCCATCCCTGGTTGCTTGCAAAAAAGAGGGGTAGAGCCAGACAAAACCATATACATATGTAGAAAATTGTATTCTTTATTAGACCAAAGATAGGGCATGGATCAACCCATATAAACGCATAATAGCACATTAGCATATAAAATACAAAGTATCAACATGCATATTAAGGATAGTCACCAACATGACACAGAAAGTAAATATTATACATCACAGTCCCTCAAATAGAGTAGGCATAACATTATGTCAGGGTGGTAGAGCAATAAAAACCATATGGAATCATAAATATGAAATTGATGCATCATAATAAGCTCAACGACGTTTCGTGGACTTCTATCCACTCATCAGGAGCAAGTGCATCTGTGTACTAAAAGGGGATAAAAAAAAAATAACCATTATAGTTTGATATAACCACAGACTGGAGGGGTAGAGGGATTAAAGATGATGATGAACAAATAAACGGCCATAACTGAAAGTACTCACATAAGAGCTGATACTAGGCCATGCGATACCACCTGCCAGATAATTATGTCCAGCACGGGAGCTGAGGAAAGGACCCAAGCATGGACCAGGAGCACACAAGCAGTCCCCCAAAACAAAGTGTGTATAGAAAAATCTTGATGTAACTGTAGATGGGATTTCTGTATAATATACAATAAAGTAAGTGGTTTGTTACCATATTGGTATAAATGAAAAGAAATGTCATATAGAGTAAACCCATCACCACAGTATAGAAGTACATTGTGAACAGAATGAAAAAATAGGGTGTCCATATAGTGAGAATAAGGAAGAGGAGATGAGATACCTGAAGTCAGGAGAAATGAATGAAAACTGAAGTAAAGAAATATTAGTAATGCTTGTTATAGAGGAATATAAGAATGAATCAAGAGCTTGCTGTGTATTTACCCATGTAGGTCCCAATGGGATATGAACCAAAAATGGAGTGCAAAGTGGGACTGCTAAGAAAAGGTCACTGAGGGGGAACTGCAGGGTGAGCCCAACGGCCAGGGTCCCATCCAGCGTCACACTGGCATGACAAGGGAGAGATGGCATGGCAGCAGCCAAACCTACTCACCATGTGTCAGCCAAGCTGAAATAGCACACACCTGCATGAAGGGATGCCCACTGGGCGTCGCACGCATGGAGTGGAAGGTGTGCACGGTGAAATCGCCCTCCCAATCCCCCATCCCCATAATGTGTGGGAAGGAGGGGAGAGGGAAGGCATGCAGCGTGCATCGCAGCTCCCGTGCAAACAAAACACCGGCCAACCTGTCGGCTGCAGAACACACTGAACCAATTCAGCCCAAAGGAGTAGAGACAATTACAGCAGCAGTGTGTCCATCAAAATCAGCTGTGTTCAATGTGGTATATGGTAACTTGACCACTAGGAGTCAGATACAAGGAAGTGAAGGCTCTTGAACCACACACATCTCCATCCCTAATCAGTATCAAAGAAAAAAGGGAATATTTTGGGACTTTAAATGAGACGCAACCGGGAATATTGCTCCTCCATCCATGGTTGCTTGCAAAAAAGAAGGCGGAGGGTGGGACTTTAGATGAGTTGCGTGGGGTAGAGCCAGACAAAACCATATACATATGTAGAAAATTGTATTCTTTATTAGACCAAAGATAGGGCATAGCTCAACCCATATAAACGCATAATAGCTCATTGGCATATAAAATACAAAGTATCAACATGCATACTAAGGATAGTCACCAACATGACACAGTCACCGTGCATCAGAGGGGGTCGGGGTCACCGGGTGGCCCCGCCCTCCATTATTTAAGAACCTTCAGAAGAGGAGAAGCATCACACAGCGGGAGCCTCCCATCATGCTGGATGCGGAGTGGCCCAGAAGACGAAGGGAAGAAGACGCCGGTGCCGCGGAGGAAGATGCTGGACAAGAACACCGAAGGAAGAACCAGAAGAACCAGAAGAAGATGAAGATGAAGGAAGAAACCGAAGGAAGATAGAAGAAAGAAGTTAGAGGAAAGAAGATAGAAGAAAGAAGAAGCATTTAAATAAAGGAATTGTCAAAAACTGTCTCTTGTCATTTTTAACATTTTTGACACTTTTTTTGTGAAATGGTAGGGGTACTTTTGTACCCCCTTACCATTTCACACAGGGGGAGGGCCAGGATCTGGGGGTCCCCTTGTTAAAGGGGGCTTCCAGATTCTGATAAGCCCCCCGCCCGCAGACCCCCACAACCACCGGGCAAGGGTTGTGGGGATGAGGCCCTTGTCCCCATCAACATGGGGATAAGGTGTTTTGGGGGGCTACCCCAAAGCACCCTCCCAATGTTTAAGACATATGGCCAGGTACTGTTCAGGAGAGGGGGGCGCTCTCTCATCCCCCCTCTTTTCCTGCGGCCTGCCAGGTTGCGTGCTCGGATAAGGGTCTGGTATAGATTTTGAGGGGGACCCCACGCCATTTTTTTTTATTTTGGCCGGGGTTCCCTTTAATATCCATACCAGACCTGAAGGGCCTGGTATGGAATTTAGGGGGACCCCGACGTCATTTTTTTAAAAATTTTGGTTCAGGGTTCCCCTGTGGGCAATTCCCATGCCGTTTTTATCAATGAACTTTTATGTGTATTGTCGAACCGGCAATTCATTAATAGCTGCGAGTAGTTTTAAATGACTTTTTTTCCTTTGAAATGTAATTTTGCTGTCAGACTGTTCTAAACACTGGAAACATGCGCCCCTTTACAGGCATACTATAGACACCCCCCAGGTACGAAATTTAAAGGGATATTACACTTTTATTGTTTCACTTTAAGCATTATTAAAATCACTGCTCCTGAAAAAAAATCCTTTTTTAAAACTTTTTTTGCATTGATCCATGTCCCCTGGGGCAGGACCCAGGTCCCCAAACACTTTTTATGACAATAACTTGCATATAAGCCTTTAAAATTAGCACTTTTGATTTCTCCCATAGACTTTTAAAGGGTGTTCCGCGGCTTTCGAATTTGCCGCGAACACCCCAAATTGTTCGCTGTTCAGCGAACTGGCGAACAGCCGATGTTCGAGTCGACTCGAACTCAAAGCTCATCCCTAATCTTGAAGTTTGTAAACTTACTTTGTGATGCTCCTCACACATTTATTTCCTTGAACTCTGTGACATATATTCTCTATGAACTGTGGGTAGGCATTGCTGTGTCACATATTTCACAGAGCCTGTCTTCTGAACTACAGAGGTACTGACAGGAGGAGTTTCAGGAGGTGGAGTGGATGGCAAACCCCTGCCCTTCTTACCAACTTTCGTGACAAAGGACTGGTCAGTCTCACACTGCGCTGAACACACAAATGGGTGATGTCACTGTCACTGCGCTGTCAATGCATAACAATGCCACTCTCAGCTACACCCTGCACTCGCGGGCCCACAATCTAGTTGCCAGCAGCCTGAGAGTGATTGTCACTGGGTTAAGTTAATTAAGTAATAACCCTTTAAACTCCAAACTGGCACCAGTTGCCTACCATCCCTTCACAATATTAGTAAGAACAATTATGAAAAATAAACAGACAGGTTTATTCAGAGTAGCGCTCTTCAAGAGACAGGGATTCTTTTAGTTTGCATTAAAAGCCTTAGAGACAATTACAACACTTTTCAAAATAGGGTTTAATAATGAAAAGGTCAAAATGGTGCTAATAAAATATTTACAGAAAAAGGGTGTTACAAAGAAATGAAGAGACAATAAAGCAACAGAGAGATAAAAAGAAGTTGAAAATGAAGAATACTAACATGTCCTGGTTTACAGAGTCCAATGAATAAAAAACGGTACAGTGACTCTCTCAAGTCTGGTTAGGTGTTCTGTAGTTGATGGTAAAACGAGAGCTGTCAAAATGTCCTGGGATGTCACTATGTTTATGACTATATCCCAAATAAAATTTTTATAGATATTCATATCTCTGAATACCTACCGGCACAGTCTGCTAACAAGCATATTATTGTCCAGCTTGAATTTAGCTTTGAAATGTATATAAATGTGACAGGTTTCGGATGCCAGTTTGCCTAGGAGAGGAATTTGCCTGGTTCTGCTCCCAGTACTCCTAGGGTAGTGGTGTTTGGGCTCAAAACGCTACAAATTAACTGAGGGAGGTAAATATGTCTATATTCCAGCTGTGTTATTATTATTTAATGAGTTCAGAAATATTCTGAAGTTTTATGCCCTGTACACACGACCTGTTTTGCCGTCGGAATAAACTCTAAAGGTTTTACCGACAGAATTCCGACGGAATTCCGCTCAAGCTGTCTTGCATACACACAGTCACACCAAATTCCGACCGCCAAGAATGCGGTGACATACAACACATACGATGGGACAACACATACAACGTCTTGTACTTGCTTCAGAGCATGCATCATTTTTGGTACGTCGGAACAGCATACAGACGAGCGGTTTTCCTGATAGGAATTTGTTCCGTCGGAAAAAGATAGAACATGTTCTCTATCTAAGTCCGTCCGAATTTTCGACATAAAAAGTCTGATGGGGCATACACACGGTCAGAATATACGATAAAAAGCTCCCATCGGACTTTATCTGTCGGAAATTCTGACCGTGTGTACAGGGCATTAGAGTTTTAGCTGCTAACCAGTCTAGCAGAAATGTGTATTGGCCATTCCCTTCAACTGAGCTATTTATTACCGGGTATCTGTTAATTCTCTGGATTGCTCAAGCTTGCGGGGTTTTCAGACTGAAACTGTGGATTGAGTAATGGAGAGGTCTGTGTGTCTGATCAGTGGATTGATAACAAGGTCCTGGCATCAGTTAACAGTTTGTGTATTCCATGAATGGAAGGCGGAGGGGGGGTGCACTACAGCTGTGTCTCTGGTTCAACACAGGAAAGATAGTGACAAGCAATGTAATGGCTGTATTTTGAACAACATGACTGCCACGCACATAGCCTGTCTTCCAAAATAATAATCACTCTTTGAAAGCACCTCTTCTTCACCAGTTCCTTAATACCCTGTAAACCTACCCCTGCGATAATTTTCTATGCTGTTTTTATCACCCATGGATAGGTATTTATGTTGTGGACTATGCACGATCCTTGTCACAGAGAAATGTGATACGTTAGCACACTTTCAATTGCAGCTATATAGAATCTGAGTACCAGCTCCAAAAAGCCCACACTTTACAGCTTCCTCAAACAATACAGTCTCTGATGAACTTTGCCCACCAGATGGCATATGTTACCCGTCCACGGCAAATCTTCCCCAACTGTTGTTCCCAAAGCGAAACTCCAGTTACCCTCTCAACATTCATCCCATTGATCACCAACGGCTCAAAATTACCTTTGCTTATTTTCTTAAAATTGATAATAATTTCCTTTGTCTTATCTACATTTAACCTTCAGTTATTCTCTCTGCACCAGCCAAATAGGTTCTTATGGTGTTGTCTGCAAATTTTAACAAACCTCGGAGCAACAACCACAATCTTAAGTATAGCCCTCAAAATTTCCATTCGCCTGCTCACATTAGGCGAGTGGAAATAAGCTGAGGGGAATGTGGAGAGGGGGCACTGAGAGCAGATGAGTGTTCAGCTCTCCAGCTGCCTGAATGACAGGCTGCTTTTACTCTTGTCATTCTGAACAACACATAGTGCAGGCTGCGATGGATGCTGGAGTAGGATTTTGCTCCCCCCTCCCTCCAGCTTCAGGGCTGGATCTCATCCTCCTACTTCCCCTGGCAGTTTCAGGCTCTGGTTTAGGCTGCTTGTTGTGTGAGCAGGATGGGGATTCGGCCAGCTTCTGAGATTCAGCCCACCTGCTCGCCCGCCAACCTGCCTAAACCATCCACCCACCTGCTCACCTGCCTGCTTGCCTAAACAGCCCTCCCTGTCCAGCACCAAAGCACTAGGGGCATGAGAGCAGACTGGAATTGAGGAGGGGATTAACATTGCCGTGTCCACCAATGCAGGTGGGGGATGGGGGGGTCAGTGGCAGTGAAAGTTAACCCCCCATCCCCCACATGCATTGGTCTTTATGGCAGTTACTGTTAACCCCCTCATCCCCCCTCCACCTTGCATTGGTCTTCATTGCACTGAAATTTTAACCCACTACCCCTCTTCTACATTTGTGGTAATGTCAGTGAAAGTTAACCTCTCTCCCCCAAATTGGGGGTCATTGGAGGGATTAAATTTCAATGCCACTGACCACCAATGCAGGGAAGGGGGTTAATAATACTGACACCTGTGCTAGCAGTTATTATTGCGTCCACTGACATCAATGCTGGGAGTTATTAATGCGTCCTCTAATACCATTGTTGGAGGTTATTATGGCATCTACTGACATCAATGCTGGGAGTTATTAATGCGTCCTCTAATACCATTGTTGGAGGTTATTATGGCATCTACTGACATCAATGCTGGGGGTTATTAATGCATCCTCTGATATCTGTGTTGGGGTTTTTTATGGCGTCCACTGGCACCAAATGCTGCAGGTTATTAATGTGTCCACAGACATCAATGTTGGGGTTTTTTAATGCATTCTCTGATACCTGTGTTGGGGGTTAATATGGCATCCACTGGCATCAATGCTGGGGGTTATTAATGCATCCACTGATACTTGTGTTGGGGGGTATTATGGCATCCACTGGCACCATGGCTAAGGGTTATTAATACATCCATTGATATCAAAGCTGGGGGCTTTTAATGCATCCTCTAATACCTATGTTGGGAGTTATTAATGTGTCATCTAATATGTGTGTTGGGGGTTAGTAATGCGTCCCCAGACATCAAAGCTGGGGGTTATTAATGCATCCTCTGATCCCTGTGTTGGGGGTTAATTATGTGTTCTCTGATACCCATGTTGGGGGTTATTAATGCGTCCACTGATATCAGTGCTAGGGGCTATTAATGCGTACTCTGATATCTGTGTTGGAGGTTATTTATGTGTCCTCTGATACCTGTGTTGGGGGTTACTAATGTGTCCAATGACATCAGTGCTGGGGTTATTAATGCATCCTCTAATACCTGTGTTGGAGGTTATTAATGCGTCCTCTGTAACATGTGTTGGGGATTATTTGGGCGTCCACTGGCATCAATACTGGAGGTTATTAACGTGTCCTCTGATACCTGTGTTGGGAATCATTATGGCATCCACTGACATAAATGCTGGGGGTTATTAATGCATCCACTGACATTAATGCTGGGGGTTATTAATGTGTCCACTGACATCAAAGCTGGGGGTAATTAACGTGTCCTCTGATACCTTTGTTGAGGGTTTTTATGGTGTTCACTGTCACCAATGCTGGGAGGTATCATGGCGTCCATTGACACCGATGCTGGGGGTTATAAGTGCATTCACTGACATCTATGCTGGGTCTGGGAAGGGGGGCACAATTTGTCATCTTTGCCCTGGGCACTGATTGATCTTGTCCTGCCACTGGGCCTGGCATACATCATGAGTCGGCAAAGAACTAGATGAGCTGGGGGCAGGGCAGGGAGGGGGGTTGGGCGGGAGTTGCCAAAGTTTACTTTTCCTATTAGGACCGTGTAGCAACCAATCACTAGCTTGTCAATTGGAAAAGGTAAATTTGGTAGCTTCCGCACCCCTGTCCAGTGCTGTGCTCCGCTGTAAGTCTCTCTGCATCCTAAATCAGTGAAAGTGTCATTCATTGGTTTTAATTTTTTTAATGCAATATTTATATTTTATAAACGGTTTGATCAGTTACACTTAATATTTTGTTTCCCTATTGATGTAAAGCACTTATTTTCCTTTTATGTTTACATTGCTTTATGTTAATATTGTTAAAGTTGTTGTTGTTAATATTTATGTTTGTGACTTAATTATGCATAAAACATTTAACAGTGTCACTTCATGAAATAATTTACAAGGGCGTGTTTAGGGGTGAAATTAGGGGTTGGACAGAGTAGGGTTTGGGTGGGGCAACTGGTGGCTAATTAAGATTAAGACCTGGGTAGAAGGTCAGGACTTGGAATTTGGAGCACTGATAAGTATGTAAAGTAAACAAAAAAGCCCAACACACATCCTTGTGCCACCCCTGTACTAAGGGACAGTGCTGACGAGTAATGATTGCCAACTTTTGCCCTCTGCTGCCTGGAAAATCCAAACCCAATTTAAAAAGGGTTGGGCTCAGTCTCAGTGAGTTTAGTTTATCAAGTTTAACTAGTGAAATCATATTAAAAGCTAAATTGAAATCAATAAAGTACGTTGGCATAACTATTTTTGTTTTCTAAGAGAGTCAATATAGAATGTAAGGTCAATGCAATAGCATCTATTTTCCCTAAAAGCAAACTGGTAGCTACCCAGTCCCAGTTGAATACACAGTTTAATATAATTGAAAATGTATTTCTAAAATATTTTTTTACAATAGAGGTAAGAGCCACATGACAGTAATCATTAATACAGGAAATACTGGACTTCTTTGTAATTTAAACAATTATGGATGATTTCAAGCATGAAGGCACCACCTCCTGGTCTAAAGAAACATTAAAGTGTAACTCCACTTTTGTTGAAAAAAAAACATTCCTTTCTGGGTAACCTATGTACATTGCAAGGATTATAACAAACTTTGTTGCAGATTCCTACCTTTTGTTATTTTGAAGAAATCCATGTGTGTTTGTCTGTGCCTCTGTTCTGAGTGGGTCTAATGGGAGTGGTTTCATAATTAACTGCCAAATGTACAGCTGGAAAGCACTAATGAGGAAATCTGCTGGGCCTGCATCCCTTTTAGATGTGCTCCTATTGAAATTATCTCTCCAAAAATTACATTTTTGTTGCTGGGGATGCCTGAAATCTGACTTGTATCTTAGGCAGACTTTTGGGAAAATTAGTGAGCCAATCACACAAGCAGGTAATGATGTTTCTGGGGAGTGGGCAGCGCACACTCTGTGTACAGAACAACTCCAGGTAGCCATATTGCAATGCATTCTCAGAATATTACATTGGCTGCAGATTGAAAAGGAAAGGTAATTTTTAATAACATTCAACTACAATATGATTAGCGTCGCAATTATATGCGCTATATTATTTTTTCTTTATTTGCAATTTTTTCCCCCACGAAAGTGGAGTTATACTTTAAAGATATCCAAAAGGAAATCTGTCAATTGAAAGGCACATTTATTGATAACATCCATAGCATCCAGGACCTGCAGAATTCCCATTATTAACTCTTAACAAGCACATCCTGAGCAGAAACTTTGGGAGGCAAGTCCCCTGGTATTGTAGAGAACCTACTAATTATATAATTATTTTGATGATCAAAGCAGGAAGAAAACTTGTTCAATTTCTATGATAAAAAGGTCTCACATTCCCCTCTTTTTCTAGCACTATTATATCCCAGTTATATCTCTAGTCCTAATTTATACTTTTGTTTAGCCTCCCTAATCTCTACTCTTAACCTCCTCCTTGCCACAATATATGGCTCCCTAAAGGCGACATTCTTATCCCTGACCAAAGCCCTCACTTTCCTATCCATCCACAGTTTTTGATTAGGAAATTGCTTAATCATCTTCACAGTTGCTACAACGTACATCTTCTAGGCACTTACTCACATTTTCAATTACCACATTGTGCCTGTGGTAGTGGCATCCCTAAACACCTGCCACTCAATCTTGCAAGGTGTCAATAGGTCCATCCGACTATGTTCTGACTGTCCTTAGTGCTGTTTTTTTCTTCCTGATAACCTGTGAGTAAGCAGGTACTATGAAAATCGATATATGATTTGATAGCCCTAAGTGGGGGCAAGAGATAGCTCTGTACTCACTGTGCACATTAGTGTAGGCATGGTCCAAGGTACTCTCCTCCATTGAGTGGATATTGACATGCTGTTCCAACCTAGGCAGTTGCCACCAACTGGGGTCAGTGTCTTGTCAGTGACGCATGTCACTGTTACTTAATACCAATGGAGAAGGCTAAATATCATTGCCCCTGACTACCAATGAAGGGGCTTAAATATCACTGTCCCTTATAACTAATGCCGGCATGAAAAAATGGCATGTCAAAGCACCCAGAAGATCCAGATATATAAGCAGTTACATTTCTATGCAGAGCTTTTTTTTATTCTATATACTCCTGTATGTTGACTTTGATTGTTGATGCAGCATTTTTGCTAGATGTCTTCACTGTTAAAAGGGTAAAGCTGAAATCAAAAATCTCAAATTTGCCCATGCCCGATGGAGCCCCTTCGAGGCTCCATCGGGCATGAGCACTCTGACGTCATCATGTACAACGCAGGGCCAGCATTCATGAACTGTAAGTGAGGATGCCTAAGGTCTCCCCACAACCCATGGAGTCAGAGAGAAAAGGAGAGCACCAGCTTTTGGGGGAGCAAGAGAGGTAAACAATATTGCTGTTTGTTACCCTTAGACCAAAATGACCCCACTGCAAGGATAACTAGAACAAACAGATAAACATTTGTTTCCATCTCCAGGACAGGAAATGAAGAAAAATCATTTTAATAGAACAGAATTAACAAAAAATAAATTGCCAGATTTTATCCATTCCCTACTGTATCTAAAACACACAAAAAAAAAGTTTTAGCTATACATATGTTTTAAGATTGCTGCTGTAAAAGAAGAGTGTTTGTGTCAAAAAATACAGAGTGTATTTTGTGCAACAACTCCAACTACCATACATTAGTATTTAGTAGAGATATTTTTTAACCAGTAGATGGCAGTGTTTATAAGTTTGTAGCTGCATCTATGGTATGCTCTATGTCTTTTCCCTAAATAAAGTTCCTGTTTCCTGTCTGCAGAGAAGCAGCAGATAAGCCCATGTTGGCTGTGCACTGTCTATTCTGTAGGGCTAGATACAGAATTTCTAACAGTTTGAACAACCATTTGACTACTATGTTACTGAGTTGTTCAGTGATTTGTAGAATGTGTGAGATTATAAAAAACTATACTGAAGCAATTGTTGGTGTGTCATCACATTCTTTAGCATGTTTTTGCTGTGATATTTACCCTCTTGTCTGCAATAACCTTGCATTCTTTAAGTGTACATAGCTTTGATAATCACTATTATGGTTTTGATTTCCCATGTTTACTTTAAACTGAGAAAAAAGAACAGCCAAGGATCAAATGTATCAAGTCATACTTTTTATAGCCATCACTTGTATATTAGCTGTTCCCTTCTGTGCATTTGGGTGGAAAAGATAAGATTTATTATTACAGATCAGAATTTAGAGATCGGTTTTTGAAATACAATATTATACTTTGACAGAGCTACAATGAACAGATTATTTTAAATGTGTTCATAAGGGCATTTAAATGGAATGTACCTGAATGGATGAAAAACACAATCCTATTAATATATGCCTACCGAACTGCACATCTAACTGACAGCAGGCTGTGTTCAAAGAAACCTAATACTGTACTATGAACATTTGGGTATTATCCAGTGCAATAAAACTGGAAATCTTTTAAGTGTTTAGCATGAAGTATGTCTCATGTGTAGGTCACATGGGGTCTTCACCTCACATGCGATGGCTAAGATTTACTACTATTACCATCACCATTACAACACCACATGCATATGTATCATAGCCCTTGATCTGGTCCACCCAGACCCAAGAGGTGGAACTTTTTATCAAATACATTTTCAACATGATATGAGATGGATATACTGTATAGATTTAAGGCGACCCATTTGCCGGGTTTTAATGAGGCCATTAGTTACAAACCATTTTAAGTTTATTGTTATTGTGTCTTTTTTTTGTAATTCCTTATAATTTGTCTAAATTATAGTTATATTGCTTCAGTTGACTGTGTATATTTATTTGATTAATCTTTGCAACAGGTTATATGGTTCCTAGGCTGCGTGCATGGAGTAGTGTGCCAGTGTGTTTCTGTGGGTGTCAGCATGGACACGCTCGGGGATCCCCCCAGTTTAGGGAAATTTGATTTGATCTGTCCCAGGGGTTGGCATCTTTCATTCAGCACACCTACCTACTGTGTCATCTTCTCAATGAGCTGAGAGCATGGGAGTGTGTCAGTGGGAGGCTTTTTCTATCTGATGTACAGTTTGTGTGACGCATATTTGCTAGTTGTGTAAAAACATCACATGGCGTGCCCAAGTTGCAGTTGCATGCAGCTCGGGTGAATGGAGCTTGCAACATTGTGTGGTGGCGATATAGGAGGAACTTGGATGGTCTATATAAGAGAGCATGGAGACTCAGCCTCGGGTCACAGGCAGGATTTATCCACTTATGTGGCACCACTTCGGAGTTGGAATCAAAACAATGTTAAAAGGTGATGTTTGGCAGGTATCATTTTTTTAGGGTACACTGTTTCAATCTTTGATATACTTGTTTATCCCATAAATATTTATCACCAGTGTCTGCTCCTTTGTTTCTGGTCTCCTCCATCCACACTGACCCTTTTCACTGGGTAGGCGATGCAAGGATCTGCAGGCTTTTGAGCCAGCTGCTTTGGTACTTGTCCTGTCGTATTAAATTTTGTAATTTACTGTATGGAACAACCATATTCTCAATTCCCCAATTGGCTATAGCTATTTTAATCCTACTATTACTAATCTACTATTGAATATTTCATGACAAATTATGGCCATATAACAAATTTATAAATAAATTGTAGAAGGAACATCTCCTTCTTAGTCCTGAAGAAGCTGAAAGTTCAGTGATTCCCATAGAGAGTTAAGGCCAGGCCCGGACTGACCATAGGGCACACCAGGCATTTGCCCGGTGGGCCGGGGGCCACTGGGCCGCATGTGCTTGTGGGGCCAAGGTAGCTGAGCTGCTCCTTGAGCCCCAGCCGCGGCCCGGCCTCTCCGCGGCTGGCCGGCCAGCCACCATTACAGTTCGGCCATCGGGCCGGGGGCGGAGACTACAGGTCACATTACCTGTGACCATGAAGAGGGAGGGGATCTACACGAGACACGCCTGCTGGACAGGAGGGAAAGTGAGTGTGGCTCTCCATGCGTGCGCCTGGATTGGAGGAGCAGCTGCATACACAGTAGAAGAATTCATCTCTTTATTTTTCTCCTACAGCCTCTGAATGCCTGCTTCTCATTCTCTCTCACCCGTGGGCATTCAGAGGCTGTAGGAGAAAAATAAAGAGATGGATTCTTATACTGTGTATGCAGCTGCTCCTCCTATCCAGCTTCTTTCTACGACCCCCCAGTGCTCTCCAGCCCCCCTGGTGCTCTCCACCCCCCATGCTCTTCACACCCTGTGCTCTCTGGCCCCCCTAGTGCTCTCCACACTCCCCTGTATTCTCCACCCCCCCACATTCTCCGCCCCCTCCCCCATGCTCTCCATGCCTCCCGGTAAATATGCCAGTCTAAAATGCCCGCCCCTATTTTTTGTCCCAGTTCGGGCCTGGTTAAGGCCCATGGAATATCCCATGATGTGATTGTTGATACTTACTAGCCAAATATTTTGGGTAGCGATGGTCAATATTCATATGCCAAAAGGTCAGAGACTGAAGGGTGGTGGTGTTTTGTGCATTGTATGCAATGCAGAGGCGGCTCTAGGCTTTGTGAGGCCTTAGGCAAAACCTAGACATGAGGCCCCACTCACGCCCATAATGGAAAAAAATAATTCAAGAGATAAAAATTAACTGTATATAAAATGCATATATTAGGAGCCCTAAATCCTATGAACTATGAGTTTTCTCTATAACAAAAGTCAAAAAACATATTTCTCCATTCACATGAAGGTCAGGGTAATATAACCCAGCTGGCATGGAATTCCCGCTTACATCAGAGTCTGCAGGATTCCCCCTTACAGTGCAAATTTCATGCAAAGGGGAATGCTGCGGATCATGATGTGAAGGGGAATGCTGCGGATCATGATGTGAAGGGGAATGCTGCAGACTTTGGTGTAAAGGGGATCTCTGATGTAAGGGTGACCAGAGATCATCTTTTATCAAAGTGCACAGCATTCCCCTTCATATCAGAGTCACCACTTACATCAGGGTCTGCAACATTGCCCTTTCCATCAGGGTCCACAGAGTTCCAACTTGCATTTAAAACAGGATCTCTGATGTGGGGAGAACTCTAGTGACCACAGACCACCTTCCACAGAGTGACTGCACTAGGGTAAAGAGTGTTACTGATTTAAGGAGGGAAACCGTTATATCAGTGCCCCCTTACCTTACTGTATTCACTCCCCCCCTACATAAGTGACCCCCCAACCCCCCCCCCCCCCCTCAGACTGGCCTTGCAGTGCTGTCACTGTCAGACGGTCTTCTTCTGGCTCCAGCTTTCATTTTTCCCCCGTGACCCCTTCCTGGCAGCACTCCAGCTCTTGCTCCTCTGTAGGCTCCCCCTCAGAGACTGCAGATATGATACAGGAGATGGTCAGAGAGTGTGCTGACATGATACAGGAGATGGTCAGGGACTGTGCGGACATACAGGAGATGGTCAGGGACTGTGCGGACATACAGGAGATGGTCAAGGACTGTGCGGACATGATACAGGAGATGGTCAGAGACTGTGTGGACATACAGGAGATGGTCAGGGACTGTGCGGACATATAGGAGATGGTCAGGGACTGTGCGGACATACAGGAGATGGTCAAGGACTGTGCAGACATGATACAGGAGATGGTCAGAGACTGTGTGGACATACAGGAGATGGTCAGGGACTGTGCGGACATACAGGAGATGGTCAGGGACTGTGCGGACATACAGGAGATGGTCAGGGACTGTGCGGACATACAGGAGATGGTCAGGGACTGTGCGGACATACAGGAGATGGTCAGGGACTGTGCGGACCTACAGGAGATGGTCAAGGACTGTGCGGACATGATACAGGAGATGGTCAGAGACTGTGTGGACATACAGGAGATGGTCAGGGACTGTGCGGACATATAGGAGATGGTCAGGGACTGTGCGGACATACAGGAGATGGTCAAGGACTGTGCGGACATGATACAGGAGATGGTCAGAGACTGTGTGGACATACAGGAGATGGTCAGGGACTGTGCGGACATATAGGAGATGGTCAGGGACTGTGCGGACATACAGGAGATGGTCAAGGACTGTGCGGACATGATACAGGAGATGGTCAGAGACTGTGTGGACATACAGGAGCTGGTCAGGGACTGTGCGGACATACAGGAGATGGTCAGGGACTGTGCGGACATACAGGAGATGGTCAGGGACTGTGCGGACATACAGGAGATGGTCAGGGACTGTGCGGACATACAGGAGATGGTCAGGGACTGTGCGGACATACAGGAGATGGTCAGGGACTGTGCGGACATACAGGAGCTGGTCATGGTAATGATAAGCAGAAACTCTCAGTCTCACCAAGGTAACATCACATTGCAGCAGCACCCGTCAAACACTGGAGTCACAGCCACAGACGATCCCGGTGCAGACGCCAGACAGGACATATGATCACTCCTCCGAGTCCTTAGTCCCCTACTACAAGCAGGAGAAGCCGACTGTCCACTTTGAGCACCCGCCCTGCAGTGCATTCTGGGAGGTATAGTCTCTGCAGAGCGCAGGCACCGCTCGACCGATTTTAATGTGTGCTGTGGAGAACTACATCTCCCATCATGCAATGTGGTGCCGGCTAGGACAGCAGTGGAGCCTGCTATTGGCTGCCGCCGCTGATGAGGATGTTACAGGGTGGAACTTCTAATGTGTGCCGGTGATGTTCTGTCACGCTAATCTGACAGAACGCCGGCCCACTCACCCCACCAGCCTGGGGACACCAATTGTGACTGAGGGACATTCCCTTCCACTCCCACACACAAGTTAGGCAATCTAGGCGGCCGTGAGGCCCATGTACATGCGAGGCCTTAGGCGACCGCCTACTTTGCCTAATTAGAGAGCCGCCTCTGATGCAATGTATGCGATATTTTTCTATTTATGTTTTATAAAACTACCCTTGTTTCTATGCTATATTCAATGTGTAATTGGGTACCATTTAAAAATATTTCTATTGATCTAATAGGAATGTAGGCGCTAGTTTTATACGCTATATGATGCTAGGTCCATATGTCTGGCAAGGCAAGGCACAGAATACCTGCAGCAGCCAGACATTTCAAAGTAAAGGTAAGTAAAGATGAACTGCCCGTTTTCTTTAAAAAGTCACACTGTTGTGACAGAGTCCCTTAAGGATTCCAGTATGCACTGTATATGGATTGTGGGAAGAAACAGGAGCACTGCCACAAGCATGGTAAAAAATGTATATACCTCCCTTTTTTAGATATTCCTCCACATTTTTACGGATACCAATCTGTATAGCGAAAGTGACAGGGGTTGGGACAAACTATGGGGTAGATTTACTAAAACTGGTGCACTTAGAATCTGGTGCAGCTGTACATGGTAGCCAATCAGCTTCTAACCTTAGCTTGTTCAATTAAGCTGTGGCAATAAAACCTGTAAGCTGATTGGTTTCCATGCAGAGCTGCACCAGATTTACACTCTCCAGTTTTAGTAAATCACCCCCACAATACCTCTATGTTTTCATCTGTCACTGTTTATTCATATATTTTAAATCTTTAAAAAAATGCTACAACTGGGTAAGCACCTCTTGCAATGTAAGTTTACTAACCACTGTCATTCTTACTATATGGCTTGGTCTGAATGTAACAGTGGAGAAAATAAACATAAATTCATGTGAAATAATAAAAATAACTCATATACTAAATACTATCATTAAGGGTATTAACAGTTTTCATGATAATGACACTTTGAATTGAAATTACTTACACAATACTTAATCCAAAACCTTCAACACCACAAAACTGTTTTAAGCAATATGTGCTGAACCTGGAGGAAATAACTTTAATTTTGTAAAAAAAAAAAAAAAAAACAAATATGTAAATATGCAGGTAACAAAAAAGAGATCTTCTTATTGATCTTTAATACAATTGAATACCATTGCATAACCGTGCCTATTCTTATGTACACATTCTTAATCTTTCTAACCTTTTCTGAATATAAGGACCTTTTATATCCTTTATTAAATGTAGTGTTCATTACTATACTTTTTCAGCCTTCAAATGTTACCTTTGTTTCACATAGCGTCTGATTTTATTGCAGATTTATTTCTGTCTGGGTTACTATATTTTTTTCCAGAATGATAAATTAAGGCAAATTGGACACATGTTTCACTTCCTTTAGCTAAGGAATATTTAATGAAAGATGGTGTTGGCCTGTCAAAGTAAATCACACCTAGTTCCGTTTCAAAATGATGCAAGGATATGATCTGTTTTCCAAAAATATAGACTGGAATGATTTTAAGTTTTGTTCTATTTGTCTGTTGAACAGGCTTGTGTTAATCACTCACATTGGCATGTTTGCAATCATTTACATGAACTCTAAATTAATGCGGTGTTAATACTGCAGCTGCTCGCTTTTAACAATAGGACACTTACCTGTCCTGGAGTCCAGCGATGTCGGCACCACAGCTGATGTTTCTATCAGCTGTCGATGCCATTGCAGGTAAGGATACCTGGCAGTGTAGCCTTACAGCTTCACGGAACCCCGTTCCTCTCTCCTACTGGCCTGGCGACAAGGAGAGGAGGAAGGAGGAGGAAGGAGGAGGAGGGAGTCCCGTGGTGAACACCCTGTAAACACCCAAAAATGCACCATTGCCTTCATTATAGCCTATGGGTGGTGCTTGAGCAAAGATTGATAGCCAGGCCAGGCAGAGAATGTAATTTCAATGTGAGGAAAATCCCCTGCTAACTGTCACAGAAAAATTGTCCCCATGGAAAGATTTCTCCTCAAAATTTTGAACTTTTTTTCTATGTGGGCCTGATCACCAACATCAATGGGAATTAAAAGAAAGGTTAATTCTCTTTTATTCCCAGTGATGTTGGTGATTATGCTCATAGAGAAAAAAAGAATCTCCCTTAAAGGGTCACAGACAACAAAAGGAACCTAATAGTGGCTCTAAGTCTTCCCCACTCCACCCAAATCTAAAAAAAAAAAATTCCTTTAGTCATACTTTTATGGTTATTGGAGCAATATGATATGAGCCCCCAATGGTATATGTCAGTAAGACACACTAAGTGCACATAAATAATGCAAAACTAAGTAGACTCTACTAAATAAAGTGAAGTAATTATGACATCAATTGAGAAATAAAGTGGAGTGAATCAACATCAAACAAATGCAAAAACAGAAATGTCATGATATATATAAACACGTGAAAAATAATGCAGTGACTAGCTGGTAAGATATGAATTACTCCATAGTAAAAGGAAAATAAATCCATATTCAGAAGAAAAAATAGAATATAGGTAAAAGTCCATAAAAAACGAATAGTGATCAAAAAGATGAAGTGCTGTGAAGTCCACACTACAGTGACAGGTGAACAATTCCTCCACCACACAGGACTGCCGCTAAGGTGAACACAGAAGGAAAGGTGTACCAGAGGGAGCTGAGGTGGGTGGAGAGGCAGAGTAACTGACTGAATAAACAAAGCAGCAACTTGGGGGTATTGCTACAATGGTTTTACACTATGTGAGGCTTTTTATTTTTCCATGGTGAATGCTATGTCTACTATACTGATCCGTTCATGGACTGCTTACTTTGGTGCTGAGGAACACGGTGCATGCCAGTGAGATCCCAGGCTGGGTTGCAGCCATCTGCTTTTCGGAGGTCCCCTGTAATAAGGGACCATTGACTTCTGGTAAGCGGCAGTCCTGTGTGGTGGAGGAATTGTTCACCTGTCACTGTAGTGTGGACTTCACGGCACTTCATCTTTTTGATCACAATTAGTTTTTTATGAACTTTTACCTATATTCTATTTTTTCTTCTGAATATGGACTTATTTTCCTTTCACTATGGAGTAATTCATATTTTACCAGCTAGTCACTGCATAATTTTTCACTTGTTTATATATATCATGACATTTCTGTTTTTGCATTTGTTTGATGTTGATTCATTCCACTTTATTTCTCAATTGATGTCATAATTACTTCACTTTATTTAGTAGAGTCTACTTAGTTTTGCATTATTTATGTGCACTTAGTGTGTCTTACTGACATATACCATTGGGGGCTCATATCATATTGCTCCAATAGCCTCATTACTTAGCGCAACTTTTTGTCTTTTTGTTTCTGTTTGGTGTCATATAACACTTTAGTCACAGCTCATTCTTTTACACTTTTAGCGCAATTTGGTTTTTTACATACTTTTATGGTTACCTTTCCTGGAAGCAATAGGTAAGGTGCCACAGCTGAACCTCCTTCTGAAAATGCTAGTTGCCTGGAAACTCATAGAAAAGTCCACATGAAGCCATGATCCTTAATTTGCATACAAGTTGTAGGTTAATGGTTCAAAGTACTGAAGCAAGAGGGTCACCATGCCAACTAGGTAGTTAGCATTTGCAGAATGAGAAGTCGATAGGTCTTCAATGTTCCCCTAAGGAAAAGTTTACTTTAATCTTTAACTTCGTCAAGGCATAAGTAGTTAGGTATGATTTGGCTCCAGGGATTGTAAAACTATTGGTAGCAGTGTGGTAATCATCTGTATTTTAAGGGCTGCTTCACACTACATGAACCTTCACGTACCTCCTCTTGGTTGTAAACCAACCAGCAAACTAGAGAAAACCCTGCACCACCCTAGTGTGCCAAACAAGCATAACCTTCAAACATGAGCTTGGCAAACTATGACCCTAAGGATGGTCTCATTACAACAAATGGCAAGAACATTGAGAGACTTTCTTATAATATGCAATTCATTCACGTGAACTGGAGTAATTCATGTTTAGCCATGTATGTTCTGTAGAATTGGATCAAAATTTATAAAGGGATCATGGTGGGCCCTGCATATTATAAAAAATATATATATTTTAACTATTTGTGAACTACTTTGAGAACCACCATTTAATGAATTTCAAGATATAAATGAAGCTCTTCTGCATTTTTGTAATAAAGACTATTGTTTTGAGATATGTTGTTGGGTAGGCATATTTTGTGTCATTTCAGGGGTTTGTTGGTCTGCTGTAGACAAACCACCAATATGTGACTCAGGGAGGAGAATTATTGGGATAGTTAGTGGCAAGTCAATTGGAACCCTTATGCTGTGGATCTACTAAGTGGATAGGAGAATGTGACACATAGCTCTAGGAGAGTGGTGTCACTGGCCTCCAATAGGGCAAATGTGGGTGGAAATGAGAAATCATAAAATGCTCAGAGGAAATATAACTTTAAAAATATCAGCAGAGGTCTTTCAACACTACAGCAGTACTTTAATTCATAACTTTAATTTATGGTGAAACTAGACATTTTTTCAGTTTTAGACAGAGTTTAATAGAATTAAAACCTATGTGACAATTCTTTTGTCACCATTTGTGACAGTTCCCTAAATTCTTATGCATTCCACTATGGCAGGAAGTAATGTTCAATTCTCTCAATGTAGACAACCATTAAAGCGTGCTTAGCTAGTAGTAGTTAGTCACATTCAACTGGACTTGTTCTGTAATGTTAAAGATTTTTTTTAACTTATCCAAATAATTTCTTCAGTCCCAATGAGTACCCCAGAACTTATATCCACACAGAGAGCACATACACTTTAATCCAATCACCATGGAATGTGTCAAGACAGATTATGACTTTTCCAAAAACAGGATGAGAGGTGTTGGACAATCAACACATTCCATGGTGATTGAATTAATGTATCTGTGTTACATGTGTGGAAATAATTGCAGAGGTATGTTCCTAATATTCACTACAACCAAAGAAATGGCTTAGATAAGCTATGAAGCATCTTCAACATTAAAGAACAGATCCCATTGAATGTGACTAACTACTGATAACTACAACCTGCTTCTAGTCAAAACAAACAAAAAAAGTATTCCAGATGCTTAGATAAGTAGGCAAGTATTATTTTTTATATTACATAAGAAGGTTGGTTAGATTAGCATTTAATTCATTCACAGAAGACCGTGCTTGGTTTATAGGTTAATTAGTTTTTCATTGATTTACATTGATAAATTAATTGGATGATCTGCCAATTAATTTGGTTTATTAAATGACTAGTATGTCGATTTGCTTAGGGCTAGTATTAATTTATTTATGTTTGGGTTAATTGATCAGTACTTTTCAATATTAATGAATTGCTTTCATTCCCCTGTTATTTTTTTTTTAAGTAGAATTAACATTCACAAAAGAATATTTCGTTTTGTAGAGCACTTTAGGGGCTTTTTCAGGTAATTGCAATGTGTGTTAGTGCATACGCGTTAATGCTCATTATATTGCATGTTAACATGTTGATTTAATCACTTGCCCACTAGGCACTTAAACCCCCTTCCTAACCAGACTAATTTTCAGCTTTCAGGGCTCTCACATTTTGAATGACAATTACTCAGTCATGCAACACTGTACCCATATGACATTTTTGTCCTTTTTTTCACACAAAAAGAGCTTTCTTTTGGTGGTATTTGATCACCTCTGGGTTTTTTATTTTTTGAGCTATAGATGAAAAAATTTGGCAAAAGATGCATTTTTCTTTGTTTCTGTTATAAAATTAGTCATTTTCTTCATACATTTTGGCCAAAATTTATACTGCTACATATCTTTGGAAAAATAATCCAAATCAGTGTAAATTATTTGGTCTTTGTGAAAGTTATAGATTCTACAAGGTATGTGCCAATGACCCCTTTTTAGAAAGTATAGTCCACGGTATTTAGTAAGAGGCATGGTGAGTTTTTTGAAGTTGTAATTTTTCCCCACAATTCTTTGCAAAATGAAGATTTTTTTTCTCTTTTTTTCTGCTACTCCTCCTGAGTATGGCAATACCATATGTGTGAGACTTTTTCACAGCCTGGCCACATTCAGAGGCCCACCATGCAGGGGGCACCATCAAGCATTCTAGGAGCATTAATTACACACATAATTTTAAGACTACCTCTTAACATTTTTAGACTACCTCTTACACTTTTCAACGTCAAAAAAATCACCCCATTTTGGAAAGTAAACACCCCAACATATATTCTATGAGGCACTATGAGTCTTTTGAACATGTAATTTTTTTCTGCTGTGTGACTCTTCTGTTCTTCTGAAAGTTCTTACATAACTGAGGGCGGGGCCACCCGGAGACCCCACCCTCCTCTCACGCACGGGAACTTCCCTATGGCTTTCCCTGTGGTGTCAAAGGGGGGTCACGTGTTACGTAACCGGGTGACCCCGCCCCCTCTGACATCACAGGGAAAGCCATAGGGAAGTCCCCGTGCGTCAGAGGGGGCGGGGTCACCGGGTGGCCCCGCCCTCAGTTATATAAGAACTGTCAGAAGAACAGAAGCGTCACACTGTAGGAACCTCCTATGGATGCAGATCGTCTGGAGAATGAAGCGGGGAAGAAGAAGCCGGAAGAAGATGCGGACGAGAAGACTGAAGGAAGAAGCAGAGGATCGAAGGAAGAAGAGGAAGAAGTAGAGGAAGAAGCGGGGGAAGAACAAGGTGGAGGAAGAAAACCGAATGAAGACCAGAAGAAGATGGAAGAAGAAGTGGGGAAAGAAGAAGACATTAATAAAGGAATTGTCAAAAACCGTCTCTTGTCTTTTTTAACATTTTTGACACTTTTTTTGTGAAATGGGGGTGGGCCGGGATCTGGGGGTCCCCTTGTTAAAGGGTGCTTCCAGATTCCGATAAGCCCCCCACCCGCATACCCCCACAACCACCGGGCAAGGGTTGTGGGGACGAGGCCCTTGTCCCCATCAACATGGGGACATCCTCCCCATGTTGAGGGAATGTGGCCTGGTACGGTTCAGGAGGGTGGGCACTCTCTGTTTTCCCCTCTTTTCCTGCGGCCTGACAGGTTGCGTGCTTGGATAAGGGTCTGGTGTGGATTTTGAGGGGGACCCCCACACCATTTTTTTTTTAATTTTGGCGCAGGGTTCCCTTTAATATCCATACCATACCTGAAGCTCCTGGTCTGGAATTTGGGGGGACCCCACGCATTTTTTTTTTTAATTTTGGTTCGGGATTCCCCTTAATATTCATACCAGACCCAAAGGGCCTGGTAATGCACTGTGGGGGAATCCCAGGCCGTTTTTTTCAATGACTTTTATGAGTATTGCAGAGACCCGACAATTCATTGTAGCAGCCGGCGCTACCGCTAGCACTTTTAAATGATTTTTTTTCCTTTAGAAATGTCATTTTGCTCTCGGACAGTTGAAAACTCGGGAAACATGCACCACTTTACAGGCATACTATAGACACCCCCCAGGTATGAAATTTAAAGGAATATTTCACTTTTATTGTTTCACTTTAAGCATTATTAAAATCACCGCTCCCAAAAAAACGGTCCTTTTTAAAACTTTTTTTTGCATTGATACATGTCCCCTGGGGCAGGACCCAGGTCCCCAAACACTTTTTATGACAATAACTTGCATATTAACCTTTAAAATGAGCACTTTTGATTTCTCCCATAGACTTTTAAAGGGTGTTCTGCGACTTTCGAATTTGCCGCGAACACCCCAAATTGTTTGCTATTCAGCGAACGGGCGAACAGCCAATGTTCGAGTAGAACTCATGTTCGACCCGAACAGACAGCCCATCCCTACTGGTGTGGCATGGATGTGGCACTTGAATATGTAAAAACCTTTTGAGCTGCTATGCTAATCCAAAGAAGCCACTGTCACTACCCACACTTCCTAATAATGTGACTAAACAAGATATATCAAAATTAGTGCAGCGCTAAAATAAATCATAATAGTATCGACTGAGGATATAGGGTGTAATGGTATATACAATTATAAATTAATTATAAATTAATACTTTAAAGTGCAATGTGCAAAAAGTTCTCCACACAATGTCCTGATATAAATCAAACTGTCTGATGTGCAATAAAGTGCAAAGTGCACAGATTATTCGCACAGTGTCCTTATATAAATTAAATTGATGATGAAAACAGCTCCATTTTGTGAATAGTGGAAACAGTTAAATGAAACGGTCTCTCCACACTCATCCACCTCTGTGTATATACTCAAAATCCTCGTGCTCCCTCCACCCATTGTACCCTCAGCTTATGGGCTATATAAATGCGCCTTTGTGAAAAATCAATCCTCTGGGGTGCACCTTCTTCTATTCCTCCTTCTTATAAACTGCCCACAAGCTCAGGTCATATCGATCAACTTTTAGTATAATGCTTCCTTATTGCTGCCCGTGAACTCTAGTCTCATCGACCACATGCAAAGCAATCAGATCTTGCAATAGTGCTTTACCATTTTAAAATGTATTCAAAATCGTCATAAAACAAATATACACTCACATTTAAAATGACTAAATCAGGCCTTCGTGTATATGCCAACAGTGCTAGGACCAATGTATCACCTCTCAACCGGCTCTGTAGCCCCGGCCATCAGTGCTCCCTCTGTCCGTTACACGCTGAGTATCCTTTCCTGGTTCCACATTCGTCAGCTTCTCAGCTCCCTCCTACTAGTTTTGTCACTCCTTGTGACTTCCTCGGGGAGATATCCTCAGCGGATACTATTATGATTTATTTTAGCACTGCACTCATTTTGATATATCATGGATGTGGCAGTGATGTGTCATGAATGTGGCACGGATGAGCACCGATGTGGCATGGATGAGCACTGATGTGGCATGGATGTGGCACAGATGAGCACTGATGTGGCATGGATGTGGCACGGATGAGTAATGATGTGGCACAGATGAGCACTGATGTGGCATGGATGTGGCACGGATGAGTAAAGATGTGGCACGGATGAGCACTGATGTGGCATGGATGTGGCACGGATGAGCACTGATACTGATGTGGCATAGATGTGGCATGGATCAGCACTGATGTGGCATGAATGTGGCATGGATGAGCACTGATGTGGCATGGATGTGGAACGGATGAGCACTGATGTGGCATAGATGAGAACTGATGTGGCATGGATGTGGAACGGATGAGCACTGATGTAGCATGGATGTGGCAGGGATGAGCACTGATGTGGCATGGATGTGGCATGGATGACCACTGATGTGGCATGGATGTGGCATGGATGATCAATGATGTGACATGGATGATCACTGATGTGGCATGGATGTGGCACGGATGATGACTGATGTGGCACGGATGAGTATGAATGAGCCATGGATGGGGATGGGTGAGCATGAATGAGCCATGGATGGGGATGGATGAGCTATGAATAGGGATGAATGAGCCATGAACAGGGATGGATGAGCCATGGTTGGAGCACAGATGAGTCATGGATGGAGCAAGGATGGAGTCTGGATGGATAGATGGATTAGCCATGGATGGAGCATGGATGGAGCATGGATGGATGAGCCATGAATAGAGCATGGATGGAGCATGGATGGATGGATGGATGAGCCATAGCTGGAGCACGGATGGAGCATGGATGGAGCAAGGATGGATGGATGAGCCGTGGATGGAGCATGGATGGATGGATGAGCCATGGATGGAGCACAGATGGAGCATGGATGGAGCATGGATGGATGGATGAGCCATGGATGGAGCACAGATGAAGCATGGATGGAGCACAGATGGAGCATGAATGGATGGATGAGCCATGTATGGAGCATGGATGATGATGGATGAGCCTTGGATAAAGCATGAATGGAGCACGCATGGAGCATGGATGGATGGATGAGTCATGGATGGTGCATGGATGGAGCATGGATGGAGCACGGATGGAGCACAGATGGATGGATGAGCCATGGATGGGCACAGCGCTGTGGGAACTTCAGATCCAGCCCACTGCACCCAGCTCCCCCCTCTCCTCACACGTTGTACTGATTGGCATGAGAAGAGGGCACGGATGAGCATGAATGAGCCATGGATGGGGATGGGTGAGCATGAATAAGCCATGGATGGGGATGGATGAGCCATGGATGGGGATGAATGAGCCATGAATGGGGATGGATAAGCCTTGGATGGGGATGGATGAGCCATAGATGGAGCACAGATGAGCCATGGATGGAGCACGGATGAGCCATGGATAGAGCATGGATGGAGCATGAATGAAGCACAGATGGAGCATGGATGGATGGATGGATGAGCCATGGCTGGAGCATGGATGAAGCATGGATGGAGCATGAATGGAGCATGGATAGATGGATGAGCCATGGATGGAGCACAGATGGAGGATGGATGGATGAGCCATTGATGGAGCATGGATGGATGAATGAGCCATGGATGGAGCATGGATGGATGGATGAGCCATGGATTGAGCATGGATGGAGCATGCATGGAACATGAATGGAGCATGGATGGATAGATAGAGCACGGATGGAGCATGGATGGATCACGGATAGATGGATGAGCCATGGATGGGCACAGATCAGCGCTGTGGAGCCGAACTGGACAAGCTCCAGTTTGTTTACAAGTGATCATGCCTTCATTCAATGGCGTGATCACGTGGTAAAAGGCCGTTGTCATTGGCCCTTTACCCCGATCCGTGACACACCAGGTCTGGGAGACCCGATGGTCATGGAGATTCCAGGGTGCGCGTCCCAGGGGGGCGAGATTCTGGGAGAACGTCATATGACGTCGAGTTATCCGACCGCGCTGTAGCTGTCATTCAGCTATGGCCCGGTTGGCAACTGGTTAAAGTGGTTGTAAAGGCACAGGGTTTTTTACCTTCATGCATTCTATGCAGCCCCCCCCAGCCCCCCTCCCAATATCTACCTGAGCGATGTCCACAAGAGCCTTTCAGGGGACTCGCACTCCTGATTGACTGTTGGTGTCAATCACAGCCAGTAAGTTGATCAGGAGGCAGAGGGGGCAGGCCGAGACGCGGCTTCATGTGTCAATGGACACAGAATGAAATATTGGGGGAAGTGGAATTGGCGCTGCTAGTGTGAGGTATACTGGTGTGTTACAGTATATACCAAAACGTAAAAAAAATCAACAACAAGAAATCAATAAAGTGCTATGTGCACATCCAAAATCCATAAGTATCCAAACCAAGTATTAAAGTGCTAAAGTACATTAAATCAATCAAATTAAAAGTGCTATAATGTAGCAAACATAATAATTGATATATCGTATACATAATCTAAAAATATTTATAAAAAATTAAAACATCCAAAAATTCATATCCAAAACAAGTGTCAAAGTGCTCAAGTACATTAAATCAACCAAGGTGCTGTAATGTATAAAAAAAATATGCATTAGTGATGCTTCATATACATAATATCATCAAATAAAAAATCCATTGGTTCATATCAAACATTAAAAATCATATCTGCTGAATGAAATAGGTGCTGATAAACGTTCATGCACTCGGGCAGTGGCTTCGTGTCACACTCGTGCCCCCCTCTTATGCTGCACTCACCAGATAGCAATCCCCATCAAGGGTCACAAGCCTCCACAGTACCAATGACTGTAATGGAAATCCTCTTGCTGCTTGCTGTGGGGGCACCCGGCAGGAGGGAGGGCCAAGAGTGCCAGCGTGGGACCTGAGAAGAGGAGGATCCAGGCTGCTCTGTGCAAAACCACTGCACAGAGCAGGTAAGTATAACATGTTTGTTATTAAAAAAAAAACAAAAAAAAAAAAAAACAGGACTCTAATATCTCATTAAGGCAGTCTATTCATTTGAATGGGCTGCCTAATGTACCAACACACCAAAAAAGGTGCATGCACCATTTCTGACAGCTCATCGCAAACACAATGGGGTGGAATTACTAAAGGCAAATAGACTGTGCAACTGCACTTGCAAAGTCCACAGTCGGTTTTCCTTTAGTAATCCATCTCAATGCATGTTAGTTTCCCCCACTACAGAAAATGAAAAAAGTCTAAACTGAAAGCCAAATTGTTCATGATTAATTCCAGGCCTTATAGTACCTGTATGTCCAGGCACCAGGTAAAGTGTACATTTCTAAAGATAGGAGAATAATAATGCAACATAATCGTGGTATTTTTGCCACCTGAAACTGAACTCTAGGCAAAATGTTTTTATATATTTCTTAATAGCCACAACGGATATAAATCCGCTTTTTGAGTGCCAAATGCCTATGCAAAGCTAAATATTACTCTGTAAAAGTAGCAGTGCAGCATCACTGTGCTGCATGTAGCCTATGCAAAGAGCAGAGCTGTGGGAGGAACCCAGCAGGTCCACCTACTACAGGCTGTCTGCAGAAACCTTACAGGGATACAAGCAGGTACAAGACCAGATACCCTGTGTAAGGATAGAAAGCAGCAGTGACTGGTCTTTATTACAGGAAGGTTATGCACAAAGGAAAAGTTTCATGCTTGAACACATTAATAAATACACAAAGGAAAGCAAATCAAAATATACATGCCTCTTGCATTTAGACAACATTTGCTTATATCAGAGTTCAGCTTTAAGCTGAACCTTTCCATAAATGTACAATTTCCATAAATTTACTAATTCTTGACATGTTACAATATACGGAAACAATAGTTTAAAAAGCTATATTATAGCGAGAACACCTATAAGAGAGAGGCTGTACACCCCGAAACAAAACAGTATAATATGGGAAGGTTCCCCCAAGGGTTTTTTTTAGCAGCAATGGTGTAGGGATCAAAAAACAGTATCTATTGGTAACAATTCTTTATTATATCAAAAAATAAGACTCAATGTCATATTTCAATTAAAATATGAGCTCTGGTTGTGCAGAACAATACATATTCCATAACAGTGATGTAAACACAATAAAGCAAAACATTACATTACAGAATGTCAGCCATGTATAAACACTGACACGTTTCGACCTGTGCAGTTGTGGTCTTCTTCAGGGGGATAATTTATTCTATGGAAATATATCAAACAGCTCAAAATTCAAATTCATTTCATCATGCACAAGCTTCTATATGTATAGACACAATAATACAATATTTACCGCTGAAAAATGGAAATGGCAAGGATGATCCCACAACCATAAATATAAAAACTGTTGGATTGTCCCGAAAGCTCCATGGCTCGTCTCCGCCTCTCCAGGGAAGGAGTCCAGCCCAAAAGGGCTTACAAGAAGCTACACTTTTGATACCCTCTGAGGCAGAAGAGAGACCTGCAGCATAATCCCAGGTAAAGACAATATGTCAAGTTACAATCAGATATCAAACCCTTGACACACCAACACAATGCCAGACAGACTATAAACGTCCTTTCCAAAATTTATGTTTGTTTAGAAAAATTATATTGTACAGTATATGAATGAGCTCATTTTGATTATGTTATCAAAAATATGAGTGTATGTTTTTATCATTAAGAAAAAATCCCACACAGAAAAATATATCTATAAGTGATCCATGGTGTATATTACCCATATAAAGTAAGAATGTGTTGCGTGCACCAAAATATTGATTACATGTGTGATGTGTAATAGAATGTGTGAAAAAACAATGTAACTGTTATGCCAAGCCAGGCAGTGATAGTGAGTTATGTAGGATGAGAAATGAATCGTTGATTAATTAATGAAATTGTGTTGGCCCACTGAAACCAGCGGGTTGTGAAAAAGCCAGTGCAAACCGAAAAATGAAAAATAAATGAATAAAAAAGTTAGTGAATAAAAGTAAAGATAGTGAAAAACATGGTTTACTAGTTGCTGATGTAAATAATATAAGCCATTAGTGTAGTATGATCTAATACCCAACTGTAAAGCATCAATAGGCTCTATAAGTAAAGAGAAGAGCCAGACAGTCATATAAAAATTATTTATTCATATAAAAATTATTTAAAAATTCCATTTCCATTTTTCAGCAGTAAATATTTTATTATTGTGTGTGTATACATATAGAAGCTTGCGCACGATGAAATGAATTTGAATTTTGAGCTGTTTGATATATTTCCATAGTATAAACAACCCCCCGCACAACCTGCACAACCAGAGCTCATATTTTAACTGTAATATGACATTGAGTCTTATTTTTTGATGTAATAAAGAATCGTTATCAATAGATACTGTTTTTTGATCCTTGCACCATTGCTAGTTAACAAAGCTGAGCCTTTTATCACTAAAATGCAGCCTATGAGCTTTAGTAGTTTTAGCAAGCATGGTCACATGGTTACGCTGACCGATGAGCACTTTCTATTTCAACCAATATAACGGATACTCACTGCAGGGCTGTGTATTG
Source organism: Aquarana catesbeiana (assembly GCF_042186555.1). Taxonomy (NCBI): domain Eukaryota; kingdom Metazoa; phylum Chordata; class Amphibia; order Anura; family Ranidae; genus Aquarana; species Aquarana catesbeiana. Next base: position 461,659,996 of record NC_133328.1, read on the forward strand.
TGGTATATGGTGTATAGGCAGCTACACTGGCAGCATGGGGCATCACAGCCATCCAGAGGAGTGGCTAGCATATTTGGACCTAGTTAAATGTAATAAATACCCACAAGTGTTACTTGATGTGTTCTCATCATAAATGAAAGTGATACTAAACACGCTCTTTTTAATTTACATTATTTCTTCTCTTTCTGTATGTGGATAATGGCACTGTTTTATTTTAATAATAAAAAAAATCATCTAAGTACCTTCTTTTCTAATCCATATACAGCTGTCACATAACCCAGCTCTTTCCCAACCTGTCTGTAGGGAAACAGTAGCAGGATGAGTTTATAGTCCTCTGCTACTGTTCATGTTCAAAATGAAAGAAAAATCAGCCTTTGGAATACAGAGTAAAAAAAATAATTAATATCAATAAACTTTTTAAATTGTCATACAAATATATATTTGACATGAAATCTTTATTATTTTTTGGTAAAAACATGGTGTGGGTAGATTTCTGCCAGTCCCAGGCTGTGTCACATCCTCTATGTCCAGCCTATGTATTAGAATAAGAGGGAGGTGATTCCTCCATCAATCAAGATGTAATATCCCACCCCCATAGTGCTTAGCTGGTTTGTAGAAGAGTAGGAGGAGGGAGGGAGTGGGTTGTCATTTATCACTGTATATACACACACATGTGTGACTCTATAGTCACATGAGCTGCTCAGATGTGATGGGGGGAAATGCTCAGGGTATAAAATACACTGAAAACTAAGCATATGCACTAACTGCCAACACTTCTATGCAAAAAATCCACAACTGAAGTGGGGACATGCGCAGAAGGGAGAGATAAAGAACAGCAGGATCACCCAGGTTTTATGCATAATATAGAAAACGTATCCCATAGTGGCTGAGTGCGTATGAACAACAGCATGTAATACACCATTTATAATTAGTTTTTAAAGATGTGGTTTTATTGACACTTTAAGACCAAGATTATAAGACAAGGGCTATAAGTTACACAAACCTAAACCACAATTGAAAATTGTGTTTTTATGTTGTTGAAATGCTTTTTTTTCCAAGGTAAGAAGAAACTAGAATTTTTCTATTTTAATGTTTATACATTTATTCACTGATACTTTATGTTTTTTATATATATATATATATATATATATATATATATATACATATATATATACATAACTGTTATTTTACAGATATTCATTTAAAGGTTAAAGTGTGGCCAAACCTATGTAGGCCCTACTTCTTCTATGAATCACAGGGGTGCAGTTTGTTCTGCACTTCTGTGACTTGTTTTAAGCCGACAGCAGGCTAAAGTCTGCTGTCAACTGACATCACAGAGGTGATCCAGGCTCTGGATCAACACCAGCTTTACAGTCGGGATCCATCCAGATACCTGCACCAGCAGCTCGATCAGGCTCTCAATGAGCCAATGGGAGCCAGCCACTCCCACTCCTTCCAAAGCCCAGCGCTCCAGTGAGTGCTCCAGTCTCTCTGCAGACTGAGAATGTAGTGATCATCAGTCTTTGATCACTCAGTTCTCAGTCTTGGAAGCAGCTGGGGACAGATGCAGCATTGTTCTAATGCTGCATCCACTTAGATCAGTATAATTTTTCTACAACTTCATACTTCTCTTTTAATGCAGGGTGCTTCGAAGAGGGTTTTTTTGCAGTAAATGCTTAGTTGGCTAAAAGGAAAAACCAGTGTAAACTGTTCAGTTAACTGTTTCATTAAAACAAGATGAGAGGGATGAAGAACAGGGACACATGAAAACTGTGCTTATGCTGAGGATGGCTTTTAACAGCAGAAGATCAATTTATAGAGCCTATTCACAGCATGAAGGTAAGCATGTTGAGTTAAATACAGGAGAATAGCCTTAAACTGTAACACCATTGTTGAGAAAAAAAACATTCCCCTCTGTATGTTTTTTGTACTTTGCAAGGATTTTAACAAATTTTGTTGCAGATTCCTACTTTTTTTTTATTCTGAAGGAAAAGCTGTTTGTCTGTGTCCACATAAGAATCTGTATGGGAGTGCTTTTATAATTATCAATCAGCTGCTGTACCTGCAGGGCTGTAATAAGGAAAGATGCAGGGTCTGCATCCCTTTAGACGTGATTTCCCTTTGAGAGGATCTCACCAAAAATGACATTTTTGTTGCAGGGGATGCTCAAAATCTGATTTATATCTTAGTGCTGATTACTCGGAAAATCATTTAGCCAATCACACTAGTAGGAAATTGCATTTCTGGGGGACCTTCTGTACACAATCTTTGTACAGAATGCTGCCAGGTAGCCATATTGCATAGCATTTTACAGAAAATTACAACACTGCAGATTGAAAAGGAAATGTCATTTTTAATAACATTCATGCTATATGACTTGTGTCACGGTTGGATACCATCAGGTTTTTAAATTACCCAAAGGACTGAAGCAATGAAGCTTTTTCTTCTTCTTAATATTTATATATTACTTAAATATTATATTGATTTCTTCTATCCACATGCAAACAAAGTACCCTTATCCCCATTAAAACATGTTATGGAAATGTTTTAGCTAAATAGGATTTTAAAGGTGGCAAATTACTTAACTGCTTGCTGCCCAGTTTATTTACGTATACATACAAGTAGCAAGCAGGTATACCAGGGTCATGGCTGCAGCCATGACCCAGGTACTATTTTTTAAGAGCTGATGATCAGCTTTTCAATAAAAGTGATACAAGCTTTACAGCCGTCCAATCACTTTTACAGTGCTTGGAAGGGCCACTCCCTCCACTCCTAGGCTCTCCCATTTTACCAGAGAGCCCGCTAAGCAGTCAGGTTGGCTGCCCGAAGAGGAGATGGAGGAGTATCCATTCCTCCATCTCCTCTGTGATGAAGAAGCTGGAAGTTCTGGTTTCAGTGCTGTCATTCCATGGCTGGTAACATTTGATCAAACGTGATCTGTGATCGATCAGATGCTTTATGATATCAGAGGTCTAATAGACCTGTGATGTCTCAGTACAGAGTATCTTTCACTGTCCAAAGTTATCACAAGGGGTTTGCTCACCCTTTGTGATAGCAGTAAAGTTAAATGAAAATAAATTAAAAAAGTGTAAAAAAATTGTAAATAAAATAAATAATCATAATAATAGCAACCTACATGCAAATGCAAATATACACTTAGGTCTGGCACATATATGTAAGTGGTTATTTTACCACGCTTGTAAGGTATTGCTGCAAATGTTGGAGTGAGAGCAATAATCCTAGCAACATAGTTCATGTTTAACCACTTGTCAACCCGCTCACATTAAATGTACTGTGATCAGGCAGCAGCTGGTACATTGCATTGAGTATGTTCACTGACGCACTCCCCCCCCCCCCCCCCCCCGGGACATGCAGTGGTGCAATCCCATGACCGCTGCGTCCATCAGATCGGTGATCTGTACCCAGCTGCTGTGAGTGGCTGGAGTATCATGTGATTGCTATTACTGGTGTACAGGACGCCATGGCTGGGTCCTGGAAGGATGCTATATTCCCCCTCTGTTTGGACTGTGGTCCCTTTAAGGGAACAGAAGGGTTAATTCACTGGTCAGAGAAAGTGGGTTTAAAGAAAAAGACAGGAAGTTGTACGTGTGGTGGGTGGAGGAGCATAGAGGATGGAGAAGTTGTGTGCAACTGTGAAAGTGCATGGCAGTGTCCTGCCTGGAAGCCTACTAGCAGGGGAAGTTACCCTCTGCAAAAATCGGGGACTGTTGAACTGTGATGGCTGTTCTAAAGTCTGTAAGTCAGTGAAACTTTTCCTTCTACTGTGTTATTTTGCTGCCATGAAGCTGTTTAAGATGAATAAACACTACTTTAAATGCAACGCCTGTGTCCTGCAATCTAGCTAGTTCCCTGAACTTTACAACTGGTGCAGGATGCGGGGCAGGACAGAGTAACAGGCATAAGAAAATAACAAAACAATTTTTTTGGTGCTTCTTTTTGCATTGTACTTAAAAGTGACATTTAAAGAGGCAGTACTTTGGATTTACAGTATCTTACAAAAGTGAGTACACCCCTCACATTTATGTAAATATTTTATTACATCCTTTCATGTGACAACACTGAAGAAATGACACTTTGCTACAATGTAAAGTAGTGAATGTACAGCTTGTATAACAGTGTAAATTTGATGTCCCCTCAAAATAACTCAACACACAGCAATTAATGTCTAAAACGCTGGCAACAAAAGTGAGTACACCCCTAAGTGAAAATGTCCAAACTAGAAGTCCTTCCATGGGGACCACTTGCATCCAAGCAGGGTAGTAATGTAGAATATGCCTGTCATCAGGGTCTTCTCTGGACATAGCAAGAAGAAAGGGATTGGAAGCACCAGGAGTGGGCAGGTTTAATATCCAGAAGGGCACTCTTAGGAAGGGATTTGAGTCAATGGGAGTTCAACGAGGAACTAGAGGTGTCTACTATATTATAACATTTTCCCACAATAATTACCTTTATTTCCCTAGGTATCTCTTCCTTATCATGATGGTTTTCATATAAAATACTTTAGTAAGTAAACATAGTGTTACTGTTAATGTCTAAACATCTAATCCCCCCCCCCCTTTTTTCATCCCTACCCAAAAATTTCCCCCCCTCCCCCCTCATTTTTCCCCTTTCCAGCCCCCTTCCCCTCCGATTCAACCCCCAAAAAAACCCTTCCCCCTCCCTCATTTTATTCCCAATAGCCCCTTTAAGGTGCAATTAACACACTATGTTACCCCATCACAAAAAAACATTACATTAGATACCACTATTAGTGCTAAGGATGAGAGGACATCTTGATGGGGACAAGGGCCTCATCCCCACAACCCTTGGCCGGTGGTTGTGGGGGTATGCATGCGGGGTGCTTATCGGAATCTGGAGGCCCCCTATAACAAGGGGACCCCCAGATCCTGGCCTCCCCCCCTACATTGTACCCTTACAATTTCACAAAAAAAAGTGTCAAAAATAGTAAAAAAGACAGGAGACACTTAGGGACAAGTCCTTTACGAAAAGATAAAAAAATAAAAATGTCCCACGATGTAGGTCCTTCTCACGCCACCAAACGAGACGAAAAAAGGAAAAAAAAAGACGCAACAGCTTCGTCTCTATGGGAGGCTCCGCCAAGTGACGCTTCTTCTCGGTGACAGCTGTTATATAGCTGAAGGCTGGGCCATTCGGTGACGTAAACGGGTGACCCCGCCTTCCTCTGATGTCATGTGATGTCAGAGGGAGGCTGGGTCACCCGTTTGGGTCACAGAGTGGCCCCGCCTTCAGCTATTTAACAGTTGGTGTGGTTCAGGAGGGAGGAGCTCTCTCATCCCCCATCTTTTCCTGTGGCCTGCCAGGTTGCGTGCTCGGATAAAGGTCTGGTATGGATTTTGGGGGGACCCCCCTATGCCATTTTTTTATTTCGGTGCAGGGCTCCCCTTAAAACCCATACCAGACCCTTTAGGTCTGGCATGGATTTTGGAGGGACCCCTATGCCATTTTTTTTTAAATTTGGCGCAGGGTTCCCCTTAATTTCCATACCTTCCCATACCTTCCATTAAGGGCCTGGTATGGATTTTGGGGGGACCCCCACGCAATTTTTCTTAATTTTTGGTTCGAGGTTCCCCTTAATATTCATACCAGACCCAAACGGCCTAGTAATGGACTGGGGGGAACCTATTTCGTTTTTTTTTATCTATATTGCCGAGACCCAACAATTCATTACAGCCGTGATCAGTTTTATATGACCTTTTTCCTTTAGAAATGTAATTTTGTTGTGGTACTGTTCAAAACATGGGAAAACTGCGTCACTTTACAGGCATAATATATATTTTTTTTTTAATATATTTTTTATTGAAGAAAGATATATCATATGTACAAATATAACGCAATGTACGTAACACTTCTAGCTTTTCAGCAACAATAGATATAGTACTCATTGAATCCAACACTTAGAAAATTATAGTTGGTACATCCAGGAATAGACATATAATCTACAAAACCGCTGATTGGAGAAAGGATGTTAACTAAGTGAGCACCATATTCTAAATACAGTTAAATAGAAGGTATTGCTTTATTTTAATAAAGGTAAACATCTGGAAAAAATAATGTTAGAGAAAGAAAGGATAGAGAAGAAAGAATTGAAGATGGGAGAGGGAGAGGGAAGGAAGTTGCTGGTATGCTAGACCAAGTATTGAGCAGAGGGGAGGAGTAGCCTAAGTAAGTGCTGAATGGCTACTCTAGAGTATTATGTTTAAGGGGTTAGAGCAAGAGATTTGTATATGTGGTGGTGGACTGAAATTTTTTCCAAGGTTCCCAGATTAGGTAATGTCTCTGGGAAGTCCCTCTAATGTTGTGGGTGATACTCTCCATAAGGTGTACGTTGTCAACCGATTGTAGCCAGGTTTTCATAGAAGGAACAACTGGTTGGGCCCACAAAGTGGGAATTAATGCCTTGGCGGCATTCAATAGGTAAGGAATGATTGAGCGTTTATACGACTTTATGGGAGTTTTTGTGACATGAAAAAGGATAGCCCATGGGTCATTTGGTATATGAACATCAGCAATCTGAGCAATCAGGTTACGAATATCATCCCAATACGGTCTGATCAGTGGGCAAAACCACCATATGTGTGCATGAGTAGCTTTGTTCCCACAGTTCCTCCAGCACAATGGGGAACTGGCGGGGAACATTTGGTGTAAACGAGCTGGGGTGTAATGCCATCTAGTGAGCAGTTTATAGTTGACTTCTGACATTCTTGAGGCTATGGACGAGGTATGGGCTAATAGTAGGATCCTATTTTTTTGGTTGTCAGTCAGGGAGAGATCAAGATCAGTTTCCCATTTAGTCAGAAAAGGGGGGGGGTCAGGGTTTTGAAGAGTAATAAGGGCTTTGTAGAATAAAGAGATGCTATGTAAAGGGGGATCTTTTGGATAGAATATTACTTCTATATCGTTTAGGTCACTGACGCCCCTAAGTGGAGTAGGAAGAGAGCTTAAGAAATGTTGTATTTGGTGGTATCTCCACCTATCTAGGAATGTGGCGGGTTTAGGAGTGAGGATCGCAGATAGGGGTTTAAGTACATTACCATTCAGAATGTGATGCAAAAGGAGGGGTTCTTCTGCCCTCCAGGTTTTAAAACCTGGGTCCAGAAGGCCTGGCAGAAAGTATGTGTGATTGAGGAGAGGTAGTAAAGGTGAGTCATAGTTCCAGGAGTATTTTTTATGTAATGCGTCCCATACATCCAGAGAAATAAGATAAAAAATAATAAAGATTGGGACTTTAGATGAGACACTAAGTCTCCATCCCTGTGCGTATACAAAAATAGGAGGTTGGGACTTTAAATGAGGTGGGCAAATGAGACCAGAGGGACAATCACAATCACGTAAAACATTTATTGATACATAAAGACACAAATAAATTACAAAAAAGGTAATAATATCCAATCATATGAACAGTCCCATCTTGCCTGTTGAGTGGGGAACATAATGAGCAGCCCCCAAATGGTACAGGATAAAACAAATGAGAAAAATTGATTCATAGCAGTAGCATGAGATCACAAGGTAAACATTAAAGACTTGTGGATATATAAACCTAGAAAAGTCTATAATAAGTATGGTGCTTGTCGTAAGGCCGACGCGTTTCGTGTATCAAACACTCTTCAGGGGCAATATAGCACCAAAGTCTAAAGGGGAAGAAAAGGGGACAATATGATAAGAGACTGGGTAAGGTGCAAAAAATGCAACAGGAGCAAAATAAACGTATGAAGGAAACTAGCAGCCACTAAGCCCCCAAGGATACTCACATGTTACAGGAATGCGAACTCCAAGAGGTCCACAAGCAGCTGGCCACCCAATAACTCAGGTCCGGGAGCTGAGGGAGGAGCTTAAAGAGAGGAGCCGGGAAGTAAAAAGGGCCACTTACATAGGTGTTCGATGAATGAAGGATCCACACTGGTAACATGTAAGGTGAAGGCTCTGGGGTAAAAAGAGTAATGTGTGTCAAGTATGACCCCATATAAAGCTGGAGCCCCTAATAGCAGAGAGGTGTATAATAATCTAAAGAATGTCCCCCTTACCTAAGGGTGGTATGGAGTAGCCAAGCATGTCTGACCCAGTGATGGACCTGTTATGTAAGAGCAGGCTAAAACAAATGTATGAGTCCTATCTATACAGCCAATCCCCGCCCCAATCAGAGAAACTCCCCCCAGCATCACGTGGTGCAGACACAGGCTGGCGGGAAACTCATACCAGCGCAGCAGCCACCGCCGCTCACAGCTGCTGGAAAAGTCGCCCTCCATGTGTCCGCACGAGGAGGAAAACACAACGTCAGCGCCGGGACACTCACGCAGAGGTCACGCGCATGACGAGGGGGCGTGATGCCGACGCACAATGGGAAACCCGCCCCAGACACCCGCACCCGCCATAGCGGACGAGGGGGGAAAGGGGAGGGATCCCAGGTGTGCCTCGCAGCTCCCGGACACTGAACAGAAGGCAGCCAACCAAAAGCAGGCTCTATGGGGACACATACCACATGATCGCTCCAAAATGGAGGGAAGGAGCTGAAAAGAGTGGAAGAAAGAGTATAAAGAAACTACCAAACGAAAAAAAAAAAAAAAAAAAACCCCACATGGGAACAATATAAAATTATTGTGATGATCTTAAGCAAACCCCCTAACACGGGGGAGAAAAAACCTAAGGGTTCAAGGCAAATGCCTTGTAAGGTGAGTGCCGTCGTAATAGAGCTTCCAGATGGACTCAAGCCCGACCTCCATCGCTATATCGAGTAAATAAATGAAGTGGGGACTTTAAATGAGACTATACGTCTCCATCCCTGCACTAACATCAAACAAGAAAATAGGGACTTTGAATGAGGGGGCAAATGAGGCCAAAGGAACAATCTAAAAAGATGAATCATTAGGTAAAAATGAATATGAAATTAACACAATGACATAATCATGCAATAATAGTCCCATGAAGATTATAGGCAGCACATATACAATTTAATGACTGCCCCCGGGTCTCAGAGCACACCTCCATCCCTATATCGGATAAATAAGATAAAAAATGCCCACCTCATTTAAAGTCCCAACCTCCTATTTTTGTATACATCCAGAGAGGAGATGGTAAGGGCCGAAGTGGAACGGGCAAGGTTCCTGTGGGAGCGAGGTATCCAGGGAGCCATTGAAAGGTCTGCACCGCTTAGGAAATACTCAATTTGTACCCATAGCTTTGAGTTAGGGGCATATTTCCATTCAGCAAGTCTGGTCAGTACAGTTGCCTGATAAAATGCTTTAAAGTTAGGAAGTGCCAGGCCACCTGAGCATTTAGACCGAAACAATATCTCCCTGGATATTCTAGGATGTCTGTCCTTCCAAATAAAGCGGGAAATCATGGACTGTAGAATAGTGAAAAATCCCACTGGGACACCTAGTGGTAGCATTTGAAAGAGGAAGAGGATGCGAGGTAGTATGTTCATTTTAATTATATTAATCTTTCCCAACCAGGTATGGGATAAGTTAGACCATTTTCGTAGGTCTGTTCTGATTTTGTTTAGCATGGGAATGTAATTGCACCGAAAAAGGGATTGTAGATTAGATGTAAGATAAACACCTAGGTATTTCATGCAATTCGATTCCCATCTAAAAGGAAAGAGGGTTTTAAGGGAAAGAGTCTCGGACATAGGAATATTAATGTTTAAGATTTCGGATTTAGACAAATTTATTTTGAAATTAGATATTGATTGAAACGTAGTAAATGCATACATCAAATTCGGAATCGAGATCCGAGGTTGTTGGATAAAAAATAGTACGTCATCTGCGTATGCCGCGTATTTGTGGGATCTGTTGCCTATTTGTATGCCTTTGATATTGGCGTTGTTCCTGATTGTGGTGAGGAAGGGTTCTAAAGTGATAGCAAAAAGGAGGGGGGAGAGGGGACATCCCTGCCTGGTTCCATTATGTAAGACAAAGGGGTCACTTAGCGTTCCGTTAATCCTAACTTGAGCAGAAGGGTTAGAGTAAAGGGAGGAAATACAGTAGAACATTTTTGGACCCATACCGAAGTGGCGTAAGGTCAACTTAAGGTACTCCCAGTCCACCCTATCAAAAGCTTTTTCTGCATCAGTGGAGAGGAGTAGGGTGGGCTGGGAGCGCCGCCGAACATACTGAATTAGGGATATTGCCCGAAGGGAATTATCTTTTGCTTCTCTAGTGGGTATGAAACCTGTTTGATCCGCTGATATCCAATTTGGTATAAGGGGAAGTAATCGGTTTGCCATTACTTTTGCGAATAACTTAATGTCAACGTTTATTAAAGATATTGGTCTAAAACTATTACAAAGGGTAGGGTCTTTGTCTGGTTTGGGAATGACTGTGATATGAGTCGAAAGGGATTCTGGGCGTAAACCTGATGAATTAGAGATAGAGTTTGCATATTCAGAAAGATGGGGAAGGAGGATGTCACTAAATGTTTTATAATATAGAATCGTGAACCCGTCGGGACCAGGGGCTTTACCAGAGGGGGAAGACTTCAATGCCTCCTGGAATTCCTCAATCGTGAAGTCTTCCTCTAGTTCTTTAAGAACAGATGTGGGCAATTTAGGAAGGTTTGCCTTTCTCAAGTAGGAGAGCATGCGGTTCCGTCTCTCCTTCTGAGGAAGAGAGGACATGTCGTTTTTGATATTATATAGGTCTGCGTAGTAATCTCTAAAGGCTTTAGCGATATCTGGAGTTGCATGGGCCAATGCACCTGACGAAAGCTTAATTTTAGAGATAAACGATTGCGACTGTTTAGTCTTTAGTGACCTAGCCAACAATCTACTTGGTTTGTTCCCCCATTCGTAACATTTCTGCGACAGACGTTGGAACTTACGTTTGGTGTCTAGGTTAAGGAGGGACTTCAGTTCCTCATGTTTAAGTGTGAGGGACTGAAGGTGTTCATTATGTAAAGAAAATTTATGCTGCTTATCTAGAGCCTCTATCTGTTGTAAAACCTGGTTAATTTGTTGACCATGCTCTCTCTTCATCCGTGCACCGAGCTCAATGAGCTGGCCTCTAATTGTGGCCTTATGAGCTTCCCAAACGATAGAAGGGGAGGTATCGGAGGATTTATTTTCCCTAAAGTATTGCGATAAATGAGAAGCCAACAAAGAGATCTCTACTTCGTTGGTGAGAAGTGAGTCATTGAGCTTCCAGTTGGTGGTACGTCGGGGTAAAGAGGGCACGGTCAATGTCATCGACACAGGTGCATGGTCTGAGATTGATGCGATGCCAATGTGGGCAGAGTGTAGGAGGGGAAGATGAAAATGGTCTAAGAATATATTGTCTATTCTGGAGTATGATTGGTGCGTTGAGGAATAGTGTGAGAAATCCTTCTCCTTGGGATGAAGGAGGCGCCAGACGTCCATCAGTTGATGATCAAGAAGCCGTTTTTTCACAAATTTCAGTCGTTTAAAAGAGATATTAGAACGGCTTTGTGATGTATCAATGATGGGGTCCAGCGGCATGTTTATATCTCCCGCTAGAATAGTAAGACCTTTAGCAAAATGTGACAATTTAGTCAGTATTTGAGATAGGAAGGCAGGTTGGTTATGGTTCGGGCAATAGATATTTGCAAGCGTGCATTGAACATTTCCAATGAATCCCTTGAGAAAAAGAAAGCGACCATAGTCATCCGCAAGCATATCAGATAGCCTAAAAGACACATTTCTGCAAAAACCAATGGCTACCCCCTTGGCCTTATTGGTGTCCGATAGGCTATAGTACCATTGCGGAAAGTTAGGTGAGGTTAGTCTGACTGGCGTCGTGTGGGTTAAGTGCGTTTCTTGGAGAAAGGCAATGGAACACGTGGCTTGCTTTAGTTCACGATATAATTGATGTCGTTTAGCAGCGACATTAAGACCCCTAACATTGTAGGATACAACCTTTACCTTAGCCATTTGAAAATAAAATGAAGGCCTTCATTTTGTTTTGCCAGGCATACCAGCGAGGAGGGGTAAAGGGGGAAAAGGGAGAAAGAGAAAAGAAATAAAGGAAAGGATGGGAGGAAAAAAGGGACAGATATATACAGAGAGTGCATACGTAATCCAAGGAACTTGTGGGAGGTGAAAAAAAAAAAATATCACGCAGAAAACTGCAGTGGTCCCATTGGGGAAAGAGAGAGCGAAAGGCCATCCTAATCCTTAAACAAGGATTAAATAGGACAACTTCAGAGCCGTTCACATTCGCCATCCCCAGGGGGGAGTGGGGGTGGGGTTATGCTGTGAGGGGGAGGAGGTGAGGGGAGTGCGCCCCGACAGCGCACGGCCTATATGAGGAAAACAAATTAACAACCGGCCAATAATAAAAGAACAGTGAGTTCCAGTTGAAAGTATAGAAACCCATGTAAGTAAAACCAGGGTCAATAGAAACAATATGTAACTTTACAATAATTGCAAATGTAGACCAATTTGAAACATGTAAACAATCGACAAAACTTAGAAAAAGAAAGAACCAAAGATAGGAAAAAAAAAACAGACATTGGTCAGCTTACTGTTGAGTCCGCTCTAGTCTTATGTATACGGATACATTTAGAAGAAAACACAGCGGCCAGAGCTGGAATCCGCAAAAAAAGGAGAACCTTTTGTAATGGAGAGATGGTTCGCATTATTAGCAAAAACATGGGTGATAAGATAAGTGTTTCAGTCATGCTTTTGTGCAGAGCCCGGGAGCGAAGCACGACTTCTCTTTGAGGGGGTCTTCTTCCAGATAGGGTCCATGGGATACGAAAATTTTGGAATTGGGTCCTGCCAGCTTGGGAGTTCCATGGGTGGGAGATGTAGGTCCTGCAAGAAAGTTGGAAGTTCCTCAGGAAATCTCAGTGTATGGGAACGGCCATTTTTTGTAGCAATCAGGCAGGCAGGGAAGCCCCATCGGTATGTAATCCCGTCAGATCTCAGATTGTCCAGTAGCGGTTTTAGGGCTCTGCGGCGGTCCAAAGTATCTTTGGAAAGGTCCGGATAGATGGTGATGGTAGCTTTACAGGCATAATATAGACAGCCCCCCAGGCATGATATTTAAAAAAAAGAATATTTCATTTTTATTTCTTCACTTTAAGCATTATTATGGCAGGACTCAGGTCCCCAAACACTTTTTAGGACAATAACTTGCATATAAGCCTTCAAAATGAGCACTTTTGGTTTTCCATGTTAGTGTCCCATAGACTTTAATGGTGTTCCGCGGCTTTCGAATTTGCCGCAAACACTGCATAATGTTCTTTGTTCGCCGAACGTCCGAACAACTAAAGTTCGGCCCAAACTTATGCTCGGGCCGAACCGTTCGCCCATCCCCAATTAGTGCATATAAATTCTATTATCGCATATATTTATAATAAAACTCATTGCTTTGTAAAAGGTATCTAGGTACTACTGGACTTTGTGCGATTTACACACAGAGTGTAAACATATTCTTTTAATTAATTTACAATTTATTTACATGCATACATAGTAGTCATACTTTCATGTATATTCCCATATAAATTTTATTTTCCTCTTCGCCCCCTGACGCATACTATTCATTTCATAATAATGAATCCATTTAATCCAAAGAAATGAATGCAATCGTGTTATTTAGATTGATTTTATGCTCATTATGTTATTTTTATATATTTTTTATTGCCTATTCTTATATGGAATTACCTCAAGAATTACCTCAAGAACTGAAGTTGATATGTAATGTCATGTTGGTTCTGTTGAACCATAGGCGGTTAACAGTTTGTTGATATCTATATTATTTTAGCTCTGGGTATTTCATGTTGGAAAGTATGTCACATCCTTTCCACTAGATGGCAGTGTTCTAAGGCACATATAAGGCTCTTATAAGTCTCACTAGCTTGACAAAGGAGCGCGCTCTGAGTTCCATCTGCCAGAGCACATGCTCCTAAATGTCGTTGCAACCCACCAGTGACGTCATCACGCCCTGCGCCACATTCCAGCCCTCACCATTGGCTTGATCCAAGCCACAGTTTCATCATCGTGGTCCCAGAGATCCAGCTGGCTAGGATTTCTTCCCCACAGGCAGAAAAATCAGCTGTTCAGAACGCTGCTCTGCAGTGAACGCCACGCCAGTGTGGATGGACTCATGCCTTACTTCCTTAACCTCCATGTAAATGGATAATGCACCTGTATCTCATTAAAATGTTTACAGTTCTAACCTAGAGGTGCCTGTGTTTCTCTTCTCATTTGCATATCTGGAGTCTGCTTTCAACTCCCCCCTCAAAGGCTGCCAAGGTTGTTTTGGACTGCTAAAGTAATCTATACAGGTCTCCCCTCTTCAACTCTCCCCCTCCACATATACTGAGTATCCACTTCAAGGACTTATTGATGGACTAATGTATTAAATCTCATACTATTTATCAGCGCCACTACCCATTTTTTTGTCTAAATGACAAAACTGTCTAATTAATGCCTGCAGAGAGGCTTAACTGAGCACCACGTGAACCACATCACCCACTTATCTAAGGAAAGTGCACTGGGGTTTAGTTAGCATAGAAATGGGTTTCATTAGAATTATGTAATAGTATAATTAGCCTATAGACCTCCTTCAGACCAATGTATTGTGGTAATTCTCATTTTACTGTGTATTACCTCACCACACAAAACACACGGCACTCTGTGCGGTGTATTGCAATGCCATTCGTTTAGAATGGCTCCCCATTGCACAACTGAAGTAAAAGCCAATAGATCTGCACTGCGGCGCAGTAAAAAAAAATGTGTCTGTTTTTGCCAAGAGTTGGCAGCCCATTCTGAATGAACTGGCTGCCTTTTAGTGAATCTGTACCTTAAACATGCACACTAAAGTATTCTGAGCAAGCAGGAAAATAACTTCAAAACAAAATCAATATTCAAAGTTCACGACGCCGGCATTCAAATCTTAGCATTTCTTCTGCATGAGAACAGATCTTGACAGCCAGCCCTGCTATGCAGATAACCAGCAGGTGTTTCTAACCTGTTGAAAACCATCTGAAACTCAAATTTGCTGAGATCTTTGATCTTTGATGTAGCTGGGTGCTGCATGGTTAAGAATGTAGAGTGAGAGAAACTGGCAGGCTGAGGCTGCTCTCTGTAGCTGCTGCCCAGCGGTGCTGAACTGGTTAACATCATATCATCAAAAGGAGAGAGCTGCTGAGCAGGGAGAGTTAAATAGACTGAGGCAGGCAGCACTGCACTTTGGGAACTGTAGTCCAGAGGAGAGAGACTCTACTCTAATCAAGAGATTTTGGACTGCATTTCCCAAAGGGAGATTGCCAGGAGGAGAGAAAAGAGCTGCATTGCTGAAAAGTGTGCACCATCACTGTTGCATATTGGCAACCTGAGCAGGATCAGAAGTGCTGAGTAAAGGGGTGCCGACATCTTGTGTGAAGACGCGCCGCCGCCCGATCAGGATGCCCACTTAGAAAGGGAGCCAACTTTTCCACCTTCACTGCAGTCCTCCCTCTTGCCAGCCTCACCGGACTTACCTTTTCTTTGTTTGAAGCACTTATGAGTGGATGAGAGCCCCGCAGCTGGAGCATTCATGGCGAAAGCGACAGAATCCCCCGAATCCGCAGGTCCCCTCGTTAAACTGCCACAGAAACCCTTACGTCTGAAAAGTAAACGAATGAAGCTAATTACCAAACGTCATAGGAATAAGCCGATAAAGCCGTTTTCCCTCCTCCTCTTTCTTGCTCTCGTCCACCATTGACCTTATCCAGGTTGAATTTTCCAGGGGTAAAAGGGAGAATATTTCTATGTACTCACCCTTCCAAATCCTGTCTCGCATTTTTTTGGTTTCAAATGAGCTCCCAGCGGTCCCTCGAAGCACATGTAGACATATTGCCGCATCCACTAATCGCACTCCACCCGCGTCTCCGTCGCTTTCTTGCTCCCGTCAGCCCTCTTGTCCTGCGCAGGCAGCGGAGCCTCCGTGGGAGTAACCGCCACCTCGCGCTGCCCTGCCCATGCCAGAGGGGACAACGACGCCTGTACCCGCCATCCTGCCCCGAGCCCAATGGCGATGCCACGTTGGCCGCAGCCCCAGATTGTGCCACAGGAGCTTGCGCAGCCGTCCATGCAGCCGCCGGGGAAACCATACCCGCAGGACCTGAACCCGCTTCACAATAGGCCAGCACCTCACTGAAACTGGCCATAAATGCTTGGCAGAAGCTGGTCACACTGCCCCCCGCGGCTGCCACCCCCGGCACCACCTGCTGAGGTATCCTGTAACTGAGCCCCCCCCACAGACTGACTATGCATGGAACCGGAGCCCCCCCCAGAGACTGACTGTACTGTCACAGAGCCCCCCCAGAGACTGACCCTGCATTTTAACCAATGAATTGTGTACTTCACCCCCCAAACTGCCACTAGACACATCCCCAAGGCACATCAACAGGCACAATAGACAAGACAGAAAAACACACATTGATTGTACTCTCCAGGCTGCCCAGACACCGCAGCCATTATTCCAGATCCCCGCAGCCGATGATGTCAGTTCTCCCTCTGACCAAATGACATCCTCCGGCAGTGCGCAGCCTCCCGATCTTCCTCCCAGCGACTGGCGCTGTCCTCCCGTTCGTACCTCCTCCCCTGCTGCGCTCTCTGCCTTGCTGACCTGACAGGAGCGGTGAGCTGGTCCCGTCGAGCAGAAGACATGGCGATGGCACCTCCACGATCCCCTCTGCTTCTCCTGCTGGCAGTCCCGTCTGCCCCAGGCATCCGACCGGCACTGGGTGGTCACTCTCTCCCTCGCAGGGCCGCTCCCGCAGCGGGCAGAGGACCCACCCAGACGGCCGCATGGTCCCGCAAGTCCATAGAAGGGGGGTGGGAGCGGGCGGATGACCCGCTCTTCCCCCCCGGGGCATGCCTATGAACGGGATTCCTCCCAGCCCTGCCAGCCAATCGAGAATGCGTTCACTTGGCCTCGGAAGCTGAAGGGTCTATGACTGGGCTCCCCACGCGGCGACAACCCTGCGGGGTCATTTCAAGGCTCAGGCGCACAGGAGGCCTTGACCTCCTAGAGCGAGGAAGTTCAGGGGCAAGTGCAGCAGTCACTTGCCCCGACCCCGGCAATAATCCAGAAAGCTGTGCGCAAAGCCATTGCGGCCCATTGGCAACCGCAGTCGCGCTAATGTTCGCCAGCATACACTCGAGGTCCTCCATCCCAAATTCCCAAAACCTGCCCAACGTGGAGAATCTTGTCGGTTGCTGTCCTATAGTCCAAGTGATACTAAAAGAAAGCCCCCCAGCTAGCAACCACTTAGGACCACCCTGTCCACATCCTGCCCCACCCTAATATTCTCCAAGGGGGTAATGTTGATCATTATCCCTCCCTACTTATTATTGCTCCTATTAACTGACCTTATTTTTTTCAAACCCCCACCTTACTATAGCCTTTCTGTACAAACCCCATCATGTAGGCCCTACGCTTATGCTGCGCCTCAGCTCCTGGCCTATACTTATCATCAAAAGGAGAGAGCTGCTGAGCAGGGAGAGTTAAATAGACTGAGGCAGCACTGCACTTTGGGAACTGTAGTCCAGAGGAGAGAGACTCTACTCTAAACAAGAGATTTTGGACTGCATTTCCCAAAGGGAGATTGCCAGGAGGAGAGAAAAGAGCTGCATTGCTGACCAGTGTGCACTATCACTGCTGCATCACTGCTGCATATTGGCAACCTGAGCAGGATCAGAAGTGCTGAGTAAAGGGGTGCCGACATCTTGTGTGTGACCGGAGGGTGAGCTGCAATATCACTAGGACTGGTAAGCTGCTGCTGTGGGGATTTACTATCTGCTGCTAGAAAGTCTAAGCCCTTTAGGAACTGACCATACAGCCATCTAGTAGCCTTATTGCTGCCTACAGGCTTGACTGGGACTATTCTTATGTGCATTAATAGTACAATTGGGCTCCAATGTTAGCCAGCTGAAGAGTTAGGACTAAATATTATACCTGCTACCCAGAGACCTTTATTTATTGCCTATACTAAGAGGTACCTCTCAGGGGACACTGCACCATATCCAAGCCATCCTCTTACAGTGTACTCTGGACTAGTTACAGTATTATTTATATTAAAGTTAAAGGGGTTGTAAATGCAGAAGGTTTTTTATCTTAATGCATTCTATGTATTAAGATAAAAAAACCTTTTGTGTGTAGCAGCTCCCCCAGCAACCCTGAATGACTTACCCGAGCCCCATCACTCTCCAGCAATGTCCATGAGTGTCTAAGCCGCCTGGGACACTCCTCCTGAATGGCTGGAACACAGCAGCAGCACCATTGGCTCCTGCAGCTGTCAATCAAAGTCAGTCAGCCAATCAGGGGAGAGAGGGGCGGGGACGGGTTGGGGCTCCATGTTGAAATGGATACACGGAGCTCTGACTCAGCTCAGGTGCCCCATAGAGAGCTGCTGGCTGAGGGGGTACTCAATTTAAGGGAGGGGCCAGGAGCAGCACCAAGAAGAGGAGGATCTGGGCTGCTCTGTGCAAAACCAACTGCACAGAGGAGGTAAGTATAATATGTTTGTTATTTTAATTTATTTTTTAAACAAGACTTTACAGTCCCTTTAATGCTTATATGTTAATTCCAGTCTAGTGGTACAAAACGTTATTCAAAGTTACCTTGGCATAGTGATTATATTGTCTTGTAGACTGTGTCTGAACCTACTGTATCTTGTATCTGTATCTGCTAAAACCACCATTTACTCTAACCCATACCAATACCCTGAGTTCAATTACCACTAAACAGTCTTGTGTTTATTTCATAGGTGTTCAACCTGTGGCCCACCAGCTGTTGCGGAAAACTACAAGTCCCATGAGTAAATTAAAAGGGTGGTGGCTGCGCTGTGATAGAAAGGGGAAGGGGGGGAGAAAAAGGGGGGGGAGGAAGGGAGCTAGACTAAATGAATCAATAAATACCAAATGACCTGAAAATGTGAATAGATAATGCGAAAGCGTACTCACAGATGCGAATAAATAAATAAGGTGTACGCACAAACAGATATCGCTAAAAATTGTGTAACAAAAAGTGCTGTAATCAAACCAACTCAAATAAATAAACTGGAGGTGTATACCAGCAAAGAGTGTACAGGGGTATATGAATCTGCTACAAAAGGGGCATTAGTCCAAAATCTATCAAAGTAACATAGAAAACTTTATCAAATGAAATTACTAAAACCCTGTGTATATAAGAATCAACTGATGGTATAAGTACACACGTGAATAATAGTTAACAATGTGAATAAAGAATAATATATAAGTGTCCATAGAAATAGTCCCAGTGGTTGGTGTTGGTGACTCGCCAACACTTGGCGTAAAAAAAAAAAATTTATTATATACCAGTGAAAAAATAAAAATAAAATAAATAAAAATACGACAGTCCCATCACCAAATGTGATAATCCTGGATATAGATAGAATAATGATGATGAACCAAGGGGGAAGGAAAAACAGTGTGCTGACAGGTGGGGGCACCTCCGTGTTTCCAGGCCTCTTACCTTACAGCTGTAAGGTATACAGCATATGTAGAGGAGGCCCTGCAGACGGGGAAGTCCAACGGTACAGCAGGTGGCGTTGATTGGTAATGTCGTATAACATATGTAGAGACAAAGAACGAGTGGTATATAGTATAATACCGTTTGGTGTGAAGAAGAAGTCACGTGACGTGACGATACGCGTCAGGAGCACGGGACGCTGCCACACACTAGCTGGATGTGACGAGCTCGGCGCTCGCGGATGTTTTACCCCCCAGCCGTGTTTTAAATGTAAGTGCATGAACTTTTTGTGAGTGCTTTAATAAAGTATATGATATACGGGATTATGCTATGTGCGGTTTCTGTTTTCTATATCCCGCACAATATAACTCTGCACAACTGGTGGGGAGGATTTGGAAGCGGGGAGAGTCTCTTAGAAGATCCAGAGCCTGGGATTATACGAGCTCGGCGCTCGTGGGTTGAGGCGTGCGCTCATCACTTAAAAGTGAGTGCAACCCCCCCCCCCCCCCCCCCCCCCCCCCCACCTGTATCTTCACACCAAACGGTATTATACTATATACCACTCGTTCTTTGTCTCTACATATGTTATACGACATTACCAATCAACGCCACCTGCTGTACCGTTGGACTTCCCCGTCTGCAGGGCCTCCTCTACATATGCTGTATACCTTACAGCTGTAAGGTAAGGGGCCTGGGAACACGGAGGTGCCCCCACCTGTCAGCACACTGTTTTTCCTTTCCCCTTGGTTCATCATCATTATTCTATCTATATCCAGGATTATCACATTTGGTGATGGGACTGTCGTATTTTTATTTATTTTATTTTTATTTTTTCACTGGTATATAATAAATTTTTTTTTTTTTACGCCAAGTGTTGGCGAGTCACCAACACCAACCACTGGGACTATTTCTATGGACACTTATATATTATTCTTTATTCACATTGTTAACTATTATTCACGTGTGTACTTATACCATCAGTTGATTCTTATATACACAGGGTTTTAGTAATTTCATTTGATAAAGTTTTCTATGTTACTTTGATAGATTTTGGACTAATGCCCCTTTTGTAGCAGATTCATATACCCCTGTACACTCTTTGCTGGTATACACCTCCAGTTTATTTATTTGAGTTGGTTTGATTACAGCACTTTTTGTTACACAATTTTTAGCGATATCTGTTTGTGCGTACACCTTATTTATTTATTCGCATCTGTGAGTACGCTTTCGCATTATCTATTCACATTTTCAGGTCATTTGGTATTTATTGATTCATTTGGTCTAGCTCCCTTCCTCCCCCCACCCCTCCCTCCCCCTTCCCCCCCCCCCTCCCCCTTCCCCCCCCCCTTCCCCTTTCTATCACAGCGCAGCCACCACCCTTTTAATTTACTTTTGTTTTTGTCTGTTTTGGAGCAGTCTTGTGTGTTGCAGCAGTGTCCCTTTAGTATAGGGTTCTTTTGACAGCGCAGGAGTTTTTTACACAGTTTTTTCAAGTCCCATGAGGCATTGCAAGGCTGACAGTTAAAAGCATGACTTCCAAAGGCAAAGGCATGATGGGACTTCAACAGCTGGAGGGCCACAGGTTGAGCCCCCTATGGTCTATTTCCTGGAACTAACTTACTAACTGACAGTTGAGTTAAAGGTATCCATACTTGTGTTCCTATAAGTGCGTGCAGAAACTTTCACTCAACCAGATGTGCCAGAGGGGCTAATGTTCTTAGAGTCGAGGAACAGAACAGAGAACACAGTTTAGCAAGTGGCTCCTTTGAGCTTAGCGATACATTGAGCATGAATCATTTCACATTAAAATCAGCTAGATAGGTCAGTAATGGCTTGTATTGCATTGAAACAGAATAAATTGTCTCATTAAAAAGCATATAGAACTTATATACAATACAGAAAAGCATGACTTTTTTTACCAACAATTAGCATTATCTTGGACTCTTTCATCCGGATCTGATCTGGCATTCCTCTCTGTATTTCTATGGCTTGAGTTACTGTTGGGTGCCCATTGAGGGAAGTCCTGCTGCGTGGGAGCCACCTCGCCGGAACTATTGAGCTTGTTTGAAGTTTTCTTTCATCTGATCACTTGTGCAAGTCTTCTTTCTTTCTTTCTTTCTTTCTTTCTTTCTTTCTTTCTTTCTTTCTTTCTTTCTTTCTTTCTTTCTTTCTTTCTTTCTTTTTTTCTTTCTTTCTCTCTTTCTTTCTTTCTCTCTTTCTTTCTTTCTTTCTTTCTTTCTTTCTTTCTTTCTTTCTTTCTTTCTTTCTTTCTTTCCAGAGAGCTTGGACTGATTAGTGTAGCCTGCTCAGTGTGCTCAACTGCTGGTTGGGCCTGCCTATGGCCTCCTCTGTATCCAAGTACCCTAGGAAGGTTCTGGATTTAAAAAGGTGGATGCTATGCAGAACACAGCATGACTATTAATGCCACTTCAGCCAATCCCAGGGAAGGTGGCCCTGAAAGATGCTGGGAGAGGTTTTGTATTCTTTGGACACACTGTGCATGAGGTCTTTGCTAAACTCAATCCCCTTTCCTATCCAAGTTCTCTAAAACAACAAAAAATAACCCCTAGACTGGTTGTTGAAGGCAAGGAGCGGAAGTGTGTGTGCACCTGGCTGTGTGAATCTACCTTGTGCCTGGATGTGGGGCAAAAGTGGGGAAGACATGGGCAAAAAAACAGTGGCTCCTATATGGTAGTGCTACTCTTTCTTTCTTTCTTTCTTTCTTTCTTTCTTTCTTTCTTTCTTTCTTTCTTTCTTTCTTCTTTTCTTTTTCTCTTTTTCTTTGTTCCCTTTCTTTCTTATCTGTCTTTCTTCTCTTTTCTTTTTTTTTGCCTTATCCCTTAACCGCTTGCTGACCGCCTCACGCAGATATACTGCGGCAGAAGGGCTCATACAGGCAGAATCACGTACCTGTACATTCCCCTTTAAGAGGCAGCCGGCGGGTGCGTGCCTGCAGCAAGCTCCGTGAGTCGGGTCGCGGGTCCCACGGACTCGATTGCCGCAGGGATACCCGCGATCGCCTCACGGGGAGGATGAACAGGGAGATGCTAATGTAAACAAGCCTCTCCCCATTCTGCCTAGTGACAGTGTCACTGATCTCTGCTCTCTGTCATTGGATCAGAGATCAGTGACACACAGCCATGCCCCCCACAGTTAGAAACACGCCCCTAGGACACACTTAACCCCTACTCTGCCACCTAGTGGTTAACCCCTTCACTACCAGTGTCATTTACACAGGAATCAGTGCATTTGTATAGCACTGATTGTTGTATAAATGACAATGGTCCCAAAAATGTGTCAAAAATGTCCGATGTGTCCGCCATAATGTCGCAGTCATGATAAAAATCGCTGATCGCCGCCATTTAAAAAAAAAAAATTATTAATAAAAATGCCATAAATCTATCCCCTATTTTGTAAACGCTATAACTTTTGCGCAAACCGATCAATAATCGCTTATTGAGTTTTTTTTTACCAAGAATATGTAGAAGAATACATATCGGCCTAAACTGAGGAAAAAAATTGGTTTTTTTTAATATTTTTGGAGGATATTTATTATAGCGAAAAGTAAAAAATAGTGCGTTTTTTTTCAAAATTGTCGCTCTTTTTTTGCTCTGGTCAGGAAGGGGGTAAATTCTTACGGGGCTGAAGTGGTTAAAAAGGCTTGGTGATATTTTTTAAAATAAGTTGAAAACGGTGAGAAAAAGGTTCGCCAAGAGCAAGAACAAATAATTTCTAAGCATATTAATGTGATGGATTTAGAGCACTTAGGGCTAGCGTTCATAAATCTTTACAGAAATTGAAATGCAACGTAAAAGAAATCATCTCTATGGATATAATAGCAAAAAGGTGTGAAGCTTCCATTTAGGCAGTGCATGGCAAATGCTCAAACTAAAATTAATGGAATATTTCCTTTGTCAGGAGAAGGACGCAAAAACATGATATAATCTCTGTTGTTATACATTCCATTTCAAAGGTTACACATACATTTCCATCAAAGAAATGAGTTCTATGTTTACTCACAGATCTACCAAAAGCATTGTCTTTCTAGAAATGATGATGCAGCTTCTAAGTAATGTTAAAAATAAACTTTTAATAATAAAGAAAAAAATACAAGTGGCCACTCTTTGAACTGTGAAAAATTACTTGGAGGGGATAAAAGAGATCTGCTTTTATTGCTCAGCAGAAAATGTGATGTCTCTTTGTGCTGAAGGAATTCCATCTCTAAAGCAACAGTGCCACCAACTGTTACCAGCTGGTCCAGCAACCATGGCCAATGTAGTAAACATGCTTTTTGCTTAGTTAAACACAATGGAAAAGGTAATAGACTGTAACAGGTAAACATAATGTTGACAAATAACACGTTCTATGCTTAAAAGTAGCTATGCAATAAATAGCTAGATGCCAGTATGTTCCATATAGCATAGTAATTTGTGTGACCTTTGAGCAAAGATACATATATATTTCTGTTATTTATCATTTAAAGACAAAAATAACCAAATATAGAATAAATTGTTTAATCTGTTAGTGTAGCATCCAATCAATTACAAATAAGACAATAAAATAAATAAAAACATTTTCAGTGACTATAGTCTATAACATAAAACAAACAAAATATCTGCTTGTCCAAGCCATCATCTAAACGAAAAACATAAGGTTGACAGATTTTCAAAATGAAATCTGTGCACACACTACAGACCACACCCACAAAGCCAGACCCTTATTTGTAGCCACACGCACACAAAATCATGCCCTCATTTTCAATACACCCTGAAAGCAATTGGTCACAAACTTTTAGAATAAGAGGTGGACATTTAAAGTGGATGTAAACCCAATGTCATCCTTTCTAAACTACTGTCATAGGGGTTATCTATAAGGATATACATGCCTCCTGCATGTATCTTTACCTGTCAAATGTCTCCCCTCTGTCTGTTATGAGACCCGAAAAACTGCAGATTCTGTGGGTGGGTCTGTTGTCTGGAGCTCGGTGGGTGGAGTCGTCATGTCAGTAGACTCCCCGCCCACCTCTACACTCCCCTTGTCAGTATGCATTTTCTTCTGTGTATTTCTTACACTGAACTTCTGCTATGATCTCTAACATCTAGTGAAAAGACAGGAAAGTAACCACATGACTTCAGCATGCCAAATCATGCTGAGGTGTGGAACAGCCAATCGCAGAGCTGCTGAAGAAAGGAGTGGGAGGGAATTAAAAAATAATGTCTGTGTCTTAGGCTAGTGCACGAGATATGTGAATCACCTGTCACTCACAGCAAGGGGGAGGATTTGACAAAGTTTTTCTGAGTTTGTCAAGATTTTTCTCACTGAACAATAAAAGAGGATTGCTCAGAGCTGGATTAACTCTGTGTGGCAAGACTGGGCTCAAATGATAGGAAATCTTATACTCTACAGTATGATATTAAAAAAAAAAAAATTTCGGGTTTACATCCACTTTAAGGTTTAACCACTTGCTGCCCGTGCTATAAGCGATGTACATCATCACGGCTGTTCTGTAGTTCTGGACGTCCACCCATGTGTACGCTTCCCATGTGATCCCTGGGGTTGTCATCAGAAACTTTCTGTGACCATTGTGTACCTTGGACACAGCGGATCACGGATCAGGGTAAGGGGCCCTTTGCCCTTTGCCACATGATAGCTGTGCCCAATCACAAGTGATCACAGATGTAAACATAACAAGTTTTTGCATGTTAACGGCTCTCCTTCCCTCACATAGAAACCATGTGTGAAGGAAAGAGAGCTGGATCTGTGAGGGGACCAGTGGGAATTTTTTTTATACAGTTGTACACTGTGCCCTGATCATCAGTACAGGCTCATCTGATTATCAGTTCAGCCCCCATCAGTGCCCATCAGTGCAGCCTCATCAGTGCCCATCAGTGCAGGCTCATTAGTGCAGCTTCATAGGTGCCCATCAGTGCAGACTCATCAGTGCAGCCTCATCAGTGCCCATCAGTGTGGGCTCATCAGTGCCCATTAGGGTCCTTTCACACTGGGGTGGTTTGCAGGTGCTATTGCGCTAATAATAGCGCCTGCAAACCGACCCGAAAGTGCCCCTGCTTTGTATCCAGTGTGAAAGCCCCGAGGGCTTTTACACTGGAGCGGTGCACTGGCAGGAAAAGTCCTGCTAGCAGCATCTTCGGAGCGGTGAAGGAACGGAGTGTATACTGCTCCTTCACCGCTCCTGCCTATTGAAATCAATGGGACGGCGTGGCTATACCGCCGGCAAAGCGCCTCTGCAAAGGCGCTTTGCGATGGTTTTTAACCATTTCTCGGCCGCTAGCGGGGGATAAAACCGCCCCGCTAGCGGCCGCATACCGACGGTAAAGCACTGCTTACAATAGCAGCGCTTTACCGCCGACGCCCACCCCAGTGTGAAAGGGCCCTTAGTGCAGCCTCGTAGGTGCCCATCAGTGCAGACTCATCAGTGTCCATTAGTGCAGCCTTGTAGGTCCCCATCAGTGCAGACTCATCAGTGCCCATCAGTGTAGCCCCATTAGTGCTCATCAGTGTAGCCCCATCAGTGACCATCAGTGCAGCCCCATCAGTGCATCCTCATCAGTGGCCATCAGTGCAGCCTCATCAGAGCACATCAGTGAAGAAGAAAAATTGCTTGCAAAATTTTATAACAGAAACTAAGAATACATTTTTTTTTCAAAATTTTGGTTTATTTAGCAAAAAATAAAAAACCCAGTGGTGATTAAATACCACCAAAAGAAAGCTCTATCTGTCTCAAAAAAAAAATTATAAAAATGTTATTTGGGTACAGTGTTGCCATAATGTGTGAGCAATTTTGCGCTTGTGTAACAATAAAATCAAAAACATAAATAAATCAAAAAAGCTGCAATATTAATTATGAGACATTATACACAACAAAAATACAGGATGCTAAATATGTTGCACTAGATAAAAAAAGAAATTCATATCCAAAATAATGAATCATAAAGTCTGTAAAGTCCAAAAAGACAACCAACTCAGGAGTGCTCGTAAGTGTAAATTCAAGGAAAACATTCACCATGTGAGAAGCAACCAACACAAAGGTCAAGATGTACTCTTACCACAGAGTATGGGCCCTCTGATTATGGAAGGTCACATAAGCCTTAGTAATCCACCACTATTAGTTGGCCCAGGAAGACAAAAGGCGATGGTATAGGTCACATACACAGCTCCTGCTTATCTGATCTCCGGTGATCCGAATTTTGCATCTGTACACCCAACAAAAGAGAAGGTGCTCCAATAGTGTAAAACCTCTTACAAATGGTTTATGAAAGTAGAATATTGCACTTACGTGTTTCAAAAGTAATAAAAGCAGATAGCACAATTGACAGCGATCAATGAAAGTTTTTAATAGCGCGGTGACAGGTCTGTGTATCTCCCCCCTTACAGTGTTACCATGCCTGAGTAATTGACATTCAAAGTGTGACAGCACTGAAATCTGAAAATTGGGCTGGGCAGGAAGGGAGTGAAAGTGTCCGCTATTGAAGTGGTTAAAGACAAAATACCTTGAGCATAGATAGGGAATTATGCAGCATGTATAGTGCAT
The DNA here is from genome assembly GCF_042186555.1 of Aquarana catesbeiana. Lineage (NCBI taxonomy): Eukaryota > Metazoa > Chordata > Amphibia > Anura > Ranidae > Aquarana > Aquarana catesbeiana. The sequence goes on from NC_133328.1 coordinate 461,687,026, forward strand.
CGTAGCAAATTGTGAGTGTGACAAAATTGTGGGCGGGGCTTAAAGTTGTTTTTAAATAAAGCCCACGCTAATGCTACTAGGGATCAAGAGAGTATATTGCATATAGTGCAGGGGTCAAAATGAATTAATGCATATGGAAATGTAATTTCTGAAGATAAAACCCCTTATGATGGTAATTGTAATCTTACCCTAACGGCTAAAAGTAACTGTCATACTTTTCTCACAGCGGAGAAAGTGAGAGAGTCCCAATTATCAGCCAGCTTTTGAAGCCCCTAGGTTCCAAACTCCAGAACTGGACTTAATAGGATCCTGATGTTTGCTTTCAGAGGAGGACTTCTTCACAATGGAGTGACATTTAGAGGCATGGATAGCAAAAGAGGTATTTATTTTTTTACAGGATGAGCTTATTTTAACAATTTTAGTAAAGTGATAGTAACTTTAAGAACCACTTAGCTTCTGCTGAGATACTAGTTATGACATGTTTTGACTGCAAGTCACTCATGAGACCTATGTCGATGTGGGAAGGAATCCGTTTATGAGTTGTGATAATGGCTAGAAGAGAGGAAGTTAACTTGCCCTGACATATCAAAAAAGAATATATGTTCCTCATGTGGGGCTCATGTGGGGCTAATGGTGCTACTCTTCTTTCTCGAATCATGAGGGACATTGGTGACAGGCTGCTGGCATGAGAAGTTTTTCTACAACAAGTACCCTCAGATGGCTTGTATCCGAGGGTACTTAGGGAACTCAGTCAAGTAATTGCCAGACCATTGTTCTAATTTTTACTGATGGGAATGGTACCAGTTGATTGGAGAAAAGCCAATGTAGCACCAATATTTAAAAAGGGCTCAAAATACATCCCTGGGAATTACAGACCAGTTAGCCTAACATCAATAGTATGCAAGCTCTTGGAGGGGATGATAAGGGACTATATACAAGATTTTAGTCATGAAAACGGTATCATTAGCAGCAATCAGCATGGATTCATGAAGAATCGTTCTTGCCAAACCAATCTATTAACCTTCTATGAGGAGGTGGGTTGCCATCTAGATAAAGGAAGGCCTATAGACATGGTGTATCTGGATTTTGCAAAAGCATTTGACACAGTTCCCCATAAACGTTTACTGTACAAAATAAGGTCCGTTGGCATGGAACATAGGGTGAATACATGGATTGAAAACTGACTACAAGGGCGATTTCAAAGGGTGGTGATAAATGGGGAGTACTCGGAATGGTCAGGTGTGGGTAGTGGGGTCCCCCAGGGTTCTGTGCTGGGACCAATCCTATTTATTTTGTCCATAAATGACCTGGAGGATGGGGTAAACAGTTCATACTCTGTATTTGCGGACGATACTAAGCTAAGCAGGGCAATAACTTCTCCGCAGGATATGGAAACCTTGCAAAAAGATTTGAACAAATTAATGGGGTGGGCAACTACATGGCAAATGAGGTTTAATGTATGAAAATGTAAAATAATGCATTTGGGTGGCAAAAATATGAATGCATTCTATACACTGGGGGAGAACCTCTGGGGGCATCTAGGATGGAAAAGGACCTGGGGGTCCTAGTAGATGATAGGCTCAGCAATGGCATGCAATGCCAAGCTGCTGCTAACAAAGCAAACAGAATATTGGCATGCATTAAAAAGGGGATCAAATCCAGAGATAAAACGATAATTCTCCAGCTCTACAAGACTCTGGTCCAGCCGCACTTAAATTATGCTGTCCAGTTCTGGGCACCAGTCCTCGGGAAGGATGTACTAGAAATGGAGTGAGTACAAAGAAGGGCAACAAAGCTAATAAATGGCCTGCAGGATATTAGTTATGAGGAAAGGTTGTGAGCACTGAACTTATTCTCTCTGGAGAAGAAACGCTTGAGAGGGGATATGATTTCAATTTACAAATATCGTACTGGGGACCCCACAATAGGGATAAAACTTTTTCGCGAAAGGGAGTTTTACAAGACACGTGGCAACTCATTAAAACTAGAAGAAAATAGCTTTAACCTTAAACTACGTAGAGGGTTCTTTACTGTAAGAGCGGCAAGGATGTGGAATTCCCTTCCACAGGCAGTGGTCTCAGTGGGGAGCATCACTAGTTTCAAAAAGCTATTAGATAAGCACCTAAACGACCACAACATACAGGGATATACAATGTAATACTGACATATAATCACACACATAAGTTGGACTTGATGGACTTGTGCCTTTTTTCAACCTCACCTACTATGTAACTATGTTTGTCATTTGCATGTAGACAGGGTATGTATACAAAAATAATTTTTCAGTCCAAATATTGCTAGCCTCACATGGGCTTTTGCAGGCTGCACCCATACACATGTATTGTTGGATAATTGTTTATTGTCATCACCTGCCTCATTGTTTGGTTGTATAAGTATATTTTGCTGATGCATCTCTGGTGCTGCCACATGGTGAAAAATAAATAAATACATAAAACTATCCTATTTGTACAGCAGCAGCTTCCCTGTCTATAGGTTTGTTATGCCACTGCATTGCCTCACCCCCTTAAAAAAAGTTCACCTGCTCACTTGTTGGCACTGTTATGCCCTGTACACACGGTCGGACATTGATCGGACATTCAGACAACAAAATCCATGGGATTTTTTCCGAAAGATGTTGTCTCAAACTTGTCTTGCATATACACGGTCACACAAAGTTGGTCAGAAATTCCGAACGTCAAGAACGCGGTGACGTACACCACGTATGATGAGCCGAGAAAAATGATATTCAATAGCCAGTTCTGCTCTTCTGCTTGATTCCGAGCATGGGTGGCACTTTGTGCATCGGAATTGTGTACACACGATCAGAATTTCTGACAACAAAAATTTTATAGCCAGCTCTCAAACTTTGTGTGTCGGAAATTCCTATGGAAAATGTGTGATGGAGCCTACACACAGTCGGAATTTCCGACAACAAGGTCCTATCACACATTTTCCATCGGAAAATTCTATCGTGTGTACAGGTCATTAGTTGTAAGGTCCACCAGCCCCCTATATGTCCAGAGCACACCGCATGATTCTCTAAAATAAGGACTTAACAAAAAAAAAACTGAATTTGTACTTCCATAAGGTTGTGCCACAAACAGGATTGCAAATGTACATCAAACAGATCTCTTTGGAGTGGAATTCACTAATTTCTACCTAATCCCACTCTTCATTGCAAATCAACAGAATCCAGATCAGAGTCCTTCCTATGTATCTGTTCTCTCTCTTTTTCCCTACTGAAGCACAGTTACCTCACAGACCTGGAAATACAAACAGTGGGTAACTAAAGCAGGTAATAAGCTGAACACAAAAAGAAGACAAATGTAAAGTGTATTCAGAAGCAATATGAATCATACAATAATTTTAAAACCGGGAAATCTAAGCAATTGTCAGTGCAGAAAACAAACAAAATACTGCAAGAAGTTAAAAGTTTAAAAAAGAAGTAGCCAAATGATTCACAAGATTAGAGCCAACAGCACATTTCCAAAACTTTCCGTATGAATTTCACGCTACAAGTCTCTACAGTTTACAGTTAATTTTGGACCCATATAATATATGCTGTCAGATTCTGCAAGCTTTCCTCAGCACTTCTGGGCGGAACTGCAGCCCTTTGCCATATAGTTTAGCATTGCGGCTCAACTGCATGTAACAGTGTTTTTATAAACCTTCACTTTCAAAGATTATATAAACACTGGATCATTGCATAGGTTGTTTTTTTTACAACTGATGCCTGGTGAAAGGGGATAGAATAGTGTGGAATCTGCCAGTGGTGTCCCAGAACCAATAAACAGTAAGTAAATATGTCATGATTAACTCTTCAGTTCACTTCCCATCGCTTTATGCATGTCTCCACAGGCTTGACATGGAAGTCTCCTGCTCTTAAAGAATGGGACCTTACAGTTTTGTGGAGTGGAGAGTCATGAACTATTAACATTTTATATGAGTTTTTTAATTGTTTATTCCAGTTGTTAATTTTTTTTTTACCTATTTACATCAGTCTAGCGCAACTGTTCACCATTATTTTTGTATCATTGTATTGAAGCCTTTAGTGTGCTGCAGAAAGATGTTATAGCGTACAACCATGGAATTCCTCTCACAGATTGAATCATTGAAATATGATACCCTTGAACAGTTTTACAATTCTTTTCCTTTTTCTTTCTTTTCTTCTACTGTTCTTTTATTTGGTCCTAATACTAAAGATGCTTGCACAAACATCAAGAAAATTGAAGAATTGATCAATTCAGCCAACCAACAATGGTGGGATGGCTTTTTTCTCAAATAGTATTCTAAGTCCAAAATTTCTCCTCAGTGACTCAGTATACTTAAAAATTGTCACTGCTTAGATAAAGACAGAGTGGGAGCAAATTGCTGAATTTTGCACCCAAAAAGGAGATTTTCTAAAATTAAAAAACATATTGATAGCAATGTCCTATTACTATCCTCCTCCATTCCCAAAGCTCCTAGAGAATGCTCTAGAACATTGAAACAACATACCAAGAGAAAAGAGGATTTCCTATTAAAGTCCAAATTGGGTAAATTCTGTAGAGATGTAGATGATTATAACTTCAACAGAGTCTTAATTTGTAAAAAGAAAAAAGATTGAATCACATACCTCCACTTATGCCTTTCACTCATACTTCCCAAATTCCAGACAACCCAATTCCCACTAATACCATTCAAAACAATTCACACTCCATGTCCACGACTGGTAATCAGGTTGTTGGACAAGAACCTTCAAACTCTGACGCCCTTAGTAATGACATAATTTCCTCATGGCCACACAAATACATCTTCTCATAATCATATCAATGATCTCCAGGCCAAAAAGATTGCATCTGTGCACCCTACACCAGAAAACAAGTCCTAGCCCCATAAACGCTCCTACTTCTAGAGACTCACTTACAATAAGACCCGCTCAACCTATAGAAACCACCATCACAACAGAGATGGAGGGTATTACTTCCACACCCACCAGTTCTCCTATCACAATCCATGATACATCACCTGCATCCTGCATTGCTAATATCACAGAATCCACCTGTGACCCTTTTAGGATGTCTATGGTTCCTGTTACAATTAACGATCCATCACAAAACACAGTTATGACAAATGGGGACATATGCAGTTCTCCAGTTGTTCCCAATACATCCTCTTTTTTATGGTTGACCCCCTTATCCCGCCTCAACAAAAGAAAGCAGGACGAAGAGGTAGGAGAGGGGTAGATCTAAACACACCACACCCCTAGAAAATACGGAGACTGTGAACAGTCTACAATCTATCCTCCACTAAATTTACAGATGAGTTATCCCTATTAAAATGGGGTTTAAATTTTGCTCCAACTGTCCCCCCCCCCAATTCTTTTACTATTTTTAAAGATCTAAATAAATTTATTCGGAACATCACTCTCAAGAGACACTTTAATTTACAGGCTGTTAAACATAAAAAAATGTCATTACTGCTAATGATAATACCATCCCAGAGTCTGAGACTATATTTAATAGTTCTGTAGAAACCCGAGCCTTGAGTGACCTTGTGGAACTATGGGAGGATTGTGATGATATGGAGAAAATTCTAGAATCACAACAATTAGCTTTCTCCCTACCCATTAAACATACCTCTTTTAAGCCCAAATCAGTTTTTAATCTCACACACAACAAAGGACCTTACATAGAACGCTTTTACCAGGTAATATATTCGGAATTACTGAATATACAGTATGTAAACCTATACATAGGGGCGTGGCTGAGCAGCAGATGTAGCTGATCGCATCTGTCTCCTCCTCTGCCAAAAATCTGTGCTATTATCCTGTACCCACCTGAAATCATTCTTTTCGGACCCCAGCTGCACAGTACCGGTATCTCTGCACCTGTGACCTATATTCCCACTACTCCGCTATCACGGCTGACATGGCAAAACAGCTCAAAGACAACCAAGGCCTCGTGGAGGATCCGGGCCAAGATGGCATCTGGTCACGACGCTCCTCCAAGGAAAAATACAATCTGCTCAGAAGCTCCTCTTCGGCAGGAAAACTCCTCTCTCATCTGCCCAAGGAGATGTCTCAGTGGGTCAGTCCGAGGCTGATGACACCGTCACTGGAGGATGCAGGTGGATCACCCCTGAGTGGAACACAGTGACTACTTCTAGGGACATTTTTGCTGTGCCACGTGTACCTTCCCCAGATGCAGACGAACCGGAGCCTACTTTACATGACATATTCTCTGCTGTAACGTCCTGCAATATGTCTATCTCTGCCCTCGCTGATGAACTTAAATGGGTGAAGGCAGAGATCTCATTTGTGCGACACTGTCAGGAAATGTTCCATCTGCTGGTAATATCTGTCATTATCTGTCATTTGACGTGCAGTACTGAGGTCCACCAGCAGGCATCTCCTGGCAGTTTGGAACTGTCAGAAGAGCTTTTCCCTGCTGATGGTATGTCATCTTTGGGCCACAGTACTGGCGTCCACCAGCGGATGGATCCTGGCAGTGTGGAGCAGACAGCACCTCCTACAATCAGGTGTCACTTGAGGCCAATCACAGGCCTATAAATCCCAGCAAGCACTCACATGTTTGCCTTGGTTTCGTCCTTGCGCCCTGACCTGCTAGCTTGTTATCTGATCCTGATTATAAACCTGTTACTGTGCCCTCAACCTATGACCCGTGTATCTGATCCTGTCTCCCTGTCCTGATCCCTATCCTGTTCCACCTGTTACCTTGCATCCCTGCCTGCAGTCTGATCCTTCCTCTCCCTGTTATGTGTTCCTTACCCCATCTGCTGATCTCCCTGTGTATGACCTTGGCCTGGCTTATGTTTATGTTTCTCGAACATCCCCTGTCCATCTGCTGATCTGCTGTGTATGACCCTGGCCTGGCTTTTGTTTATGATCCTGGTATTTCCCATTTATTTTACTTATCTGTCTGTTGTTATTTGTGGGTCTCTGTCTGTTGGTTGGTTATTGCACTATGTCATATTGGAGGTGGTTGTACTTATATTATTCACTTACTTTAATAAATCATTTATATTTTCACTTACATGTGTGTTCCTCTGTAGCTAACTACGAAGTTCTGGTCACACCTGGTACATGAGACATGATATGCAAAAACTGCGGGAGCGCACCTCTGCCCTGGAAGGCAGAGTGAGCACAGTGGAGGCTGATATGGCTCCCATGCAAAGGGATCTAAAATACAATTGTCATCTCACAGCCCTGCATGCCGCCCGCATAGATGACCTAGAAAATCGCATGGGTCGCAACAATGTGCGCGTCTGGGTATTCCTGAGCGGGCCGAGGGCAAACATTTCTGTCACTTTTATTGAGCAATGGCTTCTCTCTACCTTTGGCAAAGATACCTTCTCCCACCTGTTTGCAGTTGAGAGGGCGCATAGGGTCCCAACATACCCTTTGTCACCAGGCAACCACCCACGTTTCTGTTCAAATTTTTGAATTACAAGGACAGTGATGCTATACTCTCTAAAGCTAGAAGCATGAGTGCTGTTATGGCTATTGACAACTCCAAAATATCGCTATTCCCAGACTTCTCTGCGGAACTACAAAAACAGCGTGCAAAGTTTATTCATTGATGTGAAAAAGAGGCTCCGAGATCTTAATCTACAATGTGCCATGCTGTATCCTGCCCACCTCTGGGTGGTTGCGCTGGGAGAGTATCACGTACCTGGTAGTATAGCCTGATTGGACGAGGAAGGCCTCCCTTACACCTCTGACTCAGGGCCTCTGATAATGTGAGTGCAGAGTCGCATGAGTGCCAAGGAATCTTGCAGGCAGCAGGGCGGATGTCCTGGATGGCTGGAGAAGATGCTGGAGAAGATACCGGAAGGTCTTGGCAGGTAGGCAGCTGGTGCAGGTGACAGCAACAGATAGCAAGGTCAGGCAGGCTGGGTCATTCACGACAAGACAGTCAGATGCAGGGTGCAGGCAGGAACGTAGTTAGGAGGCAAGCCAGTTCTGGAACCAGATGAGTGCAAACAGGAGCCAAGGCAGAAGGCAGAAGAAGGGTCACAAGACAAGCCGAGGTCAATGCAGGTGGAGTAGGGATGGTTAAAACAAGCCAGGTTAACACAGAGATCAGGACACAGGTTTCACAGGTAACAGAGTACACAGGAGCTGAAGACAAAGCAGCACTGGAGGCAGGCACTGGCTGGGTTTAAATAGACTGTTTTGGCACTAAAACACGGGTGCGCGCAGGTGTGCGCAAGTGTTGGCATGCACGGGGATGCGCGACGGCTCCTGTTTGCATGCTGTTTTGCACATGCGCACTTCTATGCGCCAATGCTCATTTCCTATGAGCAAAGGGAATAAGTGATCTTCTGCGCTTTGGAGTACTTCTAGAGGGGCAAACTTGTCTGCTGTCATGTGCACCCTTACATTGCCCCCCTCCAACAGGCAGCCTCCGGATGCCCAACTGGGCTAGTTTTTCAGGTTGATTCTGAGAAAAAGCTTGGGTAAGTCTCTCGGCATGAATATTGCCCTCAGCTTCCCAAAAGTTCTCCTCAGGTCTGTACCCCTCCCATTTGACCAAGTACTGGATTTGATTCCGTTTCTTCCTGCAGTCCATGATCGCCTCTACTTCATATTCTTCTTCACCATGTACCATTACAGGCTCAGGGGGACCACTATTCTGTTCAGGAAATGGGCCCGGATGCGCAGGTTTCAAAAGAGAAATATGAAAAACTGGGTGGATCTTAAAGGACTCTGGTAGTGCCAATTCATAGGCCACGTTGTTAATCCTCTTCTTCACTGCGAATGGACCCACAAATTTAGGGCCCAATTTTTTAGACGGGCAAGCTAACTTTAGATTGGTTGTAGCTAACCAAACCTGATCACCAGGTTCCAGGATCAGATTTCCCCATTTCTTCTTGTCAAAAGACTTCTTATAGTCTTCCTGGCCATGGTTTTTTGCAACAGTTGGTTGTTAAAACTAAAGAAATTCATTGTATATTGAAATGCTGGAATGGGACATTCAGGGGCTGTGTTGGTCAGGAATGAAGGGTGAAATCCGTAGTTGCCAAAAAAGGGGGATTGCTTGGTGGCAGAATGTTCTGAATTGTTGTATGCGAACTCTGCTAATGGTAATAGTGCCACCCAATCATCCTGCGAAAAGGAAGAAAAACAGCGTAAATATTGTTCCAGCGTTTGGTTGGTCCTTTCAGCTTGACCATTGGTAAGTGGGTGGTACGCTGAAGAAAAGGACAACTCAATCTTCAGGACTTCACACAAGGCTCTCCAAAATCTAGACCTGAACTGGACTCCACGGTCTGTCACTATATTAACAGGAAGTCCATGCAGTCTCACAATTTCTTTAATAAAGATCTGTGCTGTCTCTGAAGCTGATGGTGTACCCCTCATGGATAAGAAATGTGCCATTTTCGATACGACCACAAAGATGGTAGAGTGACCTTCGGAAGGAGGAAGTTCCACGATAAAGTCCATTGAAATCATTTTCCAAGGTCTATCTGGAATTAGCAAGGGTCTCAAAAAACCCCAGGACTTTGTCCTGCTAGTCTTATTCTTAACACAGGTAGGACAAGACTCTATGCACTTTTTACAGTCTTCTCTTAAACTGGGCCACCAAAAGGTACATTGTAATGCCCCGTACACACGGTCGGACTTTGTTTGGACATTCCGACAACAAAATCCTAGGATTTTTTCCGACGGATGTTGGCTCAAACTTGTCTTGCATACACACAGTCACACAAAGTTGTCGGAAAATCCGATCGTTTTAAACGCGGTGACGTAAAACATGTACGTCGGGACTATAAACGGGGCAGTGGCCAATAGCTTTCATCTCTTTATTTATTCTGAGCATGCGTGGCACTTTGTCCGTCGGATTTGTGTAGACACGATCGGAATTTCCGACAACGGATTTTGTTGTCGGAAAATTTTATCTCCTGCTCTCCAACTTTGTGTGTCGGAAAATCCGATGGAAAATGTCCGATGGAGCCCACATACTATGTCGGAATTTCCGACAATACGCTCCGATCGGACATTTTCCATCGGAAAATCCGACCGTGTGTACGGGGCATAAGAGTTCGGACGTCTTGTGGATTCCAAAATGTCCTGCAAGGGCATGGTCGTGGCAGAGACCCAGGGCGGCAACTCTCACCTTTTCAGGTATAAAGATTCTGTCATTGTGCCATAACAGTCCATCCCTTGCTTGTTACACCACCCCAGAAGAAGATGAGATACCAATAGAGGCTTGTTTAATCTGGGACAGGTAAAATCTTCCTGTAGCAAGATAAAATTCCCAGGGGAAAGAATGGTGTCTGGAGGGGAAGGTTCTTCTGACACACCGAACATACGGGACAGAGCATCCGGTTTTGTGTTCTTTGACCCTGGCCTGTAAGTGACGTGGAAGACAAATCTAGTAAAGAATAGTGCCCACCTGGCCTGTCAAGGTTTCAGATGTCTTGCGGCTCATAAGTATTCCAGGTTTCGGTGGTCAGTAAATATCAAGATTGGGTGAGCTGCCCCTTCCAGCAAGTATCTCCACTCTTCGAGGGCAGCTTTAATCGCCAAGAGTTCTTGGTCTCCTACACCATAATTTTTCTCGGATAACTTGCGAGAAAAAAAAGCCACAGGGTGTGATAAGGCTTTGGCCCCTTGACGTTGAGACAGAACTGCTCCCACTGCCGTCTCTGAAGCATCTACTACTAAGACAAATGGTAGAGCAGGATCTGGATGCCGGAGTATAGGTGCAGATGTAAAAAGTCCTTTCAGAGTTTCAAATGCAGACTGTGCTTCTGAAGACCACTGGAAATGCTTGCATTGTCTTGTCAACTGAGTAATGGGGGAAATTATTGCGGAAAATCCCTTAATAAATTTCCTATAGAAATTTGCGAATCCTATAAAGCATTGTACCCCCTTCTTGTCTGTGGGAGCTGGCCAATCGAGGATGGCAGAGACTTTCTGGGGATCCATCTTGAGGCCATCTGTGGACAGAATAAGGCCCAAGAACTGGATACTTTGGCGCTCGAACTCTGATTTTTTTGAGTTCCGCATATCGGCCATGCTGTCTGAGTCAGGACAGGACTTTTCTGACTTGTTCTCGATGAGTCTCTAAGGAAGAAGAAAATATTAAAATGTCATCCAGACACACGATAACAAATAGATCTAAATAGTCCTGGAAGACATCATTAATAAAGTGCTGAAATGTTGCAGGGGCGTTGCAAAGTCACTGAGTTTTCCACTCATCACCTTCATGAATACGCACCAAATTATATGCCCCACGTAATTTCGTGAAGATGATGGCAGAATGGAGTCTCTGAAACAGCTCCTCTGGGACCAAAGGCAGGGGGTAACGATTTTTAACCGTTATTTTATTGAGGTCCTGGTAGTCCACAGTTGGGCGAAGGGAATAATCCTTTTTCTCGACAAAGAAAATTCCAGCTACGGCTGGGGACATGGAGGAATGAATAAACCCCTTTCTCAGGCTGTCATCAATGTACTCTTTCAAAGTAGCAAGTTCAGGTTCCGTCAGAGGGAAGATTCACCCGAATGGTATTTCGGCCCCAGGAAGGAGCTTGATTGGGCAATCGTATGGCCTATGAGGGGGAAGAGTCTCTGCTCCTTTCTTACTAAACACATCAGTAAAGTCTTGGTAAGGTGCAGGAATAGAAGAACACAATTCAGCACAATCAGAGTCTATACATAGCAGAGGAGACTGGCGGGTAGATGGCTTGGAAAAGCAATGTTGCTGGCAGTAAAGAAAAGGGAACTTGATTCTTCCTGAATCCCAATGAATGCAGGGATTGTGCGCCTGGAGCCATGGCATACCCAGAATGATGGGGAACAAGGGTGAAACTATGGCATCCAAACGTAACAGTTCTCTGTGATTACCGGATATGGTGGCCGGTAATGGAACAATCTCTTCTTGAGTGACAGGACCGGATTGAATGCGTGACCATCTGCCAGGTGAACCGAAAGTCCATGAGATCTTGGCTGTAGTGGGATCTTATGTTGTAGTGCAAAAGTCAAGTCAATAAAACAGCTGCAAGCTCCAGAATCAACAATAGCAGGCACTTGAATGACCCCATCCGGCAGCTGTAGTAAGATCTGAATAGCCAGATGAGAAGACTTGTGAGGCAGAGAGGACTGGTTGACAGAAGAGAATGTCAGGCATCTGCGGATCTTGGCTGGACAGGACCTGACATAATGGCCACTCCTCCCACAGTACAGACACAGGTAGTTTTGCTGGCGATACTGGCGTTCCTCTGGAGAAAGAGAGGGACGAGGCGTGCCAAGCTGTGCTGGATTTGGTGAGTTGGGAGCCTGTGGGAACATCTGCCTGGCCGATCTTTCAGCCCTGCGTTCTCTTAAACGTCTGTTAATCTGGATCGCTAGGGTTATCAATGCTTCCAAGGAAGCAGGTACTCCCATATGGGCTAACTCATCTTTTAGAGGTTCAGATAAACCTAACCGAAACTGGTAACAGAGAGCGGCATCATTCCATTTGACAACTGCGCTCCAGTGTCTAAAGTCTGTCACATAGTCCTCAGCAGCTCTCTGGCCTTGCTGGAGCACATGTAGGGCCGCCTCGGCTGTGGCAGTTTGCAGGGGATCCTCATACACCTGAGCCATGGTCTTGAAGAACGAAGTCAGACTTGACAGACAGGGGTTATTCTGCTCCAGCAAATGGTGGGCCCAGGACTGAGGCTCACCTTGTAGAAGGGAAATTACATACCTCACCTTAGTAACTTCAAGAAAAAAGGTCTGGGGCTGTAATGAAAAGTACTGTTTACAAGCATTATGAAAAGTCCTGAACTTGCTGTGATTGCCTGAGAACTTTCCTGGAGTCGGTACCCAGGGTTCAGATGGCAGCATTACTACAGTTGGTGCAGGAAGTTCCACAGATGCAGATGAGACGGAGACTGACGTGGGAGAAGGGAGTCCATGGGAGTCCATGGATCTGCTCCTCAAGCCAACTGTATCCCTCCTGCAGATTCTTAACCATTTGAGTAAGTGCTGTAAGGTGATGGCACAGCTGATCCACCGGGGAGGTCGCTCGTCCAGGCTCGGACATGGCTGCTTCGTACTATCATGTACCTGGTAGTAGAGCCTGATTGGACGAGGAAGGCCTTCCTTACACCTCTGACTCGGGGCCTCTGATAATGTGAACAGAAGGCGCCGGAGTGCAGAGTCGCACGAGTGCCGAGGAATCTTGCAGGCAGCAGGACAGATGTCCTGGATGGCTGGAGAAGATACCGGAAGGTCTTGGCAGGTAGGCAGCTGGTGCAGGTGAAAGCAACAGATAGCAAGGTCAGGCAGGCTGGGTCATACACGGCAAGACAGTCAGATGCAGTTGGCAGGCAGGAACGTAGTCAGGAGGCAAGCCAGGTCTGGAACCAGATGAGTGCAAATGGGAGCCAAGGCAGAAGAAGGGTCACAGGACAAGCCAAGGTCAATGCAGGTAGAGTTGAAGGGATGGTCAAAACAAGCCAGGTTAACACAGAGATCAGACACAGGTTTCACAGGTAACAGAGTACACAGGAGCTGAAGATGGAGCAGCACTGGAGGCAGGCACTGGCTGGGTTTAAATAGACTGTTTTGGCGCCAGCCTCAATCACGGGTGCACGTGGGTGCAAGTGTTGGCACGCACGGGAATGCGCGACGGCTCCTGTTTGTGCGCTGGTTTGCACATGTGCACTTCTATGCGCCAATGGTAGTTTCCTACGAGCAAAGGGAATAAGTGTTCTTCTGCGCTTTGGAGTACTTCTAAAGGGGCAAACTTGTCTGCTGGCATGTGCACCCTTCCAGGGATCCACTTCTTTGATTGTCCTACTTCTGTGGCACAATGGCTGGATCGGGAGGATGGAGCACTTTGAGCCATTAAGTCGCAGCGCTCTGCTTCTACTTGAAATATGATCACCCTATCAAAAGTTGAGGGTTTTTTTTTCTTTCAATGTTATCTGGTCCCAGATGTGTTGTTTACACTTTCTCCTTGTTCCTCTTATCCAAGGCAGACAATGGAGAACATTGGATCTATCTACATTGTGGTTTATCCTACGTACACTGCTGAAGTGAAACTCATCATCTAGTTTTTTCATTGGAGTTTCCACTCATGGAGGATCCATGGGGGCAGCTTGTACTTCAGCTTGACTGGCTGGGAGCCATGTTGGCTCTACACTACAATTTTACTTTACAATTTTTTTTATGTTGTGTTTGTCGTTTTTCTTCTGACCTACCACTGCCCCAATCCTTTGTCTTCTCTGATATGGACTCTGTAAGAATGCTCGCCTATCTTGATTATAGCACCACCATGGAATGCACTATACATTGTCTATCTGATTATCATGCTAGTTGTGACTTTGCAAAGTTCCTGGACAACTGGCATGATTATGCTATTGGTAAATGTGTTCTCCTATGGCTTCAAACCTGAAAATTATGTCCTGTAATGTCCGAGGACTTTGTGAAGAGACTGGCAGTCCTTAGAACTCTTAAGTCACTAGATGCTGGTATTGTTTGCTTGCAGGAGACCCATTTCTCCCCTGACCCCGCACCTAGCTTGTGCCCCCGATTGTTCGGTGTCCGATTTCATTCCGTCTATTCCGCATACTCCAGGGGGTAAGCATTTTGATACGTCAGGATGTTCGATTCTCCTGCTCTCACAAGATCATAGATCCAGGGGGGAGATATGTGTTCCTACTATGCACGGTTTTTGGCTTGTCCTGTATAATAGCTGGGATATATATATATATACCACCACTGTTTTCGTACGAGGTCCTCAAGTGCCTAGCGAGCTTCATGGCCCATTTTCTTGATACCCCGCTCCTGGCAGTGGTTGATTTTAACAATTACCTAAATCATATATGGGACAAATTATCTGCCCCTGCCCACGCCTCCTCGAGTAGAGGGGGACCTACACCTTTTGATCGCTTACTTGGGGAGCTCGTACTGACGGACGTCTGGAGACTTGGGCACCCAGATACAAAGGCGTTTTCTTGTAACTCAGCCACGCATGGGGGACTGTCCAGGATAGACTTTGGTTTAGATAATAAAGCACTACTTCCACTGGTTATAGCCTCGGATTATGATAGTAGACATACAGTATATCTGATCACTCCTCGTTTTGGGTGAGCATCTCGTTGCCCACTACCTTTAAATGCACAGGCTGGAAACTTAACCCTTTCTGGCTTTCCTTATTCCCGGAAAAAGACCCTAATGCGTGGCTTACTGAAACCCTTTTTTAAAGATAACATAAACATTGCCCAACTAAGTGTTGTTTGGGATACTGCTAAGGCCTATATGAGGGGTTAATTTATCAAATTAATAACCCATTTTAAAACCGACACCAAAGCCTGGGAAACAATGGTTTGCAGAGAGGTTACAGAGACTGAGGATAGATATATCGCTAAATAAACATTTTTTCCTGGGCACATGCTGGCTATGTTGGCGCGTGCACAGAGGTCCTCCTCTCTTGTCTCAGCCATCTGTGATGATTAGGGTGCCCTCCAGTCCCAGACCTCTGAGATTATGCAGATCTTTAGATCATTCTACGCTGATCTTTATACTTCTAAAGTACAGCCCTCTGACATGGAGATTGAAGGATTTCTAGATGATTGCGTGCTGCCTCACTTGTCGGCATCGGATGCTGCCTTGCTCAATGCCCAGTTAACGGAGGAGGAACTTGCCATAGCTTTAGCACAATCTCACAATAATAAATCTCTGGGGATGGATGGCCTCCCATCCGAGGTCTACAAGCGATATGCAGGCACGTTGCTACCCATATTATTGAAGGTTTATAATGAGGCATTTCAGGAGGGAGCTTTGCCCACCCCTATGAATGAGGCGATCATTGTTGTGCTATTAAAACCAGGAAAAGATGCCGCTCTACCTGATTCCTACCGACCTGTCTCCTTACTCACAACAGATGTTAAACTATTGGCTCGTGTGTTGGCAACCAGATTGGCTCAGATGATACATACATTGTTTCACAGGGACCAGTCTGGATTAATCCCCGCTAGATCCATGGCCCAGAATCTTCAGAGGCTTTTCCTAAACTTGTAACTCCCTGTGGATAATCCTGGTAGCCGAGCCATCTTTTCACTGGATGCAGCTAAGGCCTCTGACAGTGTCGAGTGGCCTTACCTGTCGAAGGTGTTGGAACATATGGGCCTGGGTACTAATTTTATCAGTTGGGTCCAGATACTGTATGCTGAACCATCGGCTAGGATCAGGGTGAACGGGGAGCTCTTGGAACCTTTCCCAATATGCCAGGGCACTGGGCAGGGGTGTCCTTTGTCACCCCTGCTGTTTGCCCTAGCTTTGGAACCCCTCGCGTCACTTATACGAGGGGAGGCCAATATAGCTGGGTTCAAGTGAGGTACTGGCACTGACGTGGTGTCGCTGCATGCTGATGATACCCTACTTTACCTGGGTGATACTCAGGGTACTTTGCAGACTGTCATGACCCTTATTGAGGCCTTTGGCGCACTATCAGGCTTTTCCATTAACTGGAACAAGTCAGCGCTGATGCCTTAAGATCCTATAACAGCCCCCCTCCCTGAGTGTGCAGAAATGGTGCAAGTGGTCTCCTCCTTTCGCTATCTGGGCATTCAGGTTACCCCAGACCCATCTCAATATATTGAACTTAATCTAACTCCCCTATTCTGTAAATTTTATGAAAAATGTACTATTTGCTGTAAGCTACCATTATCAGTGGTGGGGAGGATTAACCTCATCAAAATTGTATGGGCACCACAATTATTATGTATTCAATAACTCTCCAGTCTGAGTTCCCCGACAGTGGTTTGCCAGGATAGACTCCCAATTCAGGGAACTGATATGGAGCAAAAAGATAGCCCAGGTTAGTCTGTCAACATTTCAATATAGCAAAGATGAGGGGGGACTGGCGGTCCCTCATTCTAGAGCCTATTACCTCGCTTCCCAGCTACAACAGTTGAGGGGCTAGGGAGTGATGAACCCTATTCGTAGACTTCTGATCCTGCCAGGTGATGATGTCTCCGCCCTCACGAGTTTGGAAGCGGGATTCATGCACTTGGACCCTAGGGCCCCCACAGTGACCCTATTGAAGACTCTATGGTCATACATTAAACAGTTGTTGGGAATATGGGGCTTTCTAACTCATACTCCGTTATGACAAAAGCTGAACTATAAGAGATATTGAAACTCAGGGGGTTTAGAGATTGGGAAAGAGTGGGAATACAATTTATATCACAGTTATATAAGGGGCCAAACCTCAAATCCTTGATGAAGGTGCAAGCAGAGTTTGATATCTAACGTAATCATTTTTTTAAATACCTACAGCTGGACATGCCCTACAGACACTATCAAGATGTACTCAACTTAAGTTAACTGACCATACTCTAATACAGGGGATTCTTATGGAAAGCTATAAAAAGGGAATGATTTCTAGAAGTTATAATATTCTCCTTCATGCTATACAAGATTCCTCCAAACTGCCTTGCAGGAGTGGCTGGGAAAAGGATATAGGTGCCATAGATGGGGAGACATGGGATCTTTGCCTGACCTCTGCCCGTTGGTGTTGGTATCTGCCTCTCAAAAATTATCCCATTTATATCTGCTATACATGGTATACAGAACTCCTGTACAACTTCATAGATGGGGGAATCATAATACCCCCCTCTGCCCAAAGTGCGAGAGAGTTCATGACAACCTTATTCATATGCTTTGGAAGTGCCCCAAGCTTTTCTGCTACTGGAAGGAGGTTCGTGACATGATCTCTCAGGTTTTTATGTTTATTATTCCATGGAACCCGGTTGTGTGCCTGCTGGGTGCCCTGGAAGAGGAGTCCCTAACTCCGCAAGCTCACACTGCGGTTTTGCGAAAAGCTGACGTGCCAACATAGAAATGTCTCATGTTAATTCTACTCAATGTGGCAGGCCTGGCTGGATGTCACAGGATTAGAACCGCATCAGCTAATAAGAGACAGGCTCCTACAGGGGTGAATGATATAAGAAGTCCAGAATAGTGGCTGACTGGGTCCCAAACCACACAGGATCCCATATGGCATTGGTGACTTTGGTGGGTTGTGTTTGTCTGTTTTTGGTTTACCCTCAGGTCTTTAAGGGTTTGGATAGGTTAAACTGTTAGTCTTTCTTCTTAGTTATGCTATGCCTTCATATATATGTCAATCTTTGTAATTCTGGTGTATATGGTTCTGTATGCACTATACCAACGGCAGAATATTATTGAATGACCAGTGCTATGCTCCTTTTTCTATTGTATACTGAATGGCATTTATTCTGTATTGTGAATGACAAAATACATTTTTTCTTCTGAATTAAAAAAAAAACATATACATAGTCAATCCAATCTTAATTCTACAGAACGTTCAGCCTAACTAACATAACGTAAAAATGAACACATAATTTATAAAATGGCAGACAAGGGCAAGGGGAATATTGATTCGAGATCGAGTCACCTATGTTGATGAATCTCACCACCTTCTCTCTGATAATAAGACTCAAACTGAGAATAGATCCTGAATAGATCCTCTTCCAGAATTTATTAGGGAATCCAAGAATTTGATTGTGACTGCCTTATCAGATGGATTACTTTCCAAATCTGAGGCATCATTCTTCCATAGAAACTTTTATAATGCACCTTATTTCTACCATCTCCCTAAGGTACATAAAAGTCTTGACAATCCTCCCAGATGTCCCATTGTGGTATCCATAGAAAGTATCACCACTAGCTATTCCCTGTACATTGATTACTTTCTCCAACCTCTAGCCCAAGCCCTCCCCTCGTACATCCAAGATGGCATCCATCTTTTGGGGTTGCTGTGTCTATACACCTGGGAACTCACCTATCTGTGGGTTTCCTTAGATGTATGTTCGTTATATAGATCCATCCCGCATGAAGTGGGTCTTCAAGCAGTTCTACATTTTTTATCTGAGGATTCCGATATCAACTCTAGACAGTCCCAATTTATTTTAGCTGCTATCAGATTGTTGATATAAAAAAAAGGAACCCAAATCGGGTAAAAGCTGCGCTCAGATTAAAAAGTGAAAGTGAGTGAAATAAGCTGCCAGCACCCTATAAAGTCCAGTATCTGACTTTCAAAAGTATAATAAACAGCAAAGTGCAGCGCTAATATAATATATGAAAAATAAAAAATGAATCTCAGCAAGTGACACAAAAATAATCAGTGAACAAACATATAACAATTCAATCAATAATGAAAAAAACTTGAATCACAAGTGCATGTGAAAAAAATTTAAAATATAAAAAGAAGTCCAAGAGTTCTTGACATATCCACAAATAAATAAAGAACACCTATCCAGGAAGAAATGTGACAAAGGTGCCTATAAATGATCCACCAAAACGCGTGTGAATAGAATCTGCTTACCGAATGGCGATGACTGCTATTACAGCAGTCTCGCCCAGCATAGGGATTATGGTCTCCCAAAACCAGGGATGCAATTCGGGATGAGTGGTTCTAACAATCCATAAAAACCTGTTTCTGCACTGAAGGAAAGAGCTGCTTCCGGCGGAAGCAGCTCTTTCCTTCAGTGCAGAAACAGGTTTTTATGGATTGTTAGAACCACTCATCCCGAATTGCATCCCTGGTTTTGGGAGACCATAATCCCTATGCTGGGCGAGACTGCTGTAATAGCAGTCATCGCCATTCGGTAAGCAGATTCTATTCACACGCGTTTTGGTGGATCATTTATAGGCACCTTTGTCACATTTCTTCCTGGATAGGTGTTCTTTATTTATTTGTGGATATGTCAAGAACTCTTGGACTTCTTTTTATATTTTACATTTTTTTCACATGCACTTGTGATTCAAGTTTTTTTCATTATTGATTGAATTGTTATATGTTTGTTCACTGATTATTTTTGTGTCACTTGCTGAGATTCATTTTTTATTTTTCATATATTATATTAGCGCTGCACTTTGCTGTTTATTATGCTATCAGATTGTGTCTGGAGCAAAACTACTTTAAATTTGAGGATGAATACTACCTTCAAAAAACTGGCACCGCGATGGGGCAAATTTTGCCCCCAGTTATGCCAATCTGACTATAGGCCTATGGGAGACCAGGTGTGTTTGGGGTCATAATCCGTTCGCAGCTCACCTGGTCTTCTATGGGCACTACATAGATGACATAATTATCATTTAGAATGGTTCTGTCCACACTGTACAGTAATTTGAGGATATTCCTAAATCAAAATCACGCTCACAAGAAAATGCAGGAGTAAGATTTATTGCACAATACCATAACAAACACCGGAGAATGGAGAGTGTGTCCAAAAGACACTGGTCCATATTACAGCAGAACCCCCATCTCAAAACTACCATCTCAATGGTTCCCCAATTTGCCTACAGGAAGGCTCCTAACATAAAAGGGAAAATCGCCCCTAGTAAAATCAAACCTATCAAATCATCTACTGACAAAATTCAATTGACACTCATTCCGCCTGTCATGTGCTAACGTTTAACATGGCCAAAATCTCTTTGTCCATAAAAGAAGGACTTATAGATTTAATACCTTTCATAATTGTTCATCAGTGTTTGTGATATTTTCCTTCTCCTGCCCTTGTGGTATGTTGTATGTGGGCAGTACCATCAGGACTTTATTTGCTAGGTTTGGGGAGCACCGCAGATTTGTTGATGCAGGTCTCCCTAAGCATAGTGCCCCCCGTCATTTCCTGGAATACCACAAACAATCTTCAAGAGAACTGAAAGTATGGGTCCTCAAATCCATTCCAGACACATATTCCGCAACAAAACGTTCCAATGGTTGTGCTGCCAGGAAACATACTGGATTTTGACCCTCGATACATTGACACCTAGAGGAATGGATGAAGAGATTGAAGTCAGCACTGTCATTTAATAGTGTTGTTAAGATCTCCCTGATTAAATTCTAGTGGATTATCTGGTTACTGTGAACAAGTCACCTAATGTCCCCACTGGCTGCTAGAATCCCTTCCTTCTCTGAATATGCTCAATTAATATCTACATTTTTCTCTAGAAATTATTAAAGCGGTAGTAAACCCGCTGACTTTTTTTTTTTTCGACACCTGTAAGGGAAAAGGCATAATGAGCTAGTATTCACCGCATACTAGCTCATTATGAAATACTTACCTTAGAACGAGGCGCCGGTATCTCACCCGATCCACGCCGAGGGAGCTGACATTTTTCCTCGGCATGTCTTACGGTAATTGCGGCTCCGGCGCTGTGAGTGGCCAGAGCCACGATGTCGTCACTCCCGCACGTGCACGCGGGAGACTTTTTTCCGGCAAGGTCCGGTCCTTTCAGCCGAGAATCCCCGGAGCACATGCGCCACTGAAGTCAGAGGCTCATTGTGAGGGGAATATCTCCTAAACTGTACAGGTTTAGGAGGTATTCTTTTTACCTACAGGTAAGCCTTATTATAGGCTTACCTGTAGGTAAAAGTTAAAAAAATGACTATAGTACCGTTTTAAGATAACGTGACATATATGTATATACATATATTTTATATAATTTTTTATATATTTATTATTACGATCAGTTCCCCTTTAAGAAGGATTTTTTGTCTAAAGATAATGTATACGTTTACCCATCCCACTCCACCTCCCCTCCCCCCTTTTTTTTTTTTGCTTTTAAATGTATTACCACCCCTTTTACGTCAGTACGGCAATCATCTCGTTCCTGTGACGTCATGTCCGGCCCGGCGCCATCTTCCGGTTCAAGCTGGTCACGGCTGTGATCAGTTGGTTCCTGGTTCCATTATCTGTGCTCGAGGCTGCCACGGCTATTTGGACGAATTGGAGAGACTCCAGGACTGGCGATTACTATTATACATGCCTGTATGATTCATCCATCTTGTGAGTTGTCAATTTGCTTTTAATTTCAGCACTCTTCCTGAGGAAGCATTATGGCACGTGTGTCATCACAGGGTCAGCTGAAAGAACCCAGAAGAGACAGCTGGCCCCCTGATGATGTCAGAAAAATATGGCGGTGCGGGACCAGGTGTGTAATGGTGGGTCCCTCCAAAACACAACTGGATCAATAAGCATGTGAGTATGTTTGTTGTACAGAACCCAGCTATAGATGTAAGAGGGAAAAAATACACAGGGGGGAGAGTTATCTGGCAGCATAATTAATAAACTGAAATTGGTATGATTATTATCAGAGAACACATCAGAAGCTTGTTGTTATGTTGTCAAGCTTATCTGAAAAGTCAACATACAACATCTTTTTTTTTGGTAATACAATATACAATAAAATAATAAAGCATCTCCACTGTTTACAAGCACTTTTTTGTAGTATATCACAATGTTGCTGTTCTATTTAAATCTTCTTCATAATTATTGTGGAAACAGCTTTACACCCACACAAATTTCAGCTTTGAAACGACAAACGGATGCACCTTACAGGCTCATAGGCACATTTTATATGATGCCTGCACAATTAATTCAGAGAATTACACCTGGATGCAGTGATAGATTAGACAAGTTATAATAACGATTCCAAGAATTGCTAAATATCTCATCCCTTAAATTAGAGGTATCCTTGATGAGACGGCATAGTGACTCAACATGCTGAGTGCCTGGAAGAGATAGTAAATCTTCTTCTCAGCTGGGAAGACATAGATGCTGTTATCATTAGTTTGGAGATCTCTGATTCTTTCTCTCCTGAAAGCCTGAAGAATTATATTATAACCTCTTGGCACACTGAGTGCTTCTACAGCCTAATCAGTGCAACTTTAAATTAACCAACGTGAACATTTTTACATTTCCAGACATATTATCAGTATATCTTGTTTAAGATTTTCAATAATTTACAGCTGTAATTTATATGCCCTGCTAGTAGCGTATATCAGAGTGCCTCACTTGGCTCAATTTTTCTATTTTAACATGATTTATATGCTTTATCTTATGCAAAAGCCTAGCGCTTTCTCCTTTTTTAATTAATTGCCCATGATGTATGTCAATACTGCTCTTGCAGCAGAGCTTAGACTTAATTTACAAGTATATTTGTAAAACTTGTTTGGTCCAAGACTTTGCCACAGAATTAAAGGAGATAGGCTGGCATGTCTGTACATTCTCTTAAAAATTATGGTTGCCTAGCTATCGTGCTAATCTAATAGAATAAATGGTGCTCCAACATGGTTTATACTTTCAGTAGGTTCTTCATTTGAAAAAGGCTAAATACACTTTGTAATTTAATTAATTAAATGGAAATATAATGGGTTTGAGCTAAGGTTAGTATTCTTTTTACAGTTGTTTTAATTTTGTTTTGTTTTTTTACTGCATATACACTTCTTTGTTGTACAAATAAATATTTAATACATGACAAAGGATTCCCAGAGCACAGTAGGAGCCACTTGGCTGCAGTTTTCCTTTCTAACTATAAGGCAACCCATACATTATTTTTTTTTTCCTTTCTATCAGCAGTTTGAATGAAATAAAGGGCCTGATTCCTTCATTCGCAGAACACTTCAGATGGAGCCTACTCTGATAAGGAATGAGTAATTCCTGTGACTTCTTCACTTGTGTGTATAAAGTTCAGCTTCCTCTGTTTAGCCCTGTGACAACAAGCTTTTTACAATAGATGGAAAGGAGTTAAATAAAAAAAAAAATGAGAACCAGCCTAGAACTCCTCCAGGAGGCTGGATACATGACTACATAATATTTATATGCATTTTTTCAGTTTACCTGATTAAAAGATCATTTTTAATTATCATTTTAATTCTGAGCATATGAATAATGAAAAAAAGATAAAATATACATTACCTTTAAGCTACTGGAAAACTTATAAACAGCTTATATAAACATTAGACTTTATTAAGCTGTAAAACATGTGTTATCTGCCAAAATGGTAGTTATTTTAGGCCATATGACTGTTGTGTTCAATTCCAATTGGCTATAATTGCTAAAAATAAAGGTTGTTATGCAAAATAATAATCTCATAGAGTTGTTGTGATGTTATTTTATACTAATTGCTATGTATTGCTATTATGTTACTAATGTTCTGATCTATACTGACATCTAGTGTTTGATTAATACAATAGCAAATTGTTTATATAGCATTTGGTATGTTCCTCCTGTTTTACCCTCTTGTTTAGTGATATATGGTTTCTTAAGTTAGTTTCTAGTCTTCGTAGCAGACATTAGGCTGGGAGAATCATTGTCTTTTTACACTTCAAAACTGCATAAAACATCCTCATGTACTCCACATGAGCACATGGTTGCATCAAAGACTCTGAGGTCCGCTAGCAAATAACACTGTTTCTGAAGCAACTAAAATCAGATTGCAGTCTTCTGCGTTAATCTAATGTGTCTGTTTGAGCTTGTTGGGGGTGAGTTTATCTACAGATTTAAAGCTTTACACTGATTGAAGTTCCTTTGCATGGAACTACTTCTGAAAATTCAAGAACAGAAACTGGTTTCTGGTAGTTATTTTAGGCCATATGACTGTTGTGTTCAATTCCAATTGGCTATAATTGCTAAAAATAAAGGTTGTTATGCAAAATAATAATCTCATAGAGTTGTTGTGATGTTATTTTATACTAATTGCTATGTATTGCTATTATGTTACTAATGTTCTGATCTATACTGACATCTAGTGTTTGATTAGTACAATAGCAAATTGTTTATATAGCATTTGGTATGTTCCTCCTGTTTTACCCTCTTGTTTAGTGATATATGGTTTCTTAAGTTCGTTTCTAGTCTTCGTAGCAGACATTAGGCTGGGAGAATCATTGTCTTTTTACACTTCAAAACTGCATAAAACATCCTCATGTACTCCACATGAGCACATGGTTGCATCAAAGACTCTGAGGTCCGCTAGCAAATAACACTGTTTCTGAAGCAACTAAAATCAGATTGCAGTCTTCTGCGTTAATCTAATGTGTCTGTTTGAGCTTGTTGGGGGTGAGTTTATCTACAGATTTAAAGCTTTACACTGATTGAAGTTCCTTTGCATGGAACTACTTCTGAAAATTCAAGAACAGAAACTGGTTTCTGGGAAAATTCTTGCTGCTGGAATTACTGTGCTAATAGACTTTGTTGGATTCTGTTCTGCTTAAAGGGGAGTTCCACCCACATTTTTTACTCCTCATCATGCAATACTAATGTGCATCCTTAAAATGAATTGGCAATTTATTATTTTTTTTCTGTTCACTTACCTGTTTTATGCCTATATCTAATTTCATTTCCTCCTTCCTGCCATATGTCATTTCCGATTTTGCATTGGCTCCTGGGAGATCTTGGTCAGCTTGGCATGGCACTGCTTCCGTAACATTTAACATTGACGTCTATGGAAATTCTTGGTCAGCTTGGCATGACACGGCTCCAGTAACATTTAACATTGGTGTCTATGGAAAATCTTTGTCAGCTTGGCATGGCAAGCTGACTAAGATTGCACTGTACTGCACATGCGCAGGATCGGTAGGTGCATGCTGGGTAGCCAGCATGCATGGAATCCAGGAAGAAGGACACTGTGGCTTCAGATGCCCACACTGGAGATGGCCGCGCTGTGCAGGAACTTCACAAAATAAGAAAATAATGCTGCACAAATGGAAAACTGGGCATAGTTTACAGCATACCTTTGTTACATTGCGTGAGGCATGAGTATTCTAGGGGTATTTTTTATCTTAAAAGTCATATTTAGCCCGGAACTCTGCTTTAAGCACCTTGGTTTCTCCATAAACTTTGCAGACTGATACAGCTGCACTGTCCACATTTCCAGCAAAATGTCTGAGCAAGAATTTGTGTAGAATCTACAGTTTAACCCTTTGTAGGCCCAAGCACAAACCACCTATGCCAAAGGCACAGGCACAAGCCCAAGCCACACAGGCCCCAGCACAAACCGTACAAGATCAGTCACAAGCCCAGACGCAAGCAGACCAAGCTTATGCAAATACAGAAGTTAGAAGTCCTTTAGAAAGAAGAGGAAGGAGCATAAGCTAAAGTATAGCTAGGAGATTTGGAACAAGCTGCTATTGGGAATGAATTAGACAGTATCAGCCTTGCAAACGCAGAACATCACATAGAGCACAATAATAACTATGTTTAAAGACAGAGCAGTAGATTCTCAGTTAACTCTGATGAACTTGATGACACCGACATTCCTTAAGAGTGTCCTCCTCGTGAGACTACATGTGCGTGTGACTAACCTGTTGTTCTCTCTACCCATTAAAGTGGAGTTCCACACAAAAGTGGAACTTGCACCTTAAGGCATCCTGACACCCTGACATGTCACATTTGGCATGTCATTTTTTTTTGGGGGGGGGGGCAGGTACCTAGTTTTCACAGATACCCAGCTCCCATTTCTGCTCCGGGCCATCTAGATGACTCCTCCTCTCCCCCTAGGTGGCCCCTCCCTCCCAGCAATCTTCTAGGACATGTCACAGGTCCCAGAAGATTGCCTGGCCACTCAGAACATGCAGTACGACTCGCACATGCGTGGTGCGCACCTGGCTGTGAAGCTGCAAGCTGTCACAGCCGGGTACCCAGAGTAATGATGCCGACGCTGAGAAGAAGAGAGGGAGAGGAGCGAGGCTTCAGACAGCCACATCGCTGGACCGTGGGACAGGTGAGTGTGTGTGTTTATTAAAAGTCAGCAGCTGCACTTTTTATAGCTGCTGACTTTTAATAAACACAAAAATGGGTGGAACTCCGCTTTGGGCTGAAACATACATTACATTAGACAATCTGGGTTGCAGACTACAGAAAGACAGGCCATCAACCCAGGTGTCAGCACTCAAGCCAGCACCACTTCATCAAGTTAGTAAGATTCCTGACCACAGCATTATTTCACAGTTGCATCCAGCCTTAGCAATGAACAGAAACCACATTGATTTACTCACCCTCACTTCTCCATACTACTAAGACATCTGGCTCTGGCATGTCAGACTTTGCTAGATGTTGCCAGCTTCATAGTACTCCATCAACTTACAAGCACTGAGCTTATAAAATTTGATGACTGGCCTGAGAACTACAGAGGGTAGAAGTTTACCTTAAAAGTGTAACTAAAGGCAAAACTTTTTTTTTTTATGTTGGATAGAGCAAGAGAGGGTTATAACCTCTGCTTTGCCATCTGTTTGCCATTGTGGAGATTTTCCTTCATTTCCTGTCCCATAGCCATAGCTCCCAACTGTCCCTGATTTGGATGGACTGTCCCTGATTTGGAGCAATGTCCCTCTGTCCCTCATTCCTCCTCATTTGTCCCTCATTTTGGACTGATCTATATAGTTGTATATAAAATGCACTTTTTATCTTTAAAAAAGTGTTTCCCAGTGCTAAACCTTTCATCCAAATTCTAAATTGCTGCATTTGTAAATTTTAAGAGCCAATATAAAAGAATAGTAGTGGTTAAAAAAAGGACTTGTGGATTTAACCTTTTTTTTTGTTAATTCTCCTGTAAGAGGGTGTGGCAAGGGGCGTGTCCTATGCCTACATATGTTTGCTAGTAGGTGTCCCTCATTCCCATCTCAAAATGTTGGGAGGTATGTATAGCCGAAACAGGAAGTTAGAGGAAATCCCTCCAAAGTGAGGGAATCCCAGTGTGTCACCAGGGTCAATAGAACTAGCATTCTCAATAGAAGAGTTCCCCTTTATTACTGTTCTGATTTGCACACGGGTGTTTTTACAGCTGTTTTTAGGAGCATTTTTTACAGCTTAAAAATGCCTCTCCGTGTTATTCTATGGCCTTATGCACACACAGACGTTAAGGAGCTGTAAGTGGCATAGGCGGTTTTAAGCTCCAAAAAAACCCCACAACCAGCACGTTCTGAGGACTGGCGTTAGAGCTGTAAAAATGCCTGATGCCGCTAGACGCATCTAATTGTGGCTTAACGTTGTATACAACGTTAAGCCGCATTTCAGCGCGTCTGCCGTTTTTAAGCTGTAAAAATGTGATGTCAGGAAAAACAGGAAATTCCTGTCTGGACATTACCCAAGAGTACTTTGCACAGCCGTTTGTTTGTATGACAGAGGAAGGAGAAGATGGCCAGTTCTGTGTCTCAGGTAGACCTCATCAGTGCAGTCGAGGCCCATTAAGAACTTTGGGATCTGGCTAGGGCCAGGACAAGGGGTGGGCAGAAGGGAAAGCTGCCCTGGGAACTGTGGTATCATGTGAGGTGGGGGGGGCACCACAAGGAGATTGGAGGGAGGGGATTTGTCTTAGGAGAAAATTGGGGGGCAGCAGGGGGTAAGAATGGTTCTAGAAGAGGAAATTTGGGGAGGTGTACTAGGAGTAGTGATTTGACGGAATTTGTGTTGGGAGGGGGGGAACAGGATTTGTGCTAGGAGGGGGGATTTGAGGTTTGTGCTAGAAAAGGTGATATGGTAGAGGGCGGAAGGGATTTGTGCTAGGAGGGGACATTTTTTGGCGGGGGATGGGGATTTGTGTTTTATGGATGATTGGGGGTATTTGTACTAGGAGGGGAACTTTGGGAGAGATGGATTTGTGCTTGGATGGGGAATTGAGGGGAATTTGTGCTAGGGGATTTGGATTGGGGGAGAGGAATTGTGCTCATGGATGACATTTTAAGGGTTTTTGCTAGGAGGGGGACTTTTTTGGAGGCGGGGGGATTTGTGATTGGGGCAAAGATGTGTGCTGGGAGGGAGGGAATATCAGTAGGGAAGTGGATTTGTGCTGGGAGGAGTGTGAATTTATGCTTTGGGGTAAGCATGCAGATGAGTGCTCGATTTTTAAAGGGTGGAGGATTTTTGCTGACACATGCTCTACATCTTGGGGGTTGGGGGTGCTATTTGGTATGTTCACCCTGAGCTTGCATGATGACCATTTAAAAAAATTAAATCCTGGCAGGATATCAGTGCGGCAATATCTCCGGGCTGGGAAGAGATGAGCAATGGAGCCAGAAAGGAGACAAGTAAGTCTATTTTCATTGAATGCATGATCTGTTCTGTTTGTTGTGTAATGTAAATGAAGAATGCATATTAACCCTTATTAACCCTTCTTTTACAATTTTCTTTAGGCAAAATTTTCCAGCACCGGTGAAAATCCCTCCGGGATCGAGTCAGGACGGATCTCGCAGATGAGGAGAAGGCATCAAGGAGTGGAGTACCAGCTCCTGCCAAAAAAACACACGTCTACCACAACCATTTGGCCTTCTTGCGCCAAGTCATGATTAATAGCAGCAGAGAGTAAGTTGTTTTTTTTTTGTTATTTTTTTTCATCATATATTTCCCTATGTGCATTGCTTTGCAGGCAGGTTCAATTTTTGCAGGGATATTGTTTAACTTTTTAAATGTTATTCTCTGCAGGACAACATCTAACATTTCTCAGCGAAGGGAGGAGGCTGTGGAAGGGCCACAGGTGGTCAGACCCACCAGTACCACGGGCACCCCTTGCCACGCATTACCCCATGACATCAGTTTGGCAAGTGTCATAGATGAGTCCACACATAAGGTAACTGTACGTCCGTTATGTCTGCCTGTCTATCTCATTATCTGTCTGTCTATCTACATGCCAATCAAAACATTTTCAATCTTTTGCAGGAATCCAGGGCCTTGGAGTTTTCAGCTGGCAGGCAAGAACATGGGGAGGTGTGCGTTCATGGTGGTGTTCGTGGGTGCAATTAGCATCAGAGGAGGGGCGGCTGCAATATTGAGACAGAGGACAGTGTGCTAGCATTGCTGCGGGAAGTGCGGCAGGAGAGGCGCAGTGTGGATGCATTCTTGCATACCAGCAACCCACGCGTCTGCTTCCTTGCAGCTTATATCACATCCTGGAGGACATTGGAGGACATTCCAGGAGAAGCATTGTATGGATCACATGTATACTATTGCTTTGCAATACAGACATGCCAAATTAAGTGGTGGGCCACCACCATGTGATCCATATACTGTTTCTCAGGATCCCCTAATGGCCCCCAGGACCTCAGCAGCGCTAGCACCTCCCTCTCAATATCAGCCCTCTCCTCAATGCCAGCCACCACTTATCCCATCCCAGAAATCATTTTAGCCCCCCATTCCCACCCCACACTCCTATGGTGAATTCCACCTCCCATTTTCACCAGGATCGAACACCTCCCTCATATCCTGGACCCTGCTACCAGCATGAGTTTGTGCCTGATTGCCAGTCCCAATCATTATTCCCCCATTCCCAACCCCCACATCCCCGTGGTGATCAAGCATTCCCCTCCACCTATCACCAGTTGTGATGAACCCTGTTCATTTATTTTTGAAAAATAAATATATGTGTTAAAATTTTTTTTTTATTATTTTGGGGGTTTTATATGATGCACAACAGCACTCATTTGCACTCTGCCTGGGGCAAACGTATGCTAAGCCCAACATGGGCTAGCATACGCTTGCCTCATACAGAATGAAAATTACTCAGTTGCACTCTGCCTGGGGCAAACGTATGCTAAGCCTAACATAAGCTAACATATGCTTGCCTCACGCAGTGTGAAAAGGACTCCTTTGCACTCTGCCTGGGGCAAACGTATGCTAAACCCAAAAAGGTCTAGCATACTCTTGCCTCACGCAGAGTGAAAAGGACTTGTGGAATAATAGAAGAACAATGGACATAAAAAGATATAAAATGAATTTGAAGTGCTTTATTCAAAGAAAAATATATCTAGACATAAAGCAGAGCTCATTAATTAAATGTCAACATTTTTTAGTACACGTAATCGTTTTGCCATGACACCTCTTCATCAGGTGATACAAAAATAGTGCAAAAATTATTTCTGATGGTTATGACACGTGCCGTTGACTGCAAGTCCATAAATTGTACTCGCTGACTTTGGTTACTGGGCTCTGGTTCAACATTACTTCTCTCATTGTCCCGCATAAAGTTGTGCAGAACACAGCATGCCAGGACCACTTTAATGGCATTCTCCACATCAAGCTGGATACAGGACAGCAAAACTCTCCATTTGGCCGTACACACACCAAAAGCACATTCCACAACACGCTGAGCCTATAATTTTACATTTTTTGTTGATGGCTGAGACCATAGCCACCGTATGGCCTCATGAGATCTGGACTTGCACCTGATCGTTAAGAAAGGTATTACCATCACCTGGAGTGGTATTATCCACTGTTTGTTGTTAGCAGGATTGCCTCGTCTATCTTCTGACAGGATCCATAATGAAAAACTCGAAAAAAACGCCACAAAACTCCAAAAACTCCAACAAACTCACAGCTACTCTCAAATGCTCTCTCCTCTCTTTCTCTTCAACCAAAACGGCATCGACACATGCTATCTAACATAATTTATTTTCTGTGGCATTGTGGGTAATTTGGGAGTGAAAAATTGCAGAGGGATGTCTTTAAAAAAAAAACGATGCTTAGCGCTAACGCAGCTAAACACGCATTGACGCTAATGCAAAACGCTGCTAAAATTGCATTTTTAACCCTGCTTTTTTCCTGGAGTCAGAACTAGCTTGAACAGCTCGTTTTTCAAACGCCTGTGTGCATGAGGTCTTACTTTCACTGTTAAGATAATGGTAAACATGACAAATATAGAGGGTAAATCTTACCAGAGGCACAGACAGCAATAACAACTGACAAATTTTCTTATTCCTCCCCACTCTATCCAAAACAAAAGCAAAAAAAGTTTGCCTTCAAATACACTGCTACCTACCGTTACGCTGCTATCAATGACTTGGGTATCTCACCTGGTGAAGAATGTGATATGTTGATAAAATGGCTAGTCCCGCAATCCTCAGGGCATGTTGTCTTAGGAGACTAAGAGCTGTTCACGCCCTCAACCCAATTTTAGGTTTTCATCCATCTTGGGAGCGGCTAGTTCAAAGCTACAGCAGTCCAGAAGCTATAGAAGATGTTCTGTTCAAAAGGTTTAAAGATTTTCCCAATATATCTGAAAAGGATAACCATACATTTCAAGAATGCTCTTTTGCTTAACCACTTAGGGACCAGCTGCGGCAATGTGGCTCGATCCCGCAAATCACTGTAGGTTTACGTCGGCTCGTACACAGCAATTTATGACCACGCTTGCATGCCCACTGGCCAGCGAGGGAGCCAATGAGTGGGTGGGAGAGACTCGATGTCCACCGGCTACCCGATATCATTCCCCACAGTGACAGAATGGGGATCTGCCTGTGTAAACAAAGCAAATCTCTGTTCTGACAAGGGAGATCACACAGATCCTGTCTTTCTGCTATGCAGGAAGACGGATCTGTGTGTTTCCCCAGTCACACAGTCCCCCATACAGTTAGAACATACAGTGAGGGAACACATTTAACCCCTTGATCGCCCCTGATGTTAACCCCTTCCCTGCCAGTGTCATTAGTACAATAACAGTGCATATTTTTACCACTGATTACTGTAATAATGCACTGGTTCCCAGAAAAGTCGCAATGTTGCAATCCCACTAAAAATCACTGATCACCGCCATTACTAGTAAAAAAACAAATAAAAAATAAAAATGCCATAAATCTATGCCCTATTTTGTAGACGCTTCAACTTTTGCGCAAACCAATCAATATTCGCTTATTGCGATCAAATACCACTAAAAGAAGCTCTATTTTTGGGAAAAAAGGACATTTTTGTTTAGGTACAGCGTCACACGACCGCGCAATTGTCAGCTAAAGCGACACAGTGCCGTATCGCAAAAAAAATGGCCTGGTCATTAAGGGGGAAAATCTTCCGGGCTGAAGTGGTTAAACTAGAGCTTGTTAAGGCATATCCACAACTATCAGGCTCAGCCGTCTAGACACTGCTCATGATGTTATTCCTATTGTTTCTATCCTATCTTCAGAAGTAGTCAACTATAGATTCATTTTAGGTGCACTTCACACATAAACGTCTGGTATGGATTTTAAGGGGGAACCCAGTGCAAAAATAAGGAGTGAATAAAGAAGTGAGGTCCCCCCAAAAATCCACACCAGACCCTTATCTGATGGCCAGAAAAGGCAGGGGGGTGAGTTTGCACCCATACCAAGCCACATGCCATAAACATGGTGGGGAGTAGCTTGCTGGGGAGGACCCAGCCAGAAGGGACCTTGCCCCATGTTAATGAGAACAAGGGCCACTTCCCTATGGGGGGGGGCTTATCAGAATCTGGAAGTTCCCTATAATAATGAAATACCAGCTCCCCATGTGAACCTCCACTCATTCACACAAAAAAATGTAAAGTATAAATAAAGACAGACACGGTGTTTGACCAATAAAAAGAACCCAAACCAATGTCCCATTATGCACATCCACCATCAATCACATCATCTAATGATGCAGATTTACATCAATCATAATGCCCGAGACCCTCCAAAAAAAAAAAACGCCAACCACTGACACACATCTGTTCCCACTGCTTCGCTCCCACAATATGACAGGTCCAGTGGATGGCAGCTTATATAAACAAAGGGGTAGGGTCTCTGTGGTGACATCAATGACTATATATGGCCATGTCCATATATGTCTAATGACATCACTTAGGACAATAGATGAATGGAATCTCCGGCCGCTTTGTTTACAAACAGGGAAATGTCATGTTTGCTAAACCTGCCCCGAACTTAGTTATGTTTGGCTCATCACTAACTGTCAATGTATAATTAATAAGAAACCATATCCCCTTAGCATTGAGTTCCCAGCAAGAGCGCAAAGAATTGTTAAAACAATTTGGAATTTGTTTTAAATGTTGTGTTACTATAGAACATTTTGCAAGAATTCCCCCATTCACCTCGCTGGTGTGGATTGGGCAATCTGATAAAGTTTTTATGATCAGCCAATTGGCTGACTGAAAAAAACTGAGTCATATATGGACAGCATAAGAAGCACATTGATCATCACGCACGAGCATTTATTTCTTCACTTGATGGAAGTGGAGACTTCTATATCCACCAGCAGTGATCATTGTATTTTGACAGTGGGGATTCCCCCAATAACACAGTCAGTGGTTGAAAGAAAGAAAATTGCTTTATCTATGGCCTGCCTTTATTTGATAATGTTATATCTTCTGTTTATTCTGAAGAAATTGAATGAACTGAAGTTTGACCTTCTGTGTTCTTTCTGACTTGAAGATGGCTTTCAAGATTCATCTGAGACTTTATTCTTCTTACAAACTTATGTTACATTTCAAGTATATTACATGGTGTTTTTTCTTTTTTATATCTCACAGGTCCAGGACAAGACATCTTTATGTTGAAATACATTGTTCATGTATTTTTGTGCAACAACTACGGATATATTCATCAGACAATAGATGGCAGTGTTTATAAGTTTGTAGCTGCATCTATGGATAAACTCTGTCTTTTCTCTGTAATAAAGTTTCCTGTCTGCAGTCAAGCAGCAAATCCCATGTGAACTGTGCACTGTCTGCTTTGTAGGGCTATATACAGAATTTTTAACAGGTTATGGGATCAGGCATAGCCCAGACACTGACCCGGACAACCAGAGAAAAAGTTGAAAAGCCAGTCATAGCCCAGTCATAACAAGCTACAGCAGATTAGTGCAAGATACAGCAACAGAAAGAAAACTTCA
This sequence comes from Aquarana catesbeiana, assembly GCF_042186555.1. Classification (NCBI taxonomy): domain Eukaryota; kingdom Metazoa; phylum Chordata; class Amphibia; order Anura; family Ranidae; genus Aquarana; species Aquarana catesbeiana. Next base: position 461,721,439 of record NC_133328.1, read on the forward strand.
AAAGAATAAAAGAAAATGGCCAGTAACACAGCTGCAACAAAGCTTTCATTTGCAAATCCGACAAGCCAAAACTACCAGTCTTGGAAGTTCAAGATGAAAATGCTGCTAATAAGAAAAGGTACATAGAAATGTATAAATTAAGTAAGTCCTGAACACCCTTCAGATGAGTGTATAGAGAAAAAACAAAAAGCTCATAGCACAATCTCTCTTACAATAGAAGATGGTCCAATCTTACATATATGTAAGTACGAAACTGCTAAAGAAATGTGGGAAGGATTACAAAAGGTACATAAAAAGAGCTAATCTCAGCAATAAACTGTATTTGATTAGAAAGCTATACCAAACCAAGCTGATGAAAGACCAGAATATGCTGTATTACATAAGGCACACCTTGGAAATGGTTGAACGCCTGAGAGATATAGGAGAAAGAAGAAGAAAAAAAAGATTTTCATGTTGCAGCACTTTTACTAAGTGGCTTACCAAAAGTTATGAAATGCTTGTCATGGCACTTGATGCACGTCCAGGTGATGAACTGACATTGGAATAGGTTAAGGGCAAGCTTGTGGACAAAAGTAAGCATAAAACAGAAAGTATTAATAGTGACAGTCGAAAAATAGGAATAAAAACAGTAACGTGCAACAAGAAACACATGAATGTTTTATGTTCAAGAAACAATGTAATTTAACCACTTAACCACTGTGCACTTAAACGCCCTTCCTAACCAGACCAATTTTCAGCTTTCAGTGCTCTCACATTTCGAATGACAATTACTCAGTCATGCAACACTGTACCCATATGAAATTTTTGTAATTTTTTTTTCACACAAATAGAGCTTTCTTTTGGTGATATTTAATCACCTCTGGGCTCTTTATTTTTCGCACTATAAATGAAACCGAAAATGTTGTAAAAAAAATGCATTTTTCTTCTTTTCTGTTATACAAATTTGCAAATTAGTAACTTTTCTTCATAAATTTTGGCCAAAATTTATACTGCTACATATCTTTGTTAAAAATAACCCAAATTAGTGTATATTATTTGGTCTTTGTGAAAGTTATAGAGTCTACAAGTTCAAAAACCCCCCAAATGGCCCCTTTTTGGAAAGTAGACATTCAAAAGTATTTAGTAAGAGGCATGGTGAGTTTTTTGAAGTCGTCATTTTTTTCCCACAATTCTTTGCAAAATTAAGGATTTTAATTTTTTTTCCCCCCACCAAATTATTTATTTAATCATATTAACAGGTTATTTCTCACACATGGCATATGCATACCACAAATTACACCCCAAAACACATTCTGCTACTCCTCCTGAGTATGGCGATACCACATGTGTGAGACTTTTATGTAGCGTGGCCACATACAGAGGCCCAAAATGCAGGGAGGACCTTCAGGCGTTCTAGGGACATAAGTTACACATATAATTTCTTGACTACCTCTTACAATTTTGAAGGCCCTGGAGCACCAGGACAATGGAAACACCCAAAAAATGACCCAATTTTGGAAAGCAAACACCCCATTTTATATTCTATATGGCATAATGAGTCTTTTGAACATGTCATTTTTTCCACAAGTTTTTGGAAAATGTGGAAAGAAAATGAAAACGCATTTTTTTTACACAAAGTTGTCCATTTATACAGTATTTCTAACACATAGCATGTACATAGCAAAAATGACACCCTAAAATACATTCTGCTACTTGTCCTGAGTATGGTGATGCCACATGTATGAGACTTTTCACAGCCTGGCCACATACAGAGGCTCAACATGCAGGGAGCACCATCAGGGGTTCTAGTGGAATACATTCCAAATATAATTTGACTGCCTATTACACTTTTGTGAGGCACTGTAGTGGCACAAATGGGCACTGTAGTGCCACTGATGGGCACTGTAGTGGCATGGATGTGGCACAGATGAGAACCAATGTGGCATGGATGAGGCATGGATGAGAATGAATGAGGCATAAATGAGCCATGAATGGGGATGGATGAGCCATGGATGGGGATGGATGAGCCATTGATGGGGATGGCTAAGTATGGATGGGGATGACTGAGTATGAATGGGATGGCTGAGTATGAATGGGATGGATGAGTATGAATGGGATGGCTGAGTATGGATGGGGATGGCTAAGCATGGATGGGGATGGCTGAACGTGGATGGGGATTGGATGGCTGAATATGCTATCTGGTGTGACCACCATTTGCCTTACGCAGTGCAGCACCTTCTTCTTCGCATAGAGTTGATCTGGTTGTTGACTGTGGCCTGTGGAATGTTGGTCCATTCCTCTTCAATGGCTGTGCGAAGTTGCTGGATATTGTCAGGAACTGGAACACGCTGTCATATACGCCAATCCAGAGCACTCCAAACATGCTCAATGGGTGACATGTCCGGTGAGTATGCTGGCCATGCAAGAACTGGGATGTTTTCAAATTCCAGGAATTGTGTACCGATCCTTGCAACATGGGGCCGTGCATTATCATGCTGCAACATGAGGTGATGCTCGTGGATGAATTGTACAACAATGGGCCTCAGAATCTGGTCATGGTATCTCTGTGCATTTAAAATAAATAAATAAATCAATAATAAATAAATAAATCAATAAAATGCACCTGTGTTCATTGTCCATAGCATACGCCTGCCCATACCATAACCCTACTGCCACCATGGACCACTCGATCCACAATGTTGACATCAGCAAACCGCTCACCCACACGATGCCATACACGCTGTCTGCCATCTGCCCTGTACAGTGAAAACCGGGATTAATCCATGAAGAGCACACCTCTCCAAAGTGCCAGACGCCATCGAATGTGAGCATTTGCTCACTCAAGTTGGTTACAACAACGAACTGCAGTCAGGTTGAGACCCCAATGTGGACGACGAGCATTCAGATGAGCTTTCCTGAGACAGTTTCTGACAGTTTGTGCAGAAATTCTTTGGTTATGGAAACCGATTGTTGCAGCAGGTGTCCAGGTGGCTGGTCTCAGACAATCTTGGAGGTGAAGACGCTGGATGTGAAGGTCCTGGGCTGGTGTGGTTACATATGGTGTGCGTCTGTGAGGCCGGTTGGATGTACTGTCAAATTCTCTAAAACACCTTTGGAGACAGCTTATGGTAGAGAAATGAACATTCAATTCAAGGGCAACAGCTCTGGTGGACATTCCTGCAGTCAGCATGCCAATTGCACGCTCTCTCAAAGCTTGCAACATCTGTGGCATTGTGCTGTGTGATAAAACTGCACATTTTAGAGTGGCCTTTTATTGTGGCTAGCCTAAGGCACACCTGTGCAATAATCATGCTGTCTAATCAGCATCTGGATATGCCACACCTGTGAGGCAGATGGATTATCTCGGCAAAGGAGAAGTGCTCACTAACACAAATTTAGACAGATTTGTGAACAATATTTGAGAGAAATAGGCCTTTTGTGTACATAGAAAAAGTCATAGATCTTTGAGTTCAGCTCATGATAAATAGGGACAAAAACAAAAGTGTTGCATTTATAATTTTGCTCAGTGTAAAATGCAAAAAACGAAACTACAAAAGGCCAAAAGTGTGAAGGAAAAAAATTATTCCCCCCACACACCTGTATATAGGCCAGCCCCCCTCACAACTGTATATATGTCAGCCCCCCACCTGTATATATATGTCAGCCCCACACATACACAAATCTGTAAACACACAAGCCTCTGGCCCCTCCCTGTACACAAACAGCCCCCCTCCCTTTCCTTCACAGCCCCTACTTGTAAAGGAAATCTTCCTACCTAGTCCCAGCTCCTTTTCACAAAGCTGACATGTTGCTGACACAGAGGAGCACAGTACAGGCAGCTCACACGAGGGGTGCACATAGTAGCCAGAGGTGGCAATAAAGAGCTTGATGTCTGAGCTCAATGACACAGAGAGCAGCAGAAGCTGCAAGATTGTTTCTATAGTGAACAACATGGCTCCCCATCACCCATCCTGCCTTATTCTAGCTCAGGTGGGCCCTGGGGCCCCTTACAGTTATATTAGCTGTACCCCCCTGATGGCGGCCCTGGTCACCAGAAAGATACCTGAGAAAAATGTCCTCTATGTCCCTGCTTTTGAAACTAACATTTTTTGTCAGTGAAGAAGCTCACAAACCGAGGCAATGTAGAGACCATCCAAGATGACAGTTGTGCCATCACAAAGGGGGATATCTTACTTGTGAAGGCTACAATCACAAATGAACTGTATCAGCTGAACTGCAATGAGGTGGTATATACTGCCAAGGAGGTAAAACATTCAAACTGCATTCACACATGGCACAGACGACTTGGGCACAGAAGTCCTGACATAAAAAGAAATTAAGTGAGAATGACTATAAAAATTAGACCATGTGATCATACAATGAAATGCACTAGCTGTATAAAAGGAAAAATTACAAGAAAAACCTTTCCAAAGCAGAGTAACAGCAGAGCTGATAAACCTCTGGACTTAATTCATTCAGATTTCTGTGGTTCAATGGAACTATTTTCTCACTTTTATAGATGATTACGCCAGGTATACTACACTATGGGGGAGATTTACTAAGATTGGAGAGTGCAAAATATGGTGCAGCTGTGTATGGTAGCTTCTAACTTCAGTTAAGCTTTGACAAAAAACCTGAAAGCTGATCGGTTTCTGTGCAGAGCTGTATCATATTTTTCACACTTCAGTTTTAGTAAATCACCCCTATATCTGTTACACAACAAAAGTAACATACCAAAGAAACTTGAACAGTATTTGGCTCAAGTAATCAACAAATTTGGCAAAATGCCAAATGTTCTGCCTACAGACAATGAACTGAATATACAGGTGATAACACACAGACGATTTTCAGGAAGCATGGCATACTATTTCAAACTACTGTACCATACAACCCAGAACAAAACAGAAAGAAAGAACTGTACTCTATGTGAGAGAACCATGTTGTTTGATGCAGATATGTGAGCCACATAATGGGGAGAGGCAATTATGGCTGCATGATATCTCCAAAATACCTAGGACTACTAGGAAAATCAACCGAGAATACTCCATATGAACTGTGGAATGGAAAAGCCTTGAATTTGAACCATTTAAAAAATTTTGAAAGCAAAGCCTATGCGTACATCCCAAAAGAAAAACATATAAAATGGGATGCTCGTGGCAAAGAAAGGTGTACTTGTGGGATACAGTGAATCTTAAATGGGATACAGATTTCTACACCAAGACACAAACAAGGTAACCATAAGTAGAAGTATAATTGCTGATGAGACTTTGATGTGTTCAAAATTTCATGAACTAACACAAACACAAACTGAGGGAAATTCCAAATCAGTGTCACATGAAGATAAGCAAAAAAAGTGACGCAGAAATAAAAATGAACACAAACAATCCAAATGCTGTATATAGAGAAACCAGGCCACTAGAGATGGGCCGAACACCCACCGGATTGGTACATGCCAGAACTCTCAAACATCGCATAAGTTTGGACCCGAAACGCGAACCCTATTGAAGTCTATGAGACCCAAACGTAAAAAATAAATAGTCCCCATTTTGAAGGCTTATATGCAAGTTATTAGACATAAAAAGGGCATGGGGGCCCAGGTACTGCCCTGGGGGACATCTATCAATGCAAAAATTGTTTTTAAAGGAGCAGTGATTTTAATGATGCTTAAAAAAAAAGAAAAAGTCCTGTAAATAGAGTGCATGGGGTGTCCCTCTTTTCTGCCTTTAAAGTGGAACATCTGTACCATGTATAGAACCTGCTACAGCAAGACATTTGTAAAGAAAAAGAAATTACATTTAAAATGATTTTCCCTGCACGCTTCCTTTATTTTGTAAACAATGACTTGGGGAGTCAGTCTGTATAATGAGGCCACATTTTAGTGCACTTGGAACAAGATTAGAGATTTTTGGATAAATTATGGTGTGTCTTTGGCAGACTTTGGAAGGAAATGACAAAGTTTTGCACCACAGTGAGCAAGTCTTATGTGAAGAAGCCAAATTATAGTACACTCAGGCCAAGATTAACTTTTTTTTTTTAGATAAAGTCTGGTGTCTCTTTCGCAAACTTTGGATAGAAATAACATGTGCAGAAAAATTGGGCTTTGGGTGTTGGTGGTGCTGTCAGAGATCTCATGCAGCAGGTGTTAATTATAATATGCATGTGCAGAGTCACAAGCATAGAAGCTCAACACGAGCAAGGACTGTGAGCACATGTGAGCTGAGCTGTCGGAAGTGGGGGACGGGAGATAACAGCTCCACAATCTGATGGAATCTGATAGGGTGGCTGCTCTCTACTCCAGTGGTTCTCAACCTCAGTCCTCAAGTACCCCCAATGGGCCAGGTTTTTGGAATTTCTCTTAGATAAAATAGCTGTCCAAAATACCAAGCCATTGACTCTGATTTATAGCACCTGTGCAAGGTAAAGGAAAACTTGAAAACATGGCCTGTTGAGGGTACTTGAGGAATGAGGTTGAGAACCACTGCTCTACTCTTCCAGTAAGGCTGCCTCTGGAGGACATCCTGCCTAGTTGCAGTTGTGCCTCCTCTCACTTTCCTCCTCTGCTCTATCTGTCACCCAAGTCACGTCAGTGACCTCATCATCATCATCATCCCCTCCATCTACATAATCACTGGAGCCAACTTGACAATGCGCTGTGGCTGGGACCATGACTGCCAATTTGTTGTTTATCAGTGTTCTCCCCTCTCTGTAGGCTCATGTTACTCCCTTTCTCTACCTCAGAACCAACATCAGAATCAAGTAATGTCTGTGCATTCTCAAGAAGAAAGTGGCTGACGCTTTGTTAAAATAATTCAGCTGACTCCTCCATGCATGATGTTGTGGCTATGGCTGAAATAGCTGTGGTAAAGTAGGCAAAATAAACCGCTCTGGCAGCTGCGGTGGAGTGCTCACTAGACATGTGCACACTGAAATACTCCTGAAATTCGTTTTTATTTATTTTGTTTCATAAAAAATGCATTCGTATGAAAATCAGAATTAATTAAGGTAGAATCTGTCAATTGAAGGATTATGGTGTCTGTCGGATGTTCTAAGAAGATTCGAAAAGCAGCTAAACTGTACATCGTACATTTCCGGTCGAATGCTACGCCTACAAGCTATAGTAGAATTCTAATGTTGTTTGACTAATAATAATTATAATTATTAAAGCGGTGTTCCAACTACAATCGATTTTTTTTAACCCTTTCAGAAGCTTTTAAATTAGCATTTGAACACTCACATCTTTTGTAAAATGTGTCCGGATTTATCTCTTAAATAAAGTTTGTTAGTCCTTTCTTGGCCGTTTTCATTTTTCTTGTGGGCATGTGAAGCCCACAAGCATCCTGTTCCATACGGTGCCCTTTCTCTCCCCGATCTCGCACATGCGCATTGAGTGATTTGATTGACTAAGGTGTGGTGTCAAGCACTATAAGAAGTTAAAGGGCACTTTGAAAAGACAGATGTTTTGACTGAAACATTGATTCATTGGGACTGTTATGGCTTTTTATTATTAATTTTTATTATCAATAGTTTTGCACAGGAGAACACAAGCACTCTGTTACAATTTACATATTTTGTGATGATTATCTTTTTATTTGTTGACTTTATATAAAAGAGAAACATTTTACTTTTTGTAGCACAGCAGCACATTAGCACCTTACAAGGTGCAATTAGTGAATGTGAGTATTTGCACTAGAGCATGCTAGCACTTTATTTGTTCATGAAATGTGATGATTTACAATGTGTGATTAGCGAATGGTAGCACTGATATTTGCACAAGAGGATGTTTAGCACTTTATTTTGTTCATGAAATGTGATGATTTTTTGATGTTTATTTATTCATGATTTTTGTGCACTATAATGCCGCGTACACACGATCGGACATTCCAACAACGAAATCCTGGGATTTTTTTCTGACGGATGTTGGCTCAAGATTGTCTTGTATACACATGGTCTCACAAATGTTATCGGAAATTCTGATCATCAAGAACACACTACAACACATACGACGGCACTATAAAGAGGAAGTTCAATAGCCAGTGCACCACCCTTTGGGCTCCTTCTGCTAATCTCGTGTTTATCTCGTGTTAGTAGAAGTTTGGTGAGAGATGATTTGCGCTTTTTAGATCGTTACTGCTCTTCAGTTTGTGCTTGTGGGTTCGTATCTGGTTTTCAGTGCGTGTAGTCAATTCACATCTGGGTTTCAGTGCTTGCTATTTATAGTACGTATTTGATTCCCAGTGCGTTCTTGTCCGTTCGTTTCTGAATTTCAGCTCGCTCTTCTCAGGCTTTCTGATTTTTCAGTGCGTTTTGTTAGTTTGTGCTGACCAGCCGACCACTTTGAAGCCATGTTGCGGGTACGTACTCATCGTAGAGTTCGTGCTGTGCAGGGGCTTGGTGTTGGGGTTCTTACTTTGACCCAAGCCCAGTCCATGAACAGGGCGAGGAGGAGTTCATGGACAAAGAATTGGTTGCTCCAGCGTGACCAGTTCTCTCATATGCCTTTGTTGCAGGAGATTCAGGAGAATAATCCTGATGATTTCAGGAAATATCTCCAGATGATGGACCCCGTTTTTCACCTTTTGTTGGCTTTGTTGTCCCCTTATATTACCAAGCAGGACACCTGCATGTGGCAAGCCATCACTCCTGAACAGAGGCTAGTCGCCACCTTGCGGTACTTGGCGATGGGGAGAAGTCTGTAGGACATCAAGTTCTCGAAAGGCATCTCCCTCCAGGCTCTGGGAATCATTATTCCAGACACCTGTTCTGCCATCATACAGGTCCTGCAGAAGGACTATATTAAGGTAAGTTTTCTCCTTTAACATCAGATTATATGTATTTAAGTTTTGCTAATGTATTGTATTTCTTTCATCATTCCCTAATTACCATGATTGTAATATGCTGTGAATGTCCCCTTTGTCCTCATGCATGCTGGAATTTTTTAATCCTCCATGCTTTAATTTTTAATGCTCCATTTTAGTCCTTCATGCATATTTGCCTTCACTAACCTCCCCAGGATGCTATCCTGGGCCCATACACACCTAGTCTAGTCACTTAACAGTGTATTTTGTCAGCTCCATTGTAGTGCTTTACCCTAAACACCCCCTGAAATATGTACAAATGTTATTTGTGTCCTTAAATTCAGGCAGAGTGCCAGAGGCTTATTTTTGGGGATCACAAAATCATTTGGAACCCTCCCTCCCCCCAACCGCTAAGTCAACCGATACCAATCCTCTATCTGCTGATATACACTATACCTACCTTTTTTGTGGTCATATTTATGGATGAATTCACCAAAGCATATAGTGGAAGGGCCTGCCTTAATACTTTCAAATGGTACTATTTAAAGTTTTGTTCTACTATTGTCTTGATAGGTAATTGCAGAATGTAAAAATGTGCTTCAATTTGGACAGTGTGTATTCATATTTTTGTATTATGACACTTCTTACCTGTCCAGTGGGCTGCCAATAGTGTAAGTAAAGAAGGGGCTGGCCAAAGTAACACACATTATTTATGCATTCAGCTCTCAATGAAGTGGAGAGGGTTACCTGTCCAAAACATCTCCCCCCCCCCCTAAAATTTTTACAATGGCCCATCAGAGGGGGGAGGAATCTGATAAGTGTACCTTAGATTTTTTGCTTTAAATACTCCTTCAAATAAATGTTATACTTATGTTGGCCAAGAATGTTTGTGTCTAATCTGCTTGCAATATTATGTGCAAAAGTCCTAATTAATTTTTCTCTTGTTTCACTCCACAGTTTCCTTCAACGCTACAGGAATGGCAGACTGTGGCTTCCCAGTTTTCCCTGTGGTGGGAATTTCCCAACTGCGGAGGGGCAATAGATGGGAAACACATCCACATAGTCCCACCCCCCAACTCAGGGTCATACTATTACAACTATAAGGGGTTTAATAGTATCGTGATGTTGGCGGTGGTGTCGGCGACATATGTTTTTCTCTATGTGGACGTGGGGAAGAATGGCCGGATGTCGGATGGTGGAGTCATCGCCCAAACCAAGTTCTACAGATGGCTCCAGAGTGGCGGATTGGGATTGCCACCTCCGGAAGACAACGTGGCTGGTCTGCCATTCGTCTTTGTCGCTGATGAAGTGTTTGAGCTGGGTGATCACCTGATGCGGCCGTTCCCGATGAGGACCCTCACCCTGGACCAGAGGGTTTTTAAATTGAAGGCAATATCAGACATAGGTATGTCCAAACTGTGTTGATATTGCCTTCATCAGATGGGGTGATGTCACGCTTGTGAAAGCCGAGTTTTGAAGATGTACACATATTTGAGAGTCAAAAGAGTTGCGAGGAAGGGGTTGCACCCACAAAACGCGTACAACATGTGCTATCTGCTTGATGGCAGATAGCACATGTTGACACACTGTGTACATCTTCAAAATTTGCCTTTCAAAATTTTGGAGAAAAGTTAGAAAAATAGAAACAATTTGATAAATGTTCGTGTGTTTTCGATTCTGCCTAAAACATTGATGATGTTTTTGAGTCTTTTTTTCAACATCATTGATGTCTTCCTTGGTCTTCCGTAAATCCCGATTGTACACCATGATCTCCCCGATGAGGACGTGTGCACTTGCACTTGTGAAATGTGTTTCTTCTTCCACAACATCCACATCACCTAAAAAAAAAAACACACCATGTATTATAAATATGCAGTCGTCCATCTATTACCTGAAGCTGTGGTCTCAGACACTCATCTGTTGTGGTCACTATTTCGCCCACTTCAAAAACCTCTCCTTCCTCCACATCCTCTGGTTGTTGTTTTGGGATTTCCCCTTCTTTAGGAGGTGGGGGGTCCCTAGTGACCTCAGATGTCCCAAGTCTCCCCTATATGAATAAAATAAAGGTATACTTAGCACACAGATATTTGAGGCAAGAAATAGGAATATGAAACATTGCTTGGAAGTGTCATACAATTGTCTATTTTGGCAGAGTTCAAAGCTGAAGACATGATTTTTTCCCTTTCCAAAGCTGGAATAGTTACCTTTTTTGTTAAAGTATCACACATGGAGACACCCCTAGTATCCACTGGAGCACCTGTGTGGGACACCCTAAAAAGTTTGTTCTGGTGTCCCACACTAGTGCTCCTGCATCCAGATGTGTAAACAGCTGCTGAGTGTCCTCTCCTTACACTGAATCAAGTTTGCATTTCATTCTAGTTACAAACCCATCTAGACAACAATGTACTAAACTTCTTTTAATACAAATAGGCATGACCAAATGTGATTAACCTGCATCTGCAAAAAACATTGTATTAGTGGGTGAACGAACGATTTTTACTAAAAACGATTACTGTGCCCATGAACCTGAAACTTGCCATTTTAAACTGTACAACAGTAAAGAAAAGCACATGGAGCAGCACAAAAGTAATAATAATAATAGGAACACACGACAAAATACTTACTTTTTTGCAGCACTCTCTTGATTCTTCTGTACTGATCTTGCTCCCTCAATTTGACGTCTGACCATCGTTTCCTCAGTTGATCCTTGGATCGCCGTACCCCAAAATACTTCAGCAGACTTTTCACAACTTTAGTCATGATCTTGGCCTTTCTGACATGGGTTTGGGTAAGGTCCATGCTTCCCATCATAGTCGGCCCTTTTGAAGATGTCCACCATCTCTACAAAGGCCATATTTGAGGCCTTAAATATCATCCGGGATCGGGACGTTCATGGCTCCGGGCTTTCGTCGTTACTGCTGCTGTCTTCATGCACTTGATCTGTCTTGTGCTCTCCCACTGCGCCGAAAGAGAAGGGGCGGGGAATATACTAGATAGAAGGTCAGGGGCGGGCGGAGTTTCACGCATACACAGTGTATATAAAGCATAACACACGTGTGTCGTACGTACGATCTGTGAGCTGAGGAAGGAGTAGCGGAAGCACCTATCGTGATAACGAAGGTACAATTTTAACTTGGGCATATACTGCTTATAGATTGAGGCCTATATTAGGACAAGATTATGAGAGTTTAGCCTGACATTAGGGTTTGCCTTGTGTTGTGTCTTCCAGAGAAAATGAATCTATTGAATGATCAGGACTTTATCCCCATATTTATTGATATGTACAGGGAGCTGCCCTGTCTGTGGCAGGTAAACCAACCCTTTTATAACAATAAAAGAAAGAGGCAGGCAGCGCTGGATCAATTGTTGGAATTCGTAAAGCCGCAGATCCCCACGGCAAACATCAACTATTTTTAGGACACAATTGGTGGCATGAGGAGCACTTATAATAGGGAACGCAAGAAGGTCCAGGATTCCCAGAGATCAGGAGCTGCAGCAGATGACGTTTATGTCCCCAAGCTGTGGTACTATGACAGACTGCATTTTATGGCAGACCAGAGGGAACCCAGGCCAGCACTCTCCAGTCTTCCTTCTTCCTTCAACGCTTCCTTCCACCCCAGCTGAGGCCGTCCAACCTGGGCCTTCCAGCCAGGAAGATGCGGAGGAGCCCAGCTTGAGCCAGGTACAACATTGTTCAACATATTTCTTGGCAAAAAATTACTGATGTTAACCAGATGTTATTATTGATCACTAATTTCTGATTTAACAAAGTGTTTTACATATCAATAGACAGTAGTGGCTACAAATGATTGGGACAAGAATTAAAAATGCTGGGGTCAGAATGATAATCTTTTCTATTTGTTAACATTCAATTTGCAACAGTCATGAGCTGAAAATTGTGTGTGATTGATGAACCAAAAACTAAAACTATGTCCCCTTTTCATACACAGGAAAGTCTCAGCCAGGAGGAGGCCATGGAAAGTGGCAGCCAGGAGGTTGCCGGGCCCAGTAGCCTGCCCGAATCCCAGGTCCCTCCCCTCCACCTTCAAAAAAAGGCCCAGGAAGAGAAGTATCCAAGAGAAGGCTGCACTTGGGCTATTTCGGAAGGCTACTGCGGCCCTCAGAACCCACCCAATATTCAAGAGGACTATGCCTGCATGGCAGCCTGCAAAATGCAGGAAATGGAGGAGGGCCAATGCCTCTTCTCTGAGGAAGTTATCTTACAAGCCCTAAATAAGGGATTGAGGGGCGAACTCACAAGCCAAAGCCAGGTTTGTGAGTTTGACCATCGTCGTCCTCCTCCTCCTCCTCCTGCCACAACTCCAACACCAGAGCCACAGCCTGGAAGCAAGTGTGTAAGGAAGACAAAAGAGTGATGGCCTAGGTTCAGTTTGGTCTGACAAAAGACACAGGCTGTTGTAAGACCACAGCCTGGGGACAGATATGTCATCTGCTGCTGTTCCTGATCTCTGGGAGTCCTGGACCAGATTGTGCTCACTATTATATGGACTCCTCATGCTACCAATTTTGGCTGTAAAATAGTTGATGTGTGCCCTGGGGTACAAAGGCTTCGCCAATTTCACCAATTTATCCAGCGTTGCCTTCCTCTTTACTTGGTTATGACCCATAATAAATGGCTATTTTTTGTTCACGAATACTTGCCTATGTGTTTAACTTCAAAAAGCACAGTTTGTTTGTGAGTAGGCAGGTACATTTCAAAAAGACAATGTCAAATTAACAAGGGACACCAACACCAAACAACCTACTTGAGGTTAAAAAATACAAGTTAATAATGGTGTTGTGGTAACTTGACACACAAAACAACACAAAATATTATGGAGATCAGTAGAAAAAAAAATCTAAAAAAAAAACCAGGAGATCTTGATAAAAAAAAAGTAGATCACTATAAAAAAAAGGAGATCTTGAAAAAAAATTTAAAAAAAAAGATCACTATAAAAAGAAATTCAAAACATTATTATGGAGATCTGACAAAAAAACTAAAAAATATTATTCATGAGATCACAAGAAATAATAAAGAAATCAGTTTGTGAGAACTCTGTGTGAACATCAGCAGCAAAACAACTTCATTTATTCTAGCATTATAAAGAAGAAGAGAATGCGCTGCATTAAAAGATTAAAAATGTGCAGCGTGACGAATGTGCTATCTCCATTACGAACGCTAGTTTTACCAGACCGAGCGCTTCCGTCTCGTACTTGATTGCATGTGTGGAATTTTGTGTGTCGGAATTGTGTACACACGCTCGGAATTTCCGACAACAGATTTTGTTGGCGGAAAATTTGTGAACCAGCTCTTAAATTTTTGTTGTCGGAAAGTCTGACAAAAAATGTCCGATGGAGCCTACACACAGTCAGAATTTCCGACAACAAGCTCCCATCGAACATTTGTTTTCGGAAAATCCAATCGTGTGTACGCGGCATTAGACTGCAAATAGGAACGCCTGTTTCTTTCACAGGGCTGTTACCCCATATAGACATATGAAAAGAAGTATGCAGTAATTGAAAAAGAATGCTCAGCCATAAAATGGGTCTTGGACACACTAAGATACTACTGATACTACTGCCGCGTACACACGGTCGGATTTTCCGACAGGAAATGTTGGATGTGAGCTTGTTGGCTGAAAGTCCGACCATGTGTGTGCTCCATCGAACATTTGTTGTCAGACTTACCGCCAAAAAAAGTCGGTTGCACAAAAGTTCACGCATGCTCGGAATCAAGTACGAGCCGGAAGTGCTCGGTCTTGTAAAACTAGCGCTCGTAATGGAGATACCACGTACGTCTTGTACGTCATTACGTTCGTAATTGTTGGCCAACATTTGTGTGACCGTGTGTATGCAAGACAAGTTGGAGCCAACACCCTTCGAACAAAAATCCACGGTTTTGTTGTCGGAAAGTCCGATCGTGTGTACGGGGCATTAGGGCGTCAGATTGACCTGATAACTGATCCTGCTTCCATCAAGAAGAAGGAGACAAATTCACTGGGTGAACCAGTGGTTTTTGGTACTACAGGATTATTCATTTGCAGTAACTTCACTTCACTTCACTGGAACTAAGGGGCCAAGCTCAACCACTGAAAAACAACCCCACACCATACCCCCCCACTTAATGATTTGGACCAGTGCACAAAGCAAGGTCCATAAAGACATAGATGAGTGAGTCTGGAGTGGAGGAACTTGACTGGCCTGGACCCGATAGAACTACTTTGGGAGTGGAGACTTCGAGCCAGGCCTTCTCATCCAACGTCAGTGCCTGACCTCACAAATGTGCTTCTAGAAGATTGGTCAAACATTCCCATAGACACATTCCTAAACCTTGTAGACAGCCTTCTCAGAAGAGTTGAAGCTGTTATAGCTGCAAAGGGTGGACCAACTCAATATTGATCCCTACGGACTAAGACTGGGATGCCATTAAAGTTCATGTGCGTGTAAAGACAGGGGTCCCAATACTTTTGGCAATATAGTGTACATATATATATATATATATATATATATATACACACATATATATATATATATATATATATATATATATATACACATATAGTATATAGTCTGGTGGGCACATACACAGATATTAGTGACTGGTTGACTGGTCCAGTTTTACTTTTTACAGCTAGTTATATTTGCTGTGAGAGGTACAAATTATTTAAAGAAGTTATAAACTCGATAAAAAAAGAAATGAAAAAAAACCTGTAATGCATCGCATACTAGCTCATTATGAAATACTTACTTTAGAATGAAGCCCTGCAGCAGCGTCCACACACTGCTGAGACGGCTGACATCTTCCCCGATGTTTTTTCCGGGTTCGCGGGCTCCGGCACTGTGATTGGCAGGAGCCGCAATTACGTCACTCCCGCGCATGCCTTCAAAGCGCCTTCAAAGCGCATGCACTGATGATGTCGGCGGCGGCGTATATAGTATATATCTCCTAAACAGCGCAAGTTTAAGAGATATTTACAGTACCTACAGGTAAGCCTTATTATAGGCTTACCTGTAGGTACAATTCAACAAGAAGACTTTACTTCCTCTTTAATATGTTATTTATTACCTTTTTTGCAGCTTTGTGATTGTTTTTTGTTATCAATTTAAAAAAAGAGAAAATACACTTGTCAATATTGCTGTATAACCAAACTTAATAGGAAATTGCTCCAGAGCAATTTGTGCTACCGCTTCCATTGCTTTTTCTCAGGAAATGCTGAGTGATAGGTAAATCGCACTGGAATAGATCTCTTGCAGTGCTGTTCATCCTGGCGTTTTACAGCTGAAGGAATGTGCTTCTGAGTGTTCTTTGGGTAATAAAAGTCTTTTTTAACTGCGAGTGAATAAAACATTAGATGTCCTAATGGAATGACTAACAAACAAGTAGGTTATAGACTACGTTCACTAAATGAGAAACAATGCTGAGTAGAAGGAATACATTTTCAAATAACTTTTCCTGAGCTATCATAGGGGAACCATTATGCACATTTCAGTCTGTACACCAGGAGCTTTTCCAGCTAAACCAGATGATTTAGAAAGAGTCCGTTTGTCTTGTAGCATAGCTCAAACTAATAAGGAAGACTAGCAAGTATTCATAAAAAAACTACAAATATATATCAGTTCCTTGATTAGAATTTACAATAAACTAGCATATGTGGGACCTCTGTGAAACGTTTACAGCATAAGGTACAGAATTGTGTACTATGGATTATATAATGTACAGCACAATGTACAGAGCGTACAGAGAGAATGTAAAGCATAGTATACAGAGGTGGAACAGTACACAGTATGAATCACACAGAACAGTATACAAAGTAATGTACTGAATAAAATACAGTCTACATGACCAGTGTAGTTCAGAGGTACCCAAATTGCCTCTTACTGCTATACCACTTGTACTCCAACATCCCCATTTCTTATCCTTCCAAAATGATGAGACCACACCCTAATTGTGGAGTTTAAATGGCCATAGCAGCCTATTTATTATTCACACCATATAAATAACTCCAATATAAATTATATACCAAAATATCACATCCGTAACAACTTGTTTAACTCCAGTCTGTTGGTCTTTGACGGCACCCCCGAACTCCAACACATATTTCACCAATACACTGCGGGACCTTTTTCCACATGATAGGCCTCCAGCGGATAATCAGCTCGGAGACAACCCCCTTCCCACAGTGTAACCATTACAGTATTCCAGCTAACCTTTCGCTGGAATACACCAGAGGGGCACATACTACCGATGAGCCCCCCCACCCCTTTCCATCACATATGTTTACTGCCACCATCAAAGACCAACAAAACACCGCCACAGCCTGCAAGGATGACACCTTACCCATAACCCCCCTGGCGGTATTCCCGAGTCTGGCTCGGGGTGTATTTTCAATACCAAAAGCGGTATCCCCGAGCCAGACTCAGGATTGCATCGCAGGATCCATGTAGAGTTTACTTACCTTGTCCCCTGGATCCTGCGATGTCTCCCCACTGCGATCGGCAAGCCGCCATGTCTCGCTCGATTCACAGTGCCGAGCTCCATTCCCTGCGAACGTTGCGACGCACGGGGACGGAGTTCGGCAGCAAATTCAAAAAGTGAAACACACAGTACAGATACAGTAATCTTACAGATTACAGTACTGTATCAAATAATTACACATCCCCTTTGTCCCTAGTGGTCTGCCCAGTGTCCTGCATGCAGTTTTATATTATAAAAACTGTTCTTTCTGCCTGGAAACTGGAGATTGTCCATAGCAACCAAAACTGTCCCTTTACATCAAAAGTGGTTTTGGACCAGCTAGAAAACAGCGATAATAAATTAGAATCACTTGCAGAATTGAGTGATAGTGATTTGTGGGGAAATCCGTCACCAAACACTAAAAGTAACGAAAGCGACAATTCTGCAACTGAGCAAATTTCAGTGTTTTTGATTTGATTACATTATTGAATAATTTTTATTATTATTATATTATTATTTGGTTTAATTATTTATAGTTATTTATTATATTATAATTTTTTATTTCATTTTTCAAACTTTATGATACCCGGGATGTCTACTAGACTCTTGTTTGGACAGATTTAAGTGAATTATTCCTAAGAATTACAGGCCTATAATATAAAACGCCAAATTTCTGTGCAAAATAATTGTACTGCTTTCAGCACCTAAAATCTGAAATAATCATACCACCAGGGAGGTTAAGGGCTACCCCACACCCGCAGGGCCCACTGGATCCCATCCTGCAGCCCCAGCGCCCCGAAAACAATCCCCACTACGAGAGGTGTATTCCATCGCCCTCAATTACAGGCCCACATTATTTTCCACCTCTACTTGCCTGATCCCCATGCCCCCCATTCTGAGCCACAAACCCCCCCACCACCTGATGGTTAGGCAACCGTACGAAGTTGTAAAATATCTGACTTGACATCCGAGATCAGCTCCCTGATCGTCCGGACCCTAAGCATAACCACCTGAATGCATAACCCAAACGACCGGCGGTCTATCCCGCCGCGCCTACCGTTCCATTTCCGATATTACCTTGCTCCACCTCAACCCGTATACCCCTAGCCAGTGAACACATGCCTCCCTCCTCTAGATACCCAACTGTCTACCAACCGGTCTCGCATCTGCTCTCCTGGCCCTCCAACAAACATACAAATGATCAAGAAATCCAGACAAGGCATATAAGTCCACCATCTGGACGAAAAAAACGCCATCAAAGGCAGCACCAACTTTAAAGTAAACCAACGTACCCCACTCCACAATCAACCCGGCTTGTATGTACAGCCCACCCCACTTTTTTTTTATATATATTTACACCACCACATGAAGGCATATGTAAGTGCGGAATGTCCTCGCTTCCCACCTACCAGTCCTCCTTACCACCACCTCATCCAACCCACATCTGGCAGTTTCCAGAGCTGCCCTGATGTGGAAGGAATGTGAAGCGTATTCTGCACCATCCAACCTTGCATCCCTGCGGCATTGTCAGAACACCCCCCACAAACTAAAACCTCGCCCATACTTCCCAGCCTTTTGCCGCATGAACCGCCCCCCCATGCCATCTCTTCTAAACCCTAGAAACACCCTTACCGTGTTTCCAGTTCTCTTTTTTTTTTTTATTGTTACCCTGAAGCCTGGTAACACAAACCTCAGCACCTCCACCCTCAAACCCTTTGATCATTTTTTTTTTCTGTGTAGAGTGGGTTGCAAGGCATGGTGGGTGTAATGGAGGATGAAATGGTGGGCGCCAGACACTTTTTGAATGCAAAGAGATTTATTGTCTCTTGAACAGAACTGGTGAGAGAGGGTTAGGGCCAGGACACCTTAAGTAGATGCAATGATTAGCAGACTCAGAGACTTCTATAGAAAGACAGCTAAACAGGTGAAGGCCTCTGTATAGGTAGGCCACTTCTGTATATGTAGGATCACTGTCTCCTATGGCAACAATCTTATAGAAGTTACTAACGGTAATTGTATTTAACTATTGGTAACACAAACAGTTCTCCGCTTATTCCACACTCACTCACTGTGGATCTTCACTCAATGATCTCCCAGTCTTTTTCTAGATTTCAGATCCAATAGCCACTGGATCCCCTGAGCTCTTCCACTTGTAGCACTCAGTATCTTCCTCAAGCGTCACCCCCGCTTCCCTGCTGGGTCCCTGGCTTGGCACTCACATATACGCTTCAAGCTTCACCCCAGCTGACTCGCTAGGTCCCTGGCTTGGCACTAACTAGGGATGAGCCAAACACCCCCCCGGTTCGGTTCGCACCAGAACCTGCGATCGGACCGAAAATTTGCGCAAACTTTAGAACCCCATTGAAGTCTATTGAACTCAAACGTTCGAAATCAAAAGTGCTAATTTTAAAGGCTAATTTGCATGGTATTGTCCTAAAAAGGGTTTGGGGACCCGGGCCCTGCCCCAGGGGACATGTATCAATGCAAAAAAAGTTTTAAAAACGGCAGTTTTTTCGGGAGCAGTGATTTTAATGATGCTTAAAGTGAAAAAAAAAAGTGAAATATTCCTTTAAATATCATACCTGGGGGGTGTCTATAGTATGCCTGTGAAGTGGCGCGTGTTTCCCGTGCTTAGAACAGTCCCTGCACAAAATGACATTTTTAAAGGAAAAAAAGTAATTTAAAACTGCTTGCGGCTTTAATGTAATGTCGGCTCCCGGCAATATGGATGAAAATCAGTGAGACAAACGGCATGGGTACCCCCCACCCCCAAGTCCATTACCAGGCCCTTTGGGTCTTGTATGGATATTAAGGGGAACCCCGCACCCAAATTAAAAAAAGGAAAGGCGTGGGGCCCCCAGGCCCTATATACTCTGAACAGCAGTATACAGGCGGTGAAAAAAAGACAGGGACTGTAGGTTTGTTGTTAAGTAGAATCTGTTTGTAATTTTGAATTGGTACATTTTTAAAGTGTATCTCCAGCCAAAAAAAAATCTATTTTTAAGCTTTTTGGAAAACATAGGGAAGGTTATCACCCCTGTAACATTTGTTTTGCTGTCTGTGCACCTCTTCAGAAGATTTCACCTCACTTTCTGTTCCAATGACAAATGTTTTTTGAAAATTTGGGTTTTTTAGTGAAACAAGGATTGGTGATAAAGCATCAGTGAAGAGGAGACTAGGGATGAGCTTCGCGTTCAAGTCAAATCCATATTCGACTCGAACATTGGCTGTTCGATCGTTCGCTGAATTGCGAACGTTATGGGCCGTTTGTGCCAAATTCGTGTGGCCTGTCACGGCCCATAATTCACTGCGGCATTGCAGTGCATTGCTGGCTGATGATTGGCCAAGCATGCACTATGACCCGCATGCTTGGCCAATCACAGCGCCGTCAGTAGAGAGAGCTGTAATTGGCCAAAACCAGGGGGTTTAGAACACACCCCACACTATATAAGGCCGCCTGCATGGCGGCCCTGTGTAGTGTGTTCCAGCGTGCTTAGATAGACAGAGAGACAGTGTCATTTCATTTGAGTTAGCTAGATTAGGCAGGACAGTCAGTGAGTTAGCTGCACTTACAGTGTATTGTGTATATATATGCATCCCAGGTGTTGTATATATATATATATATATATATATATATATATATACACTGTATTCAGTTTAGCTAGATCCGTTCCTGTTATCTTCCTACTGACAGGCAGGCTTGTCTTGTTACAGTATTTACAGCTACCTGAAGAAAATTGCTAGTGTTCTTTTGATCCTATTAGTACCACAGTCAGGCAGCTAGACTATTTACAGTTAGTGTAGTGTGTCCTCCTCACAGTGTTCAGTTAAAGCTACAAGTTAGTTTAGTGCGACCTCTGCACAGTGTTCAGCTAAAGCTACAAGTTAGTGTAGTGCGTCCTCCTCACAGTGTTCAGCTAAAACTATAAGTTAGTGTAGTGCGACCTCTGCACAGTGTTCAGCTAAAGCTACAAGTTAGTGTAGTGCGTGCTCCTCACAGTGTTCAGTTAAAACTACAAGTTAGTGTAGTGCGACCTCTGCACAGTGTTCAGCTAAAGCTACAAGTTAGTGTAGTGCGTCCTCCTCACAGTGTTCAGCTAAAACTACAAGTTAGTGTAGTGCGACCTATGCACAGTGTTCAGCTAAAGCTACAAGTTAGTGTAGTGCGTCCTCCTCACAGTGTTCAGCTAAAACTACAAGTTAGTGTAGTGCGACTTCTGCACAGTGTTCAGCTAAAGCTACAAGTTAGTGTAGTGCGTCCTCCTCACAGTGTTCAGCTAAAACTACAAGTTAGTGTAGTGCGACCTCTGCACAGTGTTCAGCTAAAGCTACAAGTTAGTGTAGTGCGTCCTCCTCACAGTGTTCAGCTAAAACTACAAGTTAGTGTAGTGCGACCTCTGCACAGTGTTCAGCTAAAGCTACAAGTTAGTGTAGTGCGTCCTCCTCACAGTGTTCAGCTAAAACTACAAGTTAGTGTAGTGCGTCCTCTGAACAGTGTTCAGCTAAAGCTACAAGTTAGTGTAGTGAGTCCTCCTCACAGGGTTCAGCTAAAACTACAAGTTAGTGTAGTGCGAGCTCTGCACAGTATTCAGCTAAAGCTACCTGTAGAACAGTGTTTCTCAACTCCAGTCCTCAAGGCACCCCAACAGGTCATGTTTTCAGGCTCTCCATTATTTTGCACAGGTGATTTGATCAGTTTCAGTGCCTTAGTAATTAACACAGCTGTTTCATCTGGGGGAAATCCTGAAAACATGACCTGTTGGGGTGCCTTGATGACTGTTTTCAGGATTTCCCTCAGATGAAACAGCTGTGGTAATTACTAAGGTACTGGAACTGATCAAATCACCTGTGCAAAATAATGGAGATCCTGAAAACATGACCTGTTGGGGCGCCTTGAGGACTGGAGTTGAGAAACACTGCTGTAGAAGGTTAGTGGTGTTTTCCTGATCCTATCACTACCGCAGGCAGCTAAATAAGCTACAAGTTAGTTTTTTGCTTGATCTGCACAGTGTTCACCTAAAGCTACCTATCGAAGGTTGGTGGTGTTTTCCTGATCCTATCACTACCGCAGGCAGCCAAATAAGCTACAAGTTAGTTTTTTGCGAGCTCTGCACAGTGTTCACCTAAAGCTACCTGTCGAAGGTTGGTGGTGTTTTCCAGATCCTATCACTACCGCAGGCAGCTAAATAAACTACAAGTTTTTTTTTTGCAAGCTCTGCACAGTGTTCACCTAAAGCTACCTGTAGAAGGTTGGTGGTGTTTTCCTGATCCTATCACTACCGCAGGCAGCTAAATAAGCTACAAGTTTTTTTTTTGCGAACTGTGCACAGTGTTCACCTAAAGCTACCTGTCGAAGGTTGGTGGTGTTTTCCTGATCCTATCACTACCGCAGGCAGCTAAATAAGCTACAAGTTTTTTTTTGCGAGGTCTGCACAGTGTTCGCCTAAAGCTACCTGTCGAAGGTTGGTGGTGTTTTCCTGATCCTATCACTACCGCAGGCAGCTAAATAAGCTACAAGTTAGTTTTTTGCGAGCTCTGCACAGTGTTCACCTAAAGCTACCTGTCGAAGGTTGGTGGTGTTTTCCAGATCCTATCACTACCGCAGGCAGCTAAATAAACTACAAGTTTTTTTTTTGCAAGCTCTGCACAGTGTTCACCTAAAGCTACCTGTAGAAGGTTGGTGGTGTTTTCCTGATCCTATCACTACCGCAGGCAGCTAAATAAGCTACAAGTTTTTTTTTTGCGAACTGTGCACAGTGTTCACCTAAAGCTACCTGTCGAAGGTTGGTGGTGTTTTCCTGATCCTATCACTACCGCAGGCAGCTAAATAAGCTACAAGTTAGTTTTTTGCGAGCTCTGCACAGTGTTCACCTAAAGCTACCTGTCGAAGGTTGGTGGTGTTTTCCTGATCCTATCACTACCGCAGGCAGCTAAATAAGCTACAATTTTTTTTTGCGAACTGTGCACAGTGTTCACCTAAAGCTACCTGTCGAAGGTTGGTGGTGTTTTCCTGATCCTATCACTACCGCAGGCAGCTAAATAAGCTACAAGTTAGTTTTTTGCAAGCTCTGCACAGTGTTCAGCTAAAGATACCTGTAGAAGGTTGGTGGTGTTCTCATACTACAGGCAGGCAGTTGATTTTGCTAGCTGCAGTATCAGTAGTGCAGTAGTGCAGCTACAGGCCATTAGTATGTCTGGAAGGCCAACAAGGAGAGGCAGACAGTCACAAGCCAATAAAAGAGGGCAAGCAGGCTCTGTGTCTAGAGGCAACAGTGCTGGTAGTGGAGACGGTGCATCCTCATCAGCACGTGGCCATGGGACACGCTTGGCCTATTTTCGGCAGCTGGCCGTGTTGAGCCGCAACATGCGGAAGACTTGGTGGAGTGGATGACCAAGCCGTCCTCATGCTCCTCATCCTCTCTCACCCATGCTCAGGGTACTTTGTCTGCAAAGCAGCTGCCAACACGGCCTCTTCCCTCGGCTCAGTGGCATCAGTGACTCCTTCCCTAGCCCCACCATGCTCTCCTGAGGAGTTCCTCGAACTGTTTGACCACAGTGTTGGGTGCCCAAGAAGGACAGCAATCTGGCAGTCATGCTCCACCTGCTGCAGCATACTGCCAGGTTTGCTCCAGTGATGAGGAGGGAGGGGATGATGAGGTCACTGACTCCACGTGGGTGCCTGATAGGAGAGAGGAGGAGGAGGCACATCACCAACGAGGCAGGATGCCCTCCAGGAGCCAGCCAAGGGCAGCACACTGACTGCATCACACCCCAAAGCTTCGCATGTGCAGGGCGCTGCTGTCTCTGCGCATTATTCCAAAAGTTCTTTGGTGTGGACCTTTTTTGAGACGAGTGCATCAGATCGCACCGCTGCTATTTGCAACATATGTCTCAAGCGTATCTCGCATGGCCAAAACATCTCCCGCTTGGGCACCACATGCTTGACCAGACATATGTTGACCTGCCATGCAGTTCGTTGACAAGCATATCTAAAAGACCAACACCAAAGAACAAAGAGGACCTCTCCTTGCTCCTCATCAGCTGAGATCTCCAACCCCACTATACCTTCAGTCCTCTCTGAGACCTGCACTGAGAGGAATGAAGGTGTAGAATTAGGTGTGTCACAGCCAAGTACTTGTGGGCAATCTGCTTTCGATACACCAACCTCAGATTGTACCAGGCAAATTTCCCTGCCCCAGCTGCTGCACCGCCGAAAGAAGTTCGCTCCCAGCCATCCACATGCCCAGCGATTGAATGCTAGCTTGGCAAAATTGCTAGCACTTCAACTGCTGCCTTTTCAGTTGGTAGACTCTGCCCCTTCTGTGAGTTTGTGGAATGTGCGGTTCCTCAGTGGCAGGTACCCAAACGCCACTATTTCTCATGGAAGGCGATTCCGGTTCTCTACCGGCATGTGGAAGGCAATGTCTTGGCCTCGCTGGACAGGGCGGTCAGCGGTAAGGTGCATATTACCGCTGACTCATGGTCCAGCAGGCATGGACAGGGACGTTACCTAAGTTTCACCGTGCATTGGGTGACTCTGCTGGCAGCTGGGAAGGATGCAGGACAAGGTGCAGTAGTGTTGGAGGTTGTTCCGCCATCACGCCTCCAAAATGCCACTACTAATGATTGTGACACACCTCTCTCCTCCACCCCCTCCTCTTCTTCTTCCTCCATGGCCTCTTCCTGTGCTTTGTCCTCGGAACCAGCGGTGCTCTGTAGCTGTTCAAGGGGCTACGCAAGTATGCAGTCCAAAAGATGCCATGCGGTGCTTGAGCTGGTGTGCTTGTGGGACAGTTGCCACACTGGGGCAGAGGTTCTGTCAGCTCTGCAGGGGCAGGTTCAGAGGTGGTTGGCGCCATGCCAACTTAAGGCAGGAATGGTGGTTTGCGACAATGGCACCAACCTCCTCTCTGCCCTCCGACAGGGACAAATGACCCATGTGCCCTGTTTGGCTCATGTCCTTAACTTGGTGGTGCAGCGGTTCTTGGGCAGGTACCCGGGCTTACAGGATGTCCTGAGGCAGGCCAGGAAAGTCTGTGTGCATTTCTGCCGGTCATATAATGCCAGTGCTCGGCTTGCAGACCTCCAAAAGGAGTTTAACCTGCCCAAGAACCGCCTAATCTGTGACATGCCCACCAGGTGGAACTCAATGTTGGCCATGCTGCAGCGGCTGTACACGCAGCAGAGTGCCATCAATGAGTACCTGTGCGACTATGGCACCAGAACAGGGTCAGGGGAGCTTGTTTTTTTCCCCACGCCAGTGGGTCATGATCAGGGATGCATGCACTGTCCTGTCACCATTTGAGGAGGCCACGAGGATGGTGAGCAGTGACAGTGCATGCATCAGTGACACTGTCCCCCTTGTCCACCTGTTGGAGCACACGCTGCGTGGAATAATGGACAGGGTACTTGAGGCAGAACAGAGGCAGGAAGAGGAGGACTTCCTTAGCTCTCAAGGCCCCCTTTATCCAGACAGTGTTCCTGCGTGCCCACCGATCACACAGGAAGAGGACGAGGAGGAGGAGGAGGAGGAGGATTGTGTCAGTATGGAGGTGGAGCCTGGCACTCAGCATCAGCAGCAGTCTTTAAGGGATCAGTCCCAAGAAACACATGGACTTGTACGTGGCTGGGAGGAGGTGGCTGCGGGCCATGTTGTCCTTAGTGACCCAGAGGACTCCGGACCGAATGCCTGCCTTAACACTGCAACCCCTCACATATACTGTAGTTGGAGCGCAGGAACGAGCCCTGCTGCAAAGTATTGCAGCAAAAATTGTAATTACATGCCCCTGTTAAACAGGGGCTGAAAAATTGGGCCTTAGGCACTGGTGCTGGTGCCACAACACTGCAACCCCTCACAGATACTCTAGTTGGAGCGCAGGAACGAGCTCTGCTGCAAAGTATTGCATCAAAAATTGTAATTACACGCCTCTGTTAAACAGGGGCAGAAAAATTGGGCCTTAGGCACTGGTGCTGGTGCCACAACACTGCAACCCCTCACAGATACTCTAGTTGGAACGCAGGAATGAGCCCTGCTGCAAAGTATTGCATCAAAAATTGTAATTGCACGCCCCTGTTAAACAGGGGCTGAAAAATTGGGCCTTAGGCACTGGTGGCGGCACCAGAACCAAAAAGGTTCTTACAAGCTATCAGCGTGATCATTGAGGAAGAGGATAATTACTCAGGATAGTCACTCAGCATCAGCATAGGCAGTCTTTGAAGGGATCTGAGATTTCAAACAAAATTATTCGGTTACATCAGCATCAGGTGCTTGGTAGCTGGTGGTGATCCAAGACTGATTTATTTTTATGAAGGTCAGTCAATCGACCGAGTCGGTGGACAGACGCACCCTGTGATCGGTTACAAAGCCTCCAGCAGCACTGAATGTGCGTTCCGAAAGAACGCTGGACGCAGGACAGGCCAGTAGCTCAACTGCATACTGTGCAAGCTCTGGCCAGTGATCCATCCTCAAGACCCAGTAACCCAGAGAATTTTCGGTGGGAAAGGTGTCCAAGTCAGATCTAGCCCCTAGGTATTCCTGCACCATGTAAAACAGACGCTGGCCATGGATGCTGGAACCGATCATACCTTGGGGCTGCGGACTAAAAAATTGTCTGAATGCATCGGTCAGACGGCCACCTTCTCCACCGCTCCTTCTTTGACTGACCGAAGCCTCAGCAACACGTCCAGAAACAGGAGTTTGTAACCTCCCAGTCTCTGGGAACGCGTTGCACAGACCTTTCTGCAAGGCCTCCCGAAGATGTTTCATCCTCTGCTCCCTCTGCGACAGCAAGATAAGGTCCGCAACCTTACCCTTGTAACGTGGATCAAGGAGGGTTGCCAGCCAGTAATGATCCCTCTCCTTGATACCATGAATACGAGTACCTTTCCGCAGGCTTTGCAGGATCAGGGAGGCCATGCAGCGTAGGTTTGCTGAGACATTCGGTCCGGAGTCCTCTGGGTCACTAAGGATGACATGATCCACAGCCACCTCCTCCCAGCCACGTACAAGTCCATGGGTTTCTTGGGACTGTAAATGATCCCTTGAAGACTGCTGCTGATGCTGAGTGCCAGGCTCCACCTCCATGTTGACACAATCCTCCTCCTCCTCCTCTTCCTGTGTGATCGGCGGGCACACAGGAACACTGTCTGGATAAAGGGGCCTTGAGAGCTAAGGAAGTCCTCCTCTTCCTGCCTCTGTTCTGCCTCAAGTGCCCTGTCCATTATTCCACGCAGCGTGTGCTCCAACAGGTGGACAAGGGGGACAGTGTCACTGATGCATGCACTGTCACTGCTCACCATCCTCGTGGCCTCCTCAAATGGTGACAGGACAGTGCATGCATCCCTGATCATGGCCCACTGGCGTGGGAAAAAAAAAACCCAAGATCCCCTGACCCTGTCCTGGTGCCATAGTCACACAGGTACTCATTGATGGCCCTCTGCTGCGTGTGCAGCCACTGCAGCATGGCCAACGTTGAGTTCCACCTGGTGGGCATGTCACAGATTAGGCGGTTCTTGGGCAGGTTAAATTCCTTTTGGAGGTCAGCCAGACGAGCACTGGCATTATATGACCGGCGGAAATGCACACAGACTTTCCCGGCCTGCCTCAGAACATCCTGTAAGCCCGGGTACCTGCCGAAGAACCGCTGCATTGTCGCAAACCACCATTCCTGGTTGAAGCTGGTGTGGCGTAACCCACCTCTGAGCCTGCCCCTGCAGAGCTGACAGAATCTCTTCCCAAGTATGGCTCCTGTCACCCAAGCACACCAGCTCAAGCACCGCATGCCATCTTTTGGCCTGCGTACTTGCGTAGCCCCTTGAATGCCTGCAGAGCACCGCTAGTTCCGAGGACAAAGCACAGGAAGGGGCCATGGGGGAGGAAGAAGAGGAGAGGGTGGAGGAGAGAGGTGTGTCAGAATCACCAGTAGTAGCATTTTGGAGGTGTGGTAGCAGAACAACCTCCAACACTACTGCACCTTGTCCTGCATCCTTCCCAGCTGCCAGAAGAGTCACCCAATGTGCCGTGAAAGATAGGTAACGTCCCTGTCCATGCCTGCTGGACCATGAGTCAGCGGTAATATGCACCTTACCGCTGACCGCCCTGTCCAGCGAGGCCAAGACATTGCCTTCCACATGCCGGTAGAGAGCCGGAATCGCCTTCCATGAGAAAAAGTTGCTCCTGGGAACCTGCCACTGAGGAACCGCACATTCCACAAACTCACGGAAGGGGGCAGAATCTACCAACTGAAAAGGCAGCAATTGAAGTGCTAGCAATTTAGAAAGCCAAGCTAGCATTCAACCGCTGGGCATGTGGATGGCTGGGAGTGAACTTCTTTCTGCAGTGCAGCAGCTGGGGCAGGGAAATTTGCCTAGTACAATCTGACGTTGGTGTACCGATAGCAGATTGCCCGCAAGTACTTGGCTGTGACACACCTAATTCTACCCCCTTCATTCCTCTCAGTGCAGGTCTCAGAGAGGACTGAATGTGTAGTGGGGTTGGCGATCCCAGCTAATGAGGAGCAAGGAGAGGTCCTCTTTATTCTTTGGTGTTGGTCTTTTAGGTATGCTTGCCAACAAACTGCATGGCAGGTCAACATATGTCTGGTCAAGCATGTGGTGCC
This sequence comes from Aquarana catesbeiana, assembly GCF_042186555.1. NCBI lineage: Eukaryota > Metazoa > Chordata > Amphibia > Anura > Ranidae > Aquarana > Aquarana catesbeiana. The sequence goes on from NC_133328.1 coordinate 461,750,286, forward strand.
CAAACGGGTGATGTTTTGGCCACGCGAGATACGCTTGAGACATATGTCGCAAATAGCAGCAGTGGGATCCTATGCACTCGTCTCAAAAAAGGCCCACAACACAAAAAACGTTTGGAATAACGCGCAGAGACAGCAGTGCCCTGTCTGATGCAGTCGGTGTGCTGTCCTTAAGCCGGCCCCTGGAGGGGATCCTCCTCCTCTCTCCTATCAGGCACCCACGTGGAGTCAGTGACCTCATCATCCCCTCCCTCCTCATCACTGGAGCAAAGCTGGCAGTATGCTGCAGCTGGGGGAACATGACTGCCAGATTGTTGTCCTTCTTGGACACCCCCTCTGTCTGGGCTCATGTTACTGCCTTCCTCTAGCTGAGTACCATCATCGGAGCCTTCAAAACGCTGGGCATCCTCCTGGAGCATGTACCCAACACTGTGGTCAAACAGTCCGGGGGACTCCTCAGGAGGACATGGTGGGGCTAGGGAAGGAGTGACTGATGCCATTGAGCCGAAGGAAGAGGCCGCGTTGGCAGCTGCTTTGCCAGACAACGTACCCTGAGCCTGGGTGAGAGATGATGAGAAGAATGAGGACAGCTTGGTCATCCACTCTACCAAGTCTTCCACATGTTGCGGCTCAACACAGCCAGCTGCCGGAAAAAAGGACAAGCGTGTCGCACGGCCCCGTGCTGATGAGGATTGCACTGTGTCCGCGACCAGCACTGTTGCCTCTAGACACAGAGCCTGCTTGCCCTCTTTTATTGGCTTGTGACTGTCTGCCTCTCCTTGTTGGCCTTCCAGACATACTAATGGCCTGCACTGCAGTGAGATGTAGCTGCACAAAACTGGGATGTATACTGATTATACTGTAGCTAGCAGAATGCCCGCCTGTGGTATTAATAGGATCAGAAGAAGCACACCACTTCAGGTAGCTATAGGTGCAACTGTGCAGGGTACACATTACACTAACTGTAAATACTTCAAGAGCCTGCCTGTGCTATTAATAGGATCAGAAGAAGAACACAAGCACTTGTCTTCAGGTAGCTATACTGTAGGTGCAACTGTGCAGGGTACACAGTACACTAACTGTAAATACTTCAAGCGCCTGTCTGTGCTATTAATAGGATCAGAAGAAGCACACAAGCACTTGTCTTTAGGTAGCTATAGGTGCAACTGTGCAGGGTACACAGTACACTAACTGTAAATACTTCAAGAGCCTGCCTGTGCTATTAATAGGATCAGAAGAAGCACACAAGCACTTGTCTTCAGGTAGCTATAGGTGCAACTGTGCAGGGTACACAGTACACTAACTGTAAATACTTCAAGAGCCTGCCTGTGCTATTAATAGGATCAGAAGAAGCACACAAGCACTTGTCTTCAGGTAGCTATAGGTGCAACTGTGCAGGGTACACAGTACACTAACTGTAAATACTTCAAGAGCCTGCCTGTGCTATTAATAGGATCATAAGAAGCACACAAGCACTTGTCTTCAGGTAGCTATACTTTAGGTGCAACTGTGCAGGGGACACAGTACACTAACTGTAAATACTTCAAGAGCCTGCCTGTGCTATTAATAGGAACAGAAGAAGCACACAAGCACTTGTCTTCAAGTAGCTATACTGTAGGTGCAACTGTGCAGGGTACATAGTACACTAACTGTAAATACTTCAAGAGCCTGCCTGTGCTGTTAATAGGATCAGAAGAAAAACACAAGCACTTGTCTTCAGGTAGCTATACTGTAGGTGCAACTGTGCAGGGTACACAGTACACTAACTGTAAATATTTCAAGAGCCTGCCTGTGCTATTAATAGGATCAGAAGAAGAACACAAGCACTTGTCTTCAGGTAGCTATACTGTAGGTGTAACTGTGCAAGGTACACAGTACACTAACTGTAAATACTTCAAGAGCCTGCCTGTGCTGTTAATAGGATCAGAAGAACACAAGCACTTGTCTTTAGGTAGCTATACTGTAGGTGCAACTGTGCAGGGTACACAGTACACTAACTATAAATACTGTCAAAACGCCTGCCTGCCAGTATATTAGGAAGAGAATAACAGGAACGGATCTAGCTAAACTGAATACAGTGTATATATATATATATATATATATATATATATATATATATATATATATACACACACACAACACCTGGGATGCATATATATACACAATACACTGTAAGTGCAGCTAACTGACTTGACCTGCCTACTCTATCTAACTTAAATCAAATGACTGTCTCTCTGTCTATCTATCTCTCTCCGCTGCCGCAACACACTACACAAGGCCGCCACGCAGGCGGCCTTATATAGTGTGGGGCGTGTACTAAACCCCCTGAGCCATAATTGGACAAAGCCACCCTGGCTTTGGGCAATTACGGCTCTCTGTACACACGTCGCTGTAATTGGCCAAGCACGCGGGTCATAGTGCATGCTTGGCCAATCATCAGCTAGCAATGCACTGCGATGCCGCAGTGAATTATGGGCCGTGACGTGCCATTAGAATTTGACGAACGGTCGAAACAGGCGATGTTCGAGTCGAACATGGGTTCGACTCAAACTCAAAGCTCATTCCTACTTGGCACCCACTGATGCTCTGCAAGCGTCACCTCTGCTGTCCCGCTGGGTCCCTGGCTTGGCACTTGCTGAAGTTTTCCCACTTCTTCACCGTCCCCGGTTTGTGAGAAGACTGCTCAGGTACTGGCTTCAGCTTACTCACAGTGGTCTCCAGTAATAAGGTGGATAGTCCCTTAGTGGCGACAGCTTCCCCTTCTACCTCCGGCCACAGCTGATTCCCCATCCAGCTGAACCGCTACTTCTGGTTGAACTACAAGCCCGCAGTCCCAACCCTACGCTGCTCTCCTGCTTCTGGATAGGCCCTCAGACAGCCTATCAGTCAGATGTCCCTGGGATAGGCCTCAGGCTTATGGCCTAGCAGCCCGGGGCAGCATAACACACTCGACCCAGACAACCATCCAGGTGGCACAGAACCCCAATCACTTGACTCCACCCAAATAAATAGGCTCTCCCAGCAGGCCAAGGGACTTAAAAGAAACCCCTGTCAATTGGCTGAGACACTCCATTCATTCATAATCTGTCCTTGTCTTAACTAATGTCACCAGCTACCATGCCACCTAGTGACAAAAGAGAGAAGTGCAGCGATTCCAGAAATAGGGGGAAATCAATTGATCTCCTAACAATTGGCCAAGGCAACTATTGCCCGGCAACTACATTTGATAGCAACCCTGCCTAAAAATCAGGGTGCTACAAATATATCGTTCTTGAGTCCTGTGAGCAATAAACTATGTGGTATATTACATATGCCTGACCGCTGTGCTCCCCATGCTATGATGTGTGTTGAGTGATCTGTTCCCTAACCTCTAAAAATTACATAGTTCTTACCAAGTCTCAACAATTAGTGAATGCCAGGTATTCTCCAACTATTTGAATAAGGTTCTTCTTTAAAGTAGGCTTAGACAATATGTTAGGTCTATATCTATATTCTGTGTGCAGAAAAGCATATTTAGTGGGAGTTCATTTTTTTTAAATGATTCTTTGTTCTGATGTATATGTATATATATATATATATATATATATATAGAGAGAGAGAGAGAGAGAGAGAGAGAGAGAGAGAGAGGACTCTTGCTTATAGCACACTAATTACGGCATTTTTTGTAAAAAAATGGCAAAATATGTGTGCAGTGTATGCAGTAAACACAGTGGGGGTCATTTACTATAGCGCCACCGCGCTAATTCGCGCAAATTGGCAATTTAGCGCGAATTAGCGCTACTAGCGCTATATCGCGCTAAAACGGTATTCACTATAGCGCTGGTGAGAAAATACTCCCAAAATTGAATTTACTATAGTTCCCTGAAACCAAATAGCACCCAAACCCTTACTCTGCTAAAACCTGGAGAATTGCACATGGAAATAATGTTTACAGCATGATATAATTGCCTAAATGGTACTGAAATATGCGGTATATTATTTAAAGATAATCTGCTTTTAAACTGTGTGAAAAAGTGATTTCTACACTGAAATATCTTTAAAGGTCTGAAAAGTGAAAAATTCCCCGTTTTGAACAACTAGGTGCCAACACAACTGAGCATGCTCAGACCTGAAAATAACTCTCATTTTAACTCAAGTGTCTTTTCTAGCCGACGCTATAGTAAATACCAAAATGAGAGCTAATTAGAGAGCATTTTTTGGAAGTTAAAATCTGCTCTAATTTGGTCCAAATGAAGTTTCAGCCATTGATTCTAATGGAACAATTCTAACTTTCACAAAAAAAAACTTTTAATGTTGAGATGAAATGTATCTTTCTGTGAAATAAATTTTCCTTTGCAACATTGTTGCTTCTATTTAAAATATTTTGTTTTTAAGAATGCTACAATGTGGAATGTTTTGGTAAAATATATTTTTCTCTGTCACTTTCACTTGTTACTCTCAGCCTGGTTTCACATATGTGCGGTGCGAATTGAAGCTCAGGTTTCACTGGGGAGATAACAATCTCCTGTTCAACGGATTCATTGCGTTTTTGCTCAGGATTAGAGAGCAGGGAGAGGGGGAGGGAGGGGGGGGGGGAGAGGGGGAGGGAGGGGGGGGGGAGAGGGGGAGGTGTAGTGAGGAGAAAGAGAAAATCCTTGTTCAGAACGCAATGCATCTGCGAATCAGATGCGTTCCCATAGGAGATAATAGGCTTGTAGTTCGCACCGCAATGCCCAAAAAACGCACACGTTTTTTGTGCAATGCGCAGTGCGAATGCAACGCACATATGTGAACCAGATGCATTCATATGAATGTATTTTAAAATGTCCTGCGAATTAGATGCGGTGTAAGTCGCATCTAATTCGCATAGGTGTGAACCCGGGCTTAATCTCACAACAATCTTTACCCCAAACTCACACAGGTGTCTTTATAATCCACAAACAATACCATTGCTGATGCAAATTTAAAATGAATCACAATTTTTTGTGCTGTTTATTATTTCCAAATATTCATACTTTGAGACCAAAAAATGTGATATGTGTACAAACATCAGAAATCAAAACGTAATTCCCAAAAATTTGAGGGTAATATTCTACTCTCACCCACACAAAAAAAACAAATATCACAGAATAAATCAAGAAGAATAACTCTTGAGTAATGTAATTCCATCACTTGTATGTCCAAAGAAATGCAGTATTTATGTGTTTTTATGTGTAGTTATGTGTATGAGGTTTTTACATGCAGCAGCTCCGTGGCTTAGAGGTTAGACCTTCTGCTTAGTATCTCTGAGGGTCTGGGTTCAAATCCCAACCATGTTACTTCATGTAGAGAAGTTGTCTCATCTCCCAGGTCCTATAACTATGTCTAAATGTAGTAGTTATGTGTAGGAGGGCTCCACCACCATTGTAAGTCTTTTCCAGATACACTATTTAGCCAAAAGTATTGGGACGCCTGCCTTTACACACACTTGAACTTTAATGGCAGCCCAGTCTTAGTCCGTAGGGTTAAGATTTGATTTGGCCCACCCTTTGCAGCTAGAACAGCTTCTGGGAAGGCTGTCCACAAGGTTTAGTGTGCCTATGGGAATGTTTGATCATTCTTCCAGAAGTGCATTTGTGAGGCCAGGCACTGATGTTGGATGAGAAGGCCTGGCTCGCAGCCTCTACTCTAATTCAGCCAAAGGGAGTTCTATCGGCTTGAGGCCAGAACTCTGTGCAGGCCAGTCAAGTTTCTCCACCCCAAACTTGCTCATCCATGTCTTTATGGACCTTGCTTTGTGCACTGGTGTGCAGTCATGTTGGAACAGGAAGGGGCTTTCCCCAAACTGTTCCCACAAAGTTGGGAGCATGAAATTGTCCAAAATGTCTTGTTATGCTGATGCCTTAAGAGTTCCCTTAACTGGAACTAAAAGGCCAAGCCAAACCCCTGAAAAACAACCCCACATCATAATCCCCCCTGCACCAAATCATTTGGACCAGTGCACAAAGCAAGGTCCATAAAGACATGGATGAGTGATTTTGGGGTGGAGGAACTTGACTGGCCTGCACAGAGTCCTGACCTCAACACAACAGAACACCTTGGGGATGAATTAGAGAGGAGACTGTAGGTCAGGCCTTGAGTTGAAGCTGTTATAGCTGCAAAGGGTGGGCCAAATGAGTTTTGAACCCAATACTAATACTGGGATGCCATTACAGTTCATGTGCGTTTAAAGGCAGGCGTCCCAATACTTAGGCCAATATATTGTATATTGCTTGTGACACTGAGCATGGCTATGGATTTAGGGCTCGTTCACACCACAGAGATGCAGAGAACATGTGTGGGGCTGCCTGCTGGCTAAGTGGGTAGCAGTTCCATCTAGCAGCACCTGGGATGTTGGTTCAATTTCCCAACATGCTAATTCTTGTGTTGAAGTTTATATGTTCTCCCTGTGTGGGTTTCTCACCACAATCCAAAGACATGCTGGCATCTTATTTGTCTCCTGTTGAAATAGGTTCTAATGTAAGAAAGTTAATTTTGGACTTTAGATTGGAAGCTCATTGCAGCCAGGGACTGATGTTAATGTTTGTTAGCACTAATCATGCCCAGGGACTTGGACATTTCAAATTTTAGGGTTTACACTGCATGGGTACATATGCTTAGAAACCTGTTGCTTTGTTTATGTGGATGCAAATGGACTTTGATTTTTGGCCTGTAGTTGGAGATTTGATGCACATAGCCAAGACCTAACACAGTTGCAAATAATATTATGTGTTCCTGCTCATTAGGTGCAATCACTTTAGACATACATGAAGAGACAGATTGAAAGATACTGGTGGGCGTGTACTTCTATTGGGTGTGTCAGTGTGCTAACAATACAACCTCTCTTATATAAAGGCCTGCAGTAGGGGGGGGTGTTTGTTTGGCCTGAGAAGGTCAGGTTTTTTTGTTGTGAGGGAGAAGGAATGATATTGGGAGAGTTGATGAAATTCTTGTGCATTTTTTCAATCAAAAGTGGGTTTATGTGGCCATGCTGTCAATGTTGTGCATGTATTGTTCCTGTCTGATCATGCAAACATCGTTTGGAAGCATCTGCTGACCTACTCTTTTTGAACTCGTTGTTTAATCGTGTACACCGAAATGCAGCTTCCAGCAGAAGTTAGAACAAGGTCACCAATGTATGTATGTGTGGATTGTGGGTTGGTGGTGGGTGTTTTGAATAAGTCTTTTGTAATATTATGTGGGAATGCTTTGTAAGAATGACCGGTAAGTATGTTTCTATAATCTTGCAGATAACATTGTGATGTGTTGCCCGTTATACACTGAAATTAAAGCTGTGTCCACGCTAAGGTTTTGTCAAATTTTAGATTGTAAGCTCCTATGAGCAGGGCCCTTAAAATCCCATTGCTAAATGTAGCACCATATATCCTGTCCAAATTTTTTTTTGAAGTTAGTAAATGAATGTATTTTTTTTTTTTTTTTTTTTTTTTTTCTGCTGGTAAAATAAAAGTACATTTATTGAGCTTGCTTTTGTTGTGTGGTTTTGTTTTTTTGTTTTTTTTTCTTCTACTTTTCTTTCTCTTTAGTTTTTGTGGGTGGTTGTTTTGGGGAAGTGCAATATCTCTTATATTTTATTTCAATATGTATTTGTGCACCAAAAAACTAATCTTTGCCCTGGTTCACATTGATGCTACTTTGAAATCGCGCTACTTCACTTGAAGTAGCATGATTTCAAAGTAGCAAGGTCAGCGTGATTTCAGGTGCAACTTGATAGACATGTGTGGCTTCATACACAAATGTCTATTGAAGTCGCACCTGAAATCGGCAAAAGTATAGTGCATGAACTACTTTAGCAAATTGGTGCGGCACTACAAAATTGGTGTCACATTGATTGGAACAGTGCCATTGCCGCTAATGGGCTGTGTCTTGTCATGCAATTTGATCTCTCAAATGTAAACCTAGGCTTCAGCACACCTGCAAGTAAGTGATAAAGGTGGAATCTTTATATATAACAGCTGTGGAGAATTGCGGGTAATGAATTCAGCTGGTGGATAGGCAGTGTTTGAATGTGTCAGCTCTGGTTCACATTGATGTGATTTGACATCTCAAATCGGTGGCAATTGCACTGTTCTAATTGGTGCGATTTGTTATTGATATTGGTGCAGAAACCTGCACCAATGTCTCTGATGTTGCCCCCACAGTCGGGACTGACATGCAAGAATGAAATTGTGTGAGCTCAGCTGAACGCTTTCCTCCCGCTGTCAGTGTGAACCAGGGCTCAAACTGGGCCTTTTGTCTTTGTAATTCACCTGCTGCTAACCCAGGGACACCATTTCTTATCAAACTCCCTTAAGTTTACCTTCAAATATATGTAGAAATACAGATTTGCATATCAGAAAATAAAAAATACTAATCGTGGTTGAGATCAAATATTCGCAGCTGCAATCAAAAGCGTGGTTTCACCTTCTGACCCTGAAATTAGTCAT